>NC_072476.1:76081556-76681556 GCF_027574615.1 Eptesicus fuscus
CATATACATGAGAAGTGTTTCTGACTACTATGGACTTCTAAAATAAATTATTGCAAATTCAACCTTCTAGCAATTACCAACTTCCCCTATAACTTACAAAAATACTATGTGTTGCCCTACCTGGTAGCTCAGCTGGTTAGAGAGTTGTCCTGATATGCCAAATATATAGGTTTAATCCCCAGTCAGGTCACATACAAGAATCAACCAATAAATGCATAAATAAGTGGGACAACAAATCCATGCCTCTTCTCTTCTCTCTCTCTCTCTCTCTCTCTCTCTCTCTCTCTCTCTCTCTCTCATATCAACCAATCAATAAATAAAAGAAAATACTATATTTTGTTAATGACACAGTTGTAAGATTTTCTCAAATTTCATCTGATAGCATTTAATAAGAAGCCTTACCCTCTTTGAAAATAAAGAAAAATAGCCCTAACCAGTTTGGCTCAGTGGATAGAGCATCAGCCTGCGGACTGAAGGGTCCCAGGTTCAATTCCAGTCAAGGGCATGTACCTTGGTTGCGGGCACATCCCCAGTAGGGGGTGTGCAAGAGGCAACTGAGTGATGATTCTCTCTCATTGATGTTTCTAACTCTCTATCCCTCTCCCTTCCTCTCTGTAAAAATCAAAAAAATATATTTTTTAAAAAATAAGAGAAATAAATGCTCTTCTTTTCTACCTCAAAAGAGTATCAGACAGAGTAAAACTTGTACGTATTTTAGAAGTAACTAAAATAACCCTTACATTTATATAGCATTAGTTCCCAAATCATTTTATTAATTCTCAGAAAAACATTTAGGGCAGTTGTCGGCAAACTCATTAGTCAACAGAGCCAAATATCAACAGTACAACGATTGAAATTTCTTTTGAGAGCCAAATTTTTTAAACTTAAACTATATAGGTAGGTACATTGTTATTAACTTAATTAGGGTACTCCTAAGCTGGCCTTTGCTAAAAACTCAAGGGGCCAAAGAGCCGCATGTGGCTCGTGAGCCACAGTTTGCCGACCACTGATTTAGGGGTATTTTCATACTCATTTGAAGCTTGGAGAAGACAAGTAACTTTTGCTCTAGATTCCATAAACATTACTATTTGTGTAGGCTACACCAAGAAGCCAAACACAATTTTCTGAATATGACTCCAAATCCATTATACCTTCCATTTAATTACATTGTCTCCTTCAAGTATTACTAAAGCAAACATACCTATAAATCTATAAAAACGCATTTGTAAAGCTTGAGAGTTCTGCTTTAAAATAATGTGGATTCTAAGCAAAACAGTAATCATTACTTAATAAGCCCTGAAGTACCAACCAGAAAACCCCAATGTTTGTGCTAATTTTCCACAATCCCCCACCATGAATTACAAGGCTATAATAACTTCCTAAGGGGTCTCTTACAGGGCTTTCTTTTTGGTAAACTAAAATGACAGTGCAATGTGGAAGGCAACAGACAGCTTATACAAAAAAAGACTCGTTAGTGACATCAAAACTACATCCACTGCAGGATGGCATACACAAAATGCTAAAAAAAGAAAACAAAAGGGAAAGTAAGAGGGAAGAAAAAAGGAAAAAAAGGGGGAAAGGAAAGGAAAAATGCTATATACATGTCTGCTTGAATAAACATAGATTAGAATTAGAAAAATACATTAAAAAATTGGTAACATGCTGCCGCTGGGGAAACTAGATGGCCGAAAAACAGAATTGGAGACTTTTCTCAATATATCTTTGTTCCTTTTGAATTTTGTAGCATCCTATCTAATAAAGAGGGAATGTGCTAATTGACCATCACGCCCTCACAAAGAGGGCAGTGCCCACAGCCAATAAGGAGGGAATATGCTAATTGTCCATCATGCCCTCAAAGATGGCAGTGCCCACAGCCACAAGATGGCAGCACCCAGTCCCCTCAGCCCCCCAGCCGCCCAGGGCGCAAGCAAGCCTCAGATGGCAGCTGCCCAGATGCCCAGGGCTGGCCTGAAGAACAACCAAACGACTGAACAGCAGGCTGAGTGGGGCGACCAGGCCGGCAGTTGGTGGGGGGGGAGGGGGCGGGCATGAGAAGCGACCAGGCTGGCGGGTGGGGGGTAGTGGGGGGCAATCAGGCCAGCGCGGGGGGGGGGGGGCGGGGGGGGAGGGGTAGTTAGGGGCGACCAGGCCAGCACGCAGAGGCAGTGAGGGGCGATCAGGCTGGCAGGGGGGGGCAGTTAGGGGTGATCAGGCAGGCAGGCAGGTGAGCGATTAGGAGCCAGTGGTCCAGCATTGTGAAAGGGATGTCCATTATTGTGAGAGAGGACATCACCCGAGGGGTCCCAGATTGGAGAGGGTGCAGGCTGGGCTGAGGGGACCCGCCCCCCCCCCCCAGGCCCTGTGCACGAATTTCGTGCACTGGGCCTCTAGTGTGAATACATTATTATTTTAAAGCAAAACAAAACCCCTTTTAATTCTAAAAGCTTTAATGTAAAATCATAACATTGGCCATATATAATACACAAATAGTCTGGGGCTTTCCTACTGATTAAAATCAAACTAACTTTATTCTTATCAGCAATTCTACTTAAAAATTGCTATCACATGTAATCTGACTATAAAAAGAAGTATCATTTGATTTCTTTATTTTTCTTAATGTATCCATGCCAGAATATATTTGAAAAGAATAAGATGAGATACTTACTCTCTTGTCTGAACTGGTGTCAATGACTTTTCAGTTTTCTTTTCTTGCTCCAGTGAGGAACTATTAAACAAAAATAACAGAATACTTCTTAATAAATAATTAATTTACATCTTGTCAATTCTATCTGTAGGCAAGAATTATTTTAACTTGCTTTTTTTTTTTAACTTGCATTTTTTAATAACATAGCATAACACTACTATTAATGATGGTGTGTCCCGACAGTCAATTCTTCAGTCAAAAACTGAGTAGAAATAATTTGTTGGGCCCTAAGTAGGGAACTCTCTTACCCTCTAATTCCTCAGTGAAGACAGGCTCCCAGTCCAAAAGCATGAAGCCATCTAGAGGCTTATCAAACCATTCAAAACCTAGGTTTCTGGCCTTACCTTCAACTAGGCCAGCGATTTTCAACCTTTGTCATCTCATGGCACACATAAACTAATTACTAAAATTCTGTGGAACATCAAAAAAAATTTTTTTTTGCCAAGCTGATATAAAGAAAATAGGTATCATTTTTATTCATTCACACCAGACAGCTATTATTGTGTTGGCTGTTGTCATTTTTTTATTTAATAATCTCAGAGGAGAGAGGTCAGTGCCCTTGACTAAATAGTCACGTATTGCATGTTTTAAGAATTCTTGCAGCATACCAGTTGAAAATAAATGGACCTAGTGAATCTGAAAAACACTATACTAAAAATATGCCACTACTCTCACATCCACCGGCTAAACCATCAAATGCACAAAAATGAGAATTGTCATAATCTGGCCTCCCCGGGCTAACTTTGATTAAAGAAGCTTTGTTCTTGGAGGATTTCTTAATCAAATGCTACTTCATTTAGTAAATAGATCACCCCTTTAGATCAGGTTATAGTGTACAAGAAATAGAAATTGCAATCATGATGACAGAACAGCTATTTAGTTAGTTTTACTACATCTTAATAATGTAACAAAGAAAACTTATTTTTAATCTCAGAGGTAAAGGGATCATTTACCACCAAGAAAGCAGTTACTTGAAATACCACTAATTTTTGTTGCAAAGTTCTATTTAAAAGGACATCATATTTGCTATAAATTTTGTCAACATGCTTTTAGAAAACATGAAACTGTACTCTATAGATGATACTCAAAGAAAGTAAGACAAAAATAAAGTTTACTCACGTCATTGGATTGCTATCTGGCAGGTAATATATGAAGTCTCTCATAGTCATTTTTGAACGATCTGGTGGTCTCTGACTTTCATTTATGGCATGTTTGTTTTTCCACTGTTTCTAGATACAGAGAGAGAGAGAGAAAGGGAGGGAGGAAGAAAGGGAGGAAAGGGGGGAAGAAGAAGGAGAGAAGGGGGAGAGAGAGAAGGAGAGAGAGAGACAGAGAGAGAGAGGAGAGAGGTCAACCACTTTTATTTTTAAATACAGAAGAATTTCAAATGTACTATATTCAAGTATACAGTCCACTACTGCATTCATTGCAAATGCTTGAATATTATTCCTACCATAATTATGCACAATTTTAAGGAAAATTTTATAAACTGAACATTAAGAAGTTGTTGCAAAAAAACAAAAAAAGAAGTTGTTGCATATTAAGGAATTTTAAAAACTAAAGTGACTGGGACTGGATAAAAGCCCAACGTATAAAATCATGCTTACTGGTGCTTTCTAACTATAATAATTTACTGAGAATTTATAATACATAGCTTTTGCTTACCCTGCAGTGAATTCTAATTCTGTGTATTTTATAAAATTCTTGAAGCAAATGTTTAATTTTTAATTACCCAAAATAAATCTAATTAAGCACAATCTATAAAACAACATTTTTCAGGCTTAGGTTTTAGAGGATATGGATTCAAATGTGTAACATAAAAAAAATAACCTCTCTGAGCTTGTTTCCTCTGGTGTAAATAGTGATTCTGAGATAACAAATATAAAGCACCAAGCTAAGTGCATTCCTCTTAATTAAAAAAAGAAGAGAATGCTATAATTAAAAGCTGACATTTAAGTTCTTATTATTTGCCAGACACTAATCTAAATGAGTTTTACATGTATTAATGCATTTAATCTTCACAATCCTTCACATAGGTAAATACTATCATTCGTCCTATTTTACAGATGAGAAGATACACACAGAAAGATAAATTAAATTGCCTAAAGTCATATAGTCAATAAGGGATGAATCTAATGTTCAAACCTTTAGTAACTAACCCCAGAGCTTGCATGCTTCACTGCTGTTACATTGCCCTTTTAGAAAAATAAACTTCAAGATTACAAAGGACATGGACTCTACTACATGCATACATGAATATATTTCCCATTTATAATTTTCCATATTGTCAATTTAGAAAATATTACTAATTCATTTTTGCTCAACTATACTTGTCTTAAATCAAATGAATGTAACTCATGTCACCTGGATATCCTCATAAAAATCTGATTAAAAGTTATAAGTATGCCCAGCTGGTATAGCTCAGTAGGTTGAGCATCACCCCATACATCAAAAGGTGGCTGTTTCAATTCCCTATCAAGGCACATGCCTGGGTTGCAGGCTCAGTGCCCAGGAGTAGATGTGTAGGAGGCAGCCAATTGATGTTTCTCTCTCTCTCTTTGTACCTCTCCCTTCCTCTCTCTCTAAAAATCAATTAAAATAAAAATTTAAAAAACACACACACACAGTCTGGCCAGTGTTGCTCAGTGGTTGAGTCAACTCATGAACCAGGATATGGCAGTTGATTCCCCATCAGGGCACAGTCCCTGGTTTCAGGCTCAATCCCCAATAGGGGGTGTTGCAGGAGGCAGTTGACTGATAATTCTCTCATCATTGATGTTCTATCTCCCTCTGCCTTCCTCTCTCTGAAATCAATAAAAACACATTTTAAAAAAACAATAAAGTGCCCTAACCAGTTTGGCTCAGTAGATAGAAGGGTCCCAGGTTCGATTCCGGTCAAGGGCATGTACCTTGGTTGAGGGCACATCCCCAGTAAATGTGCAGGAGGCAGCTGATCAATGATTTCTCTCTCATTGATGTTTCTAACTCTCTATTCCTCTCCCTTCCTCTCTGTAAAAAATCAATAAATTAAGAAAAAGTTATAAATGTTTATATGTGTATCTGCGTGTATGTATGAAGCTTCTATTTGTAGCCTTCACCAAGAACCATCAGAATACAGATAAATAAAACATATAAAATTAGTATAATGGAAAAAAAAGCTTAAATCCATAGTGCTTCTTAATCATTCTGTTAAGAAAAGGGGAAGGGAGAATGTATATAAGCATAACCAATGAACACAGACAATGGGGGGTGGGGTGAAGGCTGGGGCTGGGACAGGAGCAGGCTGGGAGAGGACAAGGGGGGGAGGGGTCATATGTAATACTTTCAACAATAATTAAAATAAAAAAATATTTCAGCAAAAAAAAGAAGAGAGAGAGAAAAGGGGATACTCTGTTAACATAAAGGATGTTATTTGGTTTTGTTCCCCCATAAAATGCTACAGATGATTATTTTTCCTCCAAATGATATCTGACTGAAATAAAAACTGAAATCTGGCAGGCAACAGTCAAAATTCTGATTTTCCTCTCTTACCTTCTCTTTTCTTAATTCTTCTTTTAACATTTCTCTCAGTTTCTGGGCTTTATATATTCGGTATCTGTCGGAGTATGGCTGTTTCTCTTTTGTTGGTATTGGGTGTGGCTGTGGATCTTCTTGATTAACTGTAGATAAGGGATGAGGCACTGAAGGAACACTGACACTAGGCTTAACCAGAGTAGGAGTACTTGATATTCGCTTTCTTCTCTGTGAAACAGTAGAGGAAGATTTACTGGATTCTTCAACATCATTCTTACCATCAGTCTTTTCATTACTGTTGAAATTCAAAAAGAAAATAAAAAGGGTATCATGGATCTTCTTTTAAATATTTTAGTTTTAAAACCTAATTTAGGTCGGGCAGGTGTTACTAATGATTGAGTGTTGACCTATGAACCAGGAGGTCACGGTTCGATTCCAGGTTAGGGCATACACCTGGGTAGCAAGCTTGATCCCCAACAGGGGGCTTGCAGGAGTCAGCCAATCAATGATTCTCTCTCATCATTGATGTTTCTATCCCTCTCCCTTCCTCTCTGAAATCAAGAAAAATATTTTTTAAACTAATTTGGTAAAAATTCAAAACAGTAAAATCTCATTATTTAAAAAAAATCATTGACTTGAGATGTATGTGTTATGACAGATGTTAGAATAAAAATTTTTAGCAAATCATTTTAACAGATACGTAAATTCTAAGTCCTTAAGCACATTACAGCACATAATTTTATGTTCTTACTGGGTCCCTCAAAAAAAAACACACACAAAAACCTAACTTACAAAAACAAAGTTTAGTTAACCTAGTTTAAATCGTCAGATAACAAAGTTATCTTTTTTTAAGTTAAGCTTATAATCCACACTGACATCCATCTAAATTGATCTAAATTTTGGCATTTTACTTTATCAATCTGAGATCAGTTAAACCAAATATACACATCAAACCTCTGAAATATTTGAATTGCAGTATTTGAAGATACACACTTAGCTATGTTAATCAAACAAATTCTGTTTGAGGCAGAAATCATTTATCTTTTGTCAGGCACAACTCTATTTATACAGCTATCAAATGTTTCACTCCAAAAAATGTGCTCAGTCACTCCAAATTAGATACTAGATATAGTTCACATTGGATATAACTATTTCAGGAATGGATAGAAAGCAAGGTAAGTCAAGAAGGGGGGGAAGGAGAGGTAGCCTGGCCAGTGTGGCTCAATGGTTGAGCATCAACCCACGAATCAAGAGGTGGCTAGCTCAATTCCTGATCAGGGCACATGCCCAAGGTTGCAGGCTCAATTCCCAGCAGGGGGCATACAGGAGGCAGCCGCTTGATGATATTTCTCTCATCAATGTTTTTCTTTTTTTTATTAAAATTTTATTCATTTCAGAGAGAGGAAGTGAGAGATATAGATAGAAACATCAGTGATGAGAATCATCAATCAGCTGCTGCCTCCTACTGGGAATTGAGCCAGAAACCAGGGCATGGGCCCTGACCAGGAATCAAACCTTGACTTCCTGGTTCATGGGTCGACACTCAACCGCTGAACCACACCAGCTGGGCTCTCATCGATGTTTCTATCTCTCTATTCCTCTCCCTCCCTCTCTCTCTCTCTCTCTCTCTATAAAAACATACTAAAAAAAAAAAAAAAGAAGTCCTAGCTGGTTTGGCTCAGTAGATAGAGCATCAGCCTGCGGACTAAAAGGTCCTGGGTTCAATTCCAGTCCAGGGCACATGCCCAGATTGTGGGCTCAATCCCCGGCTGGGGGCATGCAGGAGGCAGCCAACCGATAATTCTCTCTCATCATTGATATTTCTATCCCTCTCTCCCTCTCCCTTCCTCTCTGAAATCAATAAAATTATATTTTTTTAAAAAAAGAAGAGGAGGTATAAGTCAGGAATTAAAAGCAGTCTACTTTTTTCATATATTAAGGTTAGTTATATATAAAAGTGGAAAATGCCTAAAGCTGTAACATTTCCAAAAATGTCTCCAACTTAAATTCTTATCTCAGCCCTTATAATGTGCTACATGCACCACATTTCACCCAATTATGTTGAATGCATAAGGAAAGAAGATACACCCCATAGATTTTTACAACTAGCAAGACCCATAAAAAAATGATTAGGAAAAAAGTACACTATCTAAATGTCAATTCTAAGAATTAAATATCCTCCAGCCTAAATGTCAAGGATATATATACTCTTAGTAACTCATTAAGTCAATCATCATGCATTATATGTATGTGTTAACAGGATCTGTGTGAACTTCATTAATTTAACAACAACAATCTTCATTTTGGGGAGGAATTCTGAAACAAATTCATGTAAGAAATTTGGAAATCACTATGCATTATTAAGCTAGCAAAATAATACCTTATACCCAGCACCAGTTCAGGCCAACTGAGGAAGAAGAGTTAAAAAGAATAAAAATTTCACCTTCAGCCCTAACTGGTTTGGCTCAGAGCGTCAGCCTGCGGACACAAGGGTCCCAGGTTCGATTCCGGTCAAGGGCATGTACCTTGCTTGTGGGCACATACCCAGTAGGGAATGTGCAGGAGGCAGCTAATCGATGTTTCTCTTTCATCAATGTTTCTAATTCTCTATCCCTCTCCCTTCCTCTCTGTAAAAATCAATAAAATATATTTTTCTTAAAAATGTCACCTTTTAGAAACATCGATGAGAGAGAAACATCAATCAAAAAAAAAAAAGTCACCTTCAATCCAGATCATAAAAAGAGAATTGATACCATCTCACTGTCATTTAATAGGGTTGGTTTTTATTGGTTTCCTCACATACATAGTACAGAAACAGAGGCCCTTATTAGCCTGACATGTCATGACTTTGCTCCGTTACCTTTATTTTAAACAAATAACTTTTTGCAAGCAACTATTCTGCTGTGTCCTGTGTTAAGATGGTTTATATAGTTACTAGAGGCCCAGTGCATGAAATTCGTACACTCGGGAGTGGGGGTTCCCTCAGCCCGGCCTGTGCCCTCTCACAGTCTGGAGCCCTTGGGGGATGTCCAACTGCCATGGAGCGGGGAGAGGTTCCCGCCACCGCCACTGTGCTCGCCAGCCATGAGCTCAGCTTCTGACTGAGCAGCGCTCCCCCTGTGGGAGCACACTGACCACCAGGGGGCAGCCCCTGTGTTGAGTGTCTGTCCCCTGGTGATCAGTGTGTGTCATAGCGACCAGTCATTCCACCGTTCAGTTGATTTGCATATTAGCCTTTTATTATATAGGATTTCTAACCTCCACAATAATTCTCCAAAGCAGGTAATATTATCGCTATTTTACAGATGAGTAAATTCTGCCTGGGTAAAGTCTTAGTATTGTTAAATTCAGTAGAATTCTGAATCCAAATGAGGTACATGACACATGCTTTTCCATTCAGCAAACATGGTCGCTATGGTCACCCTCAAATCAAAGTAAGTAACTAGACCTTTTTTCCAGACATAAATCAGCAGAACCAAAACAACACTGATCTTCTTTTAAAAATAAATGTTTTGCCCAGCTGGTATGAGCATCAACCCATGAACCAAGAGGGCACTAGTTCCATTCCTGGTCAGGTTACATACCAGGGATGTGGGCTTCATCCCTAGTAGGGGGCATGCAGGAGGTAGGCTATCCATGTTTCTCTCACAGATGTTTCACTCTCTCCCTCTCACCTTCCTCTCTCTAAAAAAAGAAAATCAGGCTGCTGGGTGTGGCTCAGTGGTTGGGCATGGACCTATGAACCAGGAGTTCACGGATCAATTTCCAGTCAGGGAACATACCCGGGTTGCAGGCTCGCTCCCCAGTGTGGGGCGTGCAGGAGGCAGCCAATCAGTGATTCCCTCTAATCATTCATGTTTCTCTCTCTCTCCCTCTCCCTTCCTCTCTGAAACCAATATAAATATATTTTTAAAATTTTTTTAAATAAATAAGTAAATAAATAGCCCAGCCAGCATAGCTCAGTGGTTGAGCCTCTACCTATGAACCAGGAGGTCAGGGTTCAATTCCCCCATCACAGATCCCCAGTGTTGGGTGTGCAGGAAGCAGCCTATCTATGATTCTCTCTCATCATTGATGTTGCTATCTCTCTCTCTCCCTCTCCCTTTCTCTCTGAAACCAATAAAAACATATTTAACAAAATAAGCTAAATCCTATATAACAAAAGCCTAATATGCAAATTGAATGACCGGGAGTTTGGCTGATCGCTATGATGTGCCCTGACCACCAGGGGGCGACATGGAATATGCTGGGCTTCAGAGATGCGGTGCTGGCAGCAGGTGGCAGTGGAGGCACTGTGGGCCCCAATGGGCCCAGAGGAGAGCAGGACCATGGCGGGATGGTGGAGCAGGTGAGCGGGCAGTGCCAGGTCAAGGCGGGTGCAAGCGGGGGCCCAATTGCCCTGCTGATCGCCCCGCAGACAGCAACCAGCAGCAGTGTGGGGGGGGGGGGGGGAGGAGGCCCAGGGCCACTGCCCGTCTCCCAGGCGCTGAGGGAGCTGGGGGGGGGGGGGACCCAGTCCCAAATGATCGCCCAGCAGGCAGGATGGTGAAGCAGGTGAGGGGGCAGTGCCAGGCCAAGGCAGGATGCCAGGATGCCAGGATGCCAGGCAGGGCTTCGAAGCTGGGGGCGCCAGCTGGGGCCTGATTCCAGCAGGCCACACCAAGGGACCCCAACCCATGCATGATTTCATGCACAAGGCCTCTAGTAAATAAATAAAATAAAATTTAAAAAATAATAATAATAAATGTCTTGGCCCTGGCCAGGTAGTTCAGTTGGTTAGAGCATCCTCCAGGTAAGGCAAAGTTGCCTAAGCCAATGTTGTGAGTTCAATCCCCAGTCAGGGCACATACCAGAAGCAACCAATGAATGCAATAAAAAAAAGTGAAACAATAAATTGATGTTTCTTTCTTTCTCTCTCTTTCTCTCTCTCTCTCTCTCTCTCTCTCTCTCTCTCCTCCTCCTCCTCCTCCTCCCCCTCTCTCTAAAAGTCAATAAATATAAATAAAAATGTTAAAATTTAAAAAACTACTTACCCCTGCAAAAGTACTCCATAAGAATTAAAACTACGGCAATCCAAATTCTCTAATGAATAATACCACGTGTGACTATTCACTTCCAGATTGTTACACCTGGATTCCTCCCACAACCACCTGAAGACATGGTTCTCTCCCCCAGAATCTATATCCTCCGGCCTCAACTGTAAAACTTAGTTCAAGCGAGGGAGTAACTCCTACTGTAAAGTTCACCTCCTCAGCTGACAGGCCCGGAGATGAAAATGCTCCCCCTTCGAGCACGTACCTGCTCCTGGGAGCCTCTTCTTGCGGCTTTGCTCGCCCGAAATCCACCGGGGGCACATCTGTGATCTCCGCTGGCTTTGGGTCACAGGCCGCTGCCGGTTCCGGCGGCCTGGGAGCCTCCCGTCCACGCTGGGGATTGGTGGCGGTGGAGCACCTAGCGCCCACACCAGGCCTGACATTCGGCTTCACGCTAAGGCGTGCCCGGCGGAACATGGCGGAGCCAGGGGGCCCGGGGAGGCGGCCCAAGGCCGCTCTTAGCCCCGAGCCCCGGCCGCTGCGCGAGAGGGGTAAGGAACTACGCCCTCCCACAAAGCCACGAACCAGCCCAGCGGGCAGCTACCGGAGATTCGCGCCCCCGCCGCCTCCGGCTGCCTCCCGCCGCCGCCTCTTCCTCATGACCCTGCTACATTCAGAGGTGGGTTTCCCCCTATACCTAGCTCCCCGCCCTTGGAAGGCGCCTAAACTAATTGCGTCATCAGCAAGCGCTGCGCGATGACGTAAGACGCACAGCGCCCGGAGCCATGGTAACTGTCAAACTACAAAGTCCGTGTTACTGGTGAACCAGAAATAGAGATGCCAGGCTGTGTGCTCTGCCCTCTCCAGGCGTCCTGAGAAATTGTTGAAAAGAAGGGGAAGAGCTAGTCAACCGCTCAGCCCCAGATTTTATGGGAACTACTGAAATCGCTGGCCGGTTTTCTTTTTAGAGGGTCCTGTAGAGCAGGGACTGTTTACGAGCACATCCCCAGGCTTAGAAACCCTAAATTGAGTAGATCCTAGATTAGAAATTCAGAGGTGAAGCAACTGATAATAGTTACCTCCTAGGAGGGAAACTGAGTTTCAGGGAAATGTGTCGTGGAAGAGCATTCATGTGCTTGTGGACTTTTTTTTTTTTTAAATATATTTTATTGATTTTTTACAGAGAGGAAGAGAGAGGGATAGAGAGTTAGAAACATTGATGAGAGAGAAACATCGAACAGCTGCCTCTTGCACACCCCCTACTGGGGATGTGCCCGCAACCAAGGTACATGCCCTTGACCGAATCGAACCTGGGACCCTTGAGTCCGCAGGCCGATGCTCTATCCACTGAGCCAAACCGGTTTCGGCGCTTGTGGACTTTTTAATGTGAATGTGTTCCCTGTTCAAAAATTGTTATAGTTAAAACTTTGTAAATCAATGTATCCTTAATCTGCTTCAGGAGGTAGCAGTGGAGCAATAAACAAGACATTCTGGTAGCAGAAGAAAAAAATACAATAAACAAATGAACAAGATAACTTAAGAATGCATTAAACTCGGCCTGCGTGGCTCAGTGGTTGAGTGTCGACCAATGAACCAGGAGGTCATAGTTTGATTCCTGATTAGGGCATATACCCAGGTTGCAGGCTCCATCCCCAATGTGGGGCATGCAGGAGGCAGCCGATCAATGATTCTCATCATTGATGTTTCTATCTTTCTCTCCCTCTCTCTTCCTCTCTGAAATCAATAAAAATATTTTTTAAAGAATGAATTAAATTCCATAAAAGAAATATAAAGTGTAATATGACAGAGATTAATAGGAGACTGGCTTGCTTTAGGTTGGATGGTCAGAGAAGGCTTCTATGATAAAGGAAAAATGGCAAGAGAGTGTGTCATCTCTCCCTCTCTGAAAGCAATAAAAATATTTTTTAAAAGAAATCAAAAAGATTTTGGAGGTGCCTCAAAAATCTTAGAGCCACTGCCAGGACCATATAGCTTTGGACAGCATATTCTGGTATAAACTGAAGACACAAGGCTTTTCCTCTAGTGTTTTGTTCCACATTAAGAATCTAGGGTATTCTGCAGTTAAGGAAGTCAATAATGACTAAGATTTAATTTCCCATTAGTAAAGGGGTGAGAACAGAGTCAGATTTAATTTTATTATTAAAGTCAAAATATTTGTTACACACCCAAATTTATGGAGTAAATTCTTTTTTTGATTTTTTTTTTTTTTTTATAGAGAGGAAGGGAGAGGGATAGAGAGTTAGAAACATCGATGAGAGAGAAACATCGACCAGCTGCCTCCTGCACACCCCCTACTGGGGATGTGCCCGCAACCAAGGTACATGCCCTTGACTGGAATCGAACCTGGGACCCTTCAGTCCGCAGGCCGACGCTCTATCCACTGAGCCAAACCGGTCAGGGCTGGAGTAAATTCGTAATGGCATCATAGTAACTTAAAGTCTCCAGTTTTCTTTAAACACACACAACATTTCTCATGTACATGTTGTACATCATGTGTGTCCCTACAACTTGAAATTGTATTTTCAGCTGCAAAGAAAAAGCTCAATTAGACTGTAAATTAAGACGATATACAGAAACAACTCTACCACCTACTTTCCAATCTCAAATTCTTTCCAGCCCTTCCTCATGATGTCTTTATTTAATTCTTTATTGTTTAAAGTATCTCATATGTCTCCTTTTCTCCCCAATGACCTCTCCCTGGCCATTCCCACCCCCCAGCACATGCCCTCACCCTCCTACTGTCTGTGTCCATTGGTTATGCTTATATGCATGCATACAAGTCCTTTGGTTGATCTCTTACCACCCCTCACTCCCCTGTATCTCTCTGAAGTTTGATGGTCTGTTCGATGCTTCTATGTCTCTGGATCTATATTTGTTCATCAGTTTGTTGTTCATTATATTCCACAAATGAGTGAAATCATGTGATGTTTATCTTTTTCCCCCTGGCTTATTTCGCTTAGCATAATGCTCTCCAGATCCATCCATGCTGTTGCGAATGGTAAGAGTTCTTTCTTTTTTACAGCATCATAGTATTCCATTGTGTAGATATACCAGTTTTCTAATCCACTCATCGACTGATGGGCACTTAAGCTGTTTCCAAATCTTAGCTATTGTAAATTGTGCTGCTATGAACATAGGGGTGCATATATCCTTTGGATTGGTGTTTCTGATTTCTAAAGATATATTCCTAGAAGTGAGATTACTGGATCAAATGGGAGTTCCATTTCTAATTTTTTGAGGAAACTCCAAACTGTTTTCCACAGTGGCTGCACCAGTCTGCATTCCCACCATCAGTGCATGAGGGTTCCTTTTTCTCTACATCCTTGCCAGCACTTATCATTTGTTGACCTCATAATGTCTTTATCTCTGAAAAAGAGGCTGGTTAGAAAGTCAATCTTTCCCCCCTGCTCAATTTATTCCAGAAGAGGTTTTCTAAGTGGAAACAGACACTTGGCCTGTAAACTCTATTGAGGAGGAGGGAAGGCAGGTGGAGAGTGATGAGCAAGTCTCTCAGAGATTGAAAGAAGGACAATAATAGCTAACATATTGAGTGCTAATTGAGGGTAATTTTATCAATTAATTAATTCTACACATCTCAGTTTATAATGACTAATGGAAGAGATAAAGAAAATAAGTACCAGCCAGATGAGCCATAGGCATTCTTACAGGTCTGTTTCTAGCAATAGCAGATGCTCTACAGCTTTCAGGTAGGTTCCAAAGCTATTCTGGGCTATTATACATGTGTGGTAAGGCTGTATCCCCTGCCATCCTCTCCCCATCACACAACCCAAACCCAAGTACAAAACCATTAACCTTAACACTCTTGACGCACCATCCACTGTGACAGGGCACTGGAATAAAATGGGAAATGATCAGACTTTAAAGTCCGTCTTAAATTTGAATCTCATTTCTACCAGTTCCTATAACAGTTAGGTCAGTAACTTCTGGTCTGAGTCTCAGTCTCATCTTTTTCTTTTTTCTTTTTTTAGATATATTTTTACTAGAGGCCCAGTGCATGAAATCCTCATGCCCAGATTGTGAGAGGGCACAGGCCAGGCCAGAAAGGGATAGGAAGGGATAAGTAGAGAGAGAAATATCAATGATGAGAGAACCACTGATTGGCTGCCTCCTGTACCGCCTCCCCCCCCCCCCCCCCCACACACACACACACACAGGGATAGAGCCCGGGCATGTGCCCTTGACCGGAATTGAACCAGAGAGTTGACACTCTATCCACTGAGCCAAACCAGCTAGGGCTCAGTCTCCTCTTAAGTTAACTGAGAACAATGAAGCCTGCCTACCTTGCAGGGTTGGTGCGAGAATAAGCAAGGAAATTAAGGGCCAGACTCGGCCTTTCGCAGTTAACCCCTCAATCTGTCCTGTCCCATTCACCCCCTTCCCGCCACTGCAAGGAGATGAAGAAAGCTAACGTTCTGGGTCGGAAAGATAGAGCGTTTATTGTCATTTTCGTCGTTTCCAAAAAATGCTGGCTGGTCAAGTTCCAGTGCCCGGTAAGTCCACACACACCCATCTCTCTCTCATACACAAGACCTGTTTCCGGGACTTTACCCAACGTGCGAGGCAGAAGGTGCCAGGGGTGCCCATGGCTTTTCCCACGAGGCCGCTCCGGCCCCGGCCCCGGCTCCGGCCCCGGCCCCGGCTCCGGCCCCGGCCCCGGCTCCGGCCCCGGCCCCGGCTCCGGCCCCGGCCCCGGCTCCGGCCCCGGCCCCGGCTCCGGCCCCGGCCCCGGCTCCGGCCCCGGCCCCGGCTCCGGCCCCGGCCCCGGCCCCGGCCCCGTCGCGCCCCGCCCGCCCAGCCGCGCACGCGCAGGAGCTCGCCAGCCGGGCCGCTGGCCGAGGTCGGGCCTCGGAGGGCGGGGCGGTGGACGGGGCAGAGGCGTGGCCCAGCGGAGGGCGGGGCCGGCCCAGCGGAGGGCGGGGCCAGCCCAGCGGAGGGCGGGGCCGGCCCAGCCTTCCAGACCCGCTGCGGGGACGTCCGCTGAGCGCGCGAGGGAGCCTGCGCTTTTCCGAGTCGCTCTCTTCCGGGCCCGGTGCGGTGGTCGGCATGGCCCGTGAGTGTGCGGACCGGTTGGGGAAGCGGCCGGGAAGCCAATGGGTCACCCGGGCGCGGTTGGCGGGGAGCCAGGGGCCGGCGGGGAATCCCCTTCGTACGGACGCGGCGGGGACCCTGTCTTCAGAGAGGGACAGTTGGTTCCGATGGGCCTGAAAGGGTGCCTGCCCCTCAGGTGCGAGGTTCCACCGGAAAGAACACCTCCCCGGAGGCGGGGTGTGGGAGACGGCAGCCCCGGAGGGGTCCTGCTCTGGAGGTGGCTTATAGCTGGCACTTGACATCATCAGGCCTAATAAACACCCGGAGCTCAGACCGAGTCTCCGCCCTAGTTCTTTTGTTTGGCCCTCACCGGTACTGTTTCCCAAGCATCTTGCTTAAGAGTTGGCTTGTGCGATGTGTGGTCTATCTAGCTGTTTCACTCCGCCCACACCCCGCAGAAGCCAGAACTTACTTCGGAATACTGACCCATGTATAGCCGACTGGAATGGAATGCCCGTTTTAAGAGATCTGGCATTTACAGCCAGTGAACACCTTGATTGGTATAATACTCTTAAAGATCTTAAGTATTTACCTTGACGCTTCCTCCTTGTAGTCAGATCTGAGACCACCACTCAGTGCTGTACTTTGCTGGCTCATCTATTAAAAAGCAAACTTCAGCCCTGACCGGTTTGGCTCAGTGGATGGAGTGTCGGCCTCCAGACTCAAGGTTCCCAGGTTCGAATGCAGTCAAGGGCATGCATGTACCTTGATTGCGGGCACACCCCCCGTGGGGGAGGGGGGTGTGCGGGAGGCAGCTGATCGATTGATCGATGTTTCTCTCTCATCGGTTTCTAACTCTCTATCCCTTTCCCTTCCTCCCCGTAAAAAATCAATAAAATATATATTTTTTTAAAAAGCAAATTTCAGATGCACTTAAACTGAAATCAATAATTTTGGAGATGGGTAAAGAGCATGACTTTTTCTTTGTAGGTGGAAATCAACGAGAACTTGCCCGCCAGAAAAACATGAAGAAATCCCAGGAAATTAGCAAGGGAAAAAGAAAAGAGGATAGCTTGACTGCCTCTCAGAGAAAACAGAGGTCAGTGATGCTAATGGAATTCTCAAGTCACTGAAGTTTTCATTGTGGAGAATGGAATACATTTTTTAAATTCTTGGTAGAACTAGGCCTAACCTGCAGAAAGGGATAACAGTTGAGTATTGGTTGTGCCAGGCATACTAAAACTATATGGATAGTTATCATCCCAACCCATGGGTGAAGAATTTAAAGTTCTTAAGCTATAATTTGTTTTGCAGAGAGCCTCATGCAACCCCGCCACACCATTAGAACTTCATTTAGCAAAATTATCACCTAATATACTGAATAGGTTATATACAGAACACAAGTGAGAACGTAATCAGCTTTTCTGTAACAACTTACAGCCTTTTCTCCCATTATAGAGACTCTGAGATCATGCAACAAAAGCAGAAAGCAGCTAATGAGAAGAAGTCTATGCAGACAAGAGAAAAATGATGACTGACAATTTGGAAAACCTGGGTGCTACTGCCAACTAGGTGTATTATAAGCTCTATGATCAAGATTTTGTAGAGTGAACAGTCATTACATATGTTATATCTTTATAAAAACTTTTAAACTTTACCTTTCAGTCTGACTTAGTATAATGTTTCAGAACCATTCTTCAAAGAATAAAACACTAACCATGCATGTGACATGTTGGTGAACATTATTTTTTTATCTGAAGTGAGCACATATATAACTAATTAGAGGTAATGTGATCAGGTAATAGAAGCTCTTATATAAATCTACAATCTTTATCTTAAAACTTTGTTAAGGTAGGTCTTTAAAGTCAACTTTATAATAGAATTTAAGATGCATTCATCTAATTTTGCTTTTTAATCAATTGGTTTGCTTGAAGAATTTACAATAGATAGTACAAATGACCTGGAACTAAATGACCATAAACTAAATGAGGTCTCAGTACTAGTAAGAGTTTTACTTACAGCTTTAACATTTCTTAAATAAGTGCCTTTAAAAAATAATAATAATTTTTTCTAGCAGAATTAGTTTTACAACAAAATTGAGATTTCCCCTATGCCCCCTACCCCTGCACAGTCTCCCCAATTATGAATATTCCTCCACCAGAGTGGTACATTTGTTGTAATTGATGAACCTTCATTAACGCATCATTAGCACACAAGTACATAATTTACATTAGGATTCACCTTTTTTTAAAATATATTTTATTGATTTTTTATAGAGAGAAAGGGAGAGGGATAGAGAGTTAGAAATATTGATGAGAGAGAAACATCGATCAGCTGCCTCCTGCACACCTTCTACTGGGGATGTGCCTGCCACCAAGGTACATGCTCTCGACCGGAATTGAACCCAGGACCCTTCAGTCCTCAGGCTGATGCTCTATCCACTGAGCCAAACTGGTCAGGGCAGGATTCACCTTTTATGTTGTAAGAGTGCCTTCTTTTTTTCTTTTAATCCTCACCGAGGACATGCTTAGAGAGAGAGGGAGAAACAGATCAGTTGCCTTCCACATGTGCCCCAGGGATCAAACCCACAACCCAGGTATGTGTCCAGACTGGGAATCAAACCGATATCTTTCCTTGCACAGGGTGATGCTCAACCAACTGAGCCAATCCAGCTGGACAACAGTGCCAGTTTTTTAGTATGTTCTGAGACTCTTAAAAAACCTGTGACTTTCTCTGGCCAGTGTACTCAGTGGTTAGAGTGATGGCCCTCACCAAAGGGTTGTGGGTCCTATCCCCAACCAGGGGCAACCAATCATTGTATCTCTCTCACATCAATGTTTCCCCTTCTCCCTCCATTCTATTTGGTCTAAAAAGCAATGGAAAAATATCCTCTGGTGAGAATTAAAACAAACGAAAAAACAACTGGTGACTTAATGATGTTTATAAATTTGAAAATATGATAACCTAAGGCCGTGGTCGGCAAACTGCGGCTCTCAAGCCACATGCGGCTCTTTGGCCCCTTGAGTTTTTAGCAAAGGCCAGCTTAGGAGTACCGTAATTAAGTTAATAACAATGTACCTACCTATATAGTTTAAATTTAAAACATTTGGCTCTCAAAATAAATTTCAATCGTTGTACTGTTGATATTTGGCTCTATTGAATAATGAGTTTGCCGACCACTGACCTAGGGTAACTAAGGTTAGAGACGTTGTTCTTCTCTGAAGTAAATATGCATAATTATTGCAAAGAGAATAAAAATGCCATTGAAGTAAATATGATAACTTTAAAGTATTATTCAAATACTTGAATTTCCACATCACACAATTAAACAAATTTTTATTTATCATCTAATATGTCTACCTCTATGCTAATGGCCAGATCTTTAGAATTCTCCTAGTGTCTTAATGAAGGTGCTGGTAATCTTGTGATAGGTCACTAACCAATTGTACTACCCATTAATAGGATAGAATTCAAAGTGTCTCAAATACTGAATGAGGCAAACAAGAAATTTTTTAGCCTGAGTTTTTATCTTCATATTAGCACAGATTTTCAGTTAAAGTAAAGCTTTGCTCTACTTATTCAGTTAATTTCAGTCTTCACAATGTTATATGATGGTAGTCACAAGGGGAAAAGGATTACGATAGCTTGGGTTACATTCTAATAAAAAGGATAATGAAGAAGTCTAATTGTACCACAAAGATTCTTTATGGATCTGATTTCTGTAATTCTATCTCTAGAATTTCTACAAAGAGTGATAAGCCATGAGTACAGAGAACTTTTTATGCTTTCAGCCATATCCTTTATTTGCTTTCTTTTAATGAATGATTTTCATATTTAAAATAGCCCATGTAGTGGAATAACTTTGGACTTTTTCAAACGTTAAACAATTCTTCCAAATCTAGGGAAACTACAGTTCCAAAAGAACATAAATATTAGGATAAAGAAGATCTCTGGGTTGTAATTAATCATTGAGACATATCCAAACTGAATGTTACTCATTTTATGGTATTTACTTGAATAAATTAACTGTTCAAATACAGGGTTTGATTTTTACCTGCAACATCACCAGACATTTCTTATAGATAGAAAAGAGGGAGAAAATTAAGGGTAACTATTGAACTATATTGACACTATCTTGTTAATCCTCATCAGAAGGTATTTTTTTTCCATTGATTTTTAGAGAGGGTGAAAGGAAGGGGGAGAGACAGAGAGAAACATTGATGTGAGACAGACACATTGGTTGGTTTCCTCCTGTATGGGACCCAACCAGGGCTAGGGATCGAGCCTGCAATCTAGGTACCTACATGCCTTTGGCCTACAACGGACCCTTTGTCTGTAGACCAACATTCTATCTACTGAGCCAAATCGGGTAGGACTATATTGACACTTTAGTTTCTTTTCATGTAGCATATTTAAACAAAGTAATTAAAATATCTATACCTCTAAAGAGGGAAACTGGTAATTACAAAATATTAAGGGGAAAATGCAGATGAATAATTGTAACAAGTCAGCAAAGTTAATTCATGTACTAACTTTAGATATTTCTTTGAGTTGTTACCAAAGCAAAAAAATTATTTAGATGAAGTAGTACCAACTTTACAATGTAATTTGAAAATTACCAAAGTCCATGAAACACCCTTATAAACATTAAAAATACTGTGTTACATCATCCTTAATAGGAGGTAGTGCATTATTATTAGCAATCTTCGTAAGTCCTGCTGAAAATAAGAGGGAGCAGCTCCTACTTCCCAACGTGATATACCGAGGTCAGTTTCACCAGTTACTTGATTCCTTTCGAATGACTTTTCTATTAGTGGGAGTAAGAAATTATTACCCACTTATCAAACGAGGCTGTTTTTGAAAACGAGCTAAAAGGAACTATTGATTTCTAGCATTATTTTTCTTTTCTTTTCTTTTTTTTAAAATATATTTTATTGATTTTTTGCAGATAGGAAGGGAGAAGGATAGAGAGTCAGAAACATTGATGAGAGAGAAACATCCATCAGCGGCCTCCTGCACACCTCCTACTGGGTATGTGCCCGCAACCAAGGTACATGCCCTTGACCGGAATTGAACCTGGGACCTCTCATGTAGCATGGCCGATGCTCTATCCACTGAGTCAACCCGGTTAGGGCTAGCATTATTTTTCTAACTTTAAAAATATATATTTTGCTCTTTTTCCTCATGTTTTTATAGATGGGAAGAGTTTACCCATTCTGGAAAGTGACAGTATATTTTTGCATTATATTTTCAAGTTCCACCTTGTAAAGGGAGCTTTTTTGTTTAAGTCAGATGTACTGCTGTTTGTTTTGAGTCTACAATCTGTTTTAAAACTACTGAATTTTAAAAAGAATATCCCGCACAGTGTTATATATAAAATAATGGCCTTAAATATATGCAATTTTCACTTTTCAATCATACCTCAATAAAACTGGGGGAGGGAGGACATATCCCTAAAGTGAAAACCTAATATATATATAAAATTGGCTTTGACAACCAGATGATGATTTGTACATTTTACCATCTGTGTAATGGTTTTAACAGAGAGAGCAACTAAGCAGGGAGTATGTCAACTTCTTTAGGTAAATTCCTAATTGCCTTTGGTGATAAAGATCTGTAAACACCAAAATTCAATTAAAATTGAATTACTTTTATGATTGTCATGTTTTTTCATTAGATCAAAACTGAATAAGAACATTTATTAAACTGCCTCCTACAGCTTCATCTGCTAAAGTACTTGCTTTATAATAATCACATATTGAAAGATGTTGTCTTTTCAGATGGCCAAGTCATGAAAATGTTAGTGAAATAAGAATGACTTACAAGTTGCTCAAATGCACTTCCTTTTCTTTTTTAAAGTATATTATATTGATTTTTTACAGAGAGGAAGGGAGAGTGATAGAGAGTTAGAAACGTGGATGAGAGAGAAACATCGATCAGCTGCCTCCTGTACACCCCCTACTGGGAATGTGCCCGCAACCAAGGTACATGCCCTTGACCAGAATCGAACCTGGGACCTTTCAGTTCGCAGGCCCACGCTCTATCCACTGAGCCAAACAAGGTAGGGCGAGTGATTTTTATTGTATTGGTTTACCCATATTTTCTTTCTTTTTTTTTAAAAAAAATATATTTTATTTATTTTTACAGGGAGGAAGGGAGAGGGATAGAGAGCTAGAAATGTCGATGAGAGAGAAACATCGACCAGCTGCCTCCTGCACACCCCCTACTGGGGATGTGCCCGCAACCAAGGTATATGCCCTTGACCGGAATCGAACCTGGGATCTTCCAGTCCGCAGGCCGACGCTCTATCCACTGAGCCAAACCGGTTTCGGCAACCCATATTTTCTAAATCACCTGCAATGAACACTTAAAAAAAAATCCTCACCTGAGAATTATTGATTTTAGAAAGAAACACTAATGTAAGAGAAACATCTATGGGGTTGCCTTCCATACGCGCCCTTACGGGGGTAATCAACCCCCAAGCTAGGTATGTGCCCTCAACCAGGCTGCTCCAACCAACTGAGCCACTCCAGCCACTGCAATGAACACTATTTTTAAAGAAAATGTACTGTTCAAAAATACCCTGGTAGAATCTACGAAGATATCAAAAAGTGAAACCGAAGAATTGTTAGAATACAGAGGAAAAACAAAACAAAACAAGAAAGATGGAGACCACTGGGAGATTGGGCGCGAAGTCCTCCAGGCCGCCGGTGGTCCCCGGGCCACCGTACTCTTCCGCTCCCAGAGGCCCCTGCGGCGGAAATAGTCATTCTCCGAGGCACGCAGCCCACGCCGCGCACCGCTGGTATCCTGGCCATGGCGATGGGGGGAGGAGGTGGCGGCGGCGTCCCGGAGCAGGAGGACTCGGTGCTGTTCCGGCGCGGCGCCGGCCAGGTGAGGGCGCGGCCGGCTCTGCTCCCCGAAGGCGCCCAGTGCGGGCTCCCAGCGCCTATTGCCGGCCCCTGCGCTGCTTCCCCGGCCGCGGGGCAGGACCCGGCCAGTCCGTTTACTGCAGGACTGTGGTCCGCCTAAACGTTTCTACATATTTTCCCATTTGGGAACCTTAGCAGCCAGCTCCTTCCCTGCTCAGCTTGGGCGCTTGATGGCTTTGAGCCGAGGCCCTACCGTAACTTAATCGTACTTTGGTTTGTCCATTCTGACTGGGGGCTGTGAGCGGGGCCAGGCCAGGACGAAGCGGGGGGACCAGTTAGGAGTCCTATTAAAACGATCCAGACTTAGATCAGGATGTTAGCGGAAGGAGAACAGAGTACTTGGATTCTAGATGTATTTTGAAACCAAAGGCAACAGGTGTCGTCTGTGGATTCAGTAGTGGAGATTTGAGAGAGAAAAGTCAAGGATAACTTCAAGATTGTCCTGAACAGTTGAAATGATGAAGTTAGTTGCCCTTACGGATGAGCTGAGATGGGGAAGACTGAAAGTAGAGCAGGTTTATAAAAGTGAAGATCAAAAATTCATTTTGAGTGAAATAGTGGCGAGGAGATCTGATTGGGGGTGAGTCCAGGAGTGGGAGAAGAGAAATTCAAGGCAAATAGTTCAGGGAGTTTTATTGTAAATAGAAAGTATAGAAATTGGCCAATAGATGGAGGGGGAAGCGGGATAAAGAGGATTATTAATTGTTTTCTTGTGCTGTGGTTTGTTTTGTTTTTACAATAGGAAGAACAGGTTTCAATATGTTTATGGGCTGATAGGAAAGATCCGGTAAGGATGGAAAAATTGAGGATGCAGGAGAGAGAACTGCTGAAGTAGTGTTTCAGAGTAGGTAAGAGGGGATGGATTTGGCCTCTGTTGGGAATATTGACAGTTAATGTGGCGTCAGTTATATAGGAACAGATCTGGTGGGAGACTGAAACTTTCCTTTTGATTGTTGCTGTACTGTCAGTAAAAGAAGTATCAGCTAGGAGTGAGGACAGGGCAGATATTGGAGATTTGAGCAGGAGAAGGTAGAAAGTAGGCCTCTAGGAGATTGGGTAAGTGTTGGAGTAAGGAAATATCATGGAAATGTTCCTAGGCAACATTGAAGGTCTACTTGAAATTAGTGATAGTGAATTTAAAGACTAGACAGCATGATTGTGTTTTTCACCAGCTAATTCACTTCAAGTTTGTGAGGGCAGACACAGAGTGAACTAGTAGTTGAAATTAATAGGGTTCTGCAGCCACAACTCGTTTTATTGCACTTCACTTTATTGGCTTCACAGATATTGTGTGAAGGCAAGACCCTCCACCTACAAAAGTGTTACAACTTGTTTTATTGCAATGTTCACATTATTAGGGTGGTATGGAACCAAACCCACCATATCTCTGAGGTATGCCTGTAGTTGATACCTAGTGAGTATGAGGAAGTAAGAGAGAGGGGTATATGGGAATTATCTTAATGAGTGCTTCTCAACCTTCCTAATGCCGCGACCCTTTAATACAATTCCTCATGTTGTGATGACCCCAACCATAAAATTATATTCGTTGCTACTTCATAACTAATTTTGCTACTATTATAAATCGTAATGTAAATATCTGATATGCAGAATGTCTTAGGCTACCCCTGTGAAAGGGTCATTCAACCCCCAAAGGGGTCATGACCCACAGGTTGAGAACCCTTGTCTTAACGGTTGACTATGAAACTTAAGCTAGGAAAGGAAATGAGGATATTAGGACAGTGAGATATAGTTTGAAAAGTGAGAGGATCAATGTTTTGCTATTCCCAGTGAAGTGGAATGATTGTCAAACTACTAGAAGGAATAAGTTGTGTACATCCTAGAAGGTGGTGGTTGGAGAACAGGATTTATGGAGAGGTTGTAGTTTCTGGTTATAATACAACTAGAGGCCCGATGCACAAAATTCATGCAAGAGTAGGCCTTCCGGCTGCTGGCACCGGCTTCCCTCTAGGACCCAGGCTTCATCCAGAAGGTCATCTGAAAGGACTTCCAGTCTAATTACCATATTACGTTTTTATTGTTATAGATAAGAGCAATGTATGAAAATTCCATTTTCTCCACATTCTTGCTAACACTTGGTATACTCAGTCTTGTGTTAATTTTAGACATTGTAATAGATGTTGTAGTGGCTTCTTGTTGTGGTTTTAATTAGAAGTGCGCAGCTGAGATTGGGTGATAGATCATTGGTAGAGAAGAATTTAAAGACCTGCAAGGATAGGATATTGGAAGATTGTTTACATGGGTTATTTTAAATAATCAAGAATTATGACGGCCAGCCAGCAGGCTCAGTAGTTGAACGTCGACCTATGAATCAGGAGGTCATGCTTCGATTCCTGGTCAGGGCACATGCCCAGGTTGCGGGTTCAATCCCCACTGTGGGGTGTGCGGAAGGCAGCCGGTCAATGATTCTTTCATTATTGATGTTTCTATCTCTTTCTCCCTCTCCCTTCCTCTCTGAAATAAGTAAATACACACACACACACACACACACACACATATACACATATATACATATATACATATATATATGAATTATGACGAGTAGTGTTGGAGTGTGTGCTGGGATAGAAATCTCTGAGAATGAGGAGGTATGACCCAAGATGGCTGTAGACAATTGCAAAAAGAGGGATAGTAGACAGTAGACTCTGTTGACAGGATTTTTAAAGCTAGGAATTTTAGTGAGGAAGGAAGGAGAATAATCTGGAAGTGGAAGTGAGGAGCAAGGAAGATTTCTTTCCCACCTTTGGTATAGTGATTTGAGGGATATGAAGGAGAAAACATTTCATTTGAGATGTCTACAAGGAAAGTGGCATCCCCAGAGAAAGCCAGATTTTAGTTACAGCAAGATGAAGGAAATATTCAGAGAAGAGGTTAAAGAGGGGTAGAGAGTTTGTTGGTTACTCAAAAGAGCATGGTGGAAGTGTTGGTAATTGAGAAGTAGTAGAAGATGGCAGAACATGAGGAATAACTTGAAAAACCTCGGCTACTGGTAATGACTGAGAAACAGATATAAAGGCAGCCCTAGTCTGTTTTGGTTGCTGTGTAACAAATTACTCAAAACTTAGTAGCTTGAAAATAATCATTTTATTATTCCTCATAGTTTCTCTCTGTTAGGAATTTGTGAAGGCCTTGCTGGGTATTTCCCCTTGAGATCTTTCATGTGGTTGCATCCATATAGTAACTGAAGCTACAATAGCTGAGTCCCTGCAGCTAGGGACTGGCTGGCCACATCTTTTCTTATAGCCTCAGGGCTTCTATACGTGATCTCTGTGTTGGGCTGGTTTGAATTTCCTTATGCCTTTATAGTTCTCTATCATCTCTCATCTCCTGTCCCCAGACAACTGCTGATCCACTTTCTGTCACCATAGGTTAGCTTGCATTTTCTAATGTTCTACATTTATTCATTTACTGTTCATGAGTATTGGGTTGTTTTCAGTTTGGGGCTGTTACAAATAGACCTGCCATGACTACTAGCTTAGAAGACTTTATGTGAATATGTGCTTTCATTTCTCTTGGGTAAATACCTGGGTCATTCATTATTTTAACTCTAAGAAACTGTCAAACTTTTCAAAGTGGTTGTACATTTCAACTAGCAATGTATGTACGTTTCATTTGCTTCACATCATTGCTAACTCTTGGTATGATCAGTCTTGTGCTAATTTTAAACATTAATAGATGTGCGGTAGCATCTTGTGGTTTTTAATTAGCATTTCTCTGATGACTGATGATGTTGATCATCATTTTATGTGTTTATTTGCCATCCATATATCTTCTTTGGCAAAGTGTCTGTTCAGATGTTTTGTCCATTTTTGAATTGGTTTGTTTGCTTTGCTTTTGTTGAGATTTGAGAGTTCTTCATATATGCTCGATATAAAACCTTTATCAGATAGGTAATTTGCAAATGTTTTATCCCAGTTTGTGGCTTGGTTTTTCAGTCTCTTAACAGTGTTTTTAGCCCTGGCTGGTTTGGCTCAGTGGATGGAGCTTCTGGCCTTGAGTTTCCTCTTAATTATGGGTTGCTGCCCCGGGGTTGGGGCTTATCGTGAGATAAACCTACCTGCTTTGATATTGTTATTGGTGGTTTTTTTTTCATTTGTCCAATGTGTAGGAGTTGCTCAACTAATTTTTAGATTTTTTCTCAGAGAAAATTGTTTCAGACAACTGTAGATTTATTGTGTTGGTAGGAGGAGGTGAGTTAAGAATCTTCTGTATCTTCATCTTGGACTGGAGAAAATCCATTTCTTTCCATTTAAAACATGTTTGTACTTCACATTTCAGTATTTTATTATATTTGTTTTACATTCTTTTTTGTTTTGTGTTTTAAATCCCTGATTAGAACATCTGTCTTGGGAGCAGCCAGCATAATTTCATATACTTCGCAATGATGAGTGCTTAGTAGGTAGTGGGTGCTCAAAACATTTTTTTATTGAATTAAGTTTAAGTTCTACTAAGTATTCATTAAATTTAAATTCAAAAATAGAAATAAGTTGTAGGTCTTTTCCAGATTACTTAATATCATATTTTTCCCCACTAAAACTACGCCCTTTATCTTATACTACCTGGCTGGCCAAACTACACCATTTATCTGCTCTTAGACAAGATTGAAATGTGAGTTATTCTTGAACAAATCCACTTATGGTTGGTAGATAGGGATTAAATTGTAGAGCATTCACTTAATGGCATACCTCTTAGAAGATTTACATATGTTTCGCTTTGGGGATAATGCTGCAAAATCTCTAAGCAGGTAGGTTTCTTGTGGTTATAGTTAGGATTTGAAGTACCCATTTTTTAGTTTAATTTTATGTTTGGTTTAAG
Source organism: Eptesicus fuscus (assembly GCF_027574615.1). Classification (NCBI taxonomy): domain Eukaryota; kingdom Metazoa; phylum Chordata; class Mammalia; order Chiroptera; family Vespertilionidae; genus Eptesicus; species Eptesicus fuscus. The sequence goes on from NC_072476.1 coordinate 76,109,642, forward strand.
ATGGCTCTTGGCATACTTTTTTTATGAAATCCATCCAAACATGAATTGTTTTTATTCTTTATCCTTCCCAGAGTGATGATTCTGACATTTGGGATGATACAGCACTAATAAAAGCATACGATAAAGCTGTGGCTTCATTTAAGGTATGAAATGTTTACATTTTTGCTTAGGTCCTCATGTTAGTCACTTGGGAAAAATTAATTGATAACATTTACAGTAAAGTATTAAAGTATGTATTATTTAGTTCTAATTTTGAAGATTAAAAGATAACATTGGTTAGTTAAATTAGATGTTTTCCTTTAGAAGTTGGTAGGGAGCCTGTCTATATGTGATCCTTTTAAGAGAGGAGATTTAACTAGAATTTTAAACATTGGTTGCTTTTAATGTGTTTACATTGCATAAACGTATGGAAGTCATCTAATTCAGATTAGTGGAAGGATAGTCTGAATTTTAATTTTTAAACATTTAACAAGTCTTTATTGAAATAATGGTGATAAATAGCAGTAGTGCAGTAATTAATACTTGTAGAGCGTATACGGTGTTTTAGGCACTTTTCTAACTGCTTTACATATGTTAAATTAACGTAATCTCCCCTAAATCCAATTAGTTGGGTTCCAAGTCAGGTGTTTCTGGTGGTTGGAATATATAGTTCTTTGGGGAGTGTGGTCTGTTTTTGTGGCCCACATAAGACATTTACACACTTGACTCACAGTATTTGGTCTTATTGAGCACCATATGTGAGCCCTCTTAGTTCAGGCACAGCATAGGCTCATTCAGAACACCAAGCATAGAATCCACTTCCTTAATGTAGTCGTTCCTGTACCATAAGGTAGAAAGATCAAACCTGTGTGTCATCCTTGAAGCTGCATTCTAAATTTGTCAATAGCATGCTTTCCAGTATGCACTTAGACTAGAAGTACACTAACTTAGGGTTACCATGACAGTTCTGCAAAGTGCAGATTAAAATGGGGCTCAAAGCCGACCCCGGTAGCTCAGTGGTTGAGCTTAGGCCTGTGAACCAGGGCCCAGGTTGCGGGCTCGATCCCCAGTAGGGGGCTTGCAGGAGGCAGCCAATCAATGACTCTCTCTCATCATTGATGTTTCTCTCTCTCCCTCTTCATTCCTCTCTGAAATCGATAAAAATATATGAAAAATAAAATAAAATGGGGCTCAATGTGGGATTGGGTAGGTAATATTGCAGAGGGAAGTAGTCTGAATAGAGGAAAGGAACTGAGTTGAGGAAAAAATAGTTTACTTTTAGTTGTGTTGAGTTTGAGATAAATGGAAGATATGAAATTGGTAATGGAAAATGTTGGATTGAGCTAAGGAGAAAGGTCAAAGGTAGATAATAGTTTTAGAAGTCTGTTTGCATAGTGGTTATTATTGAAATAATAGGAATAGTAGATGATCATAATCAGGTAAAGAAGGATGGCCAAATTTTTTGGGACTGCCCAAGTTTAAGATTTGATCAGAGAAGAAATAAAAGCATTGGGGCCCTACGTTGCTATGTCATCCAAACTGTCATGCATATCACAAATAAAGATGATCAACAGAGTCTAATGTTACAGAAAGGTTTAGAGTGAGGAGACTTGTTAAATGGGTGTTTTTTGTCCTCCCCCAAAAAATATTTCTTCATGAATCTTTAATTTATTGATTTTTAGAGAAGCGGGAGAAACATCAATCTGTTGCTCCACTTATTTATGCATTCTTTGGTTGCTTCTTCTGTGTGCTCTGAGTGGAAATTGAACCTACAACCTTGGTGCATCGGGATGACACTAACCAGCTGAGCTACCCGCCCAGGCTGCTCATGAATCTTAACAGTTAACAGATCATCTGGCATGATCTGTCCACATGGCATCAGCTGGAGTGGCTCACTTGGGGGGTGAGGGATCTACTTTCAGGATGGTTCACTCACATGGTTAGTACTGCCTTCTGCTAAGGCTCAGCCAGGGCAGTGTGCTGGGGCCTCTGTTCTCTAAGCAAGTTTTTTCGCTGACAAAGGGGTCTTTAGAGCTGATTATCAGATATATGTGAGATGGTGGAAATAGGAAGTAGAGGCTGTCTGAGGTTTTTAATAACTGAATTGTGACTTTTTCTGTATCGTTTTGTAACATGCACATTTCTCTTCTTATTTTCATAGCATGCTCTAAAGAATGGTGACATTTCTGAAGCTTCAAATAAACCAAAAGGCACCCCTAAAAGAAAACCTGCTAAGAAGAATAAAAGCCAAAAAAAGAACACCACAACTCCCTTGAAGCAGGTTATTTTTAAAATATTGAGATTTAACTTCAAAGATTTTCTTCATAGCATTCTTATTAAATAGTGTCAAATATCTTTAACTTAAGTGATTAGTGCAATGTTTTCCATTGGCATGTAATTATAACATTTCTAAAACTATTAAACTTTCTATTGTTTAGGAACATGCATGTCAATAAAAGTATAAGGACTTAGGTGGGACTGATTAATACTAAATTCAGGACAATGTTCACTTTATATGGGAAGGAGAGGGTGGAAGGCAGTGCTGTTTGAGAGAAATACCTGAAGGCCTTAAACTGAATTGGCAGTGTTTTACTTTTTAAACTGAGAGGTGGCTATCCTTTTTTTACCTTCAGAAATCCTAAACCTGTTAATACTCAGAAACCTAAAATTCTAGATAGAGTTTTTTCTGCTATTTAAAACAGTAGACCTGGAAGCTAAATATTTTGGTGTCTCATTAGTCACTTTAGTTTCATCATTACCAAGGGGGAAGAGAACTAATATTTGTTAAGCATTTGCTGTATGTCAGCCCAGAGGTGCTGGACACTTCACACATTCCCTCCTTTCTATTCTTCACAACAAATAAATGAGGTGAGGTAGGTTATATTATGTCCACTTAACAGATGAGGAAAATAATACTCAAAGAGATTAAAAAACTTGCCCATGATTATAAAAATGGCAGAATTTATACTATATGACAGGATTACATTATATTTATATTGGAATTCACATTTATGTGTTTTGGGCTCCAAGTCTTTTTCACTGTTTCATTCTGCCTTCCAGATTAGTTAACTGGAGACTACCCCCATCCCCGATCCTACCCCACCCAAACAAGAAAATAGTTTACCCTCTTTAAAAGAAATGTGTTTATGTGTATGTATCTTTTTTTGTTTTTGTAGTGGAAAGTTGGTGACAAATGTTCGGCCATTTGGTCAGAAGATGGCTGCATTTACCCAGCTACCATTGCTTCAGTTGATTTTAAGAGAGAAACCTGTGTTGTGGTTTACACTGGATATGGAAATAGAGAGGAGCAAAATCTGTCTGATCTACTTTCCCCAACATCTGATGTAGCTAATAATATAGAACAGAATGCTCAAGAGGTAAGGATACAAAAAATAAAGTTCTTGAAAGTAGAGACGAGATGAGAAACTACATGATATAACAACTTGTCAGTTTGATCCACTGAGGCATTACATTTTTCTTAATGAAACCTATATAACAGCAACACGTATATTTTTTCTTTTTAAAGAATGAAAGTCAAATTTCAACAGATGAAAGTGAGAACTCCTCCAGGTCTCGTGGAAACAAACCAAATAACATCAAGTCAAGAGCTGCTCCATGGAACTATTTTCTCCCTCCACCACCCCCCATGCCAAGATCAGGACTGGGACCAGGAAAGGTAATTTTTACACAGAAAAGGTTTCCCAGAAAATCTATATTAATAAAAGGGTAATAGGCTAATTAGACCAGACGTCCTTCCGGACAAAGCCATGATGGTGGGGCTGAGGCGGAGGCAGTTAGGGGTGATTAGGCCGGCAGAGGAGAGCATGTAGGGGGATCAGGCCAGCAGGGGAGAGCAGTTAGCGGGATCAGGCCAGCAGGGGAGGACAGTTAGGGGCTATCAGGCTGGCAGGGGAGAGCAGTTAGGGGGATCAGGCAAGCAGGGGAGAGCAGTTAGGGGGATCAGGCCGGCAGGGAAGAGCAGTTAGGGATCAGGCCAGCAGGCAGGCAAGTGGTTAGGAGCCAGCGGTCCTGGATTGCAAGAGGGATGTCCTGACAGCCGGTTTAGGCCCGATCCCGCAGGGACATCCCAGCAGTCAGACATCCTCCAAGGGGTCCCGGATTGGAGAGGGTGCAGGCCAGGCTAAGGGACCTTTCCTGTTGTCCCCCCGCCCGAATTTTGTGCACCAGGCCTCTAGTAGTTAATAATATTGAAACATTCAACAAATATTCAAACCTTCCATTAGGAGAATTGTAGATTTTCCCATGAAACTGGTGGCTTTCTGTAGGTGTTATAAATACATACTTGAGAATTCTTCAGAGAGGAAATATGATAGTAATGCAGAATACTTTATAATGAAAAGCTTTTCCAACTACTTTTATGCAGTATTAGGTATTAGACTAATAATGTAGTGAACTTAAGTTAGAAAGTATATTTTATCAGCTGACTATCCTCATAGTTCCCCAAGTCACTTGTGTGAAATATGTAAAAACTAGTGGCCCGGTGCATGAAATTCGTGCAAGGGGAGGGGGGTGTTCCTCAGCCCGGCCTGCACCCTCTCCAATCTGGGACCCCTTGAAGGATGTCCTACTGCTGGTTTACAGGGATCAGGCCTAAACCGGCAGTTGGACATCTCTCTCACAATCCGGGACTGCTGTCTCCAGCTGCTCACCTGCCTGCCTGCCAGCCCCTAACCACTCTGCCTGCCAGCCTGCTTGCCCCCAACTGCCCCCTCCCACTGACCTGCTCGCCCCCAAATGCCCCCCTGCCAGCCTGCTCACCCATAACTGTCCCCCCTTGCTGGCCTGCTAACCCCCCCCCCCCCGCTGTCCTGATCACCTCCAACTGACCCCCATTGACGGCCTGCTCGCCTCCAACTGGCCCCCCTCTGCTTACCCCCCAACGGCCCCGCCCCCCACCAGCCTGATCACCCACAACTGCCATCCCATCCTGGCCTGATCACCCCCCAGTGACCCAAGCTCCCAGTCCCTCTTTTTTTTTTTTTTTCCCAGCACCTCCTTGAGCGGAGGCCAGGGCCAGCTGGAAGCATGTATATGGGATTTATTTATCTTCTATAATTGAAACTTTGTAGCCTTGAGCGGAGGCCAGGGCCAGCCAGGGCTGGCGGGAAGCTTGGCTTCCACCATCACCGGGGCAACCCAAGCCTCCTGCTCGCTCCAGCTCAGTGGCCACCACCATCTTTAGTTGGGTTAATTAGGATACTACTATGATTGGCTGGTGGGCATAGCAGAGGTACGGTCAATTTGCATGTTTCTCTTTTATTAGATAGGATTGGAAAAGAATACAGTATTTACATCTACTACAGGTAAAATCCTAAGAAGCTCCCAAACTGTTATGAAGTAAATGTAAATATTGTTTTCCTTTATGGTTCTTTTGGTTATAAGTAACAAATCAACTTTAAAAAAGATTTATTTTAGGTTATATTGTAGAACTCAAGTATGTCCCTGTCTAGTTGTTTTGTATAAAGCAGTGATTTCCTTGGAGGTTATGGTATTGAGGAAATAATGAAATTTTAAAAATAAAGATATCAAGTATGATTTATTAAAACTTTTCCTGCCCTGACTGGTTTGGCTCAGTGGATAGAAGGGTCCCAGGTTCGATTCCGGTCAAGGGCATGTACCTTGGTTGCAGGTACATCCCCAGTGGGTGGGTGTGCAGGAGGCAGCTGATCGATGTTTCTAACTCTCTATCCCTCTCCTTTCCTCTCTGTAAAAAATTAATAAAATATATTTAAAAACAAAACCAAAAAACTTTTTCTTAACATTTTCTTCAAGATCTTTTTTTTTTTAAATCCTCACCTAAGGCATGAGAATATTTTTTCCATTGATTTCTAGAAAGAATGGAAAGGAGTGGGGAGGGGGAGAGAGAGACATTGATGTGAGAGAGACACATCTGCACCAGGTACATGCCCTTGACCAGGAATCAAACCTGAGACCCTCTGGCACGTGGGCTGATGCTCTAACCATTGAACCAGGGTTGCAAGGTTTTTCTTGAGATTTACATTATATTACAGTTTCTAGAATGATCAAATCAATTTATGTGTGTGTCTGTATATATGTATGTGTATCTCATACTTCTTTGATCTTAGGGGCCTGATTTTCCTTGTTAAGTGAGAGATTTACTAATTTTTACAATATATGCTGTAAATTAGCATATGTAACTACTAAAAGGACATCAATAAAAAAGATTATACAATCTAGATAATGAAATTGTGGGATATATTGTTTTATGATTGAACTATCTTGCTAAAAACACTACCTCTTGATTTATAGGTAATTAAAATATTTTCTTACTTTGATTTTACTCCCTGAATCTCTATAGAAAGGAAATGAGAAAAATCTAGATTAATGAGTTTATTTGACTTCAGCATTTGATACATGCAATCCTATTTAATCTTTTATTTGTTATTTAAATTCTTTTGACATTAAATATTTTTTCCTCTTTTCATATTGAAGTTAGTAAATTAATCTTCCTTTGAAATACTTTTGCAGCCAGGTCTAAAATTTAATGGCCCACCACCACCACCACCACCACCACCACCACCACCACCATCCTTCCTATCATGCTGGCTGCCTCCGTTTCCTTCTGGACCACCAGTAAGTACAAAACAATTCAGATGAAACTTTGCTTTCATACATAGTTTCTAATGGGTAAAAATTTGAACCAAACCTCGGGGGTTTTTTGTTTTGTTTTTATCCTCACCTGAGGATATGTTTAATGATTTTGAGAGAGAGAGAGAGAGAGAGACAGAGAGAAACATAGATGTGAGAGAGAAACATCGATTGGTTGTCTCCCATATGCCCTCGGACCACGGATCAAACCCGAAACCTAGGTATGTATCTTGACCAGAAATGAAGTGTGCAGCCTTTTTTTAAAAAAAATACTGTTATTGATTTCAGAGAGGAAGAGAGAGGGAGAGAAATAGAAACATCAATGATGAGAGAGAATCATTGATTGGCTGCCTCCTGCACGCCCCCTACTGGGGATTGAGTCCGCAACCCGGGCATGTGCCCTTGACTGGGACCCTTCAGTCCCTAGGCCAACGCTCTTATCCACTGAGCCAAACCAGCTAGGGCAAGTCTGCAACCTTTTTTTTTTTTAGTGTATGGGACGATGCTCCAACCAACAGAGCCATCTGGCCAGGATGGGTTTTTGTTTGTTTTTAATTTTTTTTAAAATATATTTTATTGATTTTTTTACAGAGAGAAAGGGAGAGGGATAGAGAGTTAGAAACATCGATGAGAGAGAAACATCGATCAGCTGCCTCCTGCACACCCCCTACTGGGGATGTGCCCACAACCAAGGTACATGCCCTTGACCAGAATCGAACCTGGGACCCTTCAGTCCACAGGCTGATGCTCTATCCACTGAGCCACACCAGTTAGGTCTGTTTTTAATTTTTAATGCCCTTCTCTACCAGACTGATTCATTCCTCTTATTGCCTCAGCTCATAGCCCTATATTGCCTGCTTCCTTCCTGGTAGAAATTGTATCCCTTATTCTATAGGGAGGTAGTTCCTGTTTGAAAGAATTTAAGTATACTGCACACGGATTTATGTGTTTCCTTTCCAGGTGTGCTTGGATGTTTGCTTGTGATCAAGTAGACTATTTGGATATCTACTGGTAGACTTTTAGATAACAACAGTAGCCTAGATACAAAGACACTTTTTGGCCAACTGTGTGTGTTGGAGTGGGGGCAGTGCAGATGTTCACCCAACACCTTTATTTCAATACTGTTAGGGTGTTTTTTAAAGGAAAACCATCAAAGTATTTATGCTTGGTCTTTTACCCATAGTTTCATAAAGGAACAGAAAATTAGTTTCAAGGAATAGAAAAATACATCTAATCAAATCAAGATGTTTAAAATAAATAAATAAATAAATAAAATAAAAATAAAAAAAGATGTTTAAACATTTTATGTGACCTATTGTTTTTTTATTGTTCAATTTAATTTTGTTGTTGTTACTGGTTGACTTTCTTCAAATGTCAGATTTTAAAAAATTTTAATAGATAACATGGAATTTAGGGAAAGATACAGTTAACATCCAGCATTGTCTCCATAAAATGAATCTCCAGACTTCACATTTTTGTTTACTGACTTTAAAGTATATTTTTCTTCATTTCCAGATAATTCCCCCACCTCCTCCCATATGTCCAGATTCTCTTGACGATGCTGATGCTTTGGGAAGTATGTTAATCTCTTGGTACATGAGTGGCTATCACACTGGTTACTATATGGTAAGTGGTCATTCAACATCTTTTCCTGACACTTTGTGGTTGTGACTTTATTGTGTTTGTGACTAAAAAGGTAATTTGTTAAATTAGCCAGATCCTAAGGGTTTAAAACTACCTTAAAGTTTAAAATATACAACTATTTGCCTAAAGCTTAAATTACTCTTCTATTGTCCCCATTTAATGTAATTATAGTGCAATTAAAAATCTTTCATGTGCCCAGCCAATGTTGCTCAGTGGTTGAGTATTGACCTTTGAACTAGGAGGTCACAGTTCAATTCCCAGTCAGGGCACATGTCTGTGTTTCGGGCTCAATCCACAATGGGGGACATGCAGCGATCAATGATTTTCTCTCATCATTGATGTTTCTATGTCTTTCTCTTCCTCTGAAATCAGTAAAAATATATCTAAATATATATATACTAGAGGCCCGGTGCACGAAATTTGTGCACGGAGTGGGGTATCCCTCATCCCAGCCTGCCCCCTCTCCAATCCGGGACCCCTCGAGGGATGTCCAACTGCCCTCTCACAATCCAGGACTGCTGGCTCCCAACCACTCGCCTGCCTGCCTGCCTGATTGCCCCTAACCGCTTCTGCCTGCCAGCCTGATCACCCCCTGACCACTGCCCTGCCAGCCTGATCAACGCCTAACTGCTCCCCTGCTGGCCTGATTGTTCCCAACTGCCCTCCCCTGCTGGCTCAGTCACCCCTAACTGCCCTCCCCTACTGACTTGGTTGCCCCCAACTGCCCTCCCCTGCAGGGCTGACCCCCCCCCCCAACTGCCCTCCTCTGAAGGCCTGATTGCCCCCAACTGCCCTCCCCTGCAGGCCTGGTCCCCCACAACTGCCCTCCCCTGCAGGCCTGGTCCCCCACAACTGCCCTCCCCTGCAGGTCTGATCCCCCCCAACTGCCCTCCCCTGCAGGCCTTGTCCCTCCCAACTGCCCTCCCCTGCTGGCTTGGTTGCCCCCAACTGCCCTCCCCTGCAGGGCTGACCCCCCCCCCCAACTGCCCTCCTCTGAAGGCCTGATTGCCCCCAACTGCCCTCCCCTGCAGGCCTGGTCCCCCACAACTGCCCTCCCCTGCAGGCCTGGTCGCCCACAACTGCCCTCCCCTGCAGGCCTTGTCCCTCCCAACTGCCCTCCCCTCCTGGCTTGGTTGCCCCTAACTGCCCTCCCCTGCTGGCCTGGTCACCCCCAATTGCCTTCCCTTGCAGGCCTGGTCCCTCCCAACTGCCCTCCCCTGCAGGCCTGATCTCTCACAACTGCCCTCTCCTGCTGGCCATCTTGTGGTGGCCATCTTGTGTCCACATGGGGGTGGCCATCTTTGACCACATGGGGGCAGCCATCTTGTGTGTTGGAGTGATGGTCAATTTGTATATTAGGCTTTTATTATATAGGATATTTTTAAATCTTTCATGTTATTACATTATTTTGATTATACATTTTCTAATTTTTTAAAAATATTTTTTTATTGATTTCAAAGTGGAAGGGGGGGAGAGAGAGAGAGAGAGAGAGAGAGAGAGAGAGAGAAACATCAATGATGAGAGAGAATCATCAATCGGCTGCCTCCTGCACACACACACACACCCCCCCCCCCCCCCCACTGGGGACCGAGCCCGCAACCCAGGCATATGCCCTTGACCAGAATCGAACCCGGGACCCTTTGGTCTGAAGGCTGACGCTCTATCCACTGAGCCAAACCAGCCAGGGCTATACATTTTCTAATTTGATGACACACTTTCTAAATTATTTTTCAATCTCATTAGTCTTCCTGTTTTGGACAGGGGAATTTGGTTAATCCTCATCTGAGAATATTTTTTTCCATTGAATTTTTAGTGTGTGGAATCTAAGGGTCGGGGGGAGAGAAACATTGATTTGAGAGAGACACCCTGACCAGGGCCAGGGATTGAACCTGCAACCCAGGTATGTGCCCTTGATCGGAAATCAAACCGGCTTCGGGTCAAGGGCAAGTACTCTAACTACTGACCCATATTGGCCATGGCTCTGATCACTTTTAAAGAGCATTATAAGGCTATAAACTTATTTTTCAATATTATTTTGTTAAATAGAATTAGTAAAATGTCTTACGTGAAATAAAATGTTTATTCATATCTGTATGCTATTCTTTTAAATTTCTTTATTTTCCTTACAGGGTTTCAAACAAAATCAAAAAGAAGGAAGGTGCTCACATTTTAATTAAGGAGTAAGTATTGCCATTATTATAGAAGAGAATCTTTTGTGTAAATTTTATAGTTTGTGGAAAACATATTTTTAAAATATAAAATGTTAAAATGTGGAAAAGTTAATATAAAACAATATTGAAGACATTTTGATGCCAAAGCTATTTGATAAAAGGTTTATCTATATCCCCTCTAGAATTCTGATGATATCAAGGTATCTATCATTTCATCAAATACTTGTTGGTTGGTGGTGTGGAAAGAAAAACTTACTTGCCCTAGCCAGTTTGGCTCTGTAGACAGAGCATTGGTCTGCCGACTGAAGGGTCCCAGGTTTGATTCTGGTCAAGGGCATGTGCCCAGGTTGCAGGCTTGATCCCCAGTAGGGGGCATGCAGGAGGCAGCTGAACAGTGATTCTCATCATTGATGTTTCTAGCTCTCCTTCTTCCTTCCTCTCTGAAATCAATAAAATATATTTTAAAATATATTTAAATATATTTTAAAAAAGAAAAACATACTTTTCAATAAAGAGATCCTTAGAATCAGTGGTAAAACTGCGTCACTATGGTCAGACAGCCACACATACTTTTTAAAAATATATTTTTATTGATTTCAGAGAGGAAGGGAGAGGGAGAGATAGAAACATCAATGATGAGAGAGAATTACTGATCGGCTGCCTCCTGCACACCCCCTACTGGGGAATCAAGCCTGCAACCCAGCATATACCCTTGACTGGAATCAAACCCGGAGCCCTTCAGTCCACAGGCTGTTGCTCTATCCATTGAACCAAACCAGCTAGGGCTGTATTTTTTTCACATATTACTTTACATTTTTGGTTCATATTCATCTATATTTTGATGTGGATGCCATTATTGTGTGTGTGTGTGTGTGTGTGTGTGTGTGTGTGGGTGTGTGTCCACTTAACATTACATTTTTTAAACATTTTTATTTATTGAATTGAGAGAGATCAAAATACTGATTTGTTGTTCATTCATTTATGCATTCATTAGTTCATTAGTTGGTTCTTGGATGTTCCCTGAAGATTGAACCCACAACCTTGGCGTATTGGGACTGTATCCTCATGAAGTGAGCTACCCAGCCAGGGCCAACATCACCTTTTTTATTTTTTAAGATTTTATATTGACTTTTAGAGAGAGAAGAAGGGAGAGGGAGAGAGAGAGAAACATTGATGTGAGAGTGACACATCAATCCACTGCCTCCTGCATGCCCCCTACCAGGGATGGAGCCTGTCAATAGGTTATGCCACTGTTCCTTCAATTTAGCAGTCTGGATAACGCTGCAGTAAATACTCCCTTATGTGTAGTGATTTGATTCTATTCTGTCATAGCCTTAAGATAAACTTCTGTGTTGTGGCTATCTGATAAAAGTTGTGGATATTATTATGACTTTTGGTAGATGTTTCCATGTTGCCTTGAAAAGCAAATTTTGAAAACCATATTTCCTTTTTGATTTTCAAAATGGGAGATGTATTTCTGGGATGGGTATTTTTTAAATTACATAAATCACATTTGAAAGTAAAATTACTCAGGGAGGCAAAGAGGAGGAACATCTGTAGTAATTTCAACAATAAAATTAAGATAGAATTAAAAATAAATAAATAAATGATAATTACCTATATTTCATTCTTTGATTAAAGTCATTTTTCATTTCCTTAACGTTCTTCAGCTAGGTTATTGAGCCAAGTCTAAAAGGATGAAGAGAAAAATTAGGCAGGGGATGAAATGGGTTAAAGTCTTCTAGACAGAAAATACACAAAGCCAGAAGCATTGTATATTTCAAGGCCCAAGGTAGCTCAAATGTCTTACCTCTGTTCCTAATGCCAGTCAGCCTTCTTTTCTCCCCATTTGTATAATTTTCCCTCTTTGAATCTGCTCTCTACTTGTTTCTATTACATATCTTTTTTCATTATGTTTTCTTTATGTGTATATATTTGTCTTTCCTCTGTCGTTAGAAGCATGGCACTACATCTCATTCTTTATGTCTACAACAGTGGTCGGCAAACTGCGGCTCGTGAGCCACACACGGCTCTTTGGCCCCTTGAGTTTTTAGCAAAGGCCAGCTTAGGAGTACCCTAATTAAGTTAATAACAATGTACCTACCTATATAGTTTAAGTTTAAAAAATTTAGCTCTAAAAAGAAATTTCAATCGTTGGACTGTTGGTATTTGGCTCTGTTGACTAATGAGTTTGCCGACCACTGGTCTACAATATCTGGCACAGTTTTTTGCTTAAAGAGCATAGGATGGAGGGAATATACAAGAAGAGAGAAGATGGTAAATGGAGGAGAGATTTCAAGTTGTTTTCAGATTAAATCTTTCACCCATCATGAAAGATTAAACATCAGCTCTACTTTTTGTTAGCTTTAAAGAAGACTTTTCTTGTGCTCGCTTCGGCAGCACATATACTAAAATTGGAACGATACAGAGAAGATTTGCATGGCCCCTGCGCAAGGATGACATGCAAATTCGTGAAGCGTTCCATATTTTTTTTAAGAAAAAAAAAAAAGAAGACTTTTCTTTATAGCAAATCCTGCAAGTAGATGAATGGTTTTGAAAGTTAATTGTAAGGAATATATATAACATTTTGAAGATACCAAAATTAGAATAGCTTTTAGATAAACTAATTTTTGAGGTTTGAAATTCTGATTTTTTTCATTACCAGTTATTGTGACATAAATTGACCTTGCACATTTTAAAATGGTATATAATTGTGAGTTGAGCTATAGCCCATTTTAAATAAAACCAGTTCTTGGTTTCCAGGCAGAAGACGTATATCTGAGTATTATTGAGTCTTTGTGTTTACATAAAGACTTCTGGTTAAGAGTAAAAAAATCTTATTTTATAAATCTTGGTTTCAGTAGACTCTTAGGTATCTATTAATTTGTGTTTTTATTGTACAGGAAACTAGAAACTGCCATGTGAAAATTTTCTTTAATAATAATAGCTTTTTTTTTTTTAGTCACTACTGTGTGTGCTAGATGTAGATATTTCATTTAATCCATATAGCACCGAGTTAGATACTATAATTATTCCCATTTTACACAGATGAGAAGGGCTCATAGAGGTGAAATGACTTGCTTTGGGCCACACAGCAAATGATGGAACTCTGTATGTACCACCTCAGAATTCTCTACTCAGCTCTCAGTCCCCTACCACATCACCCCAGCAACTTTCTTCCAGGCTTTGTGGAATTTTGTCCTATATATACATAATTTAGGATTTGGTCAAGGACCTAAATGGAAATCCTATACAAATTTCTGGAGGTCCTTCTCTTCAAATCACTCTTTAGACTTGCCTCTTCAAATTCCAGCTGCCTTATTCCAAGACCCAAACTACAATCTATTTCTTCCACCCAAGAACAATACTCTTGACTCAAGTTTCACTTTCCATGCTGCAATTTGAAAATTGTGTCCAGCTAAGAAAGGGGTGAAAGTGAAGTTCACCTTACGTGTTTCCCTTTCTCAAGGATTTCGGCCCTCTACACTGTGTTGTCCAGCGCCTGAAAACAGTTGTGTCATACAGGGTGGGGCAAAAGTAGGTGTACCGTTGTGATATGCAAAAGTTCATTCTTATATTATTATTTATTACTGATTATTCTCTATACAAACAACTGTAAACCTACTTTTGCCCCACCCTGTATATTGTGCCGAGTTTTGTAATCTGGCAGGAAAACAAGTACACTACCAGCTATTCCTACTATTTTTAAACAATGAATTTTCAATTGTTACATGTTTTCTGAAAGTTTAGTATTGCAGCAATTTTCAATATTTTTCATCCTGTGGAACACTTTAAACTAATTACTAAAATTTTGCAACACATCAAAAAATGTATTTTTTGCTGATCTGACAAAATAGATACAACTTTTATTCATTCACACTGGATGGCTATTATGTTAGCTGTTGTGGTTTTTTTTATTTGATTATCTAAGGAAAAGAGGTTCAACTCCTGACTAGTCAGGTATTGAATGTTTTAAAAATTCTTGCAGCATACTGGTCGAAAAATCACTGGTCTATTGTATTGTGGTGGTTTAAAAAAATGTACTAAACAACATTACCTCTATATCTCTCAAGTATGTAAGATTAATATATCACATTTGGGGTTATTATATATATTGCAGTAATCTACTTTTAGCTTTTTTCTTTTTCTTTCCTTTTTTTAAAATAATCCTCACCTGAGGATATTTTTCCATTGATTTTTAGAAAGTGGAAGGGAGAGGGTAGACAGAGAAAAACACCAATGAGAGAGAGACATGTTGATTGGTTGCCTCCTGCATGCCCCCAACCAGGGCCAGGAGCCTGCAGCCAAGGTACATGCCCTTGATCGGAATCAAGCCCGGGACCCTTTAGTCCCCAGGCCGATGCTCTATCCACTGAGCAAAACCAGCTAGGGCTACTTTTGGCTTTTTTTTTTTTTTTAAACACAGTTTTGTAGAATTATTTTTGTGTATTGATTAATTTTAAGTTTGGGCTTCAAATTCTAAATAGTTCTATAGATCATCATATGTTGTCATAGTGCTTCTTCAAAAGAATAAACTAGTTAATAATGCCCTCATTTTTCATACTTGTCTAATTGTTAAGAATATCTACTTGTTATAGTTTAAGAATTATTCTTCGTGGTTATTCTTTTTTATAAAAAAAAGTTTTAAAATTTGAACTAATATTTAATTTATTCTTGTAATTCTTTTATTTGTTTAACTACATTGTTGCTTGTTACGTGTAGCATTCTTGACAGGAAGATATATTTAAATGAAAATAAGACACAGAACTATGTATATTATACTGCCTGCTATTTGTGTAAACATATATTTATGTACATGTATATGCATTGGTTATCATCTCAGGGTGATACTCTAGTTACCTTTGAAGAGGAGAAGACAAAGCCATGTGAGGGAGACTTCACAGTGTACCCTTTTGTATTTTTTTGCTGTGTGCATTTATTGATCATAAAAAATAACACGTAATTAAAATAAATCTGATAAGATGTATCAATTTTTTAAACTTTTTTTATTTTTATAGGTAATTCATACAGTATTCCTTAAGAAGTAAGTGCTTTTTCTGCATTATTTCTTGTTTATATTTAGATGTATATGTATTCCATATCAGTGTATAAAACTCTTGTTTTAAATAGCTGCAGGATATTCTTATGTGTAAATGTACATCATGCTTATTTAATTGACCTCTTATGCATGGAAGTTTAGGCTGTTTGTAATCGTTTGCTGTTTAATATATAGTCATTATTCTTTTACATAATTCTTTTTGTAGATGTTTGAGTACATTTCTAAAATTATCTAAATAAATAGAACTGCTGGGATTGAAGAGGATATGCATTTATAATTTTAATAGATTTTTGTTAAATTGCTCTCAGTAGAAATTGTGTTAATTTATATTCCCACCAACATAGTTTGAGAGTTCCTGTTTCCCACAGCCAATCCAGTAATTTATCAGACCTTTAGGTCTTTGTCAATCTAATAGTTGAAAATGATTGTCTTATTATATTTATAATTATTTTATTGTGAAGTTTAGCGTCTTTTTATGTGTTTGAGAGCTATGTATCTTTTCTGAAAACTTGAACATTATCTTTACACACTTTTCAACTTGGATAGGTTTTTCCTTTTGATTTGCAAGAATTCTTTGCAATGGTAACCATCCCTTTGTGATATGAGTTGTAGGTACTTTTTTCTACAACTAGTTTGTCATTTTGTTTGACCTTGCTTATAGTGATAGCAGTTGTCATTTTGATAGAAATATTTGCTTTTTATGTAGTCATACTACTTTATTTTCATATAGTCAGATTCATTCCTTCTTTATGGCTTTTGGATTTTCTTCTAATGTTTTGTTTCATTTTTTTTTCCTGTGTCTATATGGTTATTCCCCTATTACATTTTAAATATTTGTGTTTGCTCTCTTTTAAATTTTTGCTTATAAAATTTTATCTACTGTAAATCCTCATTCACAGATTCTGGATTTGCAAATTTGCCTACTTGCTAAAATTTATCTGTAACGCCAGGATCAGTATTTGTGGCACTTTCGCTATAATTCATGGACAGGTGCAGAAAGGTGAAAAATTTGAGTCACCTTACATAGATGTTCCCAGCTGATGTTGAGCAATACTGTTTTCTTGTTTCAGTACTCATACTATAAATAAGTGTCCTTTTCACAATCTTAGTGCTACATTTTTGTGCCTTTTGATTTCATGCTTTAAAATGGCCCTCAGCCATTATGCAGAAGGGTTATCTAGTGTTTCCCAAGTGCAAGAACTCTGATGTGCCTTGCAGCGAAATTACATATGTTAGTTAAGCTTCATTTTGGGCATGAGATATAGTGCTGTTGGCTGTGAGTTCATTGTTAATGCATCAGTACTATCTATTAATAACGTGTTTCAATGGAAACACACAAAACAAGGTTATTTATCTATTGGTTGATAAAAATGTGATCAGAGACTTTCAGGAACTTAGCGCAGTATTTCTTCTAGGAGTGATGGCTTTGTATTTATAAATTCCATGTTTTGGTGACTTTTTAGAACATAACTTCTGTGAATAACAAGAGTCACCTGTATTTCCTTTTAATTCATTTTACAAACAGTATACAGAAGCATAAAAAGATGTGATAAATAACTGTTAGTAATTTCAGTGAGAATTCAAGTACAGCAAACCTAAATTGTTTCTAACACGTGATTTTGATCATTGTTTTATAATATAAGACATCAAATACCAGTGCTCCTTAAATTTTGAAAAAATATTCTCTATTCCCATTTACTCTTCCAAATCAATTTCACAATTAGTCTATTTAACTATTCCATAAAGATAGAAATTAGTATTAGCGTATTTTTATTCTAGTTTTATTTACCTTGATGAGTGTATTCCTTTCCATTTCCTCTCTCCTTTATGATTTTATAAGAAAACAGGTTTTTAATTTTCATAATTATATCTAGACTTTTTTTCTTTCAAATTAAGGTGCAGCTCTCTCCCAAGGAGAAGGGTGTTTTGATATGCCCTGGTCGATGTGAACAGTTTTCATCTTTTCTTCATGAGCACTTGGTTGAATGGCACAATCTTCTACATTTACCTTTGTTGTATGTGACTTGTGCTTAAGTAACCAGCCAGGTATTTGTAGGGAATAACCAGTTTGAATAACTGAACAATGTTAATGTGAGTAATTAAAAGAAACTCAAGGTCACATATAGTGCAGAAAAGTCAATCTGTCAACACATTTGTATATTGTAACTTTCTTAGTATGTTAAGCTTTTTACTGATGCCTTTAAAAATAAATGATAAATATTTTTTAATCTTGACTATCTGAATATTTTTCTTTGGAATATATATGGTTAAGGGTAGAGTCTATAGAAAGAAATCTACTCAGGGTAAAGAGTATTATAAAGATACAACCAATTACAAAACAATGTTAATGAGAATCCATGGTTAAGAAACCCTAGCTGAAGCTAAGTGTCACAAGGTCTGGGCCCAACCAATCAGGAACCAAAGCTGTATTGTCTTTTGAAAGTCATATTGTCATTTTCCTCCTTGCACCTTCTGTCTTTCTGCCCCTCTCTTCTGGCCTCCTCCACGTGCTCATCATGCACACATCTAATATGGTTGGCCAAGCTATTCTCTCTTCATCTCCACCTTGTAGTTCCATCTCTCATTCATTTGACTATATATCTCTCTCCATTCAAATTCTTAGATCATATTGTTTCAGTTTAGTCTGAAGTTTGATGTCCATGGCACCTGGGATATTTTCTAGTCCGTTTAGCTGCAGAAGATGTTAATATATAAATGCTATTTCTTTCTGAGGTTTTGCATGGAGAAACCAAATATGCCCAGCATATCAGTACATATTTTTTTTAATAAATGAATATTCATTGTGTGTTATGTAAACTTTGCAAAATGGGTTGTTCTATGGCTTAAGCTTTCTATACAGGTTAAGTGGCATTTTACCATTTTTCATCACAATCAGCCAATATTTTATATATTTAGCATATTTTAATTGCCCAAATATGTGCCAGGTTAAATTGAGTTATGAAGGCAGCTTACTTGCCTTCTAAGATATTTTTGGATATTATCTCCCTTAATACTTAATACAGTTGGAGAGTGGTCAGAGGTTCAGGAAAGTCACTTATTTCAGCAAATCTTATTTACTTATTTTTTGAAGTTTTTTTCTTTTAAAAAATATGTATTTTTATTGATTTTAGAGAGGAAGGGAGAGGGAGAGAGAGAGAAACATCAATGATGAGAAAGAATCATTCATCGGCTGCCTCCTGCATGCCCCACACTGGGGATCGAGTCGCCCAACCTGGGCATATGCCCTGGCTGGGAATTGAATCGTGACCTCCTGGTTCATAGGTCAATACTCAACCACTGAGTGACACTGGTTGGGCTATTTTTATTCTTTAATATATTTTTGATTTGAGAGAGGAAGGGAGAGAGAGAAATATCACTGATGAGAATCATTGATTGGCTAAATCTTATTTAACTTTGTGTGCTAGGCACTATTCGAGTTTCTTAGGAGACAGCAGTGAACAAGACATGACAATTCCTGCTTATAGTGGTGGGAACTTTATAAGGTGGCAGATAGTGATACATGTAGAGAAAAGTGAAGTAGGGAAAGGGGTTAGGCAGAGTGAAATTGGAAGTGGGATGCCTTTCTAAAAAGAAAGGTCAGGAAACTTTATTGAGGTGACATTTGAGTAGAAATCTGAAGGAAATGAGAGCCACTCACATAAATAGAGGGAGAACCTCCCAGGCAAAGGAAGTGACAAGTACAAAGGCCCTCAGACCAGCATGTTTTGCATGTTTAGGAAGCAGCAAAGAAACCAGTGCAGCTGAGTGGACTTGAGCAAGGAGGAGAGATTGAAGAGACAGAGGTAAGATGGGTAGTGAGGGGTCAGGTCATTTGTAGGCTATTGTAAGATCTTCAGCATTTACTTTGAGCTGGGAATCAATTTGAGGATTTTGAATCAAAGGTGTTGCATGGTTGCATTTATATGAAGAGCCTTCTGACTGCTATGTTGAAAACAGATAATAAGTTTTAAGGGAAGAAGCAGGCCAACCTGTTAGGACCAATGGGTAGTAGTGGTTGGAGCTGAGTGTATTTTGCAAATGGAGCTCTGGATTTGCCAATAGATTTACACGTGGAATATGAGTCAGGATGACAAGGTTTTAACCTAGGCAAATGGAATTTAATGAGATGGAGAAGTCTGAATAAAGAGTACTTTTGTGGGAAGGAAGGAGTAGAAGTTGGGTTTGGGCATATGAAGTTTGAGATGCTCTTAATGGGAGTTGGGTATGAGTAGAGTTCAGAGGAGAGATCTGGACTAGAGACGAAAATTTAGAAGTTAGCCTAGATATTGAATTTAAAGCCATTCAACAGGATGAGATAGATAGCCAAGGAAGTGCATTTCAATAGAGATGTCAGAGGAAAACTCGGGTACTCCCAATGTTTAGAGATCAGATATTAGGAGAAGCAGTAAAGGAAACAGAACTCTCGGTGAATTAGGAGGGAAGTCTTGGAAATCAAATAAAGAATATGTTTTGAGGAGGGAGTGATGGACCACATCAAAGCTACTGATGGGTCAAATGCTCATACCAAAAGTAGGATGAGGACTGAAGTATTCATTGAATTTAGCAATGTGGAGGTCATCAGTGACCCTCATAAGAGCTGTTTTGGTGGAATAGAGGAAGTAAAATCCTGATGGGAGGAAATGTAAGAAAGAAAACAGTATACATAAACAACAACTGAAAGCAGTGTATATAAACAACTCTTAAAAGAATTTCGTGTTTTTGAATTATTTGTTAATTTGCATATTAGTAAAATATAATATAGCTTTGTTTTAGAAAGTTATTTTTCTAATCTTGTTTCAGTTGTGAGTATGTATATAAATGTGCAATATTTTCAATATAGAATTTATTCCTTACTATGGGTCCTGGTTTTTAAAAAAATTTGAAAAAATATGGAGCTAAAATAAGGTGCAGGGAACATTTAGAAAAGAGGCTGAGGATATTAGGCACGTTACTCATGTGGGCACAGTGGAAGGATTTTAGGGAGTTGGAGAGGTTAGGATATGTGAGTGTTATATTGTAAATCAGAAGACGCCTTAATTAATAAGCCAAATTTATTTGGGGTCTTTTTCATTTTGCTCGCGCTAGCGGGCCCAGAGGAAATATTGCTTCTCAAATTCTGGGGCCCACATGGTGGAAATCTTTCCTATTTATACGTTTTTCAGCTCTTTGTCTTCCAAATTTGGAACCAGACTTCTGGACCTTCTGAGAAAAAGTCCTGTATGCTGGGACTGCCGTGAGACCATATCTCAAAGCCTGGCCAGACGCCCGCACTGACAACTCTGTCTGGGACATAGTTTATGGCCTCTCTGGAATGGGAGTAGTCTTATTTTTCCCTATTATTTAAGCAAGCAAACGTTTACAGAAGCCAGAATTTAAAATTTTAAACAGCAGTTTTTACCCAAGATGGAAGTTACTATGCTTCATGAGAAAGGAAGAAGTTTAGAAACATAAAGGTGAGTGCCAGGGCATTTGAATCAAAGCATTTTCCCTAAATCCTATTTCTTCTTCACATTGGCAGTGGATAAAGGGAAGGTACAAGTAAACTTGACTACACCAAAGTTAAATATACAGAACAGATCCTACCAGGATTAGGGAATATCTCTTGGCCCACAAAAGACTGACTCATCTGTACCCTGTTAAAGTGAACTCTGTTTCACCTATGTGTGAAACTGACTTAGTCCTTAAATTACTCATTTCATATATAACCTGAATTCTTCCACATTGTGACATTTAGCTAGATCAGTGTACCTCCCTCCACCCTCTCCTTGTGGCTTTGTTTCTCTTTACCACAGTTACCCTGAAAACCTGATGCTTATGCTGGACTATGAAATGTTAAATGTTGGGAAGATCATTGAGAGACTTCAAAGATATTGGTAATAATGTTTCTTAAGCACAATGATGGGCATGCAGGGTTATTTTTTTACATGCCTTACATGTTTTATAAATATTATTTTGCCTGCGATCCTATCTAATAAAGAGGGAATATGCTAATTGGCCGCCACACCCTCGCAAATATGGCGGCACCCACAGCCAATAAAGCGGGAATATGCTAATTGACTGTCACGCCCTCAAAAGATGGTGGTACCCACAGCCACAAGATGGCGGTGTCCAGTCCCCTCAGCCCTGCCTCATCCAGCTGGAGTCCCCCAGTCTCCTTAGCCCCGCCTCATCCAGCCTCAGTCTCCCAGTCCCCTCAGCCCTGCCTTATCCAGCTGGAGTCCCCCAGTCCCCTCAGCCCTGCCAGGAGGTGGCAGGCACCGCACACCTCATCCAGCCGGAGTCCCTCAGTCCCCTCAGCCCCACCTCATCTAGCCAGAATCCCCCAGTCCCCTCAGCCCCACAGGGGAAGGCAGTTGGGGGCGATAGGGCCAGCAGGGGAGGGCAGTTGGGGATGATCATGCTGGCAGGGGAGCAGTTAGGCGTCAATCAGGTCGCCAGGGGAGCAGTTAGGGGGCTATCAGGCTGGCAGGCAGAGTGGTTAGGGGCAATCAGGCAGGCAGGCGAGTGTTTAGGAGCCAGCAGTCCAGGATTGTGAGGGATGTCCGACTGCCGGTTTAGGGATCGGGCCTAAACTGGCAGTCGGACATCCCTCAAGGGGTCACAGATTGGAGAGGGTGCAGGCTGAGCTGAGGATAGTCCCTCCCCCCCCCCCCCCAGTGCACGAATTTTGTGCACTGGGCCTCTAGTATTTAAAAAAATGTTTTTGGATAATTAGGTTTTTAGAATTGTTGACAAAATTTTTCTTGATTCAGCAGTTTTTAGCTAAATCTTCTATTTCTGTATGATTGGAGAGAATGGCAATATCCATTTCCACCGAATATTGAAGTGTTTAGATTGAGGGTGTTTCTCTTTTGTCGAAGTAAGCAGTGTGATGTCTTCTGCATCCAGGAGCCAGCTAACCATGTTAATTGTGGTGAGACTTGGCAGCCGTAACATACATTGACTCAAAGACTTCACTGTGGTGGCCTGAGGTCTGATACATTCAGTGAAATGCCTGGAAATTGTCAACTCTTGCAAGTTTGGCAAGTTGTCCAGTAGTTGAAAGAAATTTCTATATCCTTCCTCTGTAATCTTGTGATTCATTAAAAGGTTTAAGTTCTCAAGTTTCTGGAAACCTCCACTGATTGCTACTTTGGCTGTAAAAGCAAAATATTTAATGGGAATCGTAAGACTTTTGTTTCAATAATGATAGACTAGATTATTTGAACCAATCTCCTCTCTTATCACCACTGGAAATAGAAAATGCCAATACATACATACATACATACATACATACATACATATATTTACGCATACATATATACATATAAATCAGGGATGGGAAACCTTTTTTCTGCCAAGGGCTGGATATTTATAACATCACTCATGCAACATATACAATTATCAACTTAAAAATGATCCTGCTGTATTTGGTCACACATTTAATTAATCTCCCTTAATGCCTTGGAAGGGCTAGACCAAATGATTTCATGGGCCTTATAAAGCCCGCAGGCCAGACGTTCCCCATCCCTCCTCTAAACTCAATAAAAACATACAAAATTTGCCCTAGCCGGTTTGGCTTAGTGGATAGAGCGTCGGCCTGTGAACTAAAAGGTCGGTCCTAGGTTCGATTCTGATCGAGGACACATGCCCGGGTTGTGGGCTCCATCCCCAGTGGGGGACTTGCGGGAGGTGGCCAATCCATGATTCTCTCTTATGGACGTTTCTCTCTCTCTCTCCCTCTTCCTTCCTCTCTGAAATATATATATATATATATATATATATATATATATATATATATATACACACACACACACACACACACACACACATATGTATGTATATATGTATGTGTGTGTGTATATGTATATATACACATATGTATATATATATTTTTTAAACATATTAAAAAATTTTTTTAAAAGAACACAGACTTGAGAGCTTTGTATAGTCTTAAATGGGAGGGCATCTTTCACTTCCAAATCTGACCAGGACATTAGAGGGAACAAATGATAAGATAGAGATAAGGAAGTGGGTTGAACATTTTTAGAGAGAGAAAAGTCTGTATAGACATTTTAAAAAATTTTTTTTTGTTGATTTCAGAGAGGAAGGGAGAGCTAGAAACATCAATGTTGAGAGAGAATCATTGGTTGGCCATCTCCTGCATGCCCCTCACTAGGGTTTATACCTGCATTCGGGGCATGTGCCTTGACCAGGAATCCAACCATGATCTCCTGGTTCATAGGTCAACACTCAAACCATTGAGCCACGCCGGCCAGGCAACTGTATAGACATTTTGTAGCAGAAAACTTGAATAATGTCACTGGCTTTCATGCAAGCTGAAACGTTTTTTAAATCCTCACCTGAGGACATGTTTATTGATTTGAGAGAGGAAGAGAGAGGGAGGGAAGGAAAGAGAGAGAAAGATGGGTTGCCTCCCATACTCGTCCTGATTGAGGATTGAAGCTGCAACATAGGTATGTATCTTGACCGGAAACTGAACCCACAATCTTTTTGGTGTACAGGATAATGCTCCAACCAACTGAGCCACCCATCCAGGGCAAGGTGAAACATTTTATCAGAGGGTAACTCACCAATTTCCATTACACTGTCATCATTTAAAGTCTTGAAAAATGAGAGAACTCGGAGACATCGTAGATGCTGACACTGCTGGATGATCAGTTTGGCCACCTGATGAATCCCACCCCCAGTAGGAAGGATCAATTCTTCCAGATTGCTAAGAGAACCTAAAGTGTAGGCTATCAGAAGAAAAAAAAAAAACGAAAAAAAAAAAACTTTCATGGTCACTAGCCTCAAAATCATGCACAGTCCAGAAGGCCCCATGTAGCATAGAGACTGTTCCTCTTCCTCTCCAAGGACAAGAGAAAGGGGTCAGCCTACACCTTGATCTTTTTTTTTTTTTTAATATATTTTTTATTGACTTCAGATGAGGGAGAGATAGAAACATCAATGAGAGGGAATCATTGATCCGCTGCCTCCTACATGACCCCTACTGGAGATCGAGCCCGCAACCCGAGCATGTGCCCTTGACCAGAATCGAACCTGGGACCCTTCAATCCACAGGCCGATGCTCTATCCACTGAGCCAAACCAGCTAGGGCCACCTTGGTCTTCATTGCTGTTTCCAAACAACCATATTTTCACCCTCCCCAGTCTTTCCTGCATTGAAGTGCAGAATACCTATCACATATTCATTCCCTCTTTTAGACTGAAGCTGCTTCTGGCATCCTGGATACTCTCCTAGCTCCTGAAGGCCTTCCGCCCCCTTCCTTTCAATCCCACCTCTTGCTATTACCTCAGTGATTTTTCCCTCTGCCTCACAGCACTAAAGTCTCACAATCCACCACTCTATCTTTCCTTTTCACTTTGATTCCATCCTTAACATGGTACAGTAGATTACTTGATCCCTAAAAAGTTCTCTACTTCTGAGGCGTCACAGCTGGAGATATTTTGAACACTTTCTACCTTAAAACAATGCCCCAGGCCTTGGTCAGACGGCTCAGTTGGTTGGAGTGTTGTCCCCGTACACTGAAAGGTTGGGAGTTTGATTCCCGGTCAGGGCCCATACCCGGGTTGTGGGTTTGATCCCCAGTTGGGGTGTGTTCAGGAGGCAACCAATCAATGTTTCTCACATTGATGTTTCTCTTCCTCTCTAAAATCAATGAAAAGCATATCCTCAGGTGAGGATTTAAAAAAAAACAACGTTCCAGCCTTTTGCTTTCTCTGTCCCAGTTCTTAAGCCATTTCTATAAGAACTTGTGTTCCTTTTTGGGAAGCCAATATTTAGAAGTCAAGATCTGGGCATCTGTTGTACTCATTGTTATTAAGGTATTTTCTAGTGTCTCAGTTGACTGAACTTAGAAATATAAATGTGTGTTTGTGTGTAGAAATATGTAGGTAAATATATATCTATATCTGTGTGTACATTGATCTATTTATGTGAATAGGTTAAAATTATGAGTTCAGCCCAGGCGGTGCAGCTCAGTGGTTGAGTGTGGACTTATGAACCAAGAGGTCACCGGTTCAATTCCCAATCAGGGCACATGCTAGAGTTGCAGGCTCAGTCTCCAGTGTGGGGCATGCAGGAGACAGATGATCAATGATTCTCTCCCATCGATGTTTCTAGCTCTTCCTCTCGCTTCCTCTCTCTCTAAAATCAATAAAAACACTTGTTTAAAAAACACCATGAGTTCACATCAATATTTCCAATTCTAATTTAATACCTCAAAGTTCTTTCTAACCTACCCTTTCAATATTTATAAATTCCTTCTCAGTGAGGAAACTTGGCTCTCATTATACTCAGCGTATTTGTTTAATCAACCTGTTGTATATACCAGGCACTTCCTTGACCTCTGATCCTTCCTCTGCCCCATTCAGCCCCCATGCTCTTCCCCTACCCACACGGCTGCCTCCAAAGGAAGAAAAGAGGAGGAGGAGATCCACGTGATCCTTAAGCACGCTAAAGTTTGCTAAAGTTTAAAAGGGACTAACTGTTCAACACTCCATATCTCTACTGACCCACCTTATGTTTTCCTGAGTTAAAAATAAGACATCATCCCCAAATAGAGTTGCTTATGCTAAGTCCCATGTCACCAAACCAAGACTTGGACTTTCAGCTCTCCCGGAAATGGAATCTTAAGCCAGGTAATCAAGAATCATCTGAGCAGCACTAGTTAGGTTATCAGCCTTTAGAACTCTGCCATCCCCTAAAGGAAATTATCCTTGCAATCACCAACCAACTTTTTTACCTGATATAACTTCCTTGTTCCTGCTCCCTTCTACCTATAAAAGTCATTCTGTGTCGCTCCTCAGAGCTCCTTTCTGTCTGCTAAACAGGATGTTCCCCAATTCAAATCCATTTTTACTTAAATAAACTTAAAATTGTTAATATGCCTCAGTTTATGTTTTTTCCCAATCAGCATACATTACTTTTATGAAAAAGTACTTACCTCTTTTTATTGCTAGTCATTTTGTTAAATCTGGGTTTTCACATATTGAGTTTTCTGAACCTTAAAAGATAGTTTTATCTATATCCCAGAAACTTAAAACAACACAGACTTAACATGTTTGGAACGGTACCTGCCAATGAAATTGCACAATGACTCAGAAGGCGCTCTGAGAATAATCAAGGCACGTGAGGGTAAACGTTGAGCAGCCCTGCCTCTTCCTCCTAATTAGCGGGTAGTTAATACATATCATCATTTGTTGTAGCTAATGCAAAATAGATGGAAGGATGTGAGGGGAAGAGAATAAAGAATAAGTAAAAGGCACTGTTTTGTACACATACCAAATTTTTCAGATGTTTCCTTATCTGGAAATTCTTGTAAGTCAAGATTTAATATCTTCAGAGAAATAAAATTCGTCAGGATGGTGACTATAAAAGGAAAATAAAAATCTAGTTATGTCAGTTACAACTCATATACCAAAAAGTAATGTGATTAAAGAATATTTTTAAAGTGATAGAAAATAATACAGTAATTCAGATAGACTTAATTAGTATGACTAGGTAAGTCTTTGTGCAGGATATAATTCTGATAACTAGAAATATTTAAACTTTTAGAAACATACAACTTATTTGATAACTCATTTAAGATCATATATCTATTACATCAGTTTGGCATCAGTTGCATATTTAAAATGTGCCTATTTTTAAAAAGTGCCTTAAACCAAAATTTTAAAATTGTAGCTCTTACCAAATGGGATGGGTTTAAAAAATGCTCCAGAAAACTTAATTTCTTTGAGTTTCTTGCAGGAAGCGAGTACAGTCATGAGAGACTCAAAATCCGAAAAGAAATTACATTGCAGATGGAAAACATTAAGGTTTGGAGAATTCTCAATTAATTTAACTGTAAAATATCAAGGATTTAAGAAATTAGGGAAGATTGCAAATTTCTATCAGGATTAGCCATATAATTTGTTATTTTGGTTCAACAATCTTGAATTAAAACAAAGCACCACGATGTAATGATCCACGAATCAAGCCACTTTGGCTTAGGTTCAGGTTCTGCAATTAACTAGAAAGCTATGTGAACTTGAACTGAGCCTCCCTAGGGATCAGTTTTCTGTAAAAGAAGGGCATTGACTCAGTAAAGTCACTTTCAGTTTTAACACTTAATGCTTCTAAGTGTGCACATGACATTTACACAATAGGAATACTAGACAAAGAAACAAAAGCAATGACAACTCTGAAACAAAATCTAAATTTGATGCAAAAATTGCTAACAGATTTAAGAAAATAACTTCTTCCAGTTCAGTGAATTATTTTGCATGTCAGTTCCATAGAGATTTACATTTCCTCAATCCTTAGTGTTCAGTCTTTACTGAACTAAGGAATTGATGATGCCTAAGTCATTTTGCTAAATGATGTATTTAAGAAAGGTGGTTGCACATGTCCATTAACCATGAACATAGGCTGGTGAGAAAAATAGGGAAATGCTTCCAATTGCTACCAATCAGCATATTTCCTTCCACCTAATTTGGCAGGTATTTGTAACTTTAAAACAAAATAAAAGAACTCTACAAATTATTTTGGAGAGACAGTATATCAGTGGTTAAAGCTCAGCCTTGGTAGTAGTTAGAATTCCTGTGTTTGAATCACAGGCTACCATTTCCTTAGTTGGAGTGACCTTGAGCAATTACCTCTTTATACCTCAGTTTCCCAGCTGTAAAATGAGAATAACAGTATCTTACCTCTTGAATGGATATGACGGTTAAATGAGCTACTACTTGTAAAGTGCTTGTAATAATTTCCTAGCATGTAGTAAGGGCTCAATAATTACAAATAGCTCTTTGCTCTCTTAATGAGAAAGTGCTATTCCCCCAATTTACTATGGATACAGGCTTTACCCACAGGTCCACAGCAGCTTTTACTCTTGAATGAATCATTGGCCAAATAGCTCTACCAAGTGATGTAAAAACAAGTAAATCAGTGTGCCATCCTTACCTATTTTGGAAGGACCATTCTCAGTGGAAATTTTGATCAATAATTTCTCCATATGGTGGAGATTTAGGAATTCTTCAGGAATAACTGGAAAAACATTTTTTTTGTCCATATTCACAGACAATTCTTTCAGACATGGGAACTTGTCCAAATTAGGAAAGAGTTGATCTAGAAAGCAGCACAGTTTCCCGTTATTTATGTAAAGAGTTCCAGAGTGGCAAATTCGAAACTGTCATTTTATTCATCACACTATTTTCACATGAACACTTTTCTCACCCCCTTGCTAATGGGAGCGGGGTCCTTGCCATATGCCAAGAAACGGAATTTTCTGAGACTCGCACAGGAGGATGCAACATGGCAGAAAACTTCATTTCCGAGGAATTATATCCCTGAGTTTCCAAAGTCCCATTTCACTCATAGAAGTACAGCTGGGGTTTCCATAGGGCTAAAATCAGAGCCAGTATCCAGAATTCTAGTTCCATGTTGCAGCTGGGTCCAATACAGCCATTAGGCTAGCTGCAGTCCAGTGGTTCATTAGTCCATCGTGGGCGGGGGGTCTGTGGGCCACTTGGGAAAATGCCAGGAAGCCAAGCGTGAGCCAAGTGTGCCAAGAGGAACCAAGACAGTGAACTCCTTTATTCAGGGGGCTAAATATCCCAAATTTCCAAGCACTTACAGTGGCCACACCCATTCTGGCCAACCATCTCTCTCCCCAGGTGTGACTGACAGACAAGCCCCTTCCCTCTGTCATCCCAACTTTACTGGGCATGTGTCTATCTTCCCTTTGTTGGATCTCTCCCCAGTGTTTTTTAGGGAACATGCCTATAATGTCTGGTCTTCTCTTTGCTCCTTTCCAATTTTTTATAACTAGCTAATTACAGTGGTATCGATACCATAAAACATTCTTTTCTAGAAAGTACATATATGAAGATACTGCTTTATGCAGCACTTATTGATTACTGTGTGGGAAGCCTTGTGCTATGTCCGGATTCACAAAAATAAGACCTCGTCTCAACAAATACAACTGGATTTCCACATGCAAAAGAATGAAGTTGGACTCCCTACCTTCTGGCTCCATATACAAAATTAACTCAAAGAGGATCAACAACCAAAGTATAAAAACTAAACTATACAACTCTTTAAAGGAAACAGTGGATTCTTAGATATGCTACTAAAAGCACTAGCAATTGGACTTAATCAAAATTTAAAACGGTGCATCGAAGAACATCATTGCGACATTGAAAAGACAACCTCTACAGTATAAGAGAAAATATTTTCAAACCATATGTCCAATAAGGATTTAATATCCAGAATATACAAAAAACTACAACTCAGAACTAAAAGGCAACACAATTGAAAACTAGGCAAAGGACTTACAAGACATGTCTTCTCAAAAAAGACACAAGCAGCCAATAAATAAGCACATGAAAATATGCACAAACCATTAGTCATTAGGGAAATGAAAATCAAAACCACAATGAAATACCTCTTCACACCTACTAGGATGCCTTTATAATAAAAAAAAATGTTTTTTGTTTTTTTTGTGTCTTTTTTTTTAATATTTTATTGATTTTTTACAGAGAGGAAGGGAGAGGGATAGAGAGTTAGAAACATCGATCAGCTGCCTCCTGCACACCCCCTACTGGGGATGTGCCCGCAACCAAGGTACATGCCCTGGACCGGAATCGAACCCGGGACCCTTCAGTCCGCAGGCCAACGCTCTATCCACTGAGCCAAACCAGTTTCAGCTAAAAAAAAATGTTTTGATGAGGATGTGGAGAAATTGGAGCTACGCCCACCCCCCATGCTCTGCCCTGTACATTGCTCATGGAAATGTAAAATGGTGCAACCATGTCTGGCCAGTGTGGATCAGTAGTTGAGTGTCGACCTATAAACCAGGAAGTCACGGTTCTATTCCTGGTCAGGGCACATGCCCAGATTGCAGGTCAATCCCCGGTAGGGAGCGTGCAGGAGGCAGCTGATCAATGATTCTCTCTCATCATTGATGATTCTATCTCTCCCTCTCACTTCCTCTCTGAAATTAATAAAAATATATTTTAAAAAATAAAATAAAAATGGTGCAATCACTCTGGAAAATTAAGAGATTTGGAGATTTCTCAAAAATTAAGTAAAATTACTATTTGCCTTAGTCGGTTTGGGTCAGTTGTTAGAGCATCGGTCCATGATTGAAGGGTCCCGGGTTCTGTTCAGGTGAAGGCAATGAACCTTAGTTCAATCCCCAGCCCTGGTCAGGGTGTGTGCAGGAGGCAACCAGTTGATGTGTCTCTCTCACGTTGATGTTTCTGTTTCCCCATTCCACTCTGTAAAATTCAATGAAAAAAATAATCAGTGATGAGGATTAACAAACAAAAAATTACTATTATTAATATGATGCAGCAATTCCATTGAGTCTATATCTGAAAGAATTGAAAGCAGGGTCTCAAAGAGATATATGTACACCCATATTCATAGCAACATGACTTACAGTAGCCAGAAGAAATAACATAAAGCAAAGCACACCTAGACATATAACAAACTGTTGAAAAACCAAAGCCATAAGAGCAAAAAGTAGAAAATGGAAAAAAATTTAAATATTATTTACACAAGTGCCTAGGAATAAATTTAATGAAAGAAATAGAAAGCCTACACTGAAAACTTGCAAACATTACTTAAAGCAGTGAAAGGAAACATAAATAAGTGGGAGATATTATTTCCCACTTATTTTCCAGACAGTACAGTGTAAGCCCTTCCTTCCATTTAGCAGATAGGGTGAGGGTAATCCTCAAGCATCATCTTTACATACAGATCATTATTTTACTAATAAGTAATTTGTGTCTGCTTATTAACTTAATATTATTTTTATCTGAGTTGTTTGAAATTAGTTAATTTTCATTAATTTTTATGTGAGCTGTTTGAAAAACATTCTGTTTAGAAGCCTTTCACTAATTCATACTACTGACAAAAATAAATTACTGAAGGTTTATTTTATATCTATTCTATCAGCAAGCATTTATGGTCTCATGCTTTCACAAGTTTCATCCACCTAAAACCAAGAGTAAGCAAATAAAATTACTATCAGAATAGCCAGCTAAAATATATTCAAGTATATATATACCTGGTATCTGGGTTGTTTCTGAGACTTCGAGGGATTCCAGGGAAGGCAGGTTGAGAAGCAATTCCTGTTCTACTGCATTCAGCTCAGATTTGTTTATGGAGCACTTGGTGAAAGAAGCCTTATACTGCTCAAGCGCTGGGCAAAGGCTTTCAATAAAGCCCCTGCTTCCCTTTAAGTGAAGTTCAATGCGTTGTGAAGCTGAGAAAACTGCCATTAGAATCCTGAGCATCTCTTGGTCCACACCATCCATATCAGTCACATGGACTTCCAGAAGGGGAATCTTGTGCTGCTTTGGAGAAAGTTTCCAATAGCCAGTGCTGATGTCTGGTGGTGCTTTGACCATCATATTCATAACTCTCAATATGTTTTTCTGTTTTTCAACTACGTCCCGCGCCCATTCCATCATATCTTCAAAGACAGAAGCACAGTCCTGATGTATAGCTGGTGCCTGTGATTTGTCCCAACATCTCTCCAGAAATGAAATTTCTGGTATAGGGGACATGATTTTCATATTTCCACTTATGGAGACTTGGATGCTCCTCAACGATAGCAGGCTTTCTGGATGGTCAAAAAAATACTGTAACTTAAGCATATCCAAAGTCAGGGTTCTCCCTTGAAGGAATTGTAAAATAAATGGAGAACATGCTTCAACAGTGTTGCTTTGATAAGCAATTTTTATGGCAATGGTCAGTAAATGTTTTGAAACCAGTGAAAAGTAATCGTCTGGAGATAATTGCCACAATGACCTAAACATGTGCACTCTCTCCAAAACTTGCGGATGGTGCTTCAGATTGTCTTTTTCAGATATATTCTCCAATGACTCTTTGTTGTCCAACAAATGAAGCAAATGAGATACAATTTTTGGCCCTGCCTTTGTTGAAGGGTAGCAGGAGACGTACGTCAAAAAATTGTTACAGGGACTTACAGTCATCATGGGAGAGTGGATCTGTTTCAAATAATAAAGTCCCAAGTCTTGATCTTCTTGCCTATCGGAATCCAGTAGTACCATCAGCCTCATCCCAGCAAGAAATTCTTGGAATGCAGGATCTAAAAACTGATAGACTGGTTTCAGTCTCTGGGCTGTGAATTTACTCATCAGGCACATGGTTAGATCTTCATCTTCGTCAACTCCTGCTTCTACAAGGTCATCATCACTAAACTCAAAGCAAGAAGAGAAAAACCCTTTCAAGGCCAGCTCACCACAGGAGGACACAGTTGCTTTGAGACGTTCAGCTGAAGTTTTGTGCTTTAAGGAAAGGCATTCCATATAGGACTTGAAAACAGCCACATCATCATAGGACTGGTCGAAAGGGTTTCGAAACCAATTAGCACAAACTGCTGCTACAAAAAGAGGAGTTTTCTGAATTCCTTGCAAATTTGCATTTATTATAAAGTGAATCAAAAACTTTCTCAGACGGATCAAATCATGAGAAAAAAACTTCCTTAATATGTAGACAGTATTATAGAAGGGAAACGCTTTGATCTCTAGAATCGTATGCAGGTATTGTCGGATGTCCCTGGTTTTGTTTGTGCGGACGGCAATCAATAAACAGGTCCTTGATGAGTGGTTCTTTTGAATCAGTTTTTGTATGACTTGAGGGACTGAGCACATTTCTTTGTAGTCATCCAAAAGGAATAACACCTGATTCTTTAATTGGTGCATGATGTTCCTTAGGCACATCTCAGTAACAGATCCTTCTGTCTCTAGGAGTTGGTCACAAATGATGTTGGCCAGCCCTTGGTCCAGTCTGGCAGAGCTAAGGGAGAGATAGAAGACCAGCTGGAACCTGTTTAACAAGGGACAGCATCCTGATGCCCATAGAAGAGCTATTTTCTTCAGGAGGACTGTCTTTCCACTACCAGCTTCACCCTCCACACACATGACAGAGTTCAAGTTGGCAAAGACATCAGACAACAGTACAGGCTTTTGCACAGGAGTGCTGATGTGTTTTGAAGCAAGAGACAGATCACAACTCAGCAAGTGGTCTGTGGCCAGACTGGAAGAGACCTCAAGCATACACATGCGGCGGAAACTGGCATCAGTGTAGGCTTCTTTCAGTCGCTGGTTCAGGCTTTTTGCCTCCCCAAACCACTGGGCTTCACTCTGGGCTGTCTCTGTGGAAAGAAGAAAGAAGGCACAAATACAAATCCTCTCTCTTTTAAAATCCCCTACATATAAATATATGTACACATATACAGGGAGTCCCCAAAAAATGTATACATACACGTTAACAGATGATTTCTATTACATTTTGAAAATGAAATGTATTTTAATAAACACTACCCTTATTATTTTGAGGGGCAACCCTGTATATAATCCCATGAGCTATTTTAAAATCCTTACCTGGCACTAGAGAACTAACTGCTGCTGAATCTTCAAGATTGGTTTCACTTATGGTTTCCTTTGAAAATAAAATCCTCTATTAAATAAAAATTTATATAAGAGGGTGAGGTATCATGTTACAATTGGGAACCAAACATCACTGAAATACAACCCACCCTCAAATATTTATGCCTGTTGAAAAGAGGAATGCTATAAATATGGAGCAATACATGATCTGCAAACCCCTCAAGTGTATGCTCCTAAGTAGTACACACGGGGGGAGTCAAGGAGAGATTACTGTCCAGGTAATCAGAATCATGGCATCTAGAGCAAGACAACCCTCCAAAAATCATTAGATACAGCTACTGACCTAAGTTATTAACATGTCTAATATTACATACCTGCGGTGTAGGAAGGTTATGTTTCTTCCTTAAAAAGTAAGCCATTTAAATATCCCCAAGCTTTTTTCTTCAATTTCATTTTTCAGCTAACAAATATAAACTTAACCTTTTGCACTCAGATGTCGAGTGTGACTCGACACGGTTAGCATCGGTAGCAAAGGGTTAGCGAGTGCAAAGGGTTAAATCAAATGACTAGCCAGTTACTTTTTACTTCTGTGGGGTGACAAACCTAATATACCTAACATATAGCCTCAAATAAGGTGTGTAGGTGTGTGTGTGTGTGTGTGTGTGTGTGTGAAATTAATAATGCCTTGTATCTTAGAGAGCTATGACCCATTTAAAGGGGTCAACCTATTATTTGGGTTTATGATTTTGCTGGTCATTTGCTTTTGTAAAAGAAATATCTTTCCAGCCGAAACCGGTTTGGCTCAGTGGATAGAGCGTCGGTCTGCGGACTGAAAGGTCCCAGGTTCGATTCCGGTCAAGGGCATGTACATTGATTGCGGGCACATACCCGGTTTGACGTGTGCAGGAGGCAGCTGGTCAATGTATCTCTCTCATCGATGTTTCTAGCTCTCTATCCCTCTCCCTTTCTCTCTGTGAAAAATCAATAAAATATATAAAAAAAAAAAAAAAAAAAAGAAAAGAAATATCTTTCCAGCCCTGAGAATGGCCAAGTAGCAAGTCAGACCTTATTGTCCTCCAAGTGAAGATTTCCTGGACCTGAGCACCTCTGAGTCTAAAAGGGATTGATTCTACATTTAATGAAGCGAGGTATTATATCTTGTTTACTGTAGTATTCCCATCCGCAACTAACACATTATCGATGCTTAATAGATATTTGTCAAATTTATTTATTTACTTATTAGGATAAGCAATTCCTGTTCAAACACGGTTTTCAGCCATGTGCTGCTAAAATAAACAAGATGGTGGTGTTCATTACCGTAAATTCAGAAAGCTCATCATGGCTCTGCAGGTCTGGAATCACTTCTACAGAGGCCTTCAGATTTTGGAGAAATGGACAACTAAGCACAAAAGTTAAAAGTTATAAAATTAGTTTTAGGCAAGTAAGTCTTTGCATTAGGTTTTTAAAAATACTATTAGAGTTTTAATGGGAAAAATTTAATATAAAATGGACATTTCTAGTGATTTGTTCTGTCAGTGTCATTATCAAGCAAGACATTCAGACTGTAGCTGTCAACAATAGAAATGTAAGTTCTTTGTAAAGTAATGGTGGGGATAACACTCAAACATGAAAACAACTAAAATGAACCTAAAAAATCAAAAATAGAGATTTTTGGCTGGTGTAGCTCAGTTGTTGGAGTATCATCCTGTACACCAAAAGATTGTGGGTTCTAATCCCAGTTAGGGCACATATGAGGCTATGGGTACGATTCCCGGTCTGGGCACATGCCAGATGCAGCTGATTGATGTTTCTCTTTCTGTGTGTATCTCTCTCGCTTTCTCAAATCAATAAAAATAATTAATTTTTTTAAAAATAGAGAAGAAAACTTTATGGATTCTGAAACAAAGAATAAAAGAGTAGAAAAACTGGTTACATCCAAATAAAGTCTAGAGTTGATAGTAATGTATCAATGTTGGTTTCTTAATTTTGACAAATGTACCATGGTAATGTAATATATATTAGTATTAGGGAAAACTGGGTGTAGGGATAAAGGAACTCTGTATTACTTTTTCTCTAAATCTAAAATTAGTCCCAAATAAAAGGTTTATTTTTAAGCCTGGCTGGTGTGGCTCAATGGTTGAGCGTCAACCTATGAACCAGGAGATCAGGTTTGATTCTTGGTCAGGGCACATGCCCAGTTGCAGATTCAATCCCTGTAGGGGACGTGCAGGAGGCATCTAATCAATGATTCTCATCATTGATGTTTCTAGCTCTCCCTCTCCCTTCCTCTCTGAAGTCAATAAAAAATATATATATTTTAAAAGGTTTATTTTTAAAACTTCCAGCATTATTAAGACTAAAGAATGGCCACAAACATACTCTCTAAAACCTACTTGCCAAGCTGAAACCGGTTTGGCTCAGTGGATAGAGCGTCGGTCTGTGGACTGGAAGGTCCCAGGTTCAATTCCGGTCAAGGGCATGTACATTGGTTGTAGGCACATCCCCCGGTGGGGGGTGTGCAGGAGGCAGCTGGTCGATGTCTCTCTCTCATCGATGTTTCTAGCTCTCTATCCCTCTCCCTTCCTCTCTCTGAAAAATCAATAAAATATATTAAATAAAAATAAAAAAAACCTACTTGCCAAGCATCATGAAACTGGGACATACTACTCTCTAAACCAGAGACGGAGAACCTTTTTACTGCCAAAGGCCATTTTGGTATTTATAACATCACTAGTGACCCAGTGCACAAAATTCATGCACATTAAAAGGGAATTAATTAGTGGAAATTTTTTAACCAACTTCACCTCAGCCCTGGGCGGGGACACACGCAGGCAGCGCAACGTCACAGGCCAGGGACACAGGCAGGCAGGGTCACGTCCCTGGCCAGGGATGCAGCTAGACAGCTACACCTCAGTGCTAGGCGGGGACGCACGCAAGCAGCGTGATGTTAGCGCTGGGCAGGCCTGTGCACACCTCCACGGGGGCGGAAGTCCCCACGCCCATCCCCTCCCACCAGCTCCTGTGCGCACGCAGCCTGTTGACCGGTCATGACTGGAACACCGTTAGGACCAATTAGCATATTACCTCTTTATATATATAAATTTGTGGGGCCATACAAAATTATCAACTTAAAAATTATATTTGGTCAAACAATTAACTTACCCATAATGCCTTGGCAGGGCCGGATCAAATGATTTTGTGGCCTTACATGGCTTGAGGGTTGGACATTCCCCATCCCTGCCCTAAACTTAGGTATCATGTCTGCCTGAAGAACCAAGGGAGAAAATTCTAAAGAGCTCTGCCCTAAATAATTAACTTGGATAGGTGAGAATTACAAATGTCAGTAGGTAAATGAGAAAACTAGGAACAACCAACTGACTTGGGCTTGTTTTCATGCTGCAAAATCACAGAAAACCAGGAAAAAAAGCAAGAGGACACTCATTTTTATTTTCCTAGATGACTTGGAGATGACTATAGGAATAGGAAAACAGCAAGTAGGACTTTTAATGTTTTTGTCCAAGGTCACTATGCAGATAGACTCATCAAGAAAAGTAAAAGATAGACTTTTTTCATACAAACAAAGCCAATACAGTTAGTTGCCAGCAGACTTGCATTCCAAGAAATGTTAAAGGATATTCTTCAGTTAAAAGGAAAATTATAATAGAAGAAATTCCAATTGGTCCTCCCAAAAGAATGAAAAATGCCAGGGATGGTAACTAAGTGGGTAAATATGCAAGACATTTTTTCTCTTTTTAAAATGTATTTGAAAGGTAATTGTTTAAAGTAAAAAAATAATAATATTTTGTGAAAAGAGTAATATGCTAATTAAACCAGACATCCTTCCAGACAAAGCCACAGTGGCGGGGGCCAAGGCAGAGGCGGTTAGGGGCAACCAGGCCGGCAGGGGAGGGCAGTTAGGGGCGACCAGGCCGGCAGGGGAGGGCAGTTAGGGGCCAGACAGGCAGGCAGAAGCAGTTAGGGGTGATCAAGCAGGCAGGCAGGTGAGTGGTTAGGAGCCAGTGGTCCCAGATTGCGAGAGGGATGTCCAACTGCCCACTTATTGGGCCTAAACCGGCAGTCGGACATCCCCCGAGGGGTCCCAGAATAGAGAGGGTGCAGGCCAGGCTGAGGGACCGCTACCTTCCCCCCCCCCCCCCGTTTCACAAATTTTGTGCACCAGGCCTCTAGTATATGATAATAAAAGCAAAAGGATAGTAGGGGAGAAACAGAAATATACTGTTACATAATTCATACATTATATGTCAAGTGTTATAATATCTAAAGATGACTGATAATGTTAAACACGCACATTATAAATTCTAGAGCAGGCACTAAAAAGACAAAGATGTACAGCTAATAAACCAATAATAGAGATAAAATGGAACACTAAAAAATACTCAAACTCAGAAAAGTCATGAAAAGAAGAAAAAGAAACACAGAAAGTTGTAATTAATAGACAGCAAATAGCAAAATAATATTTGAATCCAGCAGACCTGCACTCCAAGAAATGTTGTATATCAATAATTAAATTATATGTACATGTTCTTTTAAGAAAATATGTTTTTATTGGTTTCATAGAGAAGAAGGGAGGAGGAAAAGAGAGAAACATCAATGATGAGAGAGAATCGTCAATTGGCTGCCTCCTGCACGCCCCCTACTGAGATCGAGCCCACAACCCAGGTATGTGCCCCTACTTCCTACCACAGGTAGATGCTTAACCACTGAGCCATACCTGCCGGGCCAAATGTACATGTTCTAAACACTCCCATTGTCAGAGTTAAAAACAAGATCCAACTATGTTTACCACAAGAAATTCACTTTTAAATATAAAGCCATAGATTAAAAGTAAAATGATTTCAAAAAAGATATCATGTAAAAACTAATTATAGAATAATTGGAGTGATAAAATAATATTCATGTCAGATAAAGACAAGAATAAGGAGTACTATGAGAGGT
Source organism: Eptesicus fuscus (assembly GCF_027574615.1). Classification (NCBI taxonomy): domain Eukaryota; kingdom Metazoa; phylum Chordata; class Mammalia; order Chiroptera; family Vespertilionidae; genus Eptesicus; species Eptesicus fuscus. The sequence continues at coordinate 76,148,485 of NC_072476.1, forward strand.
ATAGAAGGACAGTTCATATATTCTCTGAATATGAAAGGGCAAAGAATAATAATACACACTTCTGAAGAAAAATAATATGGAAATCATATGGGAAAATATGAAAAATTTTAAATTGTCAAAAATTTAAGTTTTTCAATACCAAATTAGTAAGGAAGCAGGCCAAGGAAAATTCATCTATGGTAGTATAAATGTACTAGTAAACGAGTACAACCACTCTGAAAAAGTTTTGCACTCTCTAGTAAAGTTGAATATGTTCAAATTTTATGACTGTGCATAAAATTCCACATTTTGTTATATGTCCTAGAGAAACGATCATGGGCATTGGGAAATATGCACAAGAATGTTTGTAGTACCATTATTTGACTTTGCAACATCCCTCAGACAACCCAGATGTTGAATCAATAATGGAATAGATAATTATATACTTGTGAAATAATACACTATATAGCAGTGAAAACAAGTGGACTATAACTCTATACATAATTAAGAATGAGCCTGAAACACAATGTGGAGCTAAATGTGTCATTCACAGAACCATGCAGTATGCTTCTACTTTCACTTCAAGACTAGGCAAAATTCAATATGTTTAAGGCGACATATGCAGTGGGTAAAACCATAAAGAGAAGCAGAGGAATAATTAACCAAAAATTCAGGATCATGTTTAACTCTGGATTGGAGGAAAAAGGATATAATTGGAATTGGGGAGGGTGGATATACAGTAGCCTTCTAAGGCATTTGGTAATGTTCAATTTCATATATATATATATATATATATATATATATATATATATATATTTTATTGATTTTTTATAGAGAGGAAGGGAGAGAGATAGAAAGTTAGAAACATCGATCAGCTGCCTCCTGCACACTCCCTACTGGGGATGTGCCCGCAACCAAGGTACATGCCCTTGACCGGAATCGAACCTGGGACCCTTCAATCCACAGGCCGACGCTCTATCCACTGAGCCAAACCGGTTTCAGCTAATGTTCAATTTCTTAACTTCTGTGGTTGATACTTTGGTTTCTTATTGTCCTTCAAATCATAAATATTTTAGTTACTCCTTTGGAGGCATCCTAGTCTTCAATTTAAAAAAAAAAAAAAAAGAAGGCAAAGGTGTATAGTAAAAACCACACAAAAGGAAGTTGATAGATTCCAGAAAAAATGTTCTAAACAAAAGTAGACTGCATACTAGATTATGTTTCCAAAAATTAAGAGGAATGTCCCTGTGATTCTCAACAATTTACTAAATACTAACTCAAATAAGAAAGAAAAAAAGCAACTACTTCTGTCAAAACTCCTTCAAAGCAGTATCCTCTTTAGAATCTTAGAATTAAATGGGAGTATTTGTTTTAAGATCTGTATGTATTAATACTTATTTCTGGAAAAAAGTCTTCAAATTACAAAGTGAAAACAACTAATTTCTTCTTACAGCTCAACATTTATGGAGAGTTTGGTGAGCAAAAAATAAGTAAGCCAAAAAACTTTAAACATTCACAGAGAAAAAATATTAAAGAAATAGCCGTTTCACTCTGCCAGAGTGGCTCAGTGGTTGAGCATCAACCTATGTATGAATCGAGAGGTCATGGTTCAATTCCTGGTTGGGGCACTTGCCCAGGTTGTAGGCTCAATCCTTAGTGGGGGAGCATGCAGGATGCAGGCAATTGATGATTTTCTCTCATCACTGATGTTTTTCTCTCTCTCTCCCTCTCCCTTCCTCTCTGAAATCAATAAAAAAATATACATATTTAAAAACAACAACAAAAAAAAAATAGCCATTTCTTCATGAAATTTTAGAACACTAGAAACAAACAGAAAATCCTAAAAGCTTCTAGAAGGGGTGGAAATGTGGTTTGCAATCTAAGGATTAAGAATCAGAATCAATAGCAACATTGGAAGCTATACGAAAATGTAGCAATGCCTTTACAATTGAAATTAGGACAACCTCTAACCTAGAATCCTATACCCAGCTAAACTATGAAACAAATGTGAGAAAATATTCATATATATGAATTATATACAAGCTAGAAACATGTATCTCTTGTGCAGTCTTTTCCAGGGAACTTGGAGGAGTACTCCACCAAAATGAGTGGATAAACCAAGAAGATGACATTAGATCCAGGACACAGGAGCTACAACACAGGAGAAAGCCAACAGGAATCCCTAGGATCCCAGAATAACTATAGGATAAGCAGTTCATGTTGGAGATAAACTTCAAGAAAATGAAAATGATGGAATATCTTGTAGTTCTGTTTTGTTTTTTTTTAATATATTTTTTTTATTGATTTTTTACAGAGAGGAAGAGAGAGGGATAGTTAGAAACATCGATGAGAGAGAAACATCGATCAGCTGCCTCTTGCACACCCCCTACTGGGGATGTGCCTGCAACCAAGGTACATGCCCTCGACCGGAATCGAACCTGGGACCCTTGAGTCCGCAGGCCGACGCTCTATCCACTGAGCCAAACCGGTTTCGGCAATATCTTGTAGTTCTGAATTATTAGAGAGAAGATTTAAACATTTGGGTAAATTTGATGATAAACTGGTGCTCAAGACATTAAAAAAAAATACCTAAGCAAATACTATAGTTAAAAAAATGTATTGGTGAGAATATGGAGAAATATATATAACTGTCATAAAAAAAATGAAGTACTGATACATGCTACAACATGGATGAACCTCAATGCATTATGCTAAGTGAAAGAAGCCAGACATAAAAAGTCATATTGTATGTTTCCATTTATATAAAATATCCAGAATAAGTAAATCTGTAGAGACAGAAAGTATATTGGTAGCTCTAAGGAGCTAGAGTAGGATGGGGTGGGAAGATAGGGAGTGACTACTTAATGGGTACAGTTTTCTTTTGGGGTAATGAAAATGGAATTAGAGGAAGTGGTTGCACAACATTGTAAATGTACTAAATACTACTAGATTGTGCACTTTAAAGTGGTTAATGTATGAATTTCCTTTAAAAAAAAACAAAAAATTAAACAAACTACTAACAAGACAATTATTACTTTTTACAAAAATTAAAACTTGTACAGAGAGGAAAAATAATAATTTACGACAGGTTCAGTTCTGCATAGCATTTATGCAGTCATGATAAATAAACATATAATGTAAAAATATTGATATCACCAAAACTATGCTATAACTATAATAAAGGAAATGCTAAATGGAAAGGGTGTCATGAGAACAAGGGGATAAGAGATAAAGACTCATTCTTCAGAGTAGGAATGAGAGGGTTGAGCAAATATTTAATAAGAAAATGCGAAAAAAAAACGAGGGACAACTTGTTTTAAAGTATATCCAAATTCACAGACACTAAGCATTCCACTCACTCAGGAAAATATTTGGAATGATCTCCTAATGGGTCATCACCTTCCACCCAGTTTTTCATACATCCTCCACAGGAAAAACACTGGACGGTGTCCTCTATACCTAGATGCAAAGAAATTCAATCAGTGTAACTGGCATGTGTATTTCTCAACTGACACAGGTAATAACTACCAGGCCTTTATTAGCAAAATCCTACTTGCATTTCCAATCAGATTTTGTGACAAAGTCACAAGTTGGGGCAATATTCTATACAGGACCAACGGGGTAATGAGCAAATAGTCATGGATGCTTCTATGTACCATGCACTTTGATGAACACCCTTTCCCTGTCCATCCTCCTATGGAGCAGGAGATGTGCAAATCAGTGTGGGCATTAAAGCTCCATGAAGGAAAAAAACTTTGTCTGTTTTGCTCCCCAATGAATCACATGGACTTGAAGAGTGCCTAGCACTTACTAGGTACTCTATAAGCATTTGTTTCGTGATTAAATCAGAGAGAATACATATGAAGCTCATGGGGAAAAAATATGAGCAAATTATGCAGCCCTGTGTAAGTTCATGAAGCATCAAATGCCTATTACTACATTATTGCCAGGTTTATTCCACTAGAAGTAGGATCAAGTCTCCTTGTGAGACTATATTTCTTAGGAAGGAAACTAGCATTTGAATCTACCAAAGGATTGAAGTAGAAATGGAACATCTATCATCTTCCACTCTTGGACCTCTGTAGGCATGGCAAAGCTAGGGCAGAGGAGAACCTCCCTCTGTGTCTGCATGAAAATATGAGGTCCTAGAGTTTGCAAGACTGTTAGAGGGTCAGATGATTAGGATTTGTGGGGAGAGGTGGAGGTTCGAAAGGAAGAGGATGAGGACACTGAACAGAGGGTATTTGAAGGAGGCTGGCAAGAGGAAGACAGAACAGAGAGAGTAGGGACACTGTCTTTCTAAATGCTTAAGCTTGTGAGCCATTAAGATCATTTTGTATCATGGAATATTTTTGTTAAAGTGACCGCTATAGCCCTAACCGGTTTGGCTCAGTGGATAGAGCGTCGGCCTGTGGACTGAAGGGTCCTAGGTTCGATTCTGGTCAAGGGCATATACCTTGGTTGCGGGCACATCCCCAGTAGGAGGTGTGCAGGAGGCAGCTGATAGATGTTTCTCTCTCATCGATATTTCTAACTCTATCCCTCTCCCTTCCTCTCTGTAAAAAATCAATAAAATATATTTTAAAAAATAAAATAAAAAATAAAGTGACCGCTATATTCCCCTACTCTGCACTGCTGTGTGATATTTGTGACATCTATTTGACCTCTCAGTAAAAGATCTGCATGGACCTCCAATGTAACTCAATTTGTGTGTCTGGCCTAAAGAAGGCCAGCAAGGACCAAGGCAGAGCACAGTATCCTTTCTCTGATCCTTACTGTACCTCAGACGGTTAGCTGAAGGGAACCAGCCTACTAGTTGTGGATTACAGAGGGGAACTTCCTGATGGCCAGAAGCTAAAGAGAATGCTATGACCCTAACCGGTTTGGCTCAGTGGATAGAGTGTCCACCCGCAGACTGAAGGGTCCTGGGTTCAATTCCGGTCAAGGACACGTACGTACCTCGGTTGCAGGTTGCAGACTCAATCCCCAGTCCTGATCCAGGTATATCTGGGAGGCAACCAATCGAAGTGTCTCTATTTCTCTCTTTCTCTCCCTCCCTCTCTTTCACTCTCTCTAAAAATCACTGGGGAAAAAACATCCTCAGGTGAGGATTAACAACAACAAAAAGTATTGCTTGATTTTTCGCTTCTCTTATAGCTAGTCTGGCCATACTAAGTTCTGGTTAAAGAGGTATAGAAGCAGAAGGGTCATGTGACAGTTTTATTGTGCTTTGCTGTCATGTGCTTCACAGATATTACATTGTTTGCAAATGGAAGGCAATACCCTCCATCAGCAAATGGATTATGACTCCTGTACTGTGATAGTTACTTTATTGCAGTGGTCTGGAACTGAACCTGCAGTATCTCCAAGGTCTGCCTTTACTCATGTATATATCTTTCATAAAAACAAAGTGGCATAAAACTAACTTTCGAAAAGCGGAGGATACATGTAGTTGTATTCATTGTTAGTCGAGTTCTTAAGGTTTCAACTTGGAGCTTTTCTACCTAAGTTAGTTGTAGAAAACTGGGAGCGGCTTTCTGACATAGCAAGGAAAAGGATATATAAGGAAAGACTGGAAGAGTGGAGATTGTTGAGACTAGATAAATACAAATCCAGGTCCTTAAATGTATGTGGGCCTTGAATGAGCAGCAAGGCAAGAGGCTGATGCAAACTACTGACTCACCTATGTAGAAAAGACCTGCTTTGGCCAGAGCTGCAGCACCCCCAGGGGATGCATGGGGCCATTTCCTAAAAGAGTCCAGCCGTAGTTCTTCATTAGCAAAGATGCTGTCATTGCAAAAAGCTGGAATAAAAGGCATATGGTTAGACCAGCAAGTTTTGATAGTGTATGTAGCAGGTTCAAGTTATCACTTCATATTTACAGACAGAATGATATGATGCTTGGAGTTTGCTTCAGTATAATTGGGGGAGGTTAAAAAGAAGAAAGTTAGATGAAGCAAGATTGACCATGTGTTAAATTGTTGAAGCAGAGTAGTGAGTATATACTATCTTATTTGTGTATGTTCAAATTTTTCTACTATAAAACCTTTTAAAATTACCTCATCATCTAGCATCAGAATAAAACAATCAAAAAAGCTAAAGATAGCCAAAACCGGTTTGGCTCAGTGGATAGAGCGTCGGCCTGCGAACTGAAAAAAGCTAAAGAAGATACACCTCCTTCGCAATTTAGTGTTAAGAAAGACAAACTTTCCTTGTAGTTCCCTTAAGAGCAGGCAGATTTATTTCTTGCCCTTTGGGGTGTCCACTCTATGGAATGGCCTACATTAGTTTTCTCATATTGGGTGGGCTCTGGGGTTTGGTTCCTGTCATCTGTGCCCTATAAGGACGTGAAAAATTAAACCTACATTGCCTGGCTGGTATGGATCAGTGGTTGTGGGTCGACCTATAAACCAGGAGGTCGCCGAAACCGGTTTGGCTCAGTGGATAGTCACAAGTTGGGGCAATATTCTATACAGGACCAACAATATTGCCCCAACTTGCACCGGTTTGGCTCAGTCGGCCTGCGGACTGAAAGGTCCCAGGTTCAATTCCGGTCAAGGGCATGTACCTTGGTTGCGAGCACATCCCCCGTAGGGGGTGTGCAGGGGGCAGCTGGTCGATGTTTCTCTCTCATTGATGTTTCTAGCTCTCTATCCCTCTCCCTTCCTCTCTGTGAAAAATCAATAAAATATATTTTAAAAAACAACAACAAACAAACAAAAAAACCAGGAGGTCGTGGTTTGATTCCTGGTCAGGGCACATGCCCAGGTTGCAGGCTCAATCCCCAGTAGGGGGTGTGCAAGAGGCAGCTGATCAATGATTCTCTCTCATCATTGATGTTGCCATCTCTCTCTCCCTCTCCCTTCCTTTCTAAAATCAATTTTTAAAAAATTTAAACCTGGCCCTAGCTGGTTTGGCTCAGTGGATAGAGCTTCAGCCTGCGGACTGAAGGGACCCAGGTTTGATTCCAGTCAAGGGCACATGCCTGAGTTGCGGGCTTGATCCCCAGTAGGGGACAGGCAGGAGCAGCCAATCAATGATTCTCTCTCATCATTGATGTTTCTATCTCTCCCTTTCACTTCCTCTCTGAAATCAATCCTAAATAATGAGATAATATGCAAATTGACCATCACTCCAACACACAAGATGGCTGCCCCCATGTGGTCAAAGATGGCCACGCCCATGTGGACACAAGATGGCCACAAGATGGCCGGCAGGGGAGGGCAGTTGTGGGCGATCAGGCCTGCAGGGAGGGACGTTGGGGGGGACCCAGGCCTGCAAGGGAGGGCAGTTGGGAGGGGACCAGGCCTGCAGGGGAGGGCAGTTGGGGGGGGCCAGGCCTACAGGGGAGGACAGTTGGGGGAGACCAGGCCTGCAGGGAAGGGCAGTTGGGGGGGGCCAGGCCTGCAGGGGAGGGCAGGGGAGGGCAGTTGGGGGCGACCAGACCAGCAGGGGAGGGCAGTTAGGGGCAACCAGGCTGGCAGGGGAGGGCAGTTAGGGGCAATTAGGCCAGCAGGGAAGCAGTTAGGCGTTGATCAGGCTGACAGGGGAGTGGTTAGGGGGTGATCAGGCTGGCAGGCAGAAGCGGTTAGGGGCAATCCAGCAGGCAGGCAGGTGAGCAGTTGGGAGCCAGCAGTCCTGGATTGTGAGAGGGATGTCCGACTGCCCGTTTAGGCCCGATCTTGGTGGGATCGGGCCTACATGGGCAGTTGGACATCCCTCAAGGGGTCCCAGATTAGAGAGGGTGCAGGCTGGGCTGAGGGACACCCCCCCACACCCCCCATGCATGAATTTAGTGCACCAGGCCTCAAGTAAAGATATATTTTAAAAAAATTTTTAATCTACGTTGGGTTTTGTGAATTTTCTAAAGATGAAAGCTTGCTTTGATGTTCCACTCAACCCCAGGATTCATGCCGTCACTTCAGTTTTTTAAAAATATATATTTTATTGATTTTTTACATAGATGAAGGGAGAGGGAGAGTTAGAAACATCGATGAGAGAGAAACATCAGTCAGCTGCCTCCTGCACACTCCCTACCGGGAATGTGCCCACAACCAAGGTACATGCCCTTGACCGGAATCGAACCTGGGACCCTTGAGTCCGCAGGCCAATGCTCTATCCACTGAGCCAAATCGGTTAGGGCCCATCACTTCATTTTTAATCCGCTATGCTTAATGCATTGGAAAAATACATCTTTTCCTCCTGGGTGTCTCCTTTACTCTCGGACTACACAACACCTCTGGCACCAGATGTGTGGTGGTTTTCTCTGACCAGCTAGATGCCCTACAATTTAACTCAATTCTGACTCCCTCTACCTGGAGACAGCGTCAGATCCCACAGGTTAAGGGCTCAGTCCCACAAGACTACCCCCACTTCACTTCATTTACTGAGTGGCTCACAGAACTTACAGAAACACTTTCTTATGTTCACTAGTCTATTAAAGGATTGGTAGAAGATACAGGTGAACAGCTGGATGAAGAGGTAGGCTGAGGCCCGAGAGGGCCCCAAGAACAGGAGCCTCCACTGCCATGGAGTTGGAATGTGTCACACACCTGGAAGCTCTCTGAACCCTGTGCTACTGGGATTTCATCATGAAGATGTTATTAATTCCACTTCCAGCCCCGCTCCCCTCTCTGGAGAATTGGGAGGGGCGGGGAGGAGGAGGACTAAAAATTCTATGCTCCTAATCATGGTCATGTTTCTAGTGACCAACCCCCATCCAGGAGCCCACCCAGAGTCACCTCATTAGAACAAAAGATGCCCCTTGTACTCTTATCACTTAGGAAATTATGAGTGTTTTAGAAGCCCTGTATAAGGAATTGAAGGCAGAGAACTATATATATTTTTTCTATTACTTCATGTTTAATTTCTTAACAGACACAGATCCATCTAAGAATGTTTTCAAAACCATTTTATCCAAAAATTTAATTGTGTTTAAAAAATATATTTTTTTATTGATTTCAGAGAGGAAGGGAGAGGGAGGGAGAGATAGAAACATCAATGATGAGAAAGAATCACCGATCGGCTGCCTCCTGCATGTCCCCCACTGGGGATAGAGCCTACAACCTGGGCATGTGCCCTATAAAATAGTAAGAAAATAGAAGGGTTAAAAAAAGGGTGAGGACAAAAGAAAACCAAAAAAAGAAATAAACAAGCAAAGCCTTTGGAATATGTCTGCGTTTTAAACATTTTAACGTTTCTTCCCTTAAAAAAAAAAAAAATGAGTGTTTACCTGATGCCATAGGTAAATCTCTCTTGACCCAGGAATTCACAAAATGTTCTCCCTGAAGAAAATGAAAAATTTGACTTTGACTTAGAGGATACAAGTATCTATGAAATACAGTTTCCTTGGATTGAGTGGCAGGTTGTTGGAGATGGTTCTCTAAATATTTGTTTCTATTAATGTTGGAATTTTTTATGCAGTGCTGCTACCTAACAGGAAGCCTTCTAGGGTGGCTGTTTCCAGAGATCTAGCTCCAAAGCTGACTTACATGTGGATATCAGAGATGTACTTTAACTAATGAGGAAGTATGAAATATAGGAAGGAAACTAGATTGAGAAGGGCATTAGGTATTAAGCAACTGATCCTTCTCTGATAACCGCATTCGATTTCTTTATCAGGAAACACTTCTCCTCCACTTTCAGGTCAAGTTCTCTCTGCAGGATTCTCATCTTCTGAGTCATGTTAGCCAATAAATTCCCCTTTTTGCTTAAGTCAATCTGGGTTGGGTTTTCTATGACCTGCCATTAGGGAATCCTTACTAATAGTTATAGAGTAACTAGCTAGGAGACAGGAACTAGGCCCTCTGAGGGTGATGGTGTGGTGACATGGTCCCAAAACCTCACACAGGTATTCAGACGGGACAGCCAAGGAAAGCTAGGGGAGGTGGCCTCAGTCAAAGAGGGAAAGACTATGAGGAAGGCAGACCGACCAATCAAAAGCCAGTCCTGGAAAAAGGACTTTTAAGGGCTCTAGTTTAGCAAGAGAATGTGATTTTCTTCATTCTGCCAGATGAGAAGTAGGGGTAGGAAAGAAGGGAATAAGAAAGAAGTAAGAAGTAGAATTCATGACTCCCCCCCCCACACAAAAAAAAGAAAGCCCATGACTCCCCCCCAAAAAAAGAAAGCCCATCCTCTTCTAATTCAGATATTATTAGGTAATCAAAAGCCAACATGAGGGAGGGAAATGCTGTTATAAATTACCGTGACATCAACAAATCCCTTGTAGTTTTGAATATACTGGCCAATTTCCTCTGAGGATTTCTTACTTTGAAGAAATTCACATCTATAATTAATAAACATAATTAAAATCTACACCAATATTGTAATGTTCTATATCTCTATTATTATGGTGATGGTTATACAATAAACATTTGTTAAAACTTACTGAATTGTACACTTAAAAATAGTGAATTTTTTCAACTTCAAATAAAACTGTCAAGAGACTTATACCAAAATGTAAGATATTCATCATAATTCTCACATAATTATTCTTTACTTACATAAGTGACAACACAAATAATTTAAAATTAAGTCAAAATTATCTTTTCTCTTGAAACAAAATATATAATACAATAAAAGAGACTGATTTACAGATTATATATATATATGTATATAAATATATATATATATATATATAAAAGCTGGAGATTTTGTTAGTTAAATTAAACTATGGTGGCCCAGCTGTCATGGCTCAGTGGTTGAGCATCGACCTATGAACCAGGAGGTCACAGTTCAATTCCCAGGTAGGGCACATGCCCGGGTTTATTGATTTCAGAGAGAAAGGGAGAGGGAGAGATAGAAACATCAATGATGAGAGAGAATCATTGATTGGCTGTCTCCTGTATGCCCGCTACTGGGGATCCAGTCCGCAACCTGGGCATGTGCCCTTGACTGGAATCAAACCCGGGACCCTTCAGTCCACAGTCCGATGCTCTATCCACTGAGCCAAACCATCTAGGGCTCTATATATTTTCAAACAAGTCTGTATATAGGTTGAGTGGCTTTACACATTTTTTTTAAGGGCTTACACTACATATATTATTTTGCATATTGCTTTTTTTCACTTACCATATCACAGACATCCTTCCACTTTTGTGAGCATGACTGTACATGTGCAAGATGACTTATAAACATAGATAACTGCCCAGGTATTGTGTGGTTGATCTATGATACAACCAATAACCTCTTTGCATGTAGTAGCTATATGACAAATATTTGTTAAAGAAATAGAGTATGATGCTCTAGCTGGTTTGGCTCAGTGGACAGAGCGTCGGCCTGTGGACTGAAAGGTCCCGGGTTCGATTCCAGTCAAGGGCACATGCCTGAGTTGCGGGGCTCGATCCCCAGTAGGGGGCATGCAGGAGGTGGCCAATCAATGATTCTCTCTCATCATTGATGTTTCTGTCTTTCCCTCTCCCTTCCTCTCTGAAATCAAAAAAATATATATATATAAAAGAAATAGAGTATGAGCTTGATCACATTGCTAGATCCAAGTACTAGGTTATAGGAAATATAGGAAGTAGAAAAACATTAAGTAACTCTACGGAAACAGATTCAGCCAAACCTAGAGTGTAGGGAATTTCAAGGACAGATTACATGGCTTCTATAAAGAATAAGTGACAAGAAAAAGAGGAAAGAAGGGAATCTATACATTAAAAATATTAAGAGATAGATCAACTAAATGTAATAGACAGATTTGTTTGGATTCTAATTTAAATTAACCAGCAGTAAAGAGAAAGAAGGGCCCTAACCAGTTTGGCTCAGTGGATAGAGCGTCGGCCTGCAGACTGAAAGGTCCCAGGTTCGATTCCAATCAAGGGCATGTACCTTGGTTGCGGGCACATCCCCAGAAGGAGGTGTGCAGGAGGCAGCTGATCGATGTTCCTCTCTCATCGATGTTTCTAACTCTCTATCCCTCTCCCTTCCTCTCTGTAAAAAAATCAATAAAATATATTTTTTTTAAAAAGAGAGAGAGAAGGAATTGGAGGGATGTGGACATTGAACAATGACTCATATATTTGATTCTATGTATTGAGGAATCAATGTTAATCTTGTTTAGGAGAAATAATGATACTGTCGTTTTGTTTCTTAAAGGTATTTTAGTATATAACTCTAAAATATAAGAATATCAACAAATGGCCTAACCAGTTTGGCTCAGTAGATAGAGTGTCAGTCTGCGGACTGAAGGGTCCCAGGTTCGATTCCGGTCAAGGGCATGTACCTTGGTTGCAGGCACATTCCCAGTAGGAGGTGTGCAGGAGGCAGGTGATCGATGTTTCTCTCTCATCAATGTTTCTAACTCTCTATCCCTCTCCCTTCCTCTCTGTAAAAAATCAATAAAATATATATATTTTTAAAAAGAATATCAACAAATGGCATTATATGATGTATGGAATTGACTTTAATATAAACTGGCTGTTATTATTATTTCTGAAGAAAGGTGGGTGAAATACCAATGGAATATGACTTGGCCATGAGTTAATAAGTTCTTATTATACTACTAGAGGCCCGAGCACGAAATTCATGAAAGAGTAGGCCCTCGCAGCCCCGGCTTCGTCCAGAAGGTCATCTGGATGGTCGTTCCGCCGTTTGGCCATTTGGTCGATTTGCATATTATACTTTTATTATTATAGATTATTATAGATTATCTCCACCTTTGAAATTTTCTATAATAAAGGTTTTATAAACTATAAAGGGCAGGAGGCAGCTGATCCATGATTCTCTCTCATCATTGATGTCTCTCTCTCTCCCTCTCCCTTCCTCTCTGAAATCAATAAAAAATATTTTTAAAAAATTAAAAAAAAAACTATAAAGGGAACAAATATGTATTTGTTAGATACGAAGTAATGTAGAGATACTAGTAAGTATAGCATTAAAAATAATTAAAATATACTTTATTTTCTAAGGAAACTAAAGAGCATTTCAACAATCAAAATTCTGAGTTTTTAAAATAAAATGTTTTTGTTCAGTACATAATCAGCAGTACATGAAACCATTTGTAATAGTCTTAAACACTGTTTCACTCTCCAACTTCCTTTAAATGCCATTTTACATCATCCCTATGTTAATTATTCTTATTTATCAGTTAGGGTGGATCCTGAAACTTCTACTTGACCAAACGTGTCTTGTCTTCATATTTAAGATGATAAAATAACATTTAAGAAATTATTTTTAAATTATGTGATTCTTGCTTGAAGAAATTCTGGAACATTCCAGTTTTGAGTATGCTACTCTAGGAAGGTGACTCTTGTGTTTAGTTTTGTTTCAGGAGAGAGAGAGAGAGAGAGAGAGAGAGAGAGAGAGAGAGAGAGAGAGAGAGAGAGATCTACTTACTTGGGGAACCACTTGGCATGCTCCTTCCAAGGATCATCTCCTTCCTCCCAATTTCCTAAACATCCACCACAGGAAAAACACTGCACAGTGTCCCGTTTCCCTGCATGTGAAGGAAAATATTTAGATTGCCCAGCAATGGCACCATGGAGTAGTTCCAGAAGGTCTGTTTCTGGGAGTTGCCTGCTGTGTGCGTGAGGAAGACTTACTCCAACATCTCTGTCCACTTCCACGGTCATCTGGCTGAACCTCCATCCGCAGCCCCAGGGCCCTAAAAGACCATTTTCTAAGCCTAGGACCTCCCCGTCAGCCAAGGCCATACTGCACATACACCTGTTTAACACCTGCCCGCCAGGTGTTCCCAGAGCTGGTGTTTGCTATTTGAGCTCTCAGAGCCGCAGTAGTGGGGAAGCAGAGAAACCCCAGAACTCACAACCTAGAGCACGGTTAGAAAACCTAAGTTGTAGCTCTGCAATGAAATTTCTATGGACACAGGCATGTTTTTAAACTCTTTGAGCCTCAATGAACTCAACTGTGAAATGGGGGTAATTGGTGAGTTTGTTGGTACTCAGTAAATGACTGCTGTTATTGTTATTACAATTCTCATTTATACCCAACATAACATTTACGGCATGCCTAGGTCAATTCAAACTGCAGTTTTCATAAATGCAGTTTGCCCTATACATTAGAATTAGCCCTAAGATTAAAACCAACCCACCAACAAACAGAAAGCCATTCCAATATTGCAGCAATTAAAAGAATCAAAGGAAAATCTCATAGGAGCAGCAAAAGGAAAAGGGGAGGAGACTGGGGTCCAGCTGGTCTCATGATTTATTTTATTTTATTCATTTTTTGTTAATCCTCACCCGAGGATATATTTTCCATTGATTTTTAGAAAGAGTGGAAGGAGAAAGGTGAGGAGATGGAGGGAGGGAGGGAAGAAGGGAAGGAGGGAGGAAGGGGAAAAGAGAGAGATAAACATCAATATAGGGGGCCGGGGATTGAACCTGCAACCCCAGTATGTTCCCTTGACCAGGAATTGAACCTGAGATCCTTCGGTGTGTGGGCCGACACTCTAACCACTTAGCACACCAGCTAGGGCCCTCATGATTTATTTTAAGGATCTTAAGAATGTTGTCAATATTGTCTAAGGTCCAAATTTAAGGAAAAGTAACTGTCTAAAACTGTCTAATTATATACATATTTGACAATTTTTTTTTTTAAATCTTGACTTGGTTCTTAAGTCTTTTTTTTTTTTAATATATGTTTTATTGATTTTTTAAGAGGAAGAGGGAGGGAAAGAGAGCTAGAAACATCTATCAGCTGCCTCCTGCACACCCCCCACTGGGAATGTGCCCACAACCAAGGTACATGCCCTTGACCGGAATTGAACCTGGGACCTTTCAGTCTGCAGGCCGATGGTCTATCCACTGAGCCAAACCGGTTAGGGCCATATTTGACAAATTAATATGCGATACGAAACATAAAGCTCAAGTAAATTACTGAAGTTGAATTTTAATAAACTAGACCTTATACCTAATACAATACAAGTGAGGAAAGGTTCACAAAACATTGCAACTGAAATATGGAACCTAAACTTAAAACTCCAGAGAAATGCTTCAGAAAATGATTTCAAGTTACCTGTAAAGACAAAGCCAGCCGCTGAGAGCTCCCGTGGGGATGTCCCATGGGCATAAAATGGCCAATCTTGGAAGGTTTCAAGTCTGGCCTTCTCTTCTTGGTACTTTGCTTTGGCTCCTCTCATCTTGCTCTCTGGATTCCTAACTCTTATGTCATACTTAGCAATGTTGCCAACATCTTTGCCCAAAAGGAACTCACAGTGCGGGCTGAACTTCTTATGGTCTTCTATGGGGAGTCTCTTGAGGGCGGAACAAAACAGGATTAAGCTACAGCAGAAGCACTGCACCCCCTTTTTTATGCCGGTGAAATAAAACCCAGCTGCTGCCATCTCCTGTGGTGTCCACGCGCTGTAGGGGTCATAGGTCACAAAAGTCTTTAACCTTTTGGCTTCACTGCGCATTTCTGAGTTAAAGCCTTTCTGCATTTTTGCTCGATCTTCCTGCTCGTCTTTTTCCATTTCCTTTACAAACTGAACTGCGTCGATGCCTAGAAGAGCAGACAGCTGAGCGAGGGAAGTTGCATCATGCTGGGAAATCCTCTGATCAGCGGCCTCCTCCTGCGAGGCCATTTTCTGAGAAGGGAAAGAAAAGCAGGTTAACAGACATTCCCACTTGTTTGACTAGTCCTGAGATTTTCTTCAACCCTTTTATTCTTACTGTTTCATTTCTTCTGAATAATACTGATCTGTGCATCATTCAGCCCGAGTGGGAGGAAAGACGCTAGTAGGTCAATGACGGCCCCTCTCACTCCATCCTGTCCTCCCAGCAGTAAGGTCACCTGTTCTGTCCAAGCGGTTGGAGGCCCTCTTATCACAGCATCAATCGTCACTTACATCAAAGGCATAAAATAGGGGACTCCTTAGTGTAGTCACATAAATCCAAAGATGCTTGCTTGCATCCCCAACACTTCAGGAGCCTCAGGAGTATTCCATGTAACCCTGAAGGTGGAATTATGTGTTTTATGTGCCCCCTCCCTTTATCCAGCTAAGTTGATTTGCAGTTTGCCCATCTACCCACATTTCTGCAAAAGTGGCAGCGAACAGAAGGTCTCGATGAAGGCCAAGCGTGCCCTTCATTTCGCAGTAACTAAGGCAAGGAAAAGCACTCAGTGGTCAGTAATGAGCTAAATCTGTTCCAGCAGTTTCCCGAGTAGCTCTCTATAGCAGTCCACAGGGTTACTTTGCTTTTTGATTGATTAGTTCCTTTGTTTCAAGTTCTCTTGCTGCCCTCTCCCTGTAGAGCCTCTTTAGTGCTTATCTATCAGATGAGGTCTCATTCTGAACAGAAGAAATACTTGCCCACCTCTCCTTTGGCCTCAGGTTTCTTCCCTTCACAGAAGGAACCAGCCAAAGCTCTGGTCTTGGCAGGCTAAGGCTCTTTCTTAGTTACTTTCATTTTTGCCAAAGCAACCAAAACCAGCTGAGGTACAGCATTCTCAGCTGACTTCCCCTCTATCTGAATTTCTGTTTTAATTCACTCAGCTATTTCCTCTGGCTCTGGATTGACCACACTTACATTCCATTGCTGTGCTTTCTCTCCTATCAATAGTCATAGTACTTGAATGAATTCAAACCAGGGATTCCTCGGCAGCCAGCCTGCCATCAGTGGTTATAAATATTTTTTAATAGATTTTTATTTATTTCAGAGAGGAAGGGAGAAGGGGAGATAGAAACATCAATGATGAGAGAGAATCATTGATTGGCTGCCTCCTGCACGCCCCCCACTGGGGACCGAGCCCACAACCCGCGCATGTGCCCTTGACTGGAATCGAACCCGGGACCCTTCAGTCCCCAGGCCGACGCTCTATCCACTGAGCCAAACCAGCCAGGGCAGTGATTGTAAATCTTTCACCCACTTTTCATTTTTCTTTCTGCCAAACAAAGCCTTAGTCGTTATTTAAATTATAAAGCCAAACACTGTTTCAATGATCCCATTCGCAGCGCTATCATCAGCATTTACACGGGTTTGGGTACTTGGAAAAAAACTCACTGGACTCTTCATAGTATACTTACATAAGACTTTAATACAGGTAAAGGATAAGATACAAAAATAAAAATAAAAAACAGGCAAGCATCAGAGAGGGCTGATCCCAGGTCCAGATCCTGGCGGCCTAAGCTGCATTTCAGGGAATGGACAACCTAGGTATGTGCAAGTACCTTGGTCTCGGGAAACTACAATCTCTTCCAAGGAGAGACCCCTTCCAAGGAGGGGTCTTTCAGACTCTTCTGGTCACATGGCCAAAACTAGGCTACATGACCAGCCTCAAAAACAGAAAAGCTGGTATAGGGTGCCGCTGGTCTGTCTCAGACCCCAGCACAGGACTACAGTAATCACTAGTTAGTACATTCCATGCGGATTTGGCCAAGAGACAGCACCGTGGCTCCAGGTGATAAAGAGATAAATAAACACGGGGTTTCAACAGAACAGCTGGGATCAATTTTAGGTTCATGGTCCATTTTGCTAATCAGGAGGCCGTTTCTGGGATGAGAGAACTCCAAGACCCTCTCCAGATTTCATGTCCTTTGACTACAAGAGCAAAGAGTACCAGCTGAGGCAACTATGACATGGATCTAGGATTTAAACCCAAGTCTGGGTGGCTATAGTGCCTGTCCTCTTACCTCCAGAGAAACAAAAATAAGAGTGCCATTACTTCAGGTGTGGAGGAAAAGCACCTTTGCCAGAAATGGTAATTTACTTACCGAGAGGTTTAGCCAGAGTCCCTGTCCACTGGAAGGAGAATGGGCGGCCTGAGTACAAATGCTGTGTTGGTCCTTGAATGGGAAGCAGTGAGAAAATATTTGAGGAACTAAAACTCAAAACAAATTGCAGTTCACTGAGAAATTACCCGTAAATGCTCTAAGTATGAAGTCAAAAGGGCCAGTCAGGACCCAGAAGGAATGACAACACCTCCCAAGTCCCACAACAGGAAGTGTTTTATTCTAAACAGTTACGATTGGTTAGTGCTCACAGTACTAGTGTAAGTCTTACTTCTTTGCTGGTGACAGTTTCTATCTTTCTGGTTTATTTTAGGATTTTCTCTTTTATCCTTGGGCTTATAAAATTCCAAAATGTTGTGTATAGGTTTGGGTGTGTCTGCATTCATTGTTCTGGGCACTCAATGGGCCCTTTCACCCTGAACACAGGGGTGGCCCATCAGCCCTAAGACATCGTTTTCTATAATTTCCTTTGATGATTTCCTACTGTCTGCTAATCTCTTTTCACTCTTTCTGGTATCCCCATGATTTAGGTGGGGATTTAATTGATCACCCAAACTCCCCCCCGCCCCCCAACACACACATTCTTAGTGCTTTTGCTCTATTTCCTGGGAAATTTCCTCTCCAGTATCTTCCAACTCTCCTATAGTATTTCTTTTCTTTTTTCTTTTTTTAAAAAATATATTTTATTGATGTTTTTACAGAGAGGAAGGGAGAGGGATAGAGAGTTAGAAACATCGATGAGAGAGAAACATCGATCAGCTACCTCCTGCACACCCCCTACTGGGGATGTGCCCGCAACCAAGGTACATGCCCTTGACCGGAATCGAACCTGGGACCCTTGAGTCCGCAGGCCGACGCTCTATCCACTGAGCCAAACCGGCCAGGGCTCCTGTAGTATTTCTTAATTCAGCAATTATAGTTTTAATCTCCCACAGCTCTTTCTTATTCTCTATTTTCATGACATCTTATTATTTTTAACCAACACAACCTTTCTGACTCTCTCCTACGATACCGTCAGATGATAAAACTAAAGTTAATGAGGAGTTTGCTGTCCTGGTTCAAGGGAAAAACAGCCTGGGACTGGGGAGAGGGTGCCTCACAAGCAGTGGAACACTGTTTCCCAGGGATTCGGGGCAAGAGCGAGTTTTATAGAGAAGAGGCAACAGGAAACAGGGCAGGGTTGGCTAGGAGAGCGGGGGTTTCCTTACAGGACCACAATCTGTTTTCCTAGGGGAAGGTAGACTAGCCAAAGCTGAGTGGGAGGATTGTGATTGGTGGATGTTAGGTTTCCCTGACAGGTGTGTCCCATAAGTGCAGGCTTATTGAGGTTTAGATTTGTGACTTGGGCCAGGCCACTGGGGTGGCCTCCATTTTGTGGGTCCTGATAAACAAATTAACTTTATCAATACTAAGGTTTCGTTCATCTGTCTCCTAAATTGTTTTCTCCAAGGCTGTTACCATTTACCTTTGTGTTTATTTTTCACATTTCCAGCCATCCTCAAATGCACACTGATTCTCGGTTTGCAATTTATGTTTAAGAAGTAGGCCGTTGAAAAGCTGATTGGTCAGAATTACGGTTAAAATCTAATTAAAAGCCACATCACTGTGACTTGAACTAAGCCCTTTACTTTATGAACGCCAGATTGGGGAGCCAGGGTTTACCCTGGAGAAGCTCTAAAACAGAGGAACACCTCAGAAAACTACTTCAAGTTACCTGTGAGACAGAGCTGGCAGCCGAAAGCCACTGGGGATGTTCCTTGAGCAGAAAATGACCAGTTCTAGAAGGATTCCTTGTTTGGGGGTGCCAATGCCCACACCAGCTCAAGTTAGCTGAAACAGCTTATTCAGTTTTTTTTTAAAGATAATCATCTAGTATTTTTGGCCTCAGGTTTAAACCCTATCAAATAATCTGATGGTGGGGTGGAGGGAACCAACTGTGCCATGCACAGATTTTAAATTAGTCCACCGATTTCCAGCCCTTCCCGTCATTCCTGCCCTCCTTCTTACCTGCCACTCAGGGTCCCCCGCTGCTCCAGGATTCTCTGCAGGGTGAAGAGCCTCCCACAGGGGATATGTGTGTCCAGGCTGTGGTTTCCATTGGCCCACTTCATTGGTTACTACTATTCTATTTGAGTTTCCACCTTCCACAAATTTGTTAAAATAGTCTATGTGCTGATGGTCCCCTCCCGCTTTCTTAATTTTTTCTGGGTTTATACTTTAAAAAATAATTTCAATATTGTGTAGTTATTATAAAAAATAAGAACTAAGGCGCTCTCCCTCCAGGGAGCATGTCCGTCCATGCCTTTCTCTTTCCCCTCCCTGCACCAGGCACGTTACCATTACCTTCTTCACTCCCAAGTTCCCAGGGCCCTTCCTTTACCTCTATAGCTTGTTTCCTAAGCCCATTTCTTTTAGGAATTACTTTTTTTCTATCTCTATGATTTACCAAATAAATGTTCTCTTGAAATTACAAAAGAAGAACTAAGGCCCTAGCTGGTTTGGCTCAATGGATAGAGTGTCAGCCTTCGGACTGAAGGGTTCTGGGTTCGATTCTGGTCAAGGGCATATGCCCAGGTTGCGGGCTCGATCCTCCTTGTGGGGCATGCAGGAGGCAGCCAATCAATGATTCTCTCTCATTATTGATGTTTCTATCCCTCTCTCGCTCTCCCTTCTTCTCTGAAATTAATTAAAAAAATACATTTTTAAAAAGAATTAAAATTTATTTAGAGACTACTACTTGCTAGACACAGTTCTAAGTGCTTCAGAAATGTACGTATAATCCCTTTAACAGTAACAAAGCAGGCATGTTATTTCCATTTTACAGACAAGGAAACTTAGGCAGATAGGGGTTCAGATGAATCAGTCTGGCTACAGAGTCTGCACTCTTTTAAAAATATATATATATATTTTATTGATTTTTTTACCGAAAGGAAGGGAGAGGGATAGAGAGTTAGAAACATCGATGAGAGAGAAACATCGATCAGCTGCCTCCTGCACACCTCCTACTGGGGATGTGCCCGCAACCAAGGCACATGCCCCTGACTGGAATCGAACCCGGGACCCTTGAGTCTGCAGGCCGACGCTCTATCTACTGAGCCAAACCGGCCAGGGCGGAGATGCTATCCTTTTATATAATGTTACTTAATAAGGTGATAAAACTCAAAAGTTACAAAAAGATGTACAGTGAAAACTGTGTCTCTCTTCTATCCCTGAGCCCAGCATGCAGACTGCCTCTTTTAGATGGAACAAGTGCTTCCAGATGCCGCCACTTGGCAGCAACCTGGCCCCTTTTCACTCACTTGCATTCTCTGCCTGGCCTCTGTAGGTACTGGGTTTGCATCCCGGCCCATTTACAGCACCTCTTCTGCATTCCCAAAGCACTTGGCATACTATTCGCACTTTCTTTATAGGTCTCCCTTCTAGGCTGGGAGATTCACAGATCCATGAGGTTAGGGTTTATGTCCTCTTTTTAGTATCTATATCCTACTACCTAGGTTACTATCAGATAGACAGAGATGTACAGGTGTGCTGAGTGAATTAATAAATTAACAAACTGTGTATTATTTTCAGGGCCCTGGCCTGAGGTGTGACTAAAATAGCAATTTAGTCAGGTGAAATCACGAATTTAAATCCCATTCGGACCCCATCAGAGCCCCAGTCCACCTTGTAATAGGTTTCCCCAGAACAGAATAGGCCCCTCGGACTCAAACTTCTTGCCCTTTCTCCTAAACTCTGCCACCCACTAAAGGCCTGCATTTCTACCACCCCACTTCCCAAGGACTGGCTATGCCCTTTCTTTCTCACCACTCGAAATCATGTCATGTTATGAGTTTGCCAATCATTACAGAGATACAGACAGCTGAACACAGATGGGACATGAGGAAGTTACAAAGCATTGAGAAAACTTACAAAATGTTTATGGTTCTTCTTTGCTACTGTCATTCTGAGAAGAAGTCCTACTGTCCCCTCAGTTTTGAAATATGTTAGTATTTTGATTGTGACATGCCTTCTGTATACAGTGGGTCACCCGTGGTCCTTAAATACAAGACTCACATTTTTAATCTAAATCTTCAAATAGTACTGCCATCTTCATTTTGTATAGATATAGTTATTTTCAAGGGCAAGAGTCACAACAAAATAGAAACAGTGCATGTATTGCCACATATAGGTGGAAAATGTATCACTTGAACCATGACCCAAATAAATGAAAAAGAAATTTTATTGCAGTTCCCCTCCAACCTCCAGCTCCATTACTACTACATTATTTGATGAACAGGATTGCTTTTGTGTTATTATTCAGGCCCTCAACTAACAGCTAACATTAGCTAAAACATTATTTACATTTGCTTCACCACAACTTCCCAAGATTCCATAAATGTTTTTTTTTTTTAATACATTTTTATTGATTTCAGAGAGGAAGGGAGAAGGAGAGAAGGATGGAAACATTAATGATGAGAATCATTGATCAGCTGCCTTCTGCACATCCCCCACTGGGGATTGAGCCCACAACCCAGGCATGTGCACTTGACTGGGATCAAACCCGGGACCCTTCAGTCCACAGGCCGATGCTCTATCCACTGAGCCAAACCAGCTAGGACAATGTTATTATTTTTGAATACTTTATTTGTTTACATGTCTCAAAAATTAAAACTATATAAAAATGCTAAAAAATAATTCTCTCTCAGCCCTGCATTCATCTACTCCTCTATACCCTACCCCTTTGTATTCTCCCAGTGTTTCACTTGGAAGACAGATTTATTGAGATACTAGTGGCCCGGTGCACAGATTCATGTACATTGAAAGGAAATTAATTAGAAGAAATATTTTAATATTGCTATTCGCCCTTTCTCTATAATAGAAGTGTGAGAGATGAAAGAAAATTAGTAAAATGTATATGAAAATAATATATAAATAATAAATAAACAATAACATAATATAACAACAAAAACATGATATAAAAACAACCGATAAAAACAATGACTGATAAACTGATTAAACTTATTCTAATATCTCTCTGTATACCACATTAAGAGTAAAAACACTTTCAGAGTGCTTGACTAATTTCCCTTGTGATGAAGTATTTACAACTTTAATGTCACATGCTCTTCAAACTTGAGAGAAAGCAACATATAACTGATCACGTCCGAAAACGGATTCAGGCAGGAATATTCCTACTTTGTCTAGAGTTTGTCCTTGTGATTTATTAATAGTCTTCGCAAATGCTGGCATCACAGAAAACTGTATTTGAATTAATTTAAATGGGAGGCCAGTGTCAGACGGGGACAAATCAATTCTTGGAATCAGAACAACCTCTCCTTCGGCAGATCCTGTTAATACTTCAGCTTTGATTATGTTAGGTCACAAACTTGTGATAAAAGTAGTACCATTATAAAGACCCCATTTACTATTAAGATTTCTCAGTAGCATGATGATTGCACCTACTTTCAATTTTAATTTATGACACAGCATTTCCGAAAGAGTAATACTATTAAGAAATTCAATGGGAAAATTTTCCTTTTGGGCATCATCTATTGAATCGATGGAATCGTCACTCAAATAGGTGTGAAAATCTCCATCAAGTACATCCAAAATTTCTTCATTTAATTTATGAACGTGGTCATTTTCAGGACAAAGAATCGCATGTTTAGATATATTTTTAGTACTATCTATAGATATACTATTTCCAAAGGTAACTTCAATAATAGATCCATTACAAATCATTTCATGGGGGATTTCAATAATATCCATCCTATATAATAAAAAGGTAATAATAAAATCGACCAAATGGCAGAACGACAGGTTGCTATGACGCACACTGACCACCAGGGGGCAGACGCTCAATGCAGACACCAAGCTCACGGCTAGCAAGCGCAGTGGCAGTAGTGGGAGCCACTCCCACCTCCAAGACAGCTCTAAGGATGTCCGACGGATGGCTTAGGCCTGCTCCCTCCAGGGAACGGGCCTAAGCCATCAGGCAGACAGCCCCCGAGGGCTCCTGGACTGCGAGAGGGCACAGGCCGGGCTGAGAGACCCTCCCCGCCCACCAAGTGCATGAATGTCGTGCACCGGGCCTCTAGTTCCTAAATGAAAATTGCTATCGAGTTTGCCATGTCCAAGTTTTATTAACCATTTGCTAGAAGCAAAATCCTCTGATCTCATATTTCTTTTAAGAGACAACTGTCAGAAACATCTCCAAACACTACAGTACTTAGCCAGCTTCAGAGGTACATTGTGCCAATAGTTGGTCTTCAGACATATTCTGTCGAAGATGCCATTCTTTCAGCTTCAGAATGTCAACAAAAACAACCAAATTCACGATTGACAGTAACAGATCAAAACACACGTGTGAGATTGGTGCCAGTGAGAGCTTTATATGTATCACGCATGCGCGAGTCAAGCCAGTGCGTGTCACATGTACCGGCCAGTCGGGCGGTCGGACAGATGGACGTTCGGTCACTTAGCCTTTTATATATAGAGATAATTCACATACCATACAATTCACTCATTTAAAGTGTATAGTTCAATGGTTTCTAGCATGTTCACAGAATTGAACAATCATCATCACAATCAATTTTATTTATTTATTTATTTATTTATTTATTTATCCTCACCTGAGGATATTTTTTTCATTGATTTTTAGAGAGTGGAATGGAGGGAGGGAGGGGAAGAGAGAGATAGAACATCTAAACAAGAAGGACACATCAACTGGTTGCCTCCTGCACGCACGAGCACAGGTAGGTGCCTTTGACTGGAAATCGACACGACCTCAACCTCTTTCCTTTTTCTGCCCTACCCTCACTTTCCAGCACCTCCCAAATAAAGGAACAATACTTTCATCTTTGCCTCAGGTTCTACTTTAAAAAAAAAATTATCTTTATTGTTGAAAGTATTACAGATGTTCCGTTTTTTCCCCATTGACCTCTTCTAGCCCACATCTACCCCCCACCCAGGCCTTCACTACACTACTGTCTGTGTCCATGGGTTATGCATATATGCATATAAGTTCTTTGGTTAATCTTTTCCCACCCACCCACCCCCAGAGGTTCCAAGTTAAGAAATTATGCAGATTGTAATTTCTGGGGTAACCACTAAAAGAATAAAAATAAAGTATGTAATTTCCAAGCTAGCTGAAGAAAAACCTAGAATAGTATAAAAGAATCAATCCAAAAAAGGCAAGAAGAGAAAAATAAAGATGGAATAGTTAAAATAAAATAAAGTGAGATGAGAGATTTAAACCCAAATATATCACTAGACATTAATTTCATAACTATTGATTAATTTTTTAAAATATATATATATTTTATTGATTTTTTACAGAGAGGAAGGGAGAGGGATAGAGAGTTAGAAACATCGATCAGCTGCCTCCCACACACCTCCCACTGGGGATGTGCCCACAACCAGGGTACATGCCCTTGACCAGAATCGAACCTGGGACCCCCCAGTCCGCAGGCCGACGCTCTAGCCACTGAGCCAAACCGGCCAGGGCTGATTAATTTTTATCTTACATTGAATTAACACTTATACTTAATTTCTTTTTATACTAAAAATCAATAAAACTAAATCACTGAAAATTATAAATTATAAATATAATAATGTAACTCAATGGGGGGGAGAGGACATATTTAATACTTTCACCAATAAAGAATTATTTTAAAAAAAGAAAACATTATAACTCAAAATAATAGAAAACAAGATTAACTAAAAGAACTACTATTGAATTCCAGGGATTTCTGTGGCAGGACACAAATTTTAAAATTTAATAAAATATTACATTTTCTTAGCAAAAAAGTTTTTTAAGTAAGATTTTCCTTTTGAACTGCTTTTCATGTTTTAATTGGAGCTTCTTCTAAAGAATCATTTTGTTTACAGTTGCAAGTTTCTTTTTAACACATACAATGTGTACTATATGCTGGAATCAAATACCTGAAGGAGTTGGAATATTATGAATACAGCCAGGACAACAATGGAGAGAGTCATGAACAAAAACATCACAGTCCACACAGAAAACATTTTGGCACACAGTGCAATGATAGACCTGCAGTGAAAAGAAGAAAAGTAAATTTAAAAAGCAGTTTCTAAACGTAAGCAGAGCATACCTAGAAGACACTAAAAGTGCTTTGCTCTTTTATAGGTCTTATCAATTTTCCCCATCTACATTATTTCTTCCAATGTATTATATGTTCTCAAATCTAAGGTGACTATTTTTTTCCAAAAATATTCCTTAGAAACAAAGAAATAACTTTGTCTTTGAGAACTAAAGTCCCTTCTATTATGTGACACTCTCAATTATTTCATTTTAAGTAAGTATTTGGGGAAGACACAAGCTTGAAATTAGCACTAGTTTTGAATGCTTAGAGAGGTCATTTGACTGGTTCAATTAAAAAGAGAAGCACTATGGGGGTGGAGGGTGAAGGTGGAAGAGGGTATGGGGGGATAAGTGATGATGAAAAAATAAAATAAAGGAAAATTAAATAAATTCTTTTAAAAAGGAGAAGCACAACAATATAACACAGATTTAGTTATTCCTTCGGTAATGACCTCACCAATTGCAAAAGTTACATTACGCTTTTAAACCACTAAAGAATATGGCAAAAGACACATGTGAGACAAATAAAAAGAAAAAACTCGATCTCGCTCATGTTGGGCCTCAGAGGGAGGGGAGGAGAGGGTGGGGGTCGGGGGGAGAGATCAACCAAGGGACTTGTGTGCATGCATACGAGCCTAACCAATGGTTAAGGACAACAGGGGTGTGGGGGAATCCGTGGGGAGGGGTGGGGGATGGGAATGGGGGGATGAGGACAAATATGTGACACCTTAATCAATAAAGAAATTAAAAAAAAAAAAAGAAAAAACTCATTATTCTATTAGTATTAATTAGTAAATTATTTAACTGGGTAAAACTTCCAGAGCAGCATCATACACAGATTCAAAAATCATTAAATCTTAAACAGCACAGAAGTAAAACTGTCAAATATGCCCTTGCTGGTTTGGCTCAGTGGGTAAGAGCATCGGTCTGTGGACTGAAGGGTCCCAGGTTTGATTCCAGTCAAGGGCACATGCCCAGGTTGGGCTCGATCCCCAGTAGGGGGCTTTCCAGATGATCAATGATTTCATCACTGATGTTTCTATCTCTGAGCCCTCTCCCTTCTTCTTTGAAATCAAGAAAAATATATTTAAAAACAAACGAACAAATCAAAAAGTGAGTCCAGTGAGGATGAAGCTACTGACATCAAAGAGGCATGTAAAACTTAATAAAATTGTTTGATGAAATGTGACAGAATAAACAAGCAATCGTTCCCACTAACATTTTATATAGTTTACTAGAGGCCCGGTGCACGCAATTCTTGCACGGGTAGGGTCCCTAGGCCTTGCCAGCGATCAGGGCCGATCAGGGCCTTCATTCCAAGCCGCCCCCTGGTGATCAGAGCACGTCATAGCGAGTGAATGAACTCCCGAGGGGACACTTTGCATATTAGCCTTTTATATAGATAATGCATAGTTTTAAATATGAACAAGCAACTAAATTAATAAAAAATTAAAACTAGACAATTATCTATCTTACTTGTATCTTTATATAAGTTTATACATTCAAATTGGCCCCTTTCAAAAAATTTAAAAATATTTTCTTATTGGCAAAATGGGGGAATAACCTTTGATCTGTGGCCATCTTAAGTGGTAACTTCACTTCAAAATGTGTTATGGCAGCGCTTAAAGCACAATACAGAGAAAAAATATTTACTATTTCCAAACTAAATGCAGTTTAGCTTGCAAACTGAAGACAGTTTAAAGTAATACAATATCTTTGTAGCAAAATTAGAATGCAGAATGACAAACAAATGTTTAAACTATTGTGCTCCATTTTATCTCTACCTATTATTATACTTCAGAGGAATAACCTGATAGTAGTTTGCTCTTCAATAATCTACTGAAAACTTGTAATATTTCTTGTACAATACTTAATATTTAGAAAGTACATAAACTTACATGTTGGTCTTTCAATTCCCCCTGACATCCGTAACAAAATCTGAAAAAGTTTAAGAATCATTTTGTTTAGAATTAACTCATTAAAATAGTTCAGCAAAAGCTCATTAACAATTAATTAATAAGTAATTTTACTTACAATTAATTTACACATGACTTTTACAAGAAAGAGTTAAGAATACCAGTAATTTAAGGAATTCCATGGTAAATCCAGTCATCTAACAGTCAGCCCAAAATTGTACTTTAAAAAAAATTTGCCAAAACCGGTTTGGCTCAGTGGATAGAGCGGCGCCTGCGGACTGAAAGGTCCCAGGTTCGATTCCGGTCAAGGGCATGTACCTTGGTTGCGGGCACATCCCCAGTAGGGGGTGTGCAGGAGGCAGCTGATCAATGTTTCTCTATCATCGATGTTTCTAACTCTCTATCCCTCTTCCTCTCTGTAAAAAATTAATAAAATATATATTTAAAAAAAAAAAAAAATTTACTTTTCTTCAAGAAGGAAGTTGATCCTAGTGATTTCAGCCCATGCATTAAACAGGAGGCAATATAAATGTGTAGATTTCATGTTTTCTAAAGGGAACTTAAAAATTACTGCAACATGTTATCTATAAAAGTGGTTTATGCCACATGAACAGAATCATAAGTTTGGTTTTGGTACTTTTGTTCCTCTTTGTATTCATCTGTATAGAATTTCCAAATTCAAAATGAGAATAAAAACTGTTCTGTATCAAATCATCTAAACAATAAATGTTACATTTTAAAAGCAGAAAAAAAAAAAAGTACTTTTATTCTCATCAAGGTTAAACATAAGATGCTTTCTCAATTGGGATTATACAAGGGAATTAAACCCTACAGAAAATTATTTAAGTGACTATTTTTCACCCCTCCCAAAGATATAGACAGCTGGTACAATTCTAGATAAACAGGAAAGGACTTAATTTATTACATATAATAGATGCTTATAGGCTTAATTTTCAAGGAATGATTTAGAGTTAATAATTCTCAAAACTTATTACAAAAAAAGTAACAGTTCCCTGCCTATTCACCCCACACTTCATTTCCAGTTCCCCAGAGCAAACACCTTCAAAACTTTTGTCTGATAGTTACCTATGCTTATAGTGCTATCTCGGTTTTTTCATAGGCATTAGCTATGAACCTCTTACTACGGAAGATGAGAATTTAATTCTCTTTTAACCCTCTTGAACCAACAGCATGTACATGTATAACTAATGTCATTCTCAATTCTATGTAGTTAAATCATCTTAGGTAGAACAATATTAAATATTTAGTTTATTATGACTATATAAACATTCAGTTGAGACGTGTAATATAACTTTTCCTCTCTTTAAAACATTTTTTCCTCACCCTAACCAGTGTGGTTCAGTTGGCTGAGCATATCTCATGCACCAAGAGATCGCTGATTCCATTCCTGGTCAGGCCACATGCCTGGGTTATGGGCTCAATCCCTAGTAGGGGGCATGAAGGAGGCAGCGGATCAATGTTTCTCTCTCTCCCTTCCTCTCTCTAAAATCAATAAAAACATATAGTTTAAAAATAATTTAAAAACATTTTTTCCTAGTTAATTATTATAGTTATTCACAAGCTTAGTTTTCTTTGGAATTACCATTACCTTAGCCCCAACCCTTCCCTGAGAATACTAAAGATCCTCTCATTATGTGCAACCACATCAGGAATTACATAGCTTTTGTCCGCTTGGTGACATTTCTCCTGGAACATTTTGACCTTCTCCAAACTGGACTGATCATTCTCCACATGACACGTGACACTCAAGAGACATTCTGGGGTTTCCCTTTATCATCATCATAGGCTTTTCCTTAGCCAATGTTGAATTAGATACTCCTATTCTCTTTCATTCATTCCCTGTTCCTTTGAAGCATCTCTTCTACAACTACCTCAGAAAATCTCTTTTTGAGACCTTACAAGTCTAAAAATGCCTTTATTCTACCTACATTTAATTGATATCTTGACTGGATATATAACTTAGGTTGGTAATAGTTTTCACTATACATTTTGAAAGAAATTGCTCCTTGTCAGCATCCAATGTTACTGATGAGAAGCCAAATATTTTAAATTCCAGATTATGTGACCTAATTTTTCTTTTCCAGAAATGTTTAGATTTTATATTTTGCTTCATAAGCTGAAATTTCACAATTATATACTTTAGTGTGGGTGTTTTCCTTCAATAGGCCTCTCAATCCAGAAAGTTTTGTCCTTTAATAGTAGAAAATGCCCTTGAACTATTTATCTTCAACTCTTCATTTGATCTTTTCTTTATTTTCATATTATTTTGACATTAGACCTTCTGGATAAATTCTCCAGTTTTACACCATGGAAATTAGCAAATGCTAAAAATCAGGGCTTTTTTCTTTGTTCTTTTTAGAGAGCTGGTCTACTAGTATACCACCATAGATGGGTTTAGGGCAACTAATAGACTTCTGGAGATCCAGATCTATTTAATGAGTCATTTCAGTCATAACCAAGGCATTATATCTTGTTTTTTAAAGTTAGAAATAATTTTGCCCAGGTTAATATAACTAAAATGTAGTAATAATGTATTCAAACATTACCTTACAACATAAATTTATCAAAATGCATATACCTTTCGCCATTATGTTCTTCTAGGGGAATTTCTTGAAAAGCATCCAAAGGAAATAAATGATGATAAGACCGTGCCAAATGGGGAGCAGACACCAAAGTAAGACCTGACATGACAGCAGAGAGACATATTAATAGCCCAAACCTCATAAAGACAATGGTTGAACTGTCAAATGATATAACTGAGGCTAAGTATTTTCAAGTGTGTTTTTTTTTCCAATTGCAACTATTCATTTCTTCAGTTTACCTGTGACCATAAAAGGAGATTCCAGAATAGATGGAGTCTTAGTTCTGTCACTAAGTGTGTGACCTCTCTTTCCCTATTTGGTCACTTATAAATAAAATAAAATTCTACAATTCTATTAATTTAATGCCTCATTCTTCTTATATATATTTACTTTATGAAGTTAAGAGTTGTAAAAATGTCTATCAGACTTGCTGCATTTCCTTTAAAGAATATGCTTTGTGCAAATCAAAACAACGAGGTACCATCTCACACCTGTCAGAATGGCTATTATCAACAAATCAACAAACGGCAAGTGCTGGCGAGGATGCAGAGAAAAAGGAACCCTCATGCACTGATGGTGGGAATGCAGACTGGTGCAGCCACTGTGGAGAACAGTATGGAGTTTCCTCAAAAAACTAAAAATGGAACTTCCATTTGACCCACTAATCCCACTTCTAGGACTATATCCCAAGAAATCAGAAACACCCATCAGAAAGGATATATGCACCCCCATGTTCATAGCAGCACAATTTAACATAGCTAAGATTTGGAAACAGCCTAAGTGCCCATCAGCAGATGAGTGGATTAAACAACTGTGGTACATCTACACAATGGAGTACTACACTGCTGTAAAAAGGATCTCACCCTAGCTGGTTTGGCTCAGTGGATAGAGCATAAGACTGTGGACTGAAGGGTCCCGGGTTCGATTCTGGTCAAGGGCACATGCCTGGGTTGTGGGCTTGATCCCCAGTAGGGGACGTGCAGGAGGCAGCCAATCAACAAGTCAGTCAGAGAAAGTTAAATATCACATGATCTCACTCATTTGTGGATTATAATGAACAACATAAACTGATGAACAAAAACAGATCCAGAGACAGAGAAGCATCGATCAGACCGTCAAACCTCAGAGGGAAGGTAGGGGAGGGTGGGGGTAAGGGGGAGAGATCAACCAAAGGACATGTATGCATGCACATAAGCCTAACCAATGGACACAGACAACAGGGGGGTGAGGGCATGAGTGGGGGGGGGGGGGCAATGCGGGGATAAGGACATATATGCAATACCTTAATCAATAAAGAAATTTTAAAAAAATTAAAATTAAAATAAATAAATAAATAAATAAATAAGATTATGCTTTGTTCAGAAAGAGAATCAGGAAACTCTTCTGGAATGTCATGTTTGTTCTTAGAAATGGAGTACTGGGCACTCAATAAAAAGTACTC
This sequence comes from Eptesicus fuscus, assembly GCF_027574615.1. Lineage (NCBI taxonomy): Eukaryota > Metazoa > Chordata > Mammalia > Chiroptera > Vespertilionidae > Eptesicus > Eptesicus fuscus. The sequence goes on from NC_072476.1 coordinate 76,180,199, forward strand.
TAGCCCAGCCAGGTGGCTCAGTTGGAGCATTGTCCCGTACACAAAAAAGGTTGTGGGTTCAATTCCTGGGTCAGGGCACATACCTAGGTGGTGGGTTCCCTCCTGGTCGGGGCATACAGTAGGTCATGCTTCTCTCTCTCCCTGCCCTTTCTCTCTCTCTCTCAAATCAATTTAAAAAAATATCCTCAGGCAAAGACAGACTATGGAATCTCAGAAGGAAGGGGAGGGTGGGTGGGTGGCAAGAGATCATCCAAAGACCTTGGACACATACAATAGAGTGGTCAAGTCTGGGAGTGGGGGTGGGTAGTGAGCGGAGGGCCAGAAGAGGTCAATGGGGGCAGGGGGGTGGGGAAGGGGACATATGTACTACTTTCAACAAAAAATAATTTTAAAAAATAAATAAAATAAAAAAGTAATTTATTTCTCTTCTCACATTAAATCTAGAAACATAGGCAGAGCTTAATATTTACATCTATTTTAACAGCAATATAGGTGAGAGTTTATTAAAAATTAGTTTGCTGAATTAATAAATAGTTGGTTTCTTACCACAGATTTTACATTCAACAGGAAGCTCACAATACTTTGCCCGACATTGTGGGCAGAAATAGCCTCCTAATGTAAGTCCTGGCTCAGTATTGCTATCCAAATGCCTGTGGGGAGAAAAACATTACCTTAAAAACATGATATATAAAGATGTGAAAAGTTAGAGCAAAAGGAAGTATGCTACCTTGATTTTAAAATCTTATGATTGTTTCATAGCTCACTTATGTTCATTTTGAGGTTCAATTGTTTCACTTATGTTCATTTTGGGGGTTTTTCCTGTCTGCATTTTTGTTTTGAATAGTTTCCATTATTGTCTTTGAATTTACTAATCTTTTCTTCTTCAGTGACTAATTTGCTGTTAAATTTTTCATCTTACAAACTGTATTTTTCATCTCTAGAAATCTGAATTGGTTTTTTCCCCCCTATCTTCCACGTCTCTTATCATGCTCATGTTCTTCTCTACTTTCCTGAACATATGGAATATACACATACATACATACTTACCTATCTTTTAACACTTTGTTTACTAATTCTGTCAATTGTGTTATTTCTGGATATGTTTCCATTCTGTGATTTTTTCCCCCCCTTATTTGGGTATTTTCTGACTTCTTTGCCAGCCTGGTAATTTTTGACTGGCTGCCAGACATTGTGAATTTTGCTTTGGGGTGGTGGACTTTTTTGTATTCCCTTAAATATGGTAGGCTTCTACTGAAATATACGTAAGTAACTTGGAATATGTTGATCTGTTCAAGATTTGCTTTTAAGTTTGTTAGGCTGCCCAGAGCAGCTGTTAGTCTAGTGTTAATTTGGTTCCATTACTGTGGACTCTGTTCAATGCTTATTATGTTAAGAGGTCTCTCCAAACTGACTGGTGGGGACATAAACTACGCTCTGCCCCGTGTGAGCTCTAGGGATTGTCCTGCCTGCTCCTGTCCACTGTCTCTTCCCATAGCCCCAGGAATTTGGCCACAGTGACACATGGGGAAGTCCCTGTAGATCTTGAGAGCTGTGTGAAGCTCTTTACTCGCTAGTACTCTGTCCTACAAAATAACAGCCATTTCAGCCTTCCCAAACTCTGAACTTGGTTATTTCAACTGAGCAAGACCTCCAGGCTCTGGGGGGTTTTCCTTCCCTATACTACAGCCTGGAAATTCTCTCTCGACAGTGAACTGCAATCATAGGGCCCATATTTTTTGTTTCCCTTCTTTTAGAGATTCTTATCTGCACTACCTGTTTCCAATATCTGAAAACTGTTGTTTTATACATTTTGTCTGGTTTTCTGGCAGGAGTCAAGAGGGTAAATCCAGTCCCTGTTACACCTTTATAGCTGGAGACAGCAGTCTTTTTTGTAATATTTAAAAATTACTTTCTTAAATTTACTCGTAGTTTTACAATTATGTAAAATGTAAAGCTCCAAAGTTAAAACAAGGTATACTCAGAAAAGTCTATGATCTATCTCTTTGCCTTTCTCCACAAACCTAGGTAAACATTTTTTAGTTTTCCCTTTTGATTTCCATTACTATTTTTATTATTAATACAAGCAAGTATGTAAATCTACTCTAATTTCCTCCCTCTTCTTAGATAACTGGTAGCATACTATACACTTTTCTCTATCTTATTTTACTTAGTAATATATCCTAAATATTACTGCATAGGAGTATAGAGAGATAGTTCTCACTCCTTTTTACAGCTATATAGAATGTAATCTTTTACAAAAGCCATTAAATTTCAAGCCCATCTTTTTCATTTGTAACTTATAGAAGGGAATTAAAACTATAAAAACATCATCACTGACAGTTTCAGGTTTTTACTTACACCATGCTGAAAGAGGGCTTTGCATCTTGATCAGACAGAGAAGCAACGGTATGCTGAGGAAATCCTTCATAGAAGAAAATGTATTACTTGCTTTTTCCAAGCAAATAACAAAATTCTAGGACCAGAAACTAAAAATGTTCCGAACACAAAGACCACAAAGTTGTACAAAAGTTCTCTTTACTGCCTTTGGGTATGTTTAATGTAGCATTGTCAAACTGACTGTAATTCCAGTTTACAAGAAAAATTAAAATGGAGGAAATGGGAGACAGATCTGTCCACACATATGGCCTCAGATTCTCAAGTTCATATCTATATTTTCTAATTTAATAACAACACATACTGCTTTTTAAGAAGAAAATGTAATTTTTAAATAGATTCTGATACAATAGAGGAATCTATTGCTTAATCTACTTTGACTTTATATAAAAATATATGTCTCTGTTTAAAATTTTGGAATGAAAGAAACCAAGATGGCGGCATAGGTAAACACCTAAACTGCTGCCTCACACAACAATTTCAAAACTACAACTAAAAGACAAAACGGACATCATCCAGAACCACAGGAAAGCTGGCTGAGTGGAAATTCTACAACTATAAGGAAAGAGAAAAGCACATTGAGACTCATAGGAGCTGCAAAAAAATGAGGTACAGAGACACGCACGCGGAGAGGTCAGGCAACTGAGTACGCGGCTGGCTTTCTCAAGCGTGAGGGAGACAAAAGCTCCCGACTGCTGAACTCCAGTTCTGGGCGAGACTCTGGGGACCCAGACTCATACGGGGTGAAACTGGACTGTCAGAAAGAGAAAAGCACACTGAGACTCAGAGGAACTGCGGAAGGCAGAGGTCCGGAGGCGCGTGTGCGGAGAGGGTGGGCAACTGAGTATGTGGCTGGCTTTCTCAAGCGGGAGGGAGACAAAAGCTCCTGACTGCTCTGAACTCCAGTTCCGGGCGAGACTCTGGGGATCCAGACTCATTCGGGGAGAAACTGGACTGTCTGGCAGCGGGCAAAACTCAAGGGTGGCTTTCTTTCAGAAGTGCGTGCAGCAATTACTGCAGGACACTGAGAGCCAGGGGTCTATTAGGGCAGGACTGACGGGAAGTCAATGCTGTCTGCTCCACCCTGAGACTCCGCCCCATCTAAGCTGAGCACAGAGGCTTTTGCAAGTCTTGTCTCATAAGGGTGTCTTCAGCACAGAAGTTCTCCCAGCGTAGACACAGCTGATCCTCACAGCCAATTGACCTGGAGGTCAATTTCTCCCAGTGATACCAACAACAATCAAGGCTTATCTACAACAAGACTGTGCACACAGCACAAAAAGGGGTGCACCAAGAGTGTCCACCTTAGGTAATGGGGGAGGCTGAGCCACTGGTCCCTATAGGACACCTAGCACACAAAGCCACTCTATCAACTCAGGGAAGCAGCCAAAATGCAGAGACAAAGAAAGAGATCACAAACGAAAGAAATAGAGGAAAGCAAACGACTGGATATAGAGTTCAAAACCACGGTTATAAGGTTTTTCAAAAATTTCCTAGAAAAGGCCAGTAAACTTAGCGAGACCCTTGAGGATATGAAAAAGGACCAACTCGAAATTAAACATACACTGACTGAAATAAAAAATATTATACAGAGATCTAACAGCAGACTAGAACATCGCAAGAACCAAGTCAAAGATTTGAAATACAAAGAAGCAAAAAACACTTAACCAGAAAAGAAAAAAGAAAAAAAGAATCAAAAAATATGAAGATAGTATAAGGAGCCTCTGGGAAAACTTCAAGTGTACCAACATCCGAATTATGCGAGTGCCAGAAGAAGAGAGAGAGCAAGATATTCAAAACCTATTTGAAGAAATAATGACAGAAAACTTCCCCCACCTGGTGAAAGAAATAAACTTACAAGTCCAGGAAGCACACAGAACCCCAAACAAAAGGAATCCAAAGAGGACCACACCAAGACACATCATAATTAAAATGCCAAGAGCAAAAGACAAAGAGAATATTAAAAGCAGCAAGAGAAAAACAGTTAGTTACCTACAAGGGAGCACCCATACGATTGTCAGCTGATTTCTCAACAGAAACTATGCAGGCCAGATGGGAGTGGCAAGAAATATTCAAAGTGATGAATAGCAAGAACCTACATCCAAGATTATTCTACCCAGCAAACCTATCATTCAGAATTGAAGGTCAGATAAAGAGCTTCACAGATAAGAAAAAGCTAAAGGAGTTCATCACTGCCAAACCAGTATTACATGAAATGCTGAAAGGCATTCTGTAAGAAGAGGAAGAAGAAGAAAAAGGTAAAGATAAAAATTATGAACAACAAATACCTATCAACAAGTGAATCTAAAAACCAAGTGAATAAAAAATCTGATGAACAGAATAAACTGGTGAATATAATAGAATCAGGGGCATAGAAAGGGAGTGGACTGACAATTCTCGGGGGGGAAGGAGAGTGGGGGGTGTGGTAAGAGACTGGACAAAAATTGTACACCTATGGATGGGGACAGTGTGGGGGGGGTAAGGGCAGAGGGTTGGGCGGGAACTGGGTGGAGGGGAGCTATGGGGGGAAAAAAGGAACAATTGTAATAATCTGAACAATAAAGATTTATTAAATTTAAAAAAATAAAATTTTGGAATATCCAAACACATGTAGTGTGCTTTTCACATATATTTTTCAATTTGAAGACAAACCCAAGAAAAGTATAAACCATAAACAAAAAGATATTTTATTATATAAAAATGTTAAGCCCTAGCCGGTTTGGCTAAGTGGATAAAGCGTCAGCCTGCGGACTCAAGGATCCCAGGTTCAATTCCGGACGGGGGCATGTACCTTGGTTGTGGGCACATACCCAGTGGGGGGTTTGCAGGAGGCAGCTGATCGATGCTTCTCTCTCATCAATGTTTCTAATTCTCTATCTCTCTCCCTTTCTCTCTGTAAAAAATCAATAAAAATATATATATATTTTTAAAATGTTAAATATATGTACATATCAAAACAAATTTAAGTAAAGGTAAATGACCAACTGAAAAAATATTTACATCAGGTGATAGAAAATGGGTTGATATTCCCAAATGGCTCTAACAAATTCATTTGAAGAAAAAATTATTGTAAGATTAAACAACTTTAAAATGGGCTAAAAAAATGTATCATATCAAAAAAGATTAGCTAACATACTATCTAAAATGTATTGAGTGTTGCCCAGGCGATGTGTCTCAGTGGCTGAGTGTCGGCCCATGAACGAGGAGGACACATGCCGGGGTTGTAGGCTTGCTCCCCAATAGGGGGGTGCATGAAGCAGCTGATCAATGATTCTATTTCTATCTCTCTATCTCTCTCCCTTCCTCTTTCTAAAATCAATAAAAATATATTAAAATGTACTGGGTGTTTATATCAACCATTATTCTAAATGCTTCATCTGCATTAACTCAATCCTAGCAAATCACAAGATGGATACTAATCTCATTTTACAGATGAGGAAATAGGAAAGAGCTCTTGACCAGTACTATAAATGCCCCAAAACAAGGCAGAAAAGCATTCCATTTTCACTTACAGGTAAAAAAAAAAAAAATGCATATTAAGCAAGGAGATTCTTCTTATATTTAAAAATTGTATCTTTTTAAGTATAAATGTAATAAATGTTTATTATAAATTTTTTAGAAAATAAAGGAAAACAATTTTTTTTTACATGATGCAAAACCCATCATTCTGTTTCCTGAAAAAAATCACATTGAGCAATTTGATGTAACTTCTACAACCTTCTGTGTCTTTTCAATTTGTATGACACAGCTTTGATCAAACAGTACTAAGGGTTTTGTAGCTTATTTGTTAAATTTCCTAGTATAAAAATGTTTCTATAAATGCAGTGTCTTTATACATTTCACTCCATTGTAACAATAAAAGAAAGCCAGTAGTGTTCTCTGAGTGACAGGACTACAAATGGTTTTAATTTTCTTTTTATATCTATTTTCCAAATTGCTTCAACAGCATAATTTTCTCTAATTATAAAACACTTGAGTTTTATAATTAAATGTTAAAATAACTTGTGCAAATAAAAATAGAAAGTCTAGTTTAAGCCAAAAAAATATATATATGTTAAATGTCTATTTTAAAATTAACACTTACCCATACGAATCAGTGAGCACTCCGAACTCGAGCTAGCAGGAGGAGGACTAACATGATGTGTTAGCAATTCTTTGTAATGGCTTTCATCTAAAATAACATGGTATGTGCCTAACAAGATAAAAAGCAAAATAAAATAAAATCTGCTTTCCAGAGAGAACAATGAATTACATAATTTCTATGTATTTCTATAAACACATTTAAGTTAAATTATCATTTTTCAAAAAACTTATTTAAATAATATCTTTACTTGTCTTCTCTAGGAATAATTATAATTACAATTTAATTAAAGTCAAGTTATAAGATCTTTACAAAGTATTACATATAATGAAATTTCTAGCTTTTCAAGAGTTATACAGCCTCTGCACATTGACATAATTTCTGAAAATTCCTTGCATTTTGAGATATCAACAGAATCAATGATATATTTAAAATGACTACCCATATTTTGGACATCAGGACATGAACTGTTTAATTAAAGCTTTAAAAAAGGCTAAAACATCCTAATTTAAGTAATAGCTTGTTACTTCTTACATAGTAATTATGAGTAAATATTGAAGATTCTAGATATATACCGCCAGTTTCACGAGCAAGTACAGTGCAAACCCGAACCTCTGCAGACAATCCAATAACAGACACTCTAATTTTAGCTGTCTTTAGGGTCTTCATAAAATCCAAGGAAATGGATGGTTTTGGGGGGAAGAAAAAAAGAGCATTGAACAATTAATGTTTGAAAAATAAACAGAATGCTCTGAAAACTTGTAATAAATTCACTACAGAATTTTCTTTAGAGTTGTAATTTTGGTTGTGATTATAAAATTATTGATCTACCTTGATTAGGTCATAGATATTAGATGGATCACAAGTTGTGAGGCTGCTAAAGATGACTAGGACTTCTCTACTTGTATGCCCAGGCATGTGTCTAAAGAAAGATAAAATACAATCCAATTAGGTACAACAAATTACACCAATGAAAATTTTACCCAAAAAGGACAGTATTCATGGTTTATAAATTTAGACTACAGAATATCTCATTTGTTTCAACACTGCAAAAGGAATTGAAAATTATTTTAAGTTCTGGGGATAGAGAGATAAACAAGACTGACATAGGTTCTTGACATCATGAATCTTATATTCCAGTAGATTAGTTTCATACAAAATCTAAATGGTACATTAGAAAGTACAAATAATACCATATGGATCAATTTTAAGGTGTATACATGTGGCCTGACAACAGTAATGTACTTCTTTTTTAAAGTTCAGGGTGATTCAGTCATAATTATCATAATAAACATTAATTTTTATAAATCATTTAATTAAATGATGGCTTATGGACTTTTAAGACGTGATAAGCAGTTATCCCCTATACTAAATAGAGATTTCTATGCTTTTAGGAGCAACTTTATCAGTTAATTATAGCCTACCTGCTTATATCTTCCATATTAGGCTCTTAGCTTTCACTTGTGGATGCTGCTACGGTGCCTACCTTATTACACATATTACTTTCTCATCTACTTTGAAACTAGAAAAATATCTATTATATAAAGGTATAAAAACCTGAGTCAGGACAGATTAGCCAGGGACAAAATATATGAGCTTTAACTATACTGAATACTTCCTCTTGGGTCTAAGTTATATTCCATATAGCTGAACTTGTTGGAAAAGAGTGCTATTAATTTACAGATTACAAAATCTATATATATAAAAGCCTAAGCGACTGGCCAACCAGCCAATTGTTCGACCAGCCAACCGGTAGCTATGACGTACACTGACCACCAGGGGCAGATGTTCAACACAAGAGTGGAAACCACAGGCATGGAAACATGGAACAGACTGATGAATCTCAGAGGGAAGGGGGGGAAGAGATTAACCAAAGATCGTATATGCATACTAGAGGCCTGTGCCCTCTAGCAATCCAGGATCCCTCGGGGGATGCCGGAGAGCCAGTTTCAGCCTGATCCCCACAGACCAGTCCAAGGGACCCCACTGGTGCACAAATCTGTGCACCGGGCCTCTAGTAAGCTAATAAAAGGCAATAAATATACAACAAACTCAAATTATTATACCACATTAAATTCCATATAAAATAATTTTTCAACAACATATTTCTTTTGTAATAATAATGTTGCTACAATTTTAATTATATTTTTCTAAAACCTCACCAATTAAAATATAAACACCACACTAAACATCATAAATGACGTTACATATTTCTCTTAATGATTTCATTATAGCTGGGTTTATATAGATACATATTAACATATTATCTTTTCAACAACTTTTTCAAAACACTTTGAGATCAAATATGTAATAAATATAAAACACTAACTTTAGAGTTTGCATAGCCATGTTTAAGGAGTTATAAAGAGATGGCTCTCCATGGCAGGTCATATCTACAGCTTTCTTCAAAGACGTTATGTGTTTTCTAGGGTTTCCTAAAATAGAAATGGAATAATTTACTTTTATTTATTTTTAATTTTATTTATTTTAGTTAGTTTACATTCAATATTATTTTGCATTAGTTTCAGGTGTACAGCATAGTTGTTAGACAATCATATAGTTAACAAAGTGTATCCCCTGTTAATTTACTTTTAATAAAATTCTATTTATACATTATGGAATTTATATCTCTCCCAAAATTTACATATTTATGTTAAAGAACAGAATCCTTTCAATTTATGTTTTTAGCAACTTGCATTTATGAGAGATGTTTGTTATATAAGTCTCACTTCACACTAAAATAAAATACAGTAAGTCCACACTAATGTCGTTGATAAGTTCTACGACTTTATTTTATTTTTTTAAAATATATTTTATTGATTTTTTTACAGAGAGGAAGGGAGAGGGATAGAGAGCTAGAAACACTGATGAGGGAGAAACATCGACCAGCTGCCTCCTGCACAACCCCTATTGGGGATGTGCCCGCAACCAATGTACATGCCCTTGACCGGAATCGAACCTGGGACCCTTCAGTCCGCAGACTGACGCTCAATCCACTGAGCCAAACCAGTTTCAGCAGTTCTACAACTTTAAACAAAACAATGTAAATGAGACGAAACCGATTTGGCTCAGTGGATAGAGCGTCGGCCTGCGGACTCAAGGGTCCCAGGTTCGATTCCGGGTCGAGGGCATGTACCTTGGTTGCGGGCACATCCCCAGTAGGGGGTGTGCAGGAGGCAGCTGATCGATGTTTCTCTCTCATCGATGTTTCTAGCTCTCTATCCCTCTCTCTCTTCCTCTCTGTGAAAAATCAATAAAATATATATATAAAAAAAAGGCCAACTCATTAAAAAAAAAAACAAAACAATGTAAATGAGACTGACTTTACTAATTGATATAAACAAGAGTTAAGCTCCTACAGCATCTCATCACTGCTATAATGAAATGATGCTGAACTTGATGTTATTCAAGGACCTGCTGTACAAATCACTTTTTACCTATTAGCACACATTTTAAATAATATTAACCTAGAGTGCATAACTTTTTACTTTTACTATTTCCCTATTTCATCACTTTTAAGACTAACATATGTTCACATTTTAATATCTCTGAAATCATGATGTGTCTTACCATCACTGGCAGCCACGCAGCATGTGGAAACCTATGAATGGCTATCGATGTGTTGTTGCTTCAACTGCATTATGTACACTGATTGTGCTATTCATATCAAGTTTAACTGTGATTTAAAGTGTTTTTTAGAAAGGTTATTAATACAAAAGGTTAAATCTTTATGTTGAAAGACATGGCACAGAGCAGTGAGGTGTAAATTTGTTACTAGTGAAGCAAAAATTCATTGATAGAAGAATGTCTGCAATTCTACATTTTTCTTCAGGGGAAAACCCCAAGAGCTTTACAAAACTTAAGGAGGATTTCCACAAATAGACAAAGCTGTGTTATCTTCTGTTATGGAAATAACATCATGAAAAAATTCTCCATCTCAAGCCAAGTAATACAAACAAAGGGAGGACAAACTGCCAAATTCTTTAGAATGGCTGACAAACACATTAAATCATTAAGAAGCTGATACGAACAAGTCACGTATCAATGACCTGTGTCAAAGTTTAATTGCTAGTGTTTCCTTCTTCTTTTTTTAAATCCTCACCAGAGGACATGCTTAGAGAGAAGAAAGGAGAGAGAAAGAGGGAAACATTGATGAGAGAGAGAAACATCACATGCTCTCACTGGAGATCAAACCCACAACCCAGGTATATGCCCTGACCAAGAATTGAACTGGCAACCTTTCAGTGCACAGGACGACACTCAAACAATGGAGCCACTCCAGCTGGGCGGTGTTTTCTTCTTGATGGTACCTCACAAATGATGAAATCTGAGATTCAATGAAATATAGTATTCTTCAGACATTTTCTCCTATTTTAACAGTCTTCATATTAAACAATGATAATCAAAACTCACCACGTGGCCAATGTGGCTCAGTGGTTGAGCATCGACCTATGATGGTTCGATTCCTGGTCAGGGCACATGCCTGTGTTGCAGGTTCAATCCCCAGTGTGGGGCGTGCAGGAGGCTATTGATCAATGATTCTCTCTCATCATTGATGTTTCTATCTCTCTTTCCCTCTCCTTCCTCTCTGAAATCAATAAAAATATACTTTAAATAAATAAATAAATAAATAAAACAGTTCATCTTAGCCCTGGAACATACCCAGGTTGTGGGTTCAATCTCTGGTGAGGAAACAACCAATAATGTCTCTCTCTCTCTCTCTCTTCTCTCTCTCTCAAACCAATTAAAAAAATATATATCCTTAGGTAAGGATTAAAAAAAAATAAAGATACACACACACACACACACACACACACACACACACACACACACACAAACAGTTCATGTTTGATACCAAATTTAATAGAGAACATACAGAAGGTCTAATTTTACTTCCTAAGCAACCTTTTGAATATGGTTACAAGGCTGAGTAAATAAAGCCAAATCCTTGAGTCCTGTAAAGGTAATTTTATGCATACCTGAGAGTTCTGTCAGTTTTTCAGCTCTTTTACTCTTTGTCACAATAATTCCAATCTAAAAATAAAAACAAAAGGGATTATTAATTTAACAAATTACTTTCTGGTAAGAATGTACATTAACATAAATTAGTAATTACAAAAGGAGTAACATGTGAGAAACCTTTTTTCATGATGCTTTAGACATAAATTTAGCTATGAGTACACTGTACATAATTTAACTTTTAGTGCTATCTTGTTTTTCATTGACAAATATACTAAAAACTGGTACACAGTCTGAATCACTTAATAATTCATAGAACAGATGCCCAATGTTTTAAAAATAAATTCTATTTGGCAGTAATATCAGGAATCTAATTATGAATTCCATCAATTATTTACATACCTGACTAATAGGATTTTGATCAAAATATTCCTCTACGAAGTATTCCAACAACTGTTCAAATAAAACAAAAGGAAATACCAGGTAAGAGCAAAATAACAACCACAGGGAACATATTTTGGGAAGCCTATTTATCAAGCATGATTTCTAAGTTATTAGATTTTTAAAAAATGTTCAGTAGTAAAAATATTAAATAAAAAATGATAAAATTTAGCTCTGGCCAGTGACTCGGTTAGAGCATTGTCCCAAACTCCAAAAAGGTAACAGGTTCAATCCCTGGCTGTGGTGCGCACATACAGGAGACAACCGACTGATGTTTCTCTCTCACATCCATGTCTTTCTCTCTTTCCCTCCCTTCCTTTCTCTCTAAAATCAATACAAATATATCCTCAGGTGAGGATTAAGTAAATAAAACGTATGAACTTTTTTCTCTGGAGTTTTCTAATTAATATTTTCAGACTGTTGTTGACCGTGGTAACTGAAACTGAGGCTAAGGGGGGACTACTATAATTAGCTATTTTAGTGTATCATTTTCTAAATGATCTGGTAGCACTTCTACATAGCTATAGTTTGTATTAACTCAAAAAAAAAAAAAAGAAAAGAGATTGTATGTAAAAAATTTTCTTTTACCTTTAAAGTACACGTCAGTCTATTCGGCTTTAAATCTTGGTCTTCCATTGTTCTTGATCCATCTACTACCACATAAAGATGGCGCATCTACAAAAAAAACACAAAGAAGGACAGTATTCAAATACTTTTTTGACCAAGAAGTAAAAATGGCATTTAGTACTCACATAGTCTCTATATATTTTTTAATATGTTGTTTTAAAAGGTTTGTTTATTCTATCAAGCCAGAATGCTTCTTAACCCCAAAATAGCTCTGTACCAGAAAAAGAAAAAATAACATACCATTCCAAGTCGAACTTGTCCATGGTGCTCAAATACTCTGTTAAAATTATGCAAACATTTTAATGGACTACCATATACTGCCCCCCAAAATCAAGACAATGTTTCAACTAGCCTGCATTTATTTAGTAAATTATTAACTTATGGAAGCCACATAATTATAGGCATTCTGGATAGTCCCTAAAGACCCATTTCCCTGCTGAGGTACTAGATTGCTGGTTCCTTCCCCCTGTTCAGGTTACAGGTCAGATTCCTGGAAACACTGGTGAAATTAAGTACTGAGGAGTGGGTATAGGTGCACAAGAAAAGCTTAAAGAAATATACTTTAGCTTTTGTAACATACCTACAAAAAAGTTTACATACCTTTTTCTCTTTGCTTTGAAGAGAATGTCTTCTATTGTAGCTTTAAGTGATCCTGACTCATCTTCTTTAAGAATCTCCCTATAAGCAGTAATTACTTGTTTAAAAAGATAAGCTAAAAATTTATTAACCCAACAGAAATGAAAACATATGTCCATATAAAGATCTGTATGTAAATGTTCACTGGTGCATTATTCATAACAGCCAAAAATTGTAAGCAATCTAAATGTCTATCGACTGATGAATGGATGAATAAAAATATGGTATAACAATAGAATACTATTCTCCAATAAAAAAGAATGAGTTATTGATATATGCTACATGAATGAACCTTGAAAATAGCATTTAAAAAAATTGATTTTAGAGAGAGAGGGGAAGAAAGGGAGAGAGGAAGGGAAGGAGGATGAGAGGGAAGAAGGAAGAGGGAGAGAAACATTTATTTGTTGTTTCAAATATTTATGCATTCATTGGTTTCTTCTTGTTTGTGCCCTGACCCAAGAACAAACCTGCAACCTTGCCCTGGCCGGTGTATTCAGTGGTTAGAGCATTGGTCCGTACACTGAAGGGTCAAGGGTTGCATTCCCTGTCAAGGAAGGGCACGTACCTGGGTTGCAGGATCAATCCCAGGCCCTGGTCAGGGCATGTGCAGGAGGCAATCAATCGATGTATCTCTCACACATCAATGTTTCCTCTCTCTCTCTCTCTCTATCCCCCCCTCTCTCCCTTCCACTCTCTCTAAAAAAAAAAAAAAAAAAATCAGTGGGAAAAAATATCCTCAGATTAACAAAAACAAACAACAACAAAAACCTGCAACCTTGGCATATCAGGACAACACTCTAACCATGTGAACTACTGGCCTAGTAGGAAAAACAGTATGTTAAGTGAAAGGAAGCCAGACAGAAATGACTACCTATTATATTATTACATTTACATGTAATGTCCAGAAAGGGCAAATCTATAGAGACAGAACGTAGATTAGTGGTTGGCTAGGGCTAGAGGCATAAATTGAATTAACTGTAAGTGGGCAGGAGGGATCTTACTGGGATGGTAAAAAATGTTCTAGGACCTGACAGGTAGTTCATTTGTTTGGAGCGTTATCCCAGTATAATTAGGTTGCATTCGATCCCCGGTCAGGGAAAATAAAAGAACTAATGAATGCATAAATGAGTGCAGCAACAAACCAATGTCTCTCTCTAAAAAATTTTTAATGTTCTAAAACTGATTTGTGGTGATGAATGCACAACTGAACAAATTTTCTAAAAATCACTCAGTTACACACTGGAAACAGCTCAATTTTAACCTTTGTAAAATATACTTTAATTAAGTTGTAAAAAAATGTCTAAAAGATGCCTGGCTGGTGTGGCTCAGCAGTTGAGAGTCAACCCAGGAACTAAGAGGTTGCCAGTTCAATTCCCAGTCAAGGCACATGCCCGGGTTGTGGGCTCGATTCCAGTGGGGGCCGTGTAGGAGGCAGCCAATCAATGACTTCCTCTCTCATTGATGTTTCTATCTCTTTATCCCTCTCCCCTCCTCTCTCTCTAAAAATCAATTAAAAAATATTTTTTGAGCCCTAACCGGTTTGGCTCAGTGGATAGAGCGTCGGCCTGTGGACTGAAGGGTCCCAGGTTCGATTCCGGTCAAGGGCATGTACCTTGGTTGCGGGCACATCCCCAGGAGGGAGTGTGCAGGAGGCAGCTGATCGATGTTTCTCTGTCATCGATGTTTCTAACTCTGTCTCCCTCTCCCTTCCTCTCTGTAAAAAAATCAATAAAATATGTATTTTTTTAAAAAAATATATTTTTTGAAAATGTCTAAAAGAGAAGAGAGACATTGTAATAATGCTCTACTCACCATGTTCTTTCATAGCCTCCTTCCCATCGCTTAGTTTTTTCAGGTTCTTCATCCATTTTTTCTTAAATGTATTATATTATTCAATATCCTATAAAAATCATTACATTTTAAATTTCCTAAAAATATTTGTTTTGTTGTTGAATGACATTTTTTATACAATTAAATTTGAAAAGTAAAGAGGGGAAAGTAAACATACAAAGTAAAAAAAAACAAACCCAGAATGCAAGGTCATCTTATATTCTTTGAAATTTATTCAATAATTGTTGTTGGGTGAAAATACTTTACAAAATCCTCATGGAACTTTTTCCCATCCTCAAATTTGGCACCAATAAATCTTTTATAATTTTTAAAAAACAAAAATGCATTATAGATGTGTCATAGGACAGTACCATGGATTATGATAAGTGGGTACGGGTATAGATAAAGCAAGATTAGCTACAACTAATGATTATTATAGCTGAATGATGAATATGGTGATTTATTGTACTACCCCTCCATCTTTGTGTACGTGTGAATTGTTTCATAATCAAGTTTTTAAATGAAATTTATTATTTATAAATGATAAATGCTTATGGCTCATAATTCAAAAAAATGACACACTATTAAACCTACACAGATCTCAACTATTAAAAGGGAAAAAATTTAGTAATTCAATAAATAGGTTTCATCTGTATGACTGGATTAAGGGTGATTGGTTTTTTTGCTTCTTTATTCATTTCTGTATTTTCAATACAAACCTTCATTTCTTTAATAATCAAGGACAAAACAGGTAGTAGGGGGAACCTATTAACCATAACCAAGTAATAAACATCCCATCACATCCACACCTCCACCCTCCCCAATGAAATCTCCCTCCCTACCCCACACTCACATTCTCAGCCTCCTTTGTGCATAAATGAAGGCTCAAAGGAATCCTAAGTGCCAGGACATTAAGGACAAAACAAATCCCATTGCTGGCAGAGTCAAAGATAAATTTTTATAATGAGGACCATAACCAAAACCTTACCCTCCTTTTATATTGTTTCTAAAACAGATATTTAAGAATTTGAAGAACAGACCTATAAATGGACTTCTGGAATTAAAATCTATTGACAAGTTGTACAGTGTTTTTGGCATCACTGTTTTCTGTGGCACCTATAATAATTAGATATTATTTACTAAAGCTCGAAGTCTCTCGCTGAATTAACCACTCTATGGCACTGAAAGAGACTCTTTTGTTTCAGGAAATCTGGTGATCCACTTTAACATCTTGAAGTAAAGAGAAATGATTAATTCTAACTTCTGTACTATTTCAACAGCTAACTATGTTGATGCCCTTGTAGGTTTAATGATGCGTAGTAACATAACAAACAGTGAATAAATTGAACATTTTGATTCTCCAAGCAAGTGTTTTCAATGTTTTTAAACTCCAATTCTTTAAAAAGTGGCTACTGGCATCCATCACATCACAATGTATTTTACTTTTAATTTGATACTGAATTTTCTGAAAGTTCAGAAACAAAATGAGTAGAAACTGCAAGTGGGAACACTTCTGGCTCACTGCATACAAGTACGTTTGTCTTCATTAGAGCTGCCTGCGACGGGAAATTTCAGGCACAGGACAGGTAGGAAGCTCCCCACAACTGCAGACGTTCGAAGGGAAGCTGGATGCTTCCAATGCATCCTGGAGAAAGATGTACTTGGTGACCCCTAGGTCATTCAACTCCTGTAACTTCCTAATATTCCCTCTTCTTAAAATATCACTGATCTGTTTCCTGGGAATCCAAGCCCAGAAAAGCCCAGCGTAAGCCTGTTGGTGTGCTTCCTGTCACAGGAGCTCAGAATGCTACCTGCAAACAACCGAGATCTGCACCAAACACCCAACTCGTGAAGCTCGTCCTCAGACCTGATCCTAGCCGGCGCTGAGAGACAGGCACGGGTGACCACTGTCCCGTGTTTCAGGTGTGGAACTCGAGGATCAGTGGTTCGTAACTCTCTCTCGAGGCCTCATGGCTGGAGGCAGGTCGCAACTCGAACCCAGGATCACAATTCCCAAAACTCGCGCTCTGCAGGAGGGACACTCCCCAGAGGTTTCCCCGCAGCTCCCACACAGAACTGCCCTCCTCTTCCGCACACTCCCTCACATCCTCATTCCCTAGGACGCCGGTCAGGGCAGTCAGCCTCCGGCCCGGGGAGTGAAGGCCCTTCTCGCCGCCAGCCTCCCCAGGCAGCCGGCCCACGCCTCGGCTCTGCGCGGGCCTCCACCCGTGGACTCACCGGTCCCGCCCGACGCTGCTCTGCCCGGAAGCCGCTCTGTCCGGAAGCTCCGCCCAATCCGCTCTAAGGGCGCCCCCGAAGTCCTTCCGCCGCACGCGGAGGCGTGGCAGAAAGGTTCCGACTGCTTCAAGTGCAGGTGGTGGGAACCTGACGTTCCGGGGCCGCGGCTTCCCCCAGCTGATTTCGAGGGCGCGGAGCGACCTTCTGTCCCCGCTTCCAGCTAACGAAGAGGCGACAAAAGCATCATCCCATCTGGCAAGGTTGGAGTCCCGATAGCTATCGATCCGGGAACGGAGGAGCATGACTTTGTTTTGTTTCTAAGGGTTGGCATGGAGAACGGCTGCAGCTAAACCAGGACCTTACTGTGCAAGGTTTTTCTGGGACGCCTCTGCTGCCCCCGGTGTTCACGTAACGAATGTTTTGTTGAACACTAACTTTGGGCCTGATAACAGTTCTCACCACTGAGAACACAGCCATGAAAAACGGACAGAAATCCTTGGCTTCATGGGTTTCCTTCTATGGAGACAGTTGTCAAGAAAAACATACTCGATCAAATGGTGATAGTGGCATAGAGTAGAATGAAAGCATGAAAGGAGGAATGGGGGGCTGTATTAAATCGCGTGGTCAGAGAAATTCACACCAGGACAGGTGAGCCACGATCAGAATGAGAGAGGGAGTTTAACCGTGCTGATATTAGGGAAGATCTCTCCAGGTAGAGAGAGATGCGAGTGCCAAGGTGGAAGAGCATTGGCGTGTTTGAGGGACTACGTGAGTGAGCAGGGGGTGAATGGTGGCCACAGAAATCAGAGAGGTGGGTGGCTGTGAGCATCCCCAGAACTTCTGAGGGAGGACGATGGCTTGAACTAGTGTAGCAGGGCAGTGCAGGGAGTGAGAAGCGGTTGGATTCACAATCTTGTCGATAGATTGGGTGTGCATTATGAACAAGGAACTAGTGATTCCAAACTTTAGTTGAGCAACTGAAAGGTTGGAGTTGCAATTACTGAGAGGGTAGGGGATGGGTAAGATCAGTTGTTTTGGAAAAGTTGTTGGAGATGCCTGCTAGTATATATGGAATTAAATACTAGCATTTCCCATGCTCTGGTAATGGAGAGGCAAAGCAACCCCAGAATATTTTTTTAAAAGGTTAGACCCAGGAGAGGAAGAGCAGAAAGGAATACAGGGTCTGGAGCTGCTTTGCTTCCCCATTAGCATATGCTTCCCCTTTGTTACTGGTATTGCTTTATTGGCACCAAAATTATTTCCCCATGCGTTCTACACCCTCAAAAACAAACACAAACAGAGGCCATCCTGCATAGTAGTGGAATGAACAGACCTGGCTTTAATATCAGGCTCTGATATTAAAGAGCCTGAAGCTGGGTGACCTCAAGCAAGTCACCTATAAAATGGGAATACCTCCACCTACTCTACAGGTTTTATACATCACATAGTGGCAACATAACCAGAAGATGAGGTCTTACTGTCTTTAAAAGGGCGAGGGGAAATTAGTGTTGATGATTTTTCCCACAGTGCCAGTCACCTTCCATCTTTGCCTCCCTCACATCTTTGACTCCTCTACTGGACTCATACACAAACACCACACTTTTTTCCTTCCCCTTCCTTCCATCTTTCTATAAACCCCCTTCCTTCTTTCTATAAACTCGGTGCTTTCTTCTTTTTCTTTTCTTCCATTCTGATGGACCATCCTATTCCAAGATGGAATGCATTACTACATAATGAATACATAACAGCCCAATCCCAAGCTCCAAGTTTCTCACTTAGGTTTACTACCCTAGAAACTTTTTTAACGGAAAACCAGGGAAAGAACAGAGGGCTCTCCAATAAATTTAAGTCAAAGCATATTTGTGGAGAGAAGCCTGAATCATTCAGACTTTTAGCAACTTCTCCTCTGTACAGATTTTAGTTTTAGACTGTGACTCAAGTAGGAATGGTACTAAAGCAAAGCTAACCGAAATACGCATAAATCCATAATCCCTTGCCATAATTATGACACAATATTGTAATCGTGTACAAAGTAGTATAATAAATGATCTCACCTAGCCAAATGTTCCAACGTATAAAACTAAGGGACAACTATAAAGAATGGAACAATTTGTTCTTTGCCCATCGGTGGCTGGACACGATCCACAGTTAGGAAATTCATGAACAGCTCAGCCAGTGGAATCAGGCCGATACTCAAAGTGTGCAACCTCAAAGACTGGGAGAGATGAGCCTGCCTATTCCAATACCTTTAGATGGAACTTAAATCATTCAAAAGACTCATTAAAAACCTCCAGAATTTCTTATAACAGTACCTAATAATCCTTATCTTGATATGTAAACTCTATTCTTTTAAGCATTTGTTCGTCATTTATGAATAGTCACAGTGCCAAGCCTAATGCTACAATTCTACAATTCAGAATTTAACCTGCACCCAACACAGATGAAGTACATAGGGGGTTGGGATAATACATAAACTTTTAAGACACAATTTGCTTTTTAAAAAGTTTCACCTTCCGGCTTTGGGAAATAGATGTAACCGGCCATACTTATTATTTACTTTCTGACAAGGACTGGTTTAAATTACACATTAACTTCCTTCATCTAACTAGATTAGGTACAGGTATCTTTCAAATAAGCAAAATGAGACCCAGGAAGTAATTTGCCCAAGGTCACCCATAAACACAGCAAGTAATTGCTGGAGGGCAAAGCAAGACCACTGGCAGGAAAGAGCAAGCAGGTTCTTTGGCAGTAACTAAAGATGTTTTTGGAACACCCTTCCACAGCGCGTGTGTGCGCATGGCGCCCCCTCCCCCCAATAGTTCTGTGTGCATGTTCTTTTTATAACTCCAAAGTGGCATTAATTTGAACACAGTGTTTTCTAAAACCTCCACAAGATACTTGGCCATTTCATGCCGGAAACCGAACATTGTCACTTGGTAGTTATGTGAAAAGGGAACCCGGGAAGGCTGGTCAACCTTGAAGCTAAAGGTCAGAGCAAACCACTCCCTATCTAATTGAGACAATGGTAACTGAGGCAACTTCCCCACCAAATAATCATGTAAATCCTTATTGATAAGGTAATCTGTCTGTTACTGGAATTACCTGCCTAAGGGCAATGGGTGTATCTCAGAACTCCAATAAAAGGGATAGCAAAGGCCAGAGCAGGGGTAGTCCTCCCACTAGAGGTGGGCTCCCGCCTGGCCCCCCATTTTCCCAAATTGATTCTTTTCTAGCTTCTCTTCATTTTGATTGCGGCCTTCTCCAGAAACCGGACCTGAACGGGATCTCTGAAACACGCGGGACGTGACAAGGGATTTCCACAATTTCATTCATGAAAACTAGTCCCTTTAGAAGAAATGTTAACAATATGAAACACAGGAGGAGGGATGAGATCATCTTCCATCTAATTTATTTGTGCTTTCATACAAGAAGAGTTATATGGTGAGTGTAAGCAGAACCATGAGCTGCCAGGAGATTGAGTTTGAATTCTTATTTCTATGGCTGAGCCTTTAAAATGTCCAGTTGAGATACTTCCAATCCCAATGCTGAAAAAGGACAAGTGTGTTTATGTTAGGGAACTCCCCCACCTCCTCCCCAGCCAACTGAATCTAAGATCCCTGGAACCATGACTAAAGAATTCTTCTGCCCTGACCCTTTATACATGCATACCAAATTCAGGTCGTTACAGAAACCTCAGATATTTATATGAAAACATTTCACATTATTATAAGTACTTAAAATGCACTCAAAATTAAAAAGGACAGAGCAACTCCACCTTATCCAACCTATTAATTTATTAAGAAAATCAAGCTAGAGTGGGAGTAGAACCTCATAATCAAAGATTCCTAGTTTAGTCACTTGACAGAATGTGACAATGGACCAGTGAATCCATCAGATCATTACTTTACTGTAAAATGAGAAATGGTTGCAAGTCGATAGAACTGTTGTAAGAAATTAAATATTTTGTGTATGTATGCGTGTATATAGAATGTAACTTTTACTATAAATACTAAGAGTTAAATTTATTTGAAAAAATACAAAGCATATGTGACAAAACTAACACCTTTTATTTCTGGGTGGTGGATACAGGTATGTTTATAGTTTTCTATATTTCTTTAAATTTTTCAAAATAAAGAAATAAAAATGTTGATCTCATCTACTTTTAATACAAAACACACATGTAAGGAAATCTTATGCAGTGAACCTTTATCAAGTAGACCACATGCTTTCACAACAAAACCTTGAACAAATATATATATATATTAGAATGCAGACATAAGAATCACAGGTCAGAGATGGAAGAGACCTCAGAAATCGAATCTAAACCTCTTGCTTTCCAGACTAGGAAACTGCTTGAGTGGCTTTTCAAAGTTATATCCAACTAGTTAATGTCAATCCCATCAGAAACGCCCTGATCCTGGCTCCTGAAGTGGTCTTTAGTAAGTACCACATTTGAAAAACTATTTTGTTTTTGTGTTTCAAAGTCCAATTTTATGGCACAATTTTACAATGCAAACTTATGCTATTTGATTTACTGTATTCAGCTGAATTGGTTTTGTCAGAACACTGCGCAAGCTTGACTTCATAAACTAATAATTACATTGACTTCCAAGCACAAAGTTAAAATGTTAGCACACATAAAAATCAGTTAAGTGGCTCAAGAGAGTCCTTACCATTTGATGTGAATCCAAAAGGTATGAAAAGCAAAGACTATTATCTTTACTCATAAGTATGTAAAACACCTGGAAAATTAAGAATTTCTTCACTTTGAAGAAATGAATCGGTGTTATAATGGAAACATTACTTAAAAGTTTATCTTTGGGCCCTGGCAGGCCAGACAGTTGGTTAGAGCATTGTCCCGATATGTGAAGGTCGTCGGTTTGACCCTGGTCAGGGCATAAACAAGAAGCAACCAATGAGTGCATGAATGGATGGAGCAATGAGTTGATGTTTCTCTTTCTCTAAAAATCAATAATAAAAAAAAGTTTATCTTTGGAAAATTATTCAGACTGGTATATAAAAAAATGACATACTTGTAGATGAAAATGGGGCTCTGTAATAAATCTGAAAAGTCCAAGGTTGACCATAAATTCCTGTGCCGATTATGTTGGGTAGTCACACCCCAGGCATATAACTTCTTTAGTAAAAGGTTTACCTTTGCCTTACATAAGCCCTGTCCATTGTTCTTGTGCTTCTAGGTTAACACACCTTTAAAATACCAGAGTATTCCTCTTTTTCAGACTCCTCTGAGGCATAACCATCCTTAAGAGAGCACATCATTTTTCTTATAATACAGTCCCTACCTTGCTTTTTCCGACCTTCATGTAATCTTCCAAATACACAAAAGAAACTGCAAAACTATAATTCTTGGAGCATTTGAGATCTTGCTTCCTGACATGTTGTCAAAACATTTGGCTCAAATAAACTCCTTTAAAAATCTCATATATGCATACCCCATGGGCATGGACAGTAATTTGGTAAAGGCCAAGGAAGGGAGAGGCCGGGGAGGGTGGAGGTGGGCAAAGGGTGGGGAGGTGGACTCCTGCAATAATGTCAATATTAAAAAATTTTTGCCGAAGCCGGTTTGGCTCAGTGGATAGAGCGTTGGTCTTCGGACTGAAAGGTCCCAGGTTCGATTCCGGTCAAGGGCATGTACCTTGGTTGCGGGCACATCCCCGGTAGGGGGTGTGCAGGAGGCAGCTGATCGATGTTTCTAGCTTTCTATCCCTCTCCCTTCCTCTCTGTAAAAAATCAATAAAATATATTTTTAAAAAATTTTTTTAAATAAGTCTCTACAGGTACGTTGACACATTTAAATGTTTGAATTGCAGACTGATGATTAATTTATAGATTCTTCAAAATATTTCCACAAAAACAGAGTTCTAAATTGGGGGCATAATCACAATCAACTTGGCTAGTGACATGCCCTGTATTATCAGCTAGTTTTACTTTACTAATAAAAATCTGAATGAAAAGGAAGTGCTAAGATTTTAGGGCAAACAAATTGGCTTCCTTATTAACAGACTAGAGGCCCAGTGCACAAAATTCATGCACAGGTAGGGTCCCTAGTGGCTGCCGGCTGGGGCCTCCCTTCCCCTGGATGCCTGCTGCCACTGCCCCCTGGTGGTCATCACACGTCTAACTCCAGGTAGGTCAAACTCCCGACCGTGGGGATATTTTGCATATTAGTCTTTTATTATATAGGATTGGGAAACAAACAACCAGCATAACACCCAAAGGAGTTTAAAACAGTAACAGATATAATTGCTGAGTGTAGTTTTGCAAAGCTTAAAATTAACAGCACTAATGACATCAAACAGGTCTATTATAGAACGAAAACACCTGGTTTAATACTTTATAAAATATGTACAGAACTTGAACATTCCTGTAAGATACATTTCAAGTCACAACTGAATTATAAATGTAATCAGGTACTCTGATATAATGAAAGCGCCTAGTTGGTTAAAAAAAAAAAAAAAGCATGTAAACCATAAAAGATTAAAATACACAATAAAATTCTAGCCAGTGGTTTTAAATTTTGATTTTTAAAAAGTAAATATATATTTACAATCTTTAAATTTCACAATTTGTTACTTTTATATGGTCTTTATTACCAAGGTAACATAAAACAATAAAAAGCTCTTTTAACCATTTACACACAGAAAAAAAATCAATAGGGAAGTTGGTAGAATGTAATATCAGTAGATATGAACAGTTAGGGACTTTACTAATGGAGTCATAAAACAGACTTAACCAAAACTGCAAGCTAGGAAACAAGTGGTTTCACTTCATTGCAGGGACCCAGTTTCCTTATCTGAAAAGGAATGATTATAAATAACAGTTATGTGAAGGGAGGATTCTAAGAGGATTCAATGAGATTACCTATTGGAACTAATGAGGCACTAAGACATGACTGCCTAGGGCGTGAAAGTTCACAGCACAGTACACTCAGCAACCTTCCTGAAAGGTTTAAAAACCTCAAACAACAGTTCTTAATATCAGAACCAATGTTTACAGCATAAATCCTTAATTGGAGTGTTCAGCCCAGTTGATTATCAAAAGCTATTTATAAAATGCTTCAATACCAATGATATTAAAGCTACCAAAACTTTGTCATGATCACAAAGGTTTGGCCTCTCTGGTTAGAGTCCAAAGTCATTTTGCATGCTGACACCACTGCAGAGATGTCAGATACTTCTCAATCACTCAAACAATCTGGAATTTGCTTTCTGTTTTCCCTCTGTCATAATCTCCAACCATCTTCTTGATATGGGACAACTTGCTCTTCAACTGCTTGCAATAATTCCTCTTATTTTTATAATCTGCAGACTAAAAAGGAAAAAAAAAAATGAACAGGTAAATTTAACAAAATAAAAATGAGCTATGTGTAGCTTCTGGGAAGGCAGAGGTCAACAAAAAAAAGGGGACCATTAGTCACCAGAACTGTTGGGAGTGTTAAATGATGTAACATACATAAGGTGCCTGGCAGTATTTCAAACCAGAGAGGCAGTTGATGCTCTTTGCTGAACAAAATCTTCTAACCTGAGTTTTTAAAACGATACATGAATTTCTAATGATTTGTAAAGTGACAAAAAAAACAACAACCCAAAACCGGGAGAAACCAAGATGGTGGCATAGGTAAACACCTGAAATTGCTGCCTCACACAACCACTTCAAAACTACTACTAAAAGACAAAACGGACATCATCCAGAACCACAGAAAGGCTGGCTGAGTGGAAATTCTACAACTAGAAGGAAAGAGAAAAGCACTCTGAGACTCAGAGGAGCTGCGGAAGTAAAAGGTACGGAGGCACGAGAGCGCGCGGGAAGGACTGCCAACTGAGGACGCTGTTGTCTTTTTCAGTTGGGAGGGAGACACAAGCTCCTGACTGCTCTGAACTCCAGTTTCGGGTGAGACTCTGGGGACCCAGACTCATACGGGGAGAAACTGGACTGTCTGGCATCAGGTGGAACTCGAGGGCGGCTTTCTCTCAGAGGTGCTTGCAGTGATTACCGAGGAACACTGAGACCCAAGGGCCTCTTAGGGCAGGGCTGAGGATTAGCCATAGCTATTTGCGCTGCCCTGTTAATTCCCTGAGACCCCATTCCACCCAAGTTGTGCGCAGAGGCTTTTGCATATGAATGGCCTGGCCCTTTGCAATCTAAAATTACCTTACAAACTGCAGCTGGATCAGAGAGACCCAGAACATACAAAAGAAGGCCCAAGGTCCCACAGCAGCTTGCACTGCTTCACAGCTGGGCCTCATCTGGGCACCTCCAAACCCCAAACAAAGAAGAGGAATCTGCAGATCTCTCCATAGCTCCTGCTGGGTGGCCTCAGGCAGAGGCTAAATTAGCAGCTCCTTGGAGATCCAAGAGCCAGTGTACCCAGGGATCAGAGTAGGACCATCCAGATTACAACTCCTCAGATCTATAAGGGACACACTCAAGGGGAAGACTCAGTGAGCACCAAAGCCCCACTGAAGCAAGTCTTGTCTCATAAGGGTGTCTCCAGCCCAGAAGTTCTCCCATCGTAGACACAGCTATCCTCAAAGCCAATTAAAAACATTATCTTATTTTTGCACCCAGAGCTACTGTTTTAGCTTCATGGGAAGTGTTTTGTCATGAGGTAGAATTTCAGGAATTTACCCCTAGACCAGTGGTCGGCAAACTCATTAGTCAACAGAGCCAAATATCAACCGTACAACGATTGAAATTTCTTTTGAGAGCCAAATTTTTTAAACTTAAACTTCTTCTAATGGCCAATTCTTCAAAATAGACTTGCCAAGGCTATGGTATTTTGTGGAAGAGCCACACTCAAGGGGCCAAAGAGCCGCATGTGGCTCGCGAGCCACAGTTTGCCGACCACTGGGTTAGAGCATCGTCCCTGTATGCCAAGGTTGTGGGTTCAGTCCTGGTCAGGGCACATACAAAAAGCAACCAATGAATGCATAAATAAATGGAAAAATAAATAGATGTTTCTCTCTCTCTCTCTCTCAAATCAATGAATAGTTTTTTAGAGAGAAATCACACATATATGGTTCCATTTATATGAAGTTCAAAACAGGCAATATTAATCTACGATGTTAGAGGTGAGAATGGTGGTTACCTCTGGAGAGAGCAAAAATTGTAAGAAAGTACAGGAGGGCATTCTCAGAGTTACAAGGAAATTTATTTCTTGATCTGAGTGCCAAGTACAAAGGTATGTGGTTGCTTTGTGAAAATTTACCAACTTGTACATTTATGATGTTTACTTGTATGTATGTATACTTCAACCTTTAAAAAAGTTTTTAAAAATCAGTATTGGTGATAGATCCAAACAACTTAAACTGAGGTTCCAACTTCTCAGTTATAGTTTATCTGACAACTATTGGGCCTTCTGTCTATAATCAGTACATGCGTGACAAGGTATTCTAAAGGTTAAAGGAAAAACATGCAACAGAAAAATTATTCCTCGGAGAATCTTACAACCTGGGATACTTACTCCCTTAACTTGCTTCAGTCTATTGTATTCATCAGCAGCAGCCTATTAATGAGAAACACAAGGGAATATGTTTAACGGGCATTTCCATGTTCAAAAATAACATTACTGATGCTATAATTTGAAGCTAAAGATGCCAAAAATACAGGAAATTAAAATAATGACGTTTTAAAGCTCTTAAAACTATTATGGCCAGCAGGAGGCCTGAGGAATCTGGTGAAGAGAAACTTTTGACATATTTCTTAGTTTTTACATTCCATACACGTAGGCAGGTAACTATTTTGCTGCCTCTCATCTTTCCTGAAGCCAGTCCATGTGCCACGCTGACACCAGAGAGGTCTCTTATAAAGCACTGTTCTGGACATGTCATATAGCATTACACAACTCGTCAGAGCTCCCCATTAACCTCTCTACTGATCTAGTCTCCTACCTATCCAGTCTAGCACCCATCATTTGCAATTCCTTTTAATTGCAAATTAAACAATTAATCATGTTAATGCTTCAAGATTTTTATCATGTTCTCCCTAAAGCTGTACTCACGCACCCGTCCCGTATTTTGCCCAGAGAATCTATAATGGTTACCTCTCAATGAAGCCTCTCCTAAACTTTTCAGGCCTTCAGCAGACCTAATTCCTTCTCTCAGCAGTTATTTACAGTACTTTCTACATATAACGTGACTATGACATTAGTCACATTGTCTAAGTTGTTTAGCTGTCAGTTTCTCTCTTGGATATGAATTCTTTGACACAGGATTTTATTTACCTTTCTAACTTCTGTACTTCTACATTAAGGGCATAATAATGATCAATACTGTTTACCGAATTGATAAAAGTTTATGACAACACTATAACACCAGACAAAAGCCATAAAAGAAGAGACCAAAAACAAGACAAAAGATCAATAAAACCAAGACCTGGTTCTTTGAAAAGATAAACAATATTGATGAACCTCAGGCCAGGCTCACCAAAAAAAAACAAAGAGAGAGGACCCAAATAAACAAAATCAGAAATGAAAAAGGTGAACTAACAACAGACCCCACAGAAATACAAAGGATTGTAAAA
Source organism: Eptesicus fuscus (assembly GCF_027574615.1). Classification (NCBI taxonomy): domain Eukaryota; kingdom Metazoa; phylum Chordata; class Mammalia; order Chiroptera; family Vespertilionidae; genus Eptesicus; species Eptesicus fuscus. The sequence goes on from NC_072476.1 coordinate 76,207,947, forward strand.
AAATACTACAAACAACTCTACTCCAACAAACAGGACAACCTAGATGAAATGGACATATTCTTAGAAAAATACAAGCTTCCAAAACTCAATCGGGAAGAATAAAAAAACCTGAATAGGCCGATAACTACCGATGAAATTGAAGCAGTAATCAAAAATCTTCCAGCAAACAAAAGCTCCGGTCTGGACGGCTTTACAGGGGAGTTTTACCAAACATTCAAAGAAGAACTAAAAAATTCAAGACTATTCCAAAAAATTCAAGAGGAAAGCACACTTCCAAGCTCTTTCTATGAAGCCAGCATTACCCTAATTCCAAAACCAGATAAAGACACTACAAAGAAAGAGAATTACAGGCCAATATCCCTGATGAACACAGATGCTAAAATCCTCAACGAATTTCTAGCAAATCGGATCCAGGATTACATTAGAAAAATCATACACCATGGCCAAGTTGGATTTATCCAGGGATGCAAGGCTGGTACAATATCCGAAAATCAATAAACGCAATACATCACATAAACAAATTGAGAGACAAAAAAATCCCATAATCATATCAATTGATGCAGAAAAGCATTTGACAAAATCCAACACCCTTTCTTGATAAAAACTCTCAGCAAAGTGGAAACAGAGGGATCATACCTCAACATAATAAAAGCCTTCTATGACAAACCAAGGTCACTCAGCAAGCAGCACATAGGGGAGCTTAGAGGACTGGTAGAACAGCCAACATCATACTCAATGGGCAGAAAATAAAACCATTTCCCCTAAGAACAGGAACAAGACAGGGATGCCCACTCTCACCACTCCTGTTTGACACAGTACTGGAAGTGCTAGCCATAGCAATCAGACAAGAAGAAGAAAGAAAAGGCATCCAAATTGGAAAAGAAGTAAAAGTGTCATTATTCGCAGATTAATTGATACTGTACATAGAAAACACTAAAGACTCCATCAAAAAACTACTAGACTTAATAATTGAATTTGGCAATGTAGCAGGATACAAAATTAACACCCAGAAATCTATGGCTTTTTTATACACCAATAATGAACTCACAGAAAGAGAAACTAAAACAACAATCCCATTTACCATTGCACCAAAAAAATTAAGATACCTAGGAATAAATTTAACTAAGGAGGTAAAAGACCTGTACCTTCCCCTACCTTCCCTCTGAGGGAAGCATTTGATCGATGCTTCCCTGTCTCTGGATCTGTTTTTGTTTATCAGTTTATGTTATTCATTATAATCCACAAATGAGTGAGATCATGTGATATTTAACTTTCTCTGACTGACTTATTGATTGGCTGCCTCCTGCACATCCACTACTGGGGATCAAGCCTGCAACCGAGGCATGTGCCCTTGACCAGAATCGAACCCAGGACCCTTCAGTCCACAGCTATCCACTGAACCAAACCAGCTAGGGCGAGATCCTTCCTTTTTACAGCAGCATAGTATTCCATTGTGTAAATGTACCACAGGTGTTTTTTTTTTAAATATATTTTATTGATTTTTTTTTTTTTTAACCGAGAGGATGGGAGAGGGATAGAGAGTTAGAAACATCGATGAGAGAGAAACATCCATCAGCTGCCTCCTGCAAACCTCCTACTGGGGATGTGCCCACAACCCAGGTACATGCCCTTGACTGGAATCGAACCTGGGACCTTTCAATCCGCATGCCAATGCTCTATCCACTGAGCCAAATGTATAAATAAGATATCCATGAGCCCTTACTGAAAAGTGACTGACTAAATAAATTTAAAAAATGGGAGAAGTGACCCATTTCCCATGCAGAAGACTTCCAAATAATTTGTGTAGGTACACCTCCTTTGGAGAGCTGGAGCGTAAGTCTCCATTTCTTAAGTGTGGTCAATAGTATAGTATGGAAAGGGGGATTACAATGGAAGGAGTAACTTTACACAGATAAATACTACCTCTGCCAGGTGACCAAAGAAGAAACAAACCATAAACTATTTTGGAGTGAAGATACAGGAGAGATACAGGTTAAACATAGAAGATGATTCCTTATCAAAGACTGCGTGTGTGTAGGTGCACTTCTACATGGAGGGGCTATTTTAACAACCCATATTTTGGTGATAAACAGGTGGTGGAAATTAAGCAATTTAGGCAATTCTGTATTGTTTGAATTCTTTACACAAAGAATGAACTGAGTGTATAAATAGAGGAAAGGAGATATGTATGTAGGCTATTGCTTTGTAATTCTTAACTAAATTAGTATTAGTGTACTCTTCAATTTGGAAAGACTTTCATCCAAGATTCAATTTCAATTATTCTTCAATGAAATTATAGTTTTATAATTACTATCAAATTTTGTATTAACATCAGTATAAAGGATACTAGATCCCCATAAATCAGAGTAAAGTATATGTAATATATAATTATATTTGAACTTACCATGTACTCTTCGCTTTCTTCTCTGTAGTCATCCAATTCCTTATCCAGACGAGAGAGTTCTCTATTGACCTCATCAAGCTCTGCTTGTAAACGCTTGTATTCCTGCAGGCCAGTGTCAAAACTTCTCTTATAGACTTGTCTTTGTTGATCTGAAGTGATAGGTGGATATTCCCTAAAAATTGAGTGAGAAAATGACTACGTGCCCTTAGCAGACATAAAATCCAGTGTTTCTTCCTCAAAGATAATAAAGCTGATGGGATGTGGAGAATGACATTCTTCTTTTTGTAGCTGATGGGGAGAGGAAGGTGGGCTACAACTAGTTCTCTTAAGAAGAATTATACTTTATACATCACTGATCATGTTGTATGTGTGTGTGTTTTTATAAAAACTATTCCTACATTTAACTTCTGGGAAATAAAGTTAAAAGTAATTTATGAAATTTAAGGTTCAAGTTATAAGAACTCACTTATTCTGCATATACAACACGATAATGCAACCTATGTTGAACGTCTTAGAACTGGTATTCTGGAACACGAGGCGTGTTGTCGTCACTGTGGGGGCAGGGCAGCCCACCGGCAGCTGGCTATTTTCCGCTACCTCCTACCGTTTTCAGACTGTTTGGGGTATGGGTTGTTGTTGTTTTGTTATTTTTTATCTTGGTCTTGTTTTTCCTAAGTGGAAATAGCTTATTTTAAGTCCTTTGATGATAAAAGTAGACTTTAAAATGTCCATGTATAAAAATGCATGCTCGTTGTACAAATAATCTGGCAATGCACTGAACTATGAAAAAAACCCCTGAGATTCTGTATCACTGTATCTCTCAAAATACCAGCTGTTCTTTTTTTTTTTTTTTACCAGCTGTTCTTTACATATGAAGACAATGCTATTCATCCCTAATCCACTAAAGAAATACTGAGTTGTTTCACAAAACTACGGATCTCCTTAGGAATATGGAATTCCAAATTTCAGATCTACGTCAGCCTAATACCTTCATTTTGCAGAGAGGATAAATTAAAGGATTTGCTCAAAAGGGAAACAAGAATCCAGAATTTCTAAAAGTTTTTACTTAATCTTCTAAGACAGTGGCCGGCAAACTCAGTTAACAGAGCCAAATATCAACAGTACAACGATTGAAATTTCTTTGGAGAGCCAAATTTTTTAAACTTAAACTATATAGGTAGGTACACTGTTATTAACTTAATTAGGGTACTCCTAAGCTGGCCTTTGCTAAAAACTCAAGGGGCCAAAGAGCCGCATGTGGCTCACGAGCCACAGTTGCCGACCACTGTTCTAAGATATAAGTTAAGCAAATATTTCACAGGTAGATGGCTGAGCTAGGCCAAAAACTCCTTTTTTTTTTTTTTTCAAATTTATTTTATTGATTTTTTACAGAGAGGAAGGGAGAGGGATAGAAAGTTAGAAACATCGATGAGAGAGAAACATCGATCAGCTGCTCCTACACACCCCCTACTGGGTATGTGCCCGCAACCAAGGCACATGCCCTTGACCAGAATCGAACATGGGACCCTTGAGTCCACAGGTGGCTCTATCCACTGAGCCAAACCAGTTAGGGCTAGGCCAAAAACTCTTAAGGAGAGAGGGGAAACGAGGTCTGAGAAACACTAGTGTGTAGGGGATTTCAAACCATACACACGCCATGCATCCTAACACCTTGAGAAGCAATGTTTTCATTCAACACCATTCACACCACAAATGTTTCTGATTTGTGTCCCATTCCTCATAATACTTGGGCATAAAAGGGCTACATCAAACACGAGTATAGCTGGTGCTGATGGCCTATAACAAAACCACTGACACACAAACAAAGGAACCTCAGTCTTGGCCAGAACACTAAATTGTTAACTGTTTACAGAACTGTTTTCCAAAATCCTTTGGATAAACTTTTAAAAGAATCTCTGGTGTCATCGTGGAAGCTGAAAAGTAAATGCCAAAGCAGAGCCACAGCACCAGTCTGGGAAACTTATAATCAGTAAAATAAAGTTCCTCTACACTTGTATTTTATTTATTCAAAGGCCTTTCTTGAGTAATTATTAGCAAAAGTAAGAGCCCTGGTGAAGTTTATCAGCCATGCGTGGGGGCCATGTAAGACACGATTACAGCCAAACAAATCCCCTCCATGGTCCATCTTCATTACGAACAAGTACTAAGAAAAAAACATAAAAGTCCAGTCTCCAGTCCTGGTTGGCAAAGAATGGAATTATACCTTCCACCCCAGTTTAGGATGCAACAGCTCCCCAACGCTAATATCAAATGTGCAGGTGGTTCCAGAAAAAGAGGCGACGCGTACCTGATCCAGTCCTCCTCCAGCTCATCGCAGGACTCGCCGCCAGTCGTGTAGTCTGTCTCATAGTGGTCTTGCTCTGGCCTCTTTGACTTTCCCGCCCTTCTCTTTGTGGGAGCCCTTTTGGACGGTGTCTCAAAGTTGCCATCGCTGCTGTAATGAGGCTGCCTGAAGTCATCCACAGGGGAGGTCACTGGCAGCTCCTGCACCACTTCAGGCACCCTAATGAGCAGGAATGGGTTCTCCGTGATCACTGGGTACACGACAAGCCTTTGCCAGTGCGCGGTCAGCACAAAGGGCAGCAACAGTAACTGTTAGGAGATCTGCATGTAGCTGCATTCACTCAAGCGGCTCATATGCTCAACATGAGCGGACCCCCTAGTGTCCTGCGTTCAACGTAGCACCAGCTCAGATCCTCTAATACACGCAAGAAGCTTTAAGGTTCCTATGTAAGAGGAGCCCATTTATAAACCTTTTAAGTAAAGTGGATCTAAGCTTTCATTTAATTTAGGCTGGTCTGGAAGACATGTGTGCCTGACCTGAGCTGGGGACATACTCCACGAAAGGCTGTCAGGAAAATCATGGCCATGATTCTTTTCTACAGGTTCTTCGAGTTCCGGGGCATGTTGAGTAGAGAAGAGGGATGCACTTGCATATCTGCCTTTGGAAGCTGACTCACAGAGACAGACCTTTGTAATATTAATCTCAGACTCCTTTATATCAATTTCCTTTTCAAGACATCTCAAAAAAAGTAAAAATTAAAAAAAAACTGAAAAGCTTTATACAGTAATAGATGAAAAGGCTCATTAAGACTTTTGTAAAATTGCTTTGTTAATCCTGAAGCCACACGGAATGAATGGAATGGAAGGGTTACCATTACACTTATTATTTTTTAAATATATTTTTATTGATTTTAGAGAGAAAGGGAGAGCTAGAAACATCAATGAGAGAGAATCACTGATTGGCTGCCTCCTGCACACCCCCTACTGGGGATCAAGCCCACAACCCAAGCATGTGCCCTTGACCGGAATCAAACCTGGGACCCTTCAGTCCACAGGCTGACACTCTATCCACTGAGCCAAACCGGCTAGGGCTACACTTATTTTTCTCATGCAATTGTTCAGTATCAAATCAGATTTTTCATTGCACATAACGTTTCAGCCACAAGCTTAAAACTGAAGGCTAACATGGAATAAAATACCAAGAGCTATGGCAACTGTATCCCACTTCTGAGTAACAGAAACGCAAAGCTTCCCTTGCACCTGTAGCCAAGCTGGAGAAGGGCAAGAGAAAGGAAAGGAAGGCAAGGAAAGCACCTGAGACTTCCCAACATCAGCCTTGCTATTCAGACCAACCACTAAAGGCGTTTGAAGATTTTCATTTCTTATTTCTTCCAACTTACCATAACTGTAATCTTGAGTGTTATCTATAAGGTTTACTCTCTTTTCTAGGTGATCCAGAACTGCCTGACTCTGTTGTCAAAGTCTAAAGGTGTGTATGTGTTTGTAGTTGGGGGTGGTGGTAGTATTTATTTCTTCTTTCCAAATTTATTCAGGTTAACATGGCTTTATGTGCTAAGTTAATGCTACTTCTAAAGGGAGGGAAAATGTGACTTTCTCCATGAGTTAATAATTAAACAAGTTCCTAGACACATTGCCAAAATTGCCGGGCACTATGCATGCTTCTTGCTTTGAGGTGACAAACAAAACCTTTAGCATTCATTGGCTTTGAGAGGCTGAGCGCCAGAAGAGGAGGAAACGAAAGGGCAAGAGAAATTAGAAAAAAGAAAACATTAAAGCAGGCTTCCCCCTAATTTTTTATTAGTTATTGATATTATAAATCTTTAGCTTGGAAGTTTTCCAACTCTCCTCTTCCCACACCCTTCGAAATACTAAACAGTAACATACTTAATGTAGCATAAAAGCTAAGAACAAAATGCTTAGTAGAAAAAGAATATATAAATTTAAGAACTAGGGAATATGTGTACTCTCGATAATCTTCTCACCTACTTTTTTTAAAAATATATTTTACTGATTTTTTACAGAGAGGAAGGGAGAGGGATAGAGAGTTAGAAACATCGATGAGAGAGAAACATCGATCAGCTGCCTCCTGCACATCCCCCACTGGGGATGTGCCCGCAACCAAGGTACATGCCCTTGGCTGGAATCGAACCTGGGACCTTTCAGTCCGTAGGCCGACGCTCTATCCACTGAGCCAAACCAGTTGGGGCTTCTAACCTATTTTTAGATGCAAGTCCGATTAGGTCAAAATCCACATAACCCAGAACAAGTAACCAGCAGCATACTTTCCTCACTATCCAACTCAGTCTCCCAGGTCTGGAAGTGCCCCTTTTGTAGCTTTTGGGTTGTTCCTTTTTATTCACTTGTTTTATTCTCTCACACACACCCTCACATGCCTTTGCTGCCATGACTCTCAATGTAGTTATTGTGCACTTTCTTCCGCCCCTGTTAGTCTGCCACCTCCATGAGAGCATGGACTTGGTATTCCCAGGGCAGCTGGCCCAGTACTGTGTACATGGCAGGTGTTCAAGGTAATTACTCAACTAAAAGCAGTCACATGAATCCTGTTTTCTGATGACACCCAGTATCAATGGGGGAGAAACAATGCATACTTAATACCAGTATCTTGACTGTCAGAATGATATCCGTTGTTTTTCTGGTGTCCCCCCAAAAATGTGCACACACTTTTTTCTGATAGGTCAACTGATGTTTTTTACTTCTCAGATTTAACTCATTGGAATGACTAATTATTCAAAGTGTATATACATTTTTTGGGGACACCCTACATATGGTGTTTAGAACTGTCACCATTATTGGGGGGTGGTGGGGAGTAACTAAGCCTTGCTAATCACAGAACTTCATCTTCCTGACCTTGGGGATGACGATGATCCAAAAGGTCAATCAGAATCGTTTAAAATATATATATATATATTTTATTGATTTTTTTACAGAGAGGAAGGGAGAGGGACAGAGAGTTAGAAACATCGATCACCTGCTCCTACACACCCCCTACTGGGTATGTGCCTGCAACCAAGACACATGCCTTTGACTGGAATCGAACCTGGGACCCTTGAGTCCGCAGGCCGAAGTTCTATCCACTGAACCAAACTAGTTAGGGCCAATTAGAATCTTTCCAATAGACTGATATGCAAGCTTTGGGGGGGGGGGGGGATTCCTTTTTTAAAATATGTTTTATTGATTTTAGAGAGAGAGGAAGGGGGAGAGAAAGAGAGGAGAGGAGGGAGGGAGAGAGAAAAGCATTGATTGGTTGCCTCCCACAAGCACCCGGAACAGGGATCAAACCTAAAACTTGGGCATGTGCCCTAACTGGGAATGGAACAGGCCACCTTTCAGTGCATAGTACAACGCTCAATCAACTGAGTCACACCTGCCAAGGAGGAATTTTCTGATGGGAACGTGGATAACCCATCCTGTTCCAAGGGAAGCTGTACTGAGAATAAAGACAACGTAGCAACAAGAGCCCGGATATCTCCTGGGTCCCTGGATATGCCATGCCTGACACAGACCCATCCCTGGGCCAGTGAATTCCTACGACTTGCATAAAAGTCCTAACAGATTACTCGGTCAGCCTATTAGCTACCACCAAACAACGGGCTGTCTTATTTGTCGCCCTAGGGTGTCATCCTGCCTTGAAAGTTCTCTGTAGTGTCAACACTCAACTTCCTTGATTTATTAGGGTTAATTCACCCTGGGTGTGGACAGTATACTAGGGAGTGTACCTAACAGGGCTCTCCCAAATTCACTTAGGAAGGGTAAAGAGGCAACCGCCTTCTGCTGTCACCTAATCCAGGATTAATTCTACCTTGAAATTCTAACGTATAGGACATTAAGATGAAGAGGAGCCAGACACGAGAGTATGTATATGATTCCATTAAATAAATACTCCAATAACACGCTAAACTAATAGATGGTGATGGGCATCAAAATGGGGGGGGGGCCCTACAGAAGGACACCAGAGGACCTTTTGGGGTGCTAGAGATGTCTCTCTTGGTGCAGCGGTGGTGACTTCTGTGTTCACATCTGTGAAAATTCATCAGGCTGTATACTCATTAGTGCTCTTTACTGAATGTAAGTTATGCTTTTGGGGGAAGAAAATATTAGTATTGAGGAACCATGGACCTCAGACACAATTCCTTCTCTGCCTACCACAATAGCAAGGAGGAGAGGTGCTCATGGGTTCTTGGCACCTCAGGAAGCCTGCGGAAAAACAGACTATGACTTAATGTGCATCTCTACCTCCACAGCACTCAGTACTCTGCCACAGTCAACACTCGACAATTTCTATTACTTCCCAGAGGCGGCCAGTTCCTTCCATCACTACCGCGCACATCAGGTGCTGCGCTGTGGGATTCGCTGTCACATTCGTATCCCTTAGCACCATTCCCATCCTCCCCTTCTGGGTTCTTAATCATCACATTTGCATTGCCAAGACCTTCAAAAAAGTTTTAGGGTGTAGGCTGGGAGTATAAACTGGTACAACCATTATGGAATACAGTTTGACCACATCTATCAAAATGAAATACGCAATTTCCTTTAGTCCAGCAATTCTACTTTTAACACTTTTCCTCCAGATACATTCACATATGTGCAAAGTGATAAATGTGCGAGTTTATTCCCTGCAGCGGTTTGTAATCTCAAAACATTGGGGGGAAACTGTGCATCGATATGGGAATAACAAAAGAAGTTCCTGCTGGAATATTATGCAGCTATGAAATAGATCAGTAAACTCTTTGTATATCAATATGAACACTCTCCAAGATACGATGCTAACAAGGCATTTAATATGCTAGTATTTTTTAAAGAAAAGACACACCAATATTCATATTTGGCCAGCATATTTTATTTAAAAATAACCTCTGGAAGGATATAAAAGAAACTGGTAATACCAGCTGCCTCCAGGGAGAGGAACTAGAGGTCTGTTTTGTCCCTCTTCAATTTTACTTATGAATGCATTGGCTTACTTAATAAGTAAGATTTTTAAATTATCCTAAATGAATTTGAAAATATTTTGGTTTTCATGAAAAGGGACAATACGTGGGAATGCTATGGAACCATGCAGGTCTTACAATTAATTTAGAAGCATAGCTGGTTGCATGCAGTATAGGTATTTATTTTGCATGTGTGAAAGTCCTATAAATCACAGCTTAAAACTTTCACAAGGATTGAATCCCTACTATGTACCTTTGTCCTAATAGCTTCAAGTGCTTTGGTTTTTGTTAAAATCCAAAGAGAAGAAGAACAGAGAAAATGCTCTTCCTCCCAATCATTCACAACTGGAATGAACAGCCAGGCTGATTCTGCAGACCAAAGCAACAGAGATGGGGTATGAGGCAGGTGCCTGTCTGTTTCCAAATTCCATTCCAATAATAAATCTATTGCCTTCACACTGCTTCCACCATTAACGCAGCTGCTGGTGTCACCTTATGGGGCTCTAGGTGTCCACACTGTGCACTCACAGTGGGTCCCACTAAATGAGGGTGCAGGGTGGAAATAAAACTTTGGAGTCACAAAAAGTTTTCCAGCAGATACAGCTGTGACTAAGAACAATCAAACTAACTAAAGCGAAGGTTTCTTTTTTTTTTTTTGGTCTACAAAGGAATTTGGAGTTCTAGAATTAAATATAGCAACACAACTTATCATCCTTAGGCAAAAATGACATCCAAGTCCTTAATAATACTTCCACTATCCATTTTTTCACTAGTTCATTAGAATTAGGTTGAATTAGAATTAGGTTTTAGGATAAACTAAAACCACAATGCGGATACCATTTCAAAAACTATAATGGCATACCGACTCTAGGCCAGAAACTCAATTTGAGGTTTTTTTTACACTATATGTATAACAAAACCTAGAGGCTTCACCAGCAATATGGAGGCTCTAGCACAGCAAAGGAGATCTCAAAATTCCTGAATTCAAATGAAGCCTAATCCTATCCTATACAATAAAAGGGTAATATGCAAATTGACCCTAATGGCAGAATGACTGGAACGACCAGTCGCTATGACGTGCACTGACCACAAGGGGGCAGACGCTCAATGCAGGAGCTGCCCCCTGGTGGTCCGTGCACTCCCACAGGGGGTGCTCTGCTCAGCCACGGGCCGGGCTGACAGCTGCAAGCACAGCAGCGGAGGCGGCAGGAGCCTCTCCTGCCTCCTCTGCAGCACTAAGGATGTGCGACTGCCCAGAGGGCTCCCAGGCTGCCAGAGGGATGTCTGACTGCCAGCTTAGGCCTGATCCCCCCGTGGACATCTCCCGAGGGGTCCTGGACTGCAAGAGGGTGCAGATCCAGGCTGAGGGACTTCCCCTACCCCCCAAGTGCACAAATTTCCATGCACCGGGCCTCTAGTAGTTTAATAAAAATATATGTGGGCAGGATTGATCAGTGAGCAATCTCCCTTTCTACTGAGTAAAAAGTGAAGACAGGGAAAATATAAAATGAAGGCATTTTAACCAAGCTACTAAATTATTTAACATCATGAAGGTTGAGGCATGACGAAATGATTCTTTTTATCTTAACTTGCCTGGGAACTTCAGCTTTTGAACTTTCCAGTCCTAAACCAGTACCTACATAATGCCTAGACACACATCAAACCTGCAGATAACCCTCTAACCACCCCTAAAGGACTCGGGACATGACCAGGCTCCTGGTGCCCATCCTCCAGACAGCTGACCTCTGACTGATAACTGTCCTGGACCAGCCTGAGGGCTAAGAACTCAGGACTGATTATTTTTAAGGATGTGACTTTAAGTATTTTTATTTATTGATTTTTAGAGAGAGTGAGGGAGAGAGAAACACTTACTTATGCATTCATTGGTTGATACTTGTACCTGCCCTGATGGGGGATCAAACCTGCAACCTTGGTGTATCTGGATCATGCTCTAACCAACTGACTTACCCGGCCAGGGCTACTGTAAGAACTCTTAACTTTTCTTTCTTCTTTAGAACACTTTTAGGTTTTTCCCTAGATATGTTTCCAGCTTGCAAACTCTAAGACCCTTGAGTAAATTATTATCATTTATTTCTAGCCAAAGCTTCCTGATTTTTTTGTGTGTTTATTCAGCACTCTAAATGAGATCTAATAATTATAGGCAAAAGGAGAGACTGAGAAATGCACTTAGCTTTGCTATCAATCAGTAATGCCCTTTTACCCACACCTAAACTCAAAACCAGAACTAGGGCAGAGAACCATCTTCCTAGCGTGAAAGAACCTAACCTACCTTTACTATTCAATCATCAGGAGGAAAGCATTTTCAGCTCAGAAGAAGAGGACCCCACCACACAGTCCCACCCTTCTTACCTTCCAAGTAACCCCAGGCATCCACCTACAATGCAAAGATCAGTCTCCAGCCTTTATGCAAACTGTTGGATTTTTTTTTTAAAGGTAAATGGTACAAAACAGTAACAGATTTATAAAAGTGTTTTAGACTCATTCTATCAAAAGAAGCTGCTACTTACGGTGTTGATTTATAGGATGATTCTGGATACAACCGCTTGTCATTCACTTTACCATTGGAAGAGTAGGCCACGGGACTGTACACTCTGTCCACGTAGTCCGAAGGGGGAGGAGGCATGTCTTGTGTGCCTGCAGAAACATTTTTAACCTAAAGAAACAGCCCCAAAGAGACACAGGTATTAGTTAGCCTGTAATTTAAAGGGGGAAGAAAAAATACATATAAAACGATCTAGTATTTATTGGGCTCATTAAATACTATTAACCTGTAATGACTGCCTTGTTATTGGAGATAACTGTCAAATCAGTATTTTTACAAACACATAAAAGTGCTATTGCTAGTTTAACAAGTCCAGACTGAATTACAAAGAAGAAGAAAGAACCCAATTACCCAATTCTCATCCTGGTGTGTTTAGGTGGAATAATTATCCTTGGTAATTGCTTCGCCCCCATATTAGGAAGACTAGTCTCATTTTATGTAGGTCAGGTCTGTGTTAGGGTGAGAATTTTCATTTCTAACAAGTTCTAAGGACCACAGTTGGAACACCTCTTAGCTAGGGCAAAGGACATTGATTCTTCTTAACCCATTCACCCTAAACATGGACCACTAAAACCACAGAAGAAATTAAGAAGTGCAAACTGATTTCTGCTATAATTCTTTGAGATTAGTGTATTCTTCCTCAACGTACATGCTCAATGCACTATTATTAATAGCCTGTACAGTATAGTCCCATCATTGCTGTCCCTCTCTGCTCTCCTGTAAGTGAATTTGTACTAAGAAGGAATATATATTAGACATTATGCTTTGTTAACTTGAAAGGTTTCCCACAGAACCTTGGGGAGAAAATTTTAAATATAATAGGCATAAACAATTAGATTCTCAACATTGTTAGAGTTCATGAAGCAGAGCCAACACACTTTAAATTTCACCTAAAAATCTTAGCACAATTGATTAAAAGTAACTGCTAAATTTTGAGTTGTTTCAAAGCAAAGGAATAAAATAAAGCATGGAAAAAACATTAAAAATAACTCCATAGGCCCTAGCTGTAGCTCAGTTGGTTAGTTGTCCCGATAAGCCAAGATTGCAGGTTTCCACCCCTGGTCAATGCACATACAAGAATCAATCAATGAATGCATAAATAAGTGGAACAACAATTCAATGTGTTTTTTCCTCTCTTTCTCAAATCAATCCATAAATAAAATTTTAAAACTCCATAAACTATTTCTGAGAAAAAGAACAACTTTTCAAAATTAGGTAGGGTGGGACTACTTTAGCTTGGTGATAGCATCAGATTATCTGGGTTTACTCCAGATCTGCCAAATATAAATTCTAGAAAGCCTCAGTCTGCTCATCTGGAAGAAATGCAGAAGCTTCTTCTTCTTCTTTTTTAAAAAATATATTTTATTGATTTTTTTACAGAGAGTAAGGGAGCGGGATAGAGAGTTAGAAACATCGATGAGAGAGAAACATCGATCAGCTGCCTCCTGCACACCTCCCCACTGGGGATGTGCCTGCAACCAAGGTACATGCCCTTGACCAGAATCGAACCTGGGACCCTTCAGTCCGAAGGCCGACGCTCTATCCACTGAGCCAAACCAGTTAGGGTGAAATGCAGAAGCTTCTTACTTCATAAAGTTGTTTTGACAATTAAGTGACATGACAAGGTATCACATTTAGCACAGTGCCTTTATGAACACAGTAAAAACTCGGAAGATGCTGGGTTTTGGAATTAAAGCCATTGGATCTAAACAAAGAATTTTATAAGCATTTGAATGTGACAGCAGACTTTTCGTTGGATTATTTTGCTATTATGCATCCTTGCAATCAGGTTCAGTATCAATACAGTGAATTTCCTTGCAACACACCCCCTTGACATCTTGTTTCCCAGTGTATTTCCTTGCAACACACACACTTGACACCTTGTTTCCAGTTAAGCACAGCATTACAACATGACCTGTTCTTTTCCTATCACTGCACTATCACAGCCCGAAATATTTATTTACCCACCCCTCTAAGGCCATAGAGGTCTTCTTGATTGTTTGATAGTCCTGTGAGTCAGAAAAGAATGGAATCATTTCCTCCTGGAGTGGAGTTTGGCAGCAACTGGGAAACCGGTGGGTGGGTTGCCAAGGAGTGTGCTTAGATCCCACCACAGGGGGCGCGGGTGGGAACCATTCTTGGCTCCCCAGAAGAATTCCTCAGGCCTTGACAAAGGCCTATTCTTATTCCGGAGACTTCAGAGTTTTAAAAGACTTCCTTTTCTTTACAACCCATGTAACACTCCTCCAGGTTCTTTCCCCTTCACAACTTTAGCAGAGGCTCCAAGCTTGGAGATCTCCTACTGACTCTGACTAACCAGAAACCAAGACTTGACAAAAGGTGCCTGGGTGTCCCCGTAGAGACTTCGTACTGCCTGGAATGGAATGTCCTTCCTCCTTTCTTTGCCAGCTAATCCTTAATTGGGCTTCAAGTCTTGGCTCACTACCAAGGAGTAGTAATGCCACTACCTCCTGGAGGCCTTCCACCTGTGTCCCTGCTGGGTGAGGCATCTATCTGTCCTCCCATCTCCTCAAGCACCTGGGCACACAAACCTCCCACCCACCACAGCCTTACGCACTGTGGGAACAATTGTTTACACGCAGTAGAATGGCTTGCTCCCGTATCTCTAACTTCAGCAGGCAGTCGACTGTTCTAAAAGCCACCCCTGTCTGCCTGCTTACAATGTGCCAGATACTGAACTCATACATTATTTAGTAAGCACAACCTTAGAGGTAAATACTATGATTCCTTTTTCAGAAATGAGGAAGCTATGGTTCAGAGAGCCAGACAACTTTCCCAGAGACCTATACCTAGTAAATGGTAATGTGGAATTTAAACCCAGGGCTCACTGGAAAGCCTCTGCTACAATCCACCACCTCTCCCGGGGCAGTCTCCTGCCTTCTCTTTGGGTCTCCAAAGCCCAGCACAGTACCTGGCACAAATCAGGAACCCAGAGTTTGCTGCACAGAGGTTATCTCACTTACTGCTGCTCTACATTGTGGATACCCAAACATCGCACTAAATGAGCTGCTCTGCGCTGACTTTATCTCTTAGCAGGACAGGACTAACTCGTCCACTGACTTCACCCTCCAGCAGGTCTTTGGTTACTTTAACCTTTTTTATACGTATGCACAAAAAATTCCAAGGTACTGTTTGTTTTGGCAGAGCATATACTAAAACTGGAATAATACAAAGAAAATTCATTATGAGCATGGTCTCTGCAAAGGGATGGCATGCACATCTGTGACAGGTTCACATTTTTAAAAATCCCCAGCCAAGCATGTCAAGCACACAATGCAATATACAGATGATGTATATAGAATTGTACGCTTGAAATCTGTAAGATGTTATTAACCAATGTCCCCCCAATAAATTTTTTATTTATTATTTTTATTGATTTGAGAGAGAGGAAGAGAGAGAAACATCAATTTGTTGTTCCACTTATTTATGCATTCACTGGTTGATTCTTGTATGTGCCCTGACCAGGGATCAATCCTGCAACCTTGGTGTATTGGGACGATGCTCTAAGCAACTGAGCCACCCAGCCAGGGCTCACCCCAATAAATTTAATTTTTTTAAAATCCCAATACAGACTCATAGAAGAATAAAAAGCAGACCATGTCCTTAAAATGAGCTTAAGGGTATAAAGGCAGAGGTAAAATATATTTATAAAATAAAGAGTAAGGTCATATTTTTCCTTTTTATACTTTATTTTTTATGAAAAAAAAAAAAAGCTAAAATACTACTTTTTCTCATAGTACCCATGCAAAATGAGTACAAACCTGCTGCTCTGAAAGGACAGGAGAAGGAAGGGGGAAGCCCCAGTGTGGAGTGACCAGGTATGAGTAATTTCTATAGGGAGTCCTCAACCTGTGCGTCCTATTCGGACAAAAAGGATTTCTGAGCTTCACGGTTATTATTGATAGGAACCCCACCCAGCCAGCCCACAAGACTCAATGATGTAGTTAAAAGTTGTTTTTTAAAAAACCCCACACACAAACAAAACCCCACCATTTTAATAACTGTAATAAAATCTGCTTAAAGTTTTAGAACCTGGGGAAAAGCTAGGCTTAATTCTAAGCAGCAAATGGTGAACAGTTTTCCTCAAGTACCTTGGGGCAGCTCTGGGAAATTAGAAGCAGAAGTGAAAACACAAATTAAGAAAGACTTGGCTTCTACTAAGTACGGAGAGGAAAAGTTTGAGTGCCAATCATTCCAGAAACCAAATGCTGCAATTGTTGCTCTGAAGCACAGAGGAGCCTGGGAGGCTACCCAGTGCCCCTCCCTCCAGGGCCTTGCAGAGGGGAGGAGACCCACGTGAAGGGGGAAGCAGGCGAGCTGCAGGCAGCAGAAATCCACCCAGCAGGGCCCAACCGGCTTCCCTTATCTGGGATCTGCTGGAGGAGTCCTGGTCCTAGTGGCACCCACACCCCACATACAGACTGCGGAAGGGAAAGATAAGACAACAGAAGGAAAGACATCTGAGGAAAAAGACACCTAAGCAACCAAAAAACTGACTCAGACTCACTCTGGAGACCATATTCCAAAGGGACAAGCACTCACACCCACCTTGTTTAAGGAATATGAATAACTACTCCGGGTGAGGCACAGGAGAAGTTTTACTAAGATGCGTGTGTCAATCCAGAGAAGAACAAAAGTGTTTCTGAAATGTCAACGTGAAATAAATTCAAATAAAATAATTCCAAAAAGTCTTCACAAGAGGTAATTATGAGGACAAAATTTAATTCTACTCATAAGAAGAGTTCTGATTATGCCGCTTGTGGGGGGAAAAAACACACCTTTGTAACCACCTCTAACACTCCTTGGAGAATTCATGAAAATATCCTAAATCCCTGTAGGGAGAACAGAGGGTGGCTCTATTCAACCCTCCTCCAAACCCTGTCAGCATTGTGCCTTCCTTGGGGGGGCGGGGCGGGGGGGGTAGGCGGGGGCACCAAGACAGATGTACTCAGTCCTGTGTGGGAAGGCTATTGACTCATGCCCAGCCTCTCACCCTGACCCTTCTAAGTCACAGATGGGATTTAAAAAAGACTGTTCTAGGGCCCTTTGAAAGAAAATCTTTTCTCCCCTAAAACACAGTTTGGGGAAACCACTTCTTTCCATACAAAACAACTTCATATGTCATTTGGAATTAGTACAAGCAAAAAGGAGATTTCACAGCCATTCCCCATGTTGCTCTTCATCCCGTCCTCATCCCCAGTTCACAGAAGGGAAAAGAGGCAGGCTCCACCTGCATCCAACTCACGTAGCAATCTGACAGGTCACCTGCCTCTAAGAACAAGAGGAAAGTTCACCTGTTATGTATTTATGACCTGTCTATTCCTCACCACTGCCCGAGTAGATACAATTATCTCCACTTTCAGATGGAGGAAATTGAGCCTCTATGATTAATTTGCTCAAGGTCACACCGAAGGTGATGTGGTAGACAGGGGATTTGAACCCTAGTCCGATTGGCGCCAAAGGCCAACGCTTTCTCACTTAACAAACTGCAACCTCAGTAATTTAAATACGGCTTGGGGTGCCTATCTAATCAGTACTAGTCCCTGTAACAAATGGAGTCATTCTCTTTGCCTCAACTCCTCACCACACCCTCATGAGATGTGAGGTAAATCCATTTTGAAGAGCCTTCCTTGCCTGTTAGACAAAAGCAAAAGCAGCTTCTGACACAAAATTACTGTGAATCTGTGCTTCAGTCTCCAGGTGCCTTTGTTTAGGTCCGAGTGTAGAACCAGCACCCTCAGAAGGGGAACAGAAGGGCCTTTCCTGCTTGGTAATTACAGTGGAGAAAGAACAGACACCAGAGGGAGGAGTCCCTTAATCTGAAAGTACCATCTCCAGTTTTACAACCTGCGTCCACTTTCAGACCGGGACGTGGCCCAACTTGTTTTTCCTGTTTTCTGAGATTATACCCACAAGATGCTCCCCCCAACAGGAGCCTCAAACTTGCCTCTGGAAAGTTCCCTCAGACTTTTCTCCACCCTGGGCCTCCTGAAGGCAGACGTTCCCAAATGCACTAATCCCACAAATGAAGAGCTCGCGGACCAGGTTTGAGCCCAGGTTTGAGCCCTGTCTGATTCACTTACTGTTGATCAGATGGCACTGGGGAGTTAGCAAGCACAGTGTCCCCAACCGAAGTTCATGCTGCCCGTTGGGAAATACTAACATATACCAACAAAGATGAATTCTGAAGCTCCCTAGGAGTCGATGAACTGTTAACAGAGCTTTGGAAGAGGGTGAGCTGGAGAAACCTTATCCTCAGTGAGTGATAACATTCAAGGCCTCCTTGCTCTAGAAACGGAAGTCCTGGTGCGGACTGTATTTCAATACTCAGGCACCTTATGCCGGCGCTCCCCAACAGGTATGCCACAGGGCCCGGGACACCTTAGTTCTCTGAGCCTGTGGTCAGTCACCATCTGGGGTTCCAAATCCCCTTGTTTCCTCCAGGACTCGGTACAATGTTACCGTGATGCGGAAAGGGCCCCGTGCCTACCGTAACTCAGCGCAGCGCGGCTCTGCAGGGCAGCGGTTCCCAAAGTGTGGTCCCCAGACCAGCAGCATCCACGTTACTTGGGAAACTCATTAGAAATGCAGGCTCCCAGGCACCATTCCAGAGCTACTGAATGAGGAATTCTGGGGGTGGGGGCCCAGCAAGCTGTTTTAACCATTCCTTCAGGTGATTCTGATGCTTGTAAGGTTTGAGAACCACTGACCAAGGCAGACAACTGCCCCATCTGGACCATTATACTATCACCTATCACTAGTTCTAAGTAGTGCTTGAAATCTAGGAATTCCTGCTTTCAGAGAGCCACAACGGCATCACCAGCTTCACCACATACTCCACCTCCTACTGCATCTTCCATTACAACTCTTAACCCGGCTCCGGGGATGCCCTGGCCTGCTCGCCCACCCACCCCTTTTCACTCACAGGGGTGCCGGACAGACAGGGCCTCAGTACTCTGTGCTGGTGGGTTCTAAAAGTCAGTAGCCAGATAGGGCACTTCCACTTTTGTTTCATTTTGACTCACCTGAGGCCACAAGTAACAGTATATACCAATATAGCACACCCATAGTCGGAAGCCCTGTAAAATGACTGCTTTTACATTAAAGAATGCTTGTAGTGGCTGAAAATTAACCTTTTGCACTCAGATGTCGAGATTAAAATTACTCTTTGAATGTATCAATAATTTGAAATATAAAAAAATCCAAATAAATAAGTTTGTATGAAAAGAAACTCCAGTTTTTTATTCTACTGCCACGCTTTGTAAAATCTGGGGTATTTAAAAAATTAAATCCCGAGTAGAATAAAGGAATCGAGAAAAAAGCAAGCGAGTGCAAAGGGTTAAAAAGCTATTCAGCCCTAGCCCATGTAGCTCAGCAGCTGGAGTGTGGGCGGGTGCTCCGAAGGGTCTCAGTTTTGATTCCTGGTCAAGGGCACATACTTGGGTTGCAGGTTCAATCCATAGTCCCAGCCCAGGCATGTGCGAGAGGCAACCAATCGATGTGTCTCTCTCACATTGATGTTTCTCTCTCTCTTCCCCTCCTCCCTTCTACTCTCTCTAAAAATCAATGGGAAAAACATCCTTGGGTGAGGATTAACAACAACAGACGAAAGCTATTCAAATTTCTTCAGATGTCTAATGCTGATTACCACCACTGCTCAGTCCCAGTCACCTACCCCATCCATATCTGTTTCCCCCATCCTGTGTACAAGGAGATGTTATTCAGGGTCTGCCTATATCCCTTCAGAAAAGAAAAAAAAATGTTTTTATCATAACTTGTAGCTAGCTTATAAGCTTACAAGTAAGAGGAAAATTAAGTTAAACTGCAACCAATATTAAATGTACTTACATTTTGGGTCCTCTTAGCCAAGTTCCCTTATTCACACTCATCATTGCAAATGCTAACAATTACTACTCTAGGGCATTAATAAAATATTATTACTACTATTGGGCATTAATAAAATATGCGCTGGTCCAGACTGACCTAAGCCCTTTAATTGTTACAGAACCAGCAAATCTGTAGGTGGATCTTGTATTTTCCCCATTTATACGTGAGGAACCTATTAAATAAACAGACAAAGTGACAGTCTTCATCACCACAAAGAACAATCAGGAACCCTGTCCCTTCTCCACACCCAGCCAGCTCATCCTCACTAGCTCCTACCTTGTCAGGTAAATCCTGGGAGCAATGCTGCATAAATGTTGCATCACAATGTCAAAGGCTTAGAAACTTCTAGAAATAAAGCTACCTAGATAACAAACTTAGCTTTAAGTATTTCCTACTTAAAAATATGTTTTAAAAAGATTTTTTAAAAATTAATTTTGAGAGAGAGGAAGTGAGGAGAGAAACATCAATGTGAGAGTGAAACACCAATGGGCTGCCTCCTGCACGCCCCTTACTGGGGATCTAACCCGAAACCCAGGCATGTGCCCTGACCGTGAATCTAACTGGCAACCTTTTGGTGCACAGGATGATGGCCAACCAACTGAGCCACTCTGGCCAGGGCTAAAAATAGAATCTTTTAAAACAAATTACTACTTGGTAACAATGGAGAAACAAACTTATGGCATGCTCTCTCCAAACTTAGCCTATACCTGCTTCTGACATAATCATGTGGCAATAACAAGAAAAGGTGCAAATTAGCAGACATGCAGAAATACTCATTGATAGCTGGTATGCTGATCTGTAGTAGAGATAAGCATTTTACATATATATTATCATTCTAATCTGTTAGTTATACTCAGTACAGTTGACCCTTGAGCAATGCAGGGTTTAGGAGTGCCAGACCCCATGTAAAACTTAAGTTGACCCTCCCCATACGCAGATTCCCAACTATGGATCGAAAATATACTATTTTCTCCAATTCTACTGACAAAGAAAACTGGGTCTCAGAGGGAAAAAAGACACAAACACATACACACCAACAAATACAAGTTATAACAGCAAACATAATACTTGCCCCGCAGATTAGAATGTCAAGTCTGAGACAAATTACTTAAGTCATCTGCAAACCTCAGTTTCTCCTATGAGAGTCCATACAGCAGTACTGCAGTTAGGGTAATAACAAGGTGGCTAGCCTGGAAGATTGTGATGGAGTTGAAAACTTTCTATCACCTAGTGACTTGTAACACTGTAGTGAAATGCATTACTCACGTGTTTGTGATGACGCTGTGGTGTAAAGAAAACTATGCACTGCTAGCTGTATAAAGGTATAGCACATACCTTTACACCGAATTATGTACAGTACAAAATACCTGATAATAAACAACAATGTTGATGGTTTATTTAGTTACAACACTATACTTTTTATTGTTATTTGAGTGTCTTCTTTCTACTTATAAAACAATGTTTGCTGTAGAACAGTATGCTGTGTTTTGTTGGCAGGAGCCTCAGAGATCTTGCATTTGCTGTGTCTCTTGATTGCACTGTCTCTCGTAACTGATTTAATTAATACCGTGTTTTGTACAGAAACATGCTGTTCAGGCTTGTAGCCTAGAAGTAATAGGTTATACCATGTAGCCTGGATGTGCAGTAAGCTATACTATCGAGGTCTGAGTAAGTCTACACTACGATGTTCACAATGATGAAATCGCCTAAGGCGCATTTCTCAAAACTTATCCCCATCGTTCATCAATGACTGATTGTACTTTCATTCAGAAAAAGTACCCATTAGTTCTGGGGTTTGAGGACACACAGAAAAAATAAAGGCCTGTATATTTATTAAAAGGACCTTTAAACATTTAAAATACAACAATGTTGGCACAAACTTAAGTGAACTTCAAAGAACTAGGTTAACACCCAGTATGCAAACATGGTCTGTTTATTTTACAAAGTACAAGATATACAGAAAGGGGAGGTAGAAAAAAAAAACAAACTAAAATTCCCTAGGAAGGCAGAGAAACCATTGTGCTAAAGATTCAGAGACAGGAAATTAGAAAGTTGCACATTTCCTGAGGAGGTCCAAGATGGTGACAGCGTAGGAGGATGCCGAACTTGCCCCTCCCAAGAACACACTGAAATATACATCTATGTATAGATCAAATACTCCTGAGACAGCAGAGGGCTGGATGCTCATCTGCTGAACAACAGAAGGTGGGAAATCAAGGGTGCAAGGTCGTAGGTGCTGGTTTTGAGTTTAGCAAAGCAAACTTGGGCAGGTGAGGGGAGAATGAAAGGAAAAGCAATACACCTGTGGCTAAAACCACCTCTAAGTAGCTTATTTATAATAATAAAAGTGTAATATGCAAATCGACCAAACGGCCAAACAGCTGTCCGGACAACCACGCTATGACACACACTGGCACCAGGCCAGCCAAGGTGGGTGCAATGCAATTGGTTGGGGTGGGGGGGCAGGGCACCATCTTCCCATGATCGCCCCGCAGAGGGAGGCCTAGGTCACCGGCCAGCAGGGCAATCAATCGTGGGGGCTCCATGATCACCCCAAAGAGGGAGGCCCAGGCCACCCTCTGCAGGGCGATGGGTCAGGGGCTCTGTGATCGATCACCCCGCAGAGGGAGGCCCAGCAGGCTGACCAGCGGGTCCTCCCTCTGCAGGGCAATTGATCGCAGAGCTCCTGGACTGAGAGAGGGCGCAGCCTGGGCTGCGGGACCCCCCCCTCCCTCTGAGTTCACAAATTTCGTGCACCAGACTTCTAGTTTCAAATACTAGCCTTCCTTATGCCGTTCAATTGGAGAAAAGAAGGGAAAGGGAAAAGAAATGAAGAATTTGCAAGTATCACATAAAACACTAGCATGCCAAAATTGTATACCTGCTATTTATCAGATGATTCTTTAAGTTTCATACAGCGAAAGTTATTTCTACAGAGAAACCATTAAGTATACATCAAACAGCCTAGTCTGGGCTATCAATTTTTCTAGAGATTCAGTGAGGAAGCATTATAAAAATAATGCCTTTTCATAAGCTAAATCCTTTCCACTTCATCATCATCGTCACCTCTGTAGGTTATGATTAGCCTTTGCCAAATTATCAAAAGCACCTGGAACTGACTAAACATTCATGACAGTAAAATCAGACGAGAGCCCAAAGTTCACTGGGACTCTATTATTACTGGCTCTGGTCTCTCTTAAGTCAGTTTTTTTTTTTTTTTTAAGGCTCTCGAAACCTTAAGTAAATAAATCCAACAGCCAGTGAAAACTGACACGCCCAGAAACTCCCAAGAAACATTTACTTCATAGTTCACAATAGACTGTCCTATTCCATCTGCGTTGGCCTTGCCTGGGGCTAAAGGTTAAAGGAAAACATTCCCTAACACCTTCACACTTTATGGGTGGAAAAACTGAGGAGGGACAAAGAACAATCCATCCTAACAGAGGATTTCTTCAAGGGCAGGGACATAGAACTATCATTTCCACGGCATATACCCCACCTCCTGACTTTCCTAAGACTGCTTAATTTTTGCTCTTTAACTAAAAAAAAAAAAAAAAAAATCAACCCTGGACCGTGTTCGGTTGGAGCACTGCCTCGTGCACCAAAAAGTTTTCGGGTTCAATTCCCACTCAGGGCACTTAATCAGATTGCAGGTTCGATCCTGGTCAGGACACACAGAAGGCAACCAATCAATGTTTCTCTCTCACATTGATGTTTCTCTCTCTCTTCCTCTCCCTCCTCTCTCTGTAAAAATCAGTAAAAATATACCTTTCATCTACATTTCTAGAATTCTTCCAACACAAGATGTATGCGACGCTACAGCTAAAGGAGCCTTCGGGATGATCAATATCTTTACCCCTGACCAGCAGTACCCACCCTTAGCCCTTTCCACTGACCTCCCACCAGCCAACAAATAAGTAAATAAAAAATCCTATCCTGGAACCAGCGTCCAGGATTCTCAACTAACCCTCGTAAAAGCAATCAATCTGCTCAAAGAACCCTATGATGGCCGTTTCTGGGGTTGTTCCCAACTTCATCCTAACAGAGGATTTCTAAGAAACAAAGCCTTACTCCAAACATCTCTAAAGACAGGTTAGGTTTTCAATAACATGCATTGGGGAGATACTTTTGAAGAGAGGGACTTTGTGAGCTTTCAGCAAATCATATCACACAGGAAGCTACCTACCAGTGGGTTAACAGTATATACAAAAAAGGAAATTGCTCTAATCTCTCTCGGCCTCGTTAAGTAGTTCATAGATACTGTGAATATTAGTGCAGAACCAGACACTGTGATTCACCAGGCTGTTCTCCACGTAAAAAGTTTAAGTCTGCCACCTGCTACCACTCCAAAAACACCTTTTGGCAATCTTGATCCCAGGGAGTACCCTGGGTAATAGTGTTTCCCTCCAAAGGATAAGCAGGAAAGTAAAAGGTGACTGGGTGGGGGTGGGGAGTTGTGTTAATTCCTTCTACATGACTAGTTTATTTATTTTTTCACATGATTACTTGAGAATCAATCCATTTTCAGTGCCTAGATCTACTTCTTGAAAATGGAAACCTGATTTTTACCTTGTAGTAAAATAATTTCTACTTATCCCACCTTCTTAAAGTAAAACCTGAGACCAAACCTTTTGCAACATAGACAGTAATTCTAAGAACAGAGTTTCACAAAGCACTAACGGTCAAGTTCAGAGACAGAAACCTAGGGGTTTAATGAAAGATTGGATGCTTGCTGATTTTTTTAATACTTACCCACTCTTCAACATTGGGGGGCTGCTCATCATAAACAGGCTCCTTGTCCCACAAAATATTCGACTTGTCATACTGGTCCATCTTCCTTCGAGTTTTCACAGCAAAGAATATTATTAAAGCAAAAGCCACAATAACCATGAATCCCAGCACAATGGCAATGGCCTAAAGAGAGTGAAGATAATGATATCGTTACATTTTAATTGCTTACTTCAGCTCAATGCACCCTCTGCCAAGTACCTAATCCACACTTTACAAATACCCTACTAAATATCTGTGACTTAACTGATATGAAACTGATACAAATGGCTGCATTTTAGAACTATAAAACCTACCCATACTAGTTAACGCTAGCAAAACACACACCCCTTAATTCCATCCTCAGAAAACAGTTCATTAACGTTAGGTACTATCATCATCCCCATTTCAGAATTTTACAGGAAACTATTCCCAACTAAAGCTTGAGCACCAAGGGGCCGTATTTTACAGAGGATGGGCCTTACCGTTCATTATGCAGACATAATCTAACCGAGCTGTAAATTAGAGGAACCTGACTGAGGATTCATTTAGTCTGGCAGGTTTTTCTGTTTTGGAGTCTTTCATCTACTTAGTAGAAAGGGCTCTGTGACCAGGAAACCCTACCCATGACTGTTCTCCCAGTGCCTGGAAGATGTGTTCAGTGGTACGCTGGCCCAGAGGCACCTGGAGTTGAGGCACCAGGACTCTGCCCTGGATATATGGGTAGCAGGAGGATCTCTCCGCAGCTATCTAACAGTGATACCCTTTCTCAAAGAATACAGGTTTGGGTAGTCAGAGGACTAAAAAGGATGGGGCTGTGGTGAGATAGGAGTACTGACCCTCAGCCCTGTGAACCACAGATACATCTGAATGTCAACCACAAACATTCTGAAAACCTACTATTGCAGGAAAACATTTCAGACTTCAAAAGAGGCAAAAGAATGAGAATTCCTGAGTCAGTTAGTAACCCAGAAACATTTTCTGAATATAATTAGGGGGTGACTCATGGCTACTGAAGGCAGGGTTTTCTCTACCCCACCTGCACATTTGAGTCACCTGGATAGCTTTTAAAAATACTGGCTTACACTCTAAAACGTAAAAAACACTTTTGAAAGAAATTAAAGATGACCCAAGTAAATGGAAAGACATACAATGTTCATGTATTAGTAGACTTGATGTAAAGATGACAATATTCCCCAAATCGATCTACAGATTCAATGTAATCCTTCAAAATTCTAGCTGGCTTTTTTTTCCTCCAGAAATTTACAAGCTGATCCCAAAATTCATATGAAAACACAAGGGACCCAAAACTTAGCCAAAATGATCTTGAAAAAGAACAAAATTAGCAAACTCCCACTTCCTGATTTCAAAACATAAAAAGCTACAGTAATCAAGATAGTGAGGTACTAGCATAAGGATAAAAATATAGATGAATGGAATCAAATTGAGAGTTTAGAAATAAATCCTGACATTTATTGTCAATTCATTTTTGACTAAGGCATGGACAATTTAATGGTGAAATAGTCCTTTCAATATATAATACCAATACAACTGCGCAAAGAATGTTAGACTCCTTCCTTATACTATGTCCTAACTGAATGGATCACAGACCTAACTGAAAGAGCTAAAATTAAGTCTTAGAAGAAAACACAGGAGTAAATCTTTGTGACTCTGAATTAGGTCACGTGTTCTTAGATATGACACCAAAAGCACAAACAAAAGAAAAAATCAAAACTCATCAAAATGAAAGGCTTTTGTGCAGAGAACAATAGAACAATATACAGCAAGTGAAATGAAAATGATAAAATGAGAGAAAATACTTGCAAATCACACATCTATAAGGGACTTATATTCAGATATATAAAGAGGTATTACAACTCAATAATAAAAATACAAGTAGCCCAATTAAAAAATTGACAGATTCTAATAGCCATTTCTCCAAAGAAGATATATGCACAAAGAAAACAAGCTCAACATCATTCATTAGCTGTCAAAGAAACGCAAATCCAAACCAAAATGAGGTGCGCTTCACACCCATTAGCATGGCTGGAATCAGACAGACAAAAACACTGTTGGTGAGAATGTGCATAAACTGGAATCCTATATGTTTCTGGTAAATTTAAAGTAATATAACCACTTTGGAAAAGTCTGGCAGTTCCTCAGAAGGTTAAGCACAAAGTCACCATAAGACTCAGCAATTCCACCCCTAGACAGAGTCAAGAGAAATTAAAACACAGGTTCACACAAAAAACTTACACACAAATGTTCAGAGCATTATTCATAACAGCCAATATGGAATTAGCCCATATGCCCATCAACTGATGAATAAAAAAATTTGGTATATCCAAATAAAGGACTATTATTCAGCAATAAAAAGGAATGAAGTACCGGTGCCTGCTACAACATGAACCTTAAAAACATTGTGCTAAATGAAGTCAATCATAAAAAACTGCATATGTATTGTGGGATTCTGTTTATATAAAATCCAGAATAGGCAAATCTATAGAATAGGTCTGGGAAGAGTTAGGGAAATGACAACGGACTGTATGAATTAGTGAAATGTTCTTTGGGGAAAAGTGAAAGTGTTGATTGTGGTGATGGTCGCACAACTCTGTGAATATACTAAAAAACCAACAAACTGAACTCTAACTGGATGAATTATGTGGTATGTTAATTACATCTCAATAATGACACCTAGCCCTTCTCCCAGAGTCTGATTAAAATAGAAGTGGGGTCTTGGCAACAATATTGTTTAAAAGTCCCCAACGTGGTTCTATTATTAGCATCCTGAGTTGAGAGCCTCTGACGCAAGGTGTGAAAAAATAAAATTGCTCATACCTCCTGGGGATCCACCACACAGTAGTGATACAAATACTGATCCACGTACATCCCAGAAGTTGTAGGTGAATAAAACTGGTTGCAGAGGGCAATAATCTGTGAACCATACATAGATCCAGAAGCCTGGGCAGTTGGATTGACTCCCATTATGTAGACGATTGTGGCAATAAACACCATGAAGCCCAGGATAGCACTCACTATTATCACAGTCAGGTAATATCTTCTTGTTCTAGATATTTCAGATCTTATAACACTGGTAACAAATATCACCAACGCAGCAATGAAACAAAAGGCAGCCATGGATATTAGGAAGCCCTTTGCCGCTCTTGGATCTGTATAGCCTGTTCCGTAGCCATAACCGTAGCCATAACCGTAGCCATTTCCGAAGCTTCCAAAGCCACTTCCAGCATAAGGGTAGCCTATGCCACCTCCTAGGATGCTGCTCCCATAGCCTCTGTCCCAGCCAAGTGTGGAGGCGACACAGGCAAATATGGCAATGCACAGCACAATAATGATCATGGACAGAATCCGAATCACTCCTGGAGGAGAGGTCCATTTGTAGAAGTGAAGAATTTCATCTTCTGGGTAGAAAGAATACGCCGTATGAGAGAGCATTGGTCGAACATGCATCTCTCCACCGTACATGTCATTGCTTGGTGCGTAATGACTTGGTTTGCTGAAATGCACATGAAAACAATTTCAAGTTAGCACTTTTTGGAGGTAAGCGGAAAGAAAGTATAAAATACCTAGAATAACTTAAATAAACCATTGGCCAAAAATAATAAAACAAACAAACAAAAACCCTATTGTTAGTACTGCCCCAACTGCCATCGGGCAATTTACGTGTCCCCCAAAATTAAAATGTCAGCATCCTAAATCCTCGTGTGATGGTATTAGGAGGTGGGGCCTTTGGGAGGAAATGAGGTCATGAGGTAGAGCCCTCATGAATGGGAATAATGCTCTTATAAAAAAGATCTCAGGCCCTAACTGGTTTGGCTCAGTGAATAGAGCGTCAGCCTGCGGACTGAACGGTCCCAGGTTCAATTCCGGTCAAGAGCACATCCCCAGTAGGAGGTGTGCAGGAGGTAGCTGATCGATGTTTCTAACTCTCTATCCCTCTCCCTTCCTCTCTGTAAAAAAATCAATAAAATATATTAGAGGGGGAAAAAAAAGATCTCAGAGAGCTCTCTCACCTTTCCCACGAAGTGAGGACTCAACTAGAAGTTGGCAGTCTACAAGTCGGAAGAGGGCCTTCACCAGGACCTGAAAATGTGGACACCCCATCTTGGAATTCCAGCCTCCAGAAATGAAATAAACGTCTGTTGTTCAGGAGCTACCCAGTCTATAGTCCTTTGTTCTATCAGCCTGCAGTGACTCAGATACCCACTGAACAGTAAAGATAACGATGCATCACAATCCCCTGGAGGGCTTGTGGGCCTCCACCCCAGAAGTGGCTGGGTCTGCAGATCTGGGGTCGGACACTTCTCCCGGTGCTGCGGGTGCTGTTGGTCTGGGAACCATAGCTTGAGAATCACTGCTCTAGTTTCTATGTATGGAACAGAAGTTCTCAAATTTTGCTCCATGTTAGAATCACCTGGGAATGTGCAAAATCCCCAGATGGAGAACTTCATACCAGTTAAACCATGATGCCTGGGGATGGAACCCATGAAGTTGAAAACAATGGTGTCAACCCTTTTGCCTGTGTGTGTCTTGAGAGCAGTGCATTCAGACATGACACCTATAATGACCTACCGATGCACACGTGCAATTCCTGGTAGCCTCACTCTCCTAAGAAGGCACATTCATTCATTATTCAACTGACAGCTATTTCCTGGAACCAGGCCGGCACTGTGCTCGGTACTGGGGATACAACAATGAACAGCACAGTCTCGGTCCAGGATCCTCCCAGAGCTGAGTCTCTATCAGGGCCGGAAGACATTAGTCCCTACATGATCTATAATTAGTTATGGTGTTATAAATAAATCAAATATGTAACGAGGGCTCATCAGGGTGATGCCTAATTGGATCTTGAGTCTCCTTTATAAAAATCTCTTGCAAACTCCAGTAATTGATGCATAAACATGGCTTGCGAAAGGCACACTGATGTGTGGACAGACCGAATTTAAGAACTGCATGCCTTGGGAGACAAAATTCAATTCCCAAACTGACCTCAGCCCCTTTTGTTTTTGCCACTATTCCCACAGTCCACCTTCCTCACCCCAGGGCACCACATCTTACTGCTAGGTGCTTCAAAGAAATTACCTGAGTATATGAGAATGAAAACTGATATCCTGGTCCTTGAGAATGTCAAGTATGAAAGCTCTATAACCCATCCTACTCGAATATTTGGGGCTGTCATGGACAGTGTAGCTTTGAACATCCTGAACATCTTGTATCCTGGCACACACAGCACTTATTCTTCTAGGGTATGGACCCAGAAGTAGAATTTCTGGGTCTTTTATTTTAGTTTCAGCTCCACCAGACAATGCCAAACTGTTTTCCAAAATGATTGTATCAACTTACACTCCCATTAACAGTGTAAGGTTCACAGAAGCATTGCTTGTGACAACCCAAAACAAGAAACAGTCCAAATGGGGTGCTATACTGTTATTTATAAGAAATATATATATTTGGTCACTCACTCAGATGACCAAATATATTTTTCTCATTGTATTTGGTCTTCCACCATTCCTGGCTCACAACTCCAGGAACTCTTGGAATGTCCTAAAAGTTGAGGGGAAAGGGTGTCTTTTGTTATGTTAATGAGGTGGTTTGTAGAAAGCACTAAGGATGGGGGAGAGTTGGAATTTTCAGTTCTCACCCCTACTTTCCAAGCTCCACCCAACCACACACACCACCTTCAGGGAGGGGAGAGGATCAACGGCCAAAGGCCAGTGGTTTAATCAATCTTTACTAAGTAACGAAGACTACAAAAACCCAAGAGACGGGTTCAGAGCGTCTGGGTTGGTGAACACGTGGAAATTCAGAGAGAGGGGTGCACCTGGAAAGGGCATGGAAGCTCTGAGTCCCTTCCCACATACCTTGCCCTATGAATCTCTTTCATGTGGCTGTTGCTGAGTTACGTCCTTTACAATAAACCAGTGATCCAGTAAGTAACATGTTTCTCTGAGTCCTGTGAATCATTCTAGCAAATTAACTGAACCCAAGGAGAGAGCTGTGGGAACCTCTGATTTATAGCCAGTCGGAAATGCAGGTAACAATGTGGCATTCTGAGTTGGAGTGGGTCGTTGGAACCTCCCATCTGTAGCCAGCTGGTCAGAAGTAAGTATGTTTGGGGGTGGGGCAGTCATTAACCTGTGGCATCTAATGCTATCTCTGGGTAAACTGAGTTGAATTCTTGAACAACCTGTTGTTATTTGAGAATTATTAGTGGGGTGGAGGGAAGCAGTCTTGCAGGATTGAACCCTTAACTTATGGAATCGAACTCTATCTCCAGGTACCTGCTGGTATCCTGAGAATTGTTGGTTGGTGTGTGGGGAACCCCCCACATTAGAACTGGGTCTAGGGGCCCAATTTAATGGGTAATTGTGATATATCCATATGATGGAGCTACAGAGCTACGCTCTAATATGGCAGCCACCAGCCACATGGGTTTACTGACCACTTGAAGTGTGGCCAGTCCAAACTGAGATGTGCTTTTAAGTGTAAAATACACAGTGATCACAATATGAAGAAAAATGTAAGACCAGCAAGAGAGAACCCTAATATTAACTATGTACTATGGCTGATAATGATGTGTCGATGTAGGTTCATCAATTATAACAAATGTTATCACTCTAGTGGGGGATGTTGATAATGGGTGATGCTATGCATGTGTGGGGGCAGGAAGAATATGGGAAATCTCTGTACCTTCCTCTCAATTTTGCTATGATTGTAAAACTGCTCTAAAATATAAAGGCTTAAAAGAACACACCCAGAATGTACACTATCCCATGAATCAGTCTTTATATGAATCTTGTGTTGAAATGATAATATTTTGGATATACTGAGTTAAGTGAAATATATTATTAATTTCTTTTATTTTCAATATGGTTAGAAGAAAACATAAAATTATATATATGACTCACATTATATTTGTCCAGCACTGCTCTGAAGCAAAAATGAAGAAAATTTACAAACAAGTAAAACTTATGTACTCTTTGGGATGCATAAAGTGGTGAGATAACAGAGAAAAGCGAAGTCCTGTCAGAACAGGACTTTGAGGTGTTGTTTCTTGACCTAGGTGATGATTTTGTTTTGTCTTTACTCATCATCTCATACACAAGTTCTGTGCCCTTTTCTATTTGTATATTATATTTCACCATCGTTTATAAAAGCAACATAAAATAAACATCAGGCTAATGGAACACTACTCAGTAACTATATTCTCTAACATTTTAATGACCACATTGTCATAAACAACTGTGTCCATACCATGTTCAAGTATTAGTCAGGAGGTTATGTACTAGTAATACGAACACAGCCCCACTACAATTACCAAAGAGTTAAAGCTACAAACTTCTTAAAGGAGGCAATCCCTAGCAATGCTTGCTAACAAATTTAAAATGGAGGAATTCACTGTTAAATCCCCAAATAATTAGGGATGCTAAGAACCATCAATTTTGCTTCTTTTATATGATGGCAAGAATCACTCTCAAAATCGACAATGTAGAACACATGATGCTAAGTGAAAGAAGTCAATCACAGCCCTAGCTGGTTTGGCTCAGTGGACAGAGCATTGGCCTGCGGACTGAAGGGTCCCGGGTTTGATTCCGGTCAAGGGCACATGCCTGGGTTTTGAGCTTGATCCCCAGTTGGGGGCGTGCAGAAGGCAGCTGATCGATGATTCTCTCTCATCATTGATGTTTCTCTCTCTCTCTCTCCCTTCCTCTCTGAAATCAATAAAAAATATATTAAAAGACCACATGTATGATTCTACTTATACGAAATGTCCAGAATGGACAAACCTAGAACAGAAAAGTAGACTGGTGGTTGCTGAGTACAAGGGGGAAATAGACAGTGACTTCTAATGGGTAGGGGTGTCTTTGGGGAGGCAGTCATAAAAATGTTCTAAAATTGTGATGATGCTCCCACAACTCTGTGAATACATTAAAATCACTGAGCTGTCCAATCTGTATGATGTGTGTATTATACCTCAATAAAAGTGTTATTTAAAAAAGTGATGCCATGTTGCCAATGGTCATTTAAACAAGGCATTAATATGGAAGTGTCATACCAATTGTGAAAACAAAAGGAATAAATATACATACAAACATAAGCCTAGACTATATTGAAGTAAACGTTAGAGACAAGTAACAATAGTTGTCTTTGCAGAGAAAAACTCATCCTGGAAGTTATGGGTAAGAGGGAAACTCATTTTTCACTAAATACACATATTTTATTTTTAAAAGCAAACAAAAAATAGATGAAAATTTCAACAATAGGTACATTTTTTTTTTTTTACATGTGATAGACTTTTTTAAAAAGAAAACTGAATACTTACAATTCATCAGGTCTATATGGAGGGGGACTTTCAAAAGGCCTCGATGACATGGTCAGTGGTCACCTGATCTTCAAGATAAGGAATGTCCTGTAGCTCCCAAGATAAGCCAATCTAAGCAACATAAGTAGGGTAATGGCATTACTACTGAGCTCAGAGTTTCCTTGCATCACTAAGAAAACTAGTGATACCAATCTCAAGTAACCATGTTTATTTCTCTTGTCCTTCCCATTGCTATTTTTATACATTGGACCATTAATTCCCTAAGCAGAGGAAATCACTGGGCACAGGAATTATTCAGCCTGGGAGTCCTCACAGCACCTCACACCATGCTCTGTACATGACTGGCGTACAAATATTGTTTACTTTGAAATTCTACATTGTAGTAATAATAAAAAATTCACAATGCTTCTACAGCATAGGTAAAAAAATTGTATTTATTTTTTAAAAACAATCTCTTCAAAGAACAAGATGGGCCCTATCTGGTTTAGCTCAGTGGATAGAGCGTCAGCCTGTGGACTGAAGGGTCCCAGGTTCGATTCCGGTCAAGGGCACATGCCCAGGTTGCATGCTCGATCCCCAGTGTGGGACCTGGGGCATGCAGGAGGCAGCCAATCAATGATTCTCTCTCATCATTGATGTTTCTAGCTCTCTCTCCTTCTCCCTTCCTCTCTGAAATCAATAAAAATACATATTAAAAAAAAAAAGAACAAGATGGGTATGAGAAAAAAACATTATTTAAATATATTGTTTCATATTCCTTTGGAAAGTTCATATAAAATGAGAATGCATATGAAAGTGCATATCGCCCAGTCAGTGTGGCTCAGTGGTTGAGCATCGACATATGGTCCCTGTTCAATTCCCAGTCAGGGCCACATGCCTGGGTTGCAGGCTCAATCCCCAGCAGGGGGTGTGCAGGGGGCAGCAGATCGACGATTGTCTCTCATCATTGATGTTTCTCTCTCTCTCTCCTTCCTCTCTGAAATCAATAAAAATACATTTTTTAAAGGAAAAACAAAGTGCATATCTAGCAGAGTCTAACACATACTAGATCATCAATGTTAACTATAGCATAAGCTGGTTTAAAAAGTATATTTTTCTCATTACAAATAATTACATACAAGATGCATCTATGAATGGTGGGACTGTGGATAGTTTCCCCTTCTGCTTTTCTAAATCTTCAAAACCAGGCATAATTTTTACAACTTATGGGGGGGAAACATTAAATGCATTGTATTAAAGAGTCCTCTAAGGCAAAAGCAGAATGATTTTGTTCTAACATTTCTCAGTTTGTCCCAATTTCATTCAATCAACAAGTATTTATTAAGTGCGTCCACTATATCACAGGACCTGTCGAAATTAAGTAGGAGACAAAGTTCTCCTGAAGGTCACCTGGCCTACTACAACAGGCATTAATTAGGACCGAACTACGCGATAAAGTGCAGTATGGGGATGACCAAAGACTTAAAGAGGAAGTGGAAAGGAAGGAAAAAGGAAGGAAGGACACTTGAGCAAGACCTATATTTTCCCTGGCCGGTGTGTTCAGTGGTTAGAGCGTTGGCCCATGCACCAAAGGGTAGCAGGTTCCATTCCTGGTACCTGAGTTGCAGGTTCGATCCCTGACGTAGGCTGGGATGCGTGCAGGAGGCATCCAATCGATGTGTCTCTCTCACACCTCTCTTTCTCTCTCTCTCTCTCTCCCCATCCCCCATTCCCCCACTCTAAAAATTAATGGAAAAAATATCCTCAATGAGAATTGACCAAAAAAAAAGACTCAACCAATCAATGAAGGAATAGGTGGAACAACAAATCGATATTTCTCTCTCTCTAAAAAGAAATTTTAAAAAATCTATATCTGAATATATTAAAGTGTCTAATGTTTTTTCTTCTCAAATAAAGTATGTGTAATCTTACATCACTATGCTAGAAACTGAATCAATTAAAACTCTTTAAACTTCATTCTTGCCCACCCGGCGTAGCTCAGCAGTTGAGCGATGACCTAGGAACCAGGAGGTCGAGGTTCGAATCCTGGTCGGGGCACATGCCCAGATTGTGGGCTCAATCCCAGTGTGGGGCGTGCAGGAGGCAGCCAATCAACGATTCTTTCTCATCATTGATGTTTCCATCTCTCTTCCTCTCCCTTCTTCTCTGAAATCAGTAAGAATATTAAAAAAAAAAACACTTTATTCTTTAAAAGCAATGGCAGCTATTGCCTACATCCTTAAGGACAATGAATTCCAAATGTCTTAGAATAAAATACTGCCTAAATGTATATTACATAAAACCTCGAAGATGGAAATGTAGCGAACATAGTAACATCAATACAGTTAGCGTAACTTTTCCAAACACAAAGAGGAAAGACAACTTCTCTACATTCTTTTCCTTCTAAAAACCACTTTATTGAATTGTAACATACAGAAAGTCCACAAGTTGTAGATGTACAAAGCCCTATAACTAGCATCCAAAAACACATATAAATGAGCAATTTAGGCCAAAATATTAGGATGCTATAAAAGTCCAGACTGTCAAATCTCAGAGGGAAGGCAGGGGTTGAGGGATGGGAAGAGACCAACCAAAGAACTTGTAGGCATATATTGACCCAAAAAAAGAATCAACCAATCAATGTAGGGATCCGTGGAACAACAACAGACAATAGGGTAGTGAAGGCCTAGGGCTGGGGGGAGGGTGGTTTCGGGCTAAAAGAGGTTAAATATCTCCCTAATTGAGATTCAGAAAAATATTAAGAAAAACTGAATTTAGACGCTATTTCTGAAGCTGAATGTCTAATACTGACCAACTGACCTGAGAGGAGAAATCTTATTCCTTCTATACCTTTCACTCACTCATTGAAGACTATGCCAAAAACTCCAGGCTCAACGATGGCTTTTGAACATTCTAATCTAGACCCAGACCGAAGTTTTTTTGTTTTGTTTTTTTTTTAAATATATATTTTATTGATTTTATTAGAGAGAGGAAGAGAGAGGGATAGAGAGTTAGAAACATCAATCAGCTGCCTCTTGCACACCCCCCACTGGGGATGTGCCCGCAACCAAGGTACATGCCCTTGACCGGAATCGAACCTGGGACCTTTCAGTCCGCAGGCCGACGCTCTATCCACTGAGCCAAACCGGTTTCGGCCGAAGTTTAAGTTTTGTCAAAAATCCAAACAAAATCCCTTTCTAAACTACTATTTCCTAGATTCAGAGTTTAGTTGTCATGACTCCTCTAGTAACAGAGATTTTAAATTGTGGAGCAAATAATTTTAGAAAGCTAGTTAAGAACAAGGCATGCCACACCAACTTCATCTCCTTTTTTGAGGTTACCAAACTGGTAGATGAAGGAAGTGCAGAGAGAGTCCTGAGAATCTTGAGCACATCCCTGCTGTACAGACCGTGTTGGGCAGATTGCTAAGAAGCTGAATAATGGAGTCTAATTAAGATGAAAGAATGGACCATTTATGTCCACCTGGAGGGAGGTCTCCAGTGGTTCTGCTACACACAAAGTGGAGGCAACAAGCTTATCCAGATTTGCAGCTAGGGACCCCACTCGCTACAAGTCTATCAAACTGATCAAGTTCTCGGTAAGGTCAGAAGGATGATGGAAAGAAACCTAGCGGTTGTAAAAACTCACTGCCTGACACAAGTTCCTCATCCCTGAGCCTCACTACCATCCTCTGTCAAATGGGGGATAACCCTAACCTCTGAGGTGGGATAACTAAACAAAACAATGAATTAAGCCTGGCCAGTTTGGCTCAGTGGTTGAGCATCCACCCATGAACCCAGAGGTCACAGCTGGATTCCAGGTCAGGGCACAAGCTTGGGTTGCGGCTCAATCCCCAAGTAGGGGGCGTACAGGAAGCAACCTATCGATGTTAATGTTTCTCTCTCATAGATGTTTCTCTCTCTCTCCCTCTCCTGTCCTCTCTCTCTAAAATGAATAAAAACATTTTTTAAATGTAAACTCCATTTTTAAAAACTAATAGTATAAGTACTGGATAAGGAGAGCTGGCTTAATAACTGTCCATTTTTACAAGTGCATTTCCTTGGTGAGAATTTCAACAAAAGTTGACGTATTATTCCAAACTCAGATAGCACTCACAGAGACAGGGCTTGAATGTAGGAATGACACAGTTATTAAAATGAAGCAAACCCTTCTTACGAAGATGGCGCCAAAAGCTAAGAAGGAAGCCCCTGCCCCTCCCAAAGCCGAAGCCAAAGCAAAGGCTTTGAAGGCAAAGAGAGCAGTGTTGAAAGGCATCCACAGCCACAAAAAAAAAAGAAAATCCCCACGTCACCCACCTTCCGAAGGCCCAAGGCACTAAGGCTCCGGAGGCAGCCTAAGCCTCCTAAATATCCTCGGGAGAGCGCACCCCGGAGAAACAAGCTTGACCACTATGCCATCATCAAGTTCCCCGACTACCGAGTCGGCCGTGAAGAAGATAGAAGACAATAATACACCTGTGTTCACTGTGGACGTCAAGGCCAACAAGCACCAGATCAAGCAGGCTGTGAAGAAGCTCTATGCCATGGATGTGGCCAAGGTCAACACCCTGATCAGGCCTGATGGCGAGAAGAAGGCATATGTTCGACTGGCTCCTGACTCTGGTGCTTTGGATGTTGCCAACAAAATTGGAATCATCTAAACGGAGTCCAGCTGCCTAATTCTAAGTATAAAAATTTTACACTGTAAAAAAATAAAATAAAAAGAAGCAAACCTCTGCATCATCTTAAAATTTGTGCATCATGTTCCTACTAAGTCCCTCTCCAGAGGGGTGACTTAAGATTATCGAAGATCTAGAAAAATCATGTCTTAACACAAATGATTGGAAAAACAGGAAATGCTTGGCCTGGAGAACTCAACATTAGAAGGACCACTATGGCAGCCTTCAAATATCTGAAGAACCGTCTTTGTAGTCCTAGACATGGTTCTTTGAAACACACACACACACACACACACACACACACACACACACACACCAGGGTCAGATTCCCTCTCAATGTTAGGAAGTATCTCCCTCACCCTGACCCCACACACCCTCCAAAAAATAACAACTAACAATATGATCCGATGCCAATTATGCAAAGCTTAGGTTGTTTGATATTTGAGGGGCCTGGACAGGACTTAAAAGGTCTCTCTCCAGTGAGCCAAGATACAGCAGACTGTTGTCCAATGACCAGCACAGCGAGTCGTAACAGCGAAAGGGACGTAAGTCAAACAGCTGCGTAAGAATCAGGGGCAAAAGAGAAGCAGCAAGCACTTGTAGAATGTTGTGCTGAAAGCAGCTACTGTTAACATAAAACGAAAGTTCCCTTCGTGAAAATGTTTACTGTCACAAGCTGTCCTAATTAAAAAAAAAAACAAAAACAAAAAACAAGCTATAAGATGAAGTAGAAAAGTCTGAAAATACTAAGCCCAAAATTATTCCTTAAAGCAAATTGTCAAAAAATAAAAAATAAACTTTTTTCTATTGAAGGGCAGTCTGCTCCTTTTCAACCTCATACAGCAATAGTTAATTTGCCTTTAAGAAGTTCTTTTTTTAAGTTGCGCCCGATATTTAGGTTATAGGCACTTCATTAGTAAACTAAAATTTTGAAATTAGGCAAACTTTGAAATAGATAAGCTCTGTGTCAGAAAATGCATTTTAAATAAGCTCTCCGGATAATTTTTTTAAAAAATACATTTTATTGATTTTTTACAGAGAGGAATGGAGAGGGATAGTTAGAAACATCGATGAGAAAGAAACATCGATCAGCTGCCTTCTGCATCCCCAACTGGGGATGTGCCCGAAACCAAGGTACATGCCCTTGACCAGAATCAAACCCGGGACCCCTCAGTCCGCAGGCCGATCCTCCATCCACTGAGCCAAACCGGCCAGGGCTCTCCAGATAATTTTTCAGCACACCCTATATTCTGAGAATCACTGTCTAAAATAAAGGCGTTGGTATTGTGAGTTTCCTGTGTAGAACACTCAGATCTTCACATGGCAGCGCCTGTGGTTCAGTTCTCCGTGCAAGTGTCACTTCCTCAGAGATGCCCTCCCAGTCCCTCACTCCACCCATTAAACCTGTTTTACTTTCAGAGGGCATTTCCAACCCCCCCACCAACTAAATTATTAGTTTTTCTTTTCTTTCCCCCCTGCCACTACTATCTATCTCTACTCCAACTGGAAAACCGTCTTCACAAACACTTCGATGTCTGTTTTGACCATCACTGTTATCCCTGATCCCTGGTACAAAGTGATGATCTACCAATATCTGATTTATAAAGACCAACAGCCCATATTACAGCTGGGGTTTCAACCCACCAGTGACCAGATGGAAGTTCTTCGCTCATTACACACAGTAAATACAATCCTTTAAGTTCAACAAACATAACTGGGCTTACAGTCTGAGAGGAAAAAGAGAGAAAAGGGTAAAATACACAAAAAAAACATATGGGCATCAACTGAGAATTCCTTAGAAATGCAGAATGCCAGGCCCCACTTCTTCCCTATGAATCAGAACCTGTATTTTAATAAAGTCCCAGGTGATTCATACCACATTCAAGACTGAGAAGGTAACTAGGTTTAAAGGTGTTTACTCATCTTTACAATGGAATTCTAATAAGGCTTACCTTTCAGAGTGGTTGATTAAATGATATAAGTACAAAAGCTTTTAGAACAGTGTCTCGAAAACAGGAGGCACCGCCCATGATTCCCTAAAATAACCTGCGAGTTGTTTAAATCTCACTATTCTGCTCTCCATCACCTAACAAAGGAGGCATCTAATAGCTCAATAAATGCAAAACTACAAAAAAAAAAAACAAACAAAAAAAAAAACAAGTGTTGCTTTGTCTGAGGAGTTATCTATTACTGTGGCTCCACCATTTAAAATATCTATTTTTAAAAATATCAGAAATTGAAAATAAAGACCCAATGTACAATGCAAAAGAAACATTGTTACACTTGGGAATGAGCAGTTTGAAAAATCGACCTCTGGATAAAAAGAACTCGTTTCAATCACAGCAAGAATGGCCAGCAGCGCCTTAAAGGTAAGGGTTTCTCTTTTCCAGGGATCCCAGTAATACACCTGTTGTGCCCCCAGGGCCACTCTCACCTGGAAGGCTGCCTCCTCCCCGCTCCAGGTCGCTTCCCAGGTGGGCAGCTTGCCCAGCCGGCCCCAGGGCAGCTCCCGCCCGGTCGCTTCACCTGGGACACGAGGGGCTCGGAATTGCTCTTCCAGCCCCAAGGTGCAGAGGCCATTTTGGCCCCTCAACCCACCTCACCACCCGCCTCCCCCCGCGCACTTCCTCCGACAAAGGCAACATGTCTGCTGGACCTGCAGGTCTGAAAGCCCCGCGGCCGGCCGGGGGCAGGTCCGGGATCCGCGCGCCCCCGCCGCGCCCAGGAACAGCCCCCGGCGGCAGGGCGCGCTGGCCCAGCGCGGACCGAGCGGGGACCGCCCGAGGCCTTCGGTCACGGCTGAGAATCCGAGCGTGAGCAGATTCCCTCGAAGTACTGCCTCCCTCGAAATGAAATCCCCGTCCCCCCAGCTTAAATCCACGGGGGGCTCGGCCAGCTCCTACTCAGTGGACTCAAAATTCAAAACATTCGGTCGGCGCGCCCCGTCACTCCCGGAATACAGTCTTTCAAGATTTCAACCCAGCCACCCTCCTCTCTCCCTGGGATCCCCAAAGGGGTGAGGCGGGGGCGGGAATGACGAGGTCCCCCCCCCCCGGGATCCAAGCCCCCTGGCCAGCGAGCGCCCCCATCGCTCCAGCCCTGGGGCTCAGGACCGCCGAGGAGCCGGGCGCCGCGCCCCTCACCCTGGGAACCCCCAAGAACTGCAGCCCGGAGAGCGGAGCGCCGGAGTCTCACTCGCGAACCTCCCGCCTCCTCAAAGCGAGAAGTTGTCCGCGCCCGGGCACAGGTACAGTAACGCGTCTCCGCCAAGTAAGCTAATCGGCGCCTCCAAGTGGCCCCGGCTCCGGGACGCAGCGGCCCAGGTAGCCTCGCTCCGCGCACCCGCGCCTCACCGGTTCCCGCGAGTCCCAGTCCCGGGGCGAAACCGCCACCGAAACCAGCCCCGAGCGCCCTTCCCCCGCGCTTCCCCTACCAGACCGAGGCGCCGCGGTACCCCAGCGGGGACTCTGGGGTACCGTGCGCCCCGGGCGCCGCGCCCAACTCTCTCCAACTCACGGCAGCCCAGCCCGACCCACCGGATCCACCAAGGACGGCGGGAGCCGAGGAGCGCGCTCACCTGGCGGGCGCACCTGACGCTGTGCGGACCGCCCGCACTCACCCCGGGACCTGGTAGGGGACTCAGCCTTCTTCTCCTCTTGGGTCCCCCCACCCCGGCCGCCCAGCCCCCGAGCATGCGCACCAAATGCCAGGCCGGGCTGCGGGAGGTCGGCGGCCCCGCCCGGGCGACCCCACCTGCTGTCCCCGGCGCGGGCTCCTCGGCGCTCCGGCCAGCTCTCCCCAGAGTCCGCCGTCTCCGCCGGAGGTGGAGGTGTAGTGTGGCAGCCTCCTCCCTCCGTGACCCATTCACCTGAAACTCGGATGGGAGGGGGGAGGGAGAGGTGGAGAAGGAGGCGGGAGGGCCGGCCTGCTCCGCACACCCTTGCGGAGTGCGGAGTTAAAGGAAAAGCTCCGTGTTTCGGGCGGAGGTGCGGGGACCCAGCGAGAGAAAGGGCTCGGGCTTCCGGGGGACTCGGGGGTGGTCGTGAGCCCCCCGGGGGCGCGCTCGGAGCTCCGCGGGTTTGGAGGGGAACAGGGGAGTGAGGTCTGCCGGGGACTGTTTTCCGCCTGGAGAGGGAGGGGCCGAGGTGGCTCCGCACTGGGGCAGGAAAACCACGTCTCGCACAGCACTTTCATGCTCCAAAAAT
This sequence comes from Eptesicus fuscus, assembly GCF_027574615.1. Taxonomy (NCBI): domain Eukaryota; kingdom Metazoa; phylum Chordata; class Mammalia; order Chiroptera; family Vespertilionidae; genus Eptesicus; species Eptesicus fuscus. The sequence goes on from NC_072476.1 coordinate 76,250,063, forward strand.
TTGGTTCAAGTTTTGTTGGAAATCCAGATGTGGGAGGTTTTCAAAAGCCATGCGTAAATTTAGGAACTGTTTTTAATCTCTGGATCCAGAAAAAAAGAGTAGTTAAATGAAGGTGAAGTACCCTAGGTATTCGTGTCGGTAGGTTTGCCATCAAAATACACCCCACGGTATACAGTATTACCACTTCAGGGTCCTCTGCGCCCTCCCAAATTTAACTATGGTTGATGGAGAATCTGGAGGGGGGGTGCGGGGGAGGGCGTGATTTAAACAATTTTAATATGCTCTTTGGCTTCAAAACAAAACAAAAACTAGTTTAGTCTGCTGTGTTCTCTTTCTTGATCTGGGGGCTGTTTCCAAAGGAGTGTTCACTTAGGAAAATTCATAGTCTACACTTAAGGATGTATACACATTTATATATGTACTGGAGGCCTGGTGCACGAAATTCGTAGGGGTGGGGGTGTCCTCTTAGCCCAGCCTGCACCCTCTTCAATCCAGGACCTTTCAGGACATCCCTCTCACAATCCTGGACCACTGGCTCCTAATCACTCACCTGCCTGCCTGCCTGTTGCCCCTAACTGCCCCTCCCCTGCTGGCCTGGTCACCCCCAACTACCCCCCCTTGCCGGCCTGGTCATCCCTTACTGCCCCCCCCCACCCTGCCAGCCTGATGCCCCCAACTGGCTCCCTCTGCCTGCCTGGTCACCCCCAACTGCCCCTCTCTGCCAGCCTGGTCCACCCACGCAGCCTGCTGTTCAGTCACTTGGTCCTCCCTCACTAACCCCCCTGCTGGCCTGGTTGTAGACAGCCATCTTGTGAGGGCATGAGGGTTAATTTGCATATTACCTCTTTATTATATAGGATGTTGTATTTCAATATGTTTTTTTAACTAGTACTAGAATGTAACAATTTTAATTCTTGCTATTGAACCATCTGCATTGAAGGCTAGAATTTAGGTTTCTTAAATCCTGTTTCACTTTGTGTTCCAATCTGGAATGCCAGCATAGCTAATACATTTCTGTCCAATCCCACCCACTTCTCTGCCTTTAATTAAGTGGTTAGAGATGTGACTCTCCCATACAATAGGTCTTAAGCCATAATTCAATACTTGAGGAAGCAAAAGCATTATATAAATATAAGGTATTTAAAGTGACGACAAAATATAATAATAAAATGATGACAACCTTAATGGGTAATTAAGCTGATTGGTATTGTTTTCATGGAAGTCATTTCTACAATTATTTTAATATGACTGTAGTTTTTTGAGTGATGCAGTTTAAATTGGTGGTGTTAACACTGGGGGTCAGGTTAATCCTCTTAATGTTCCCTGTCAGATTACTGAAATCCCCAAACATTCCACTCGGTTTATAATTAAACAAGGGAACATTTCTTAATACGCTTATTTATAAACACATATCTATTATTTTATAGTGTATGTTGACATGTTCTGCAAAGAACTTAGAGTGTTTTTCCTACTTTCTAAAATTGAAATGTTTCTCATACCATAAAATTCACCCTTAATTTCATTTTATTTATTTATTTAAAAAATATTTTTATTGATTTTAGAGAGGAAGGGAGAGGGAGATGGAAACATCAGTGATGAGAGAGAATCATTGATTGGCTGTTCCTGCACACCCCCTATTGGGGATCGAGCCCACAAGCAGGGCATGTGCCCTTGACTACAATCGAACCCGGGACCCTTCAGTCCACAAGCCGACACTCTATCCACTGAGCCAAACTGACCACGGCCACCCTTAATTTTAAAGTATACATACAACTTAGTGATTTTTAGTATATTCACAAGGATGTACAACTATCACTACTATCGAAATCCAGAATGTTCTCATCACCTTAAAAATAAGCCCTTCGTCCCTCAGCAGTCACTCCCCATTTTCCCTTGCCTCCAGACCCTGGCAACCACTAACGTACTTTCTGTCTGTATTGACTTGCCCATTCTGGACATTTTATGTCAGTAAATAATACATGTGTCTGGCTGCTTTCACTGAGCATAATGTTTTCAAAATTCATTCATGTTAGAGTACCTACCATTCCTGTTTATGGCTGAATACTATTCCATTGAATAAATATACTACATTTTATTTAAATCTTCATCAGTTGATGGACATTCGGATTATTTCCACTTTGGGCTATTATGAATACTGTTACTATGAATATTTATGGACAAGTTTTCACATGGACATATGTTTTTAATTTTCTTGGGTATGGTTTTTAATTAGAATTTTTATCATTTTACTCTTTTTTTAAATATGTATTTTCTTGATTTTTTACAGAGAGGGATAGAGAGTTAGAAACATCGATGAGAGAGAAACATCGATCAGCTGCCTCCTGCACACGCCCTACGGGGGATGTGCCCACAACCAAGGTACATGCCCTTGACCGGAATCGAACCCGGGACTCTTGAGTCCGCAGACTGACGCTCTATCTACTGAGCCAAACCGATCAGGGCTATCATTTTACTCTAACTAATGCATATCATGATATTTTTCTTTTTTCCACACCAAACCTAAACCCAAAGGCATGCTGTATTAGAATGCAAAGTTAGCTCTGGTCGGTGTGGCCCGGTTGAGCACCATCCCATGCACTGCAAGGTTGCAGGTTCGAGGAGGCAACTGATGGCTGTTTCTCTCTCACATTGATGTCTCTCTCTAAAAAAAATCAATAAAAACATAAACTTTATTTTAAGAAAGAATGCAAGGTTGGTTACCACCTTTTATTTGCTCTCCTTATTCATTCACTCAACAACCATTTTCTGAGTGACTACCATGTGTACAATAGTGAACAAACCCCAAAAAATCCTGTCTTAGCAGAGCTTACTTTCCTGCTGAATTCATGCATATGGAATATGAGAATTTATGAAGTTGAACTGTATGAAATTAGAAACAGTTGATCGTTTTTAACTACAAAATGGCAGTTTCATGTAGGTTAACTTAATACTAAGCTAAATTTTTGTTGGAATGTTCTATGCATTTTTTATTCCATTCAGATTAATTTTCCAAATGATGCTCACAAAACTGAAATATCTAGAAACTGTGTTATTTTAACTATTGCCTAATAGTGTGCATACTAGGTACTAGTTGAAATGTTCAGAAGGAAAATCCAGCTTCAAAACCTAAATACATCATTCTTCAACAGCAAAACAAAATTTGTTTGATGCTATGCTCAATGCAATCATCTTACATAATCATAAACTGTAGCAAATATTTAATTACTTTTAATCAAATATTCCTTCTTGGCAAGTCAGTGGAATTATGGACTATGATCCACTATTGAACATTATTTGATGAAAATCCTCATGACTCAAACAAAGGAATATTGTTCTCAGAGGTATGATTACAAATTGTTGATTTTCCCTGCAGGCAAATGCATGGTAAAAAAAAAAAAAATAGAACCATTTTTTCTTCAGTTTTATATGTAAAGGAGAAAGTTCAGAGCTCAGAATATGATGTCAGAAATTTGGGTTCAAATATCATGTTGCCACTTATTAGCTGGATAGGATTAATCCTTAAGGGAACTTGAAGTACATAAGCCTCATTTTTCTGTCAATTTGGGATGATAATAAATGTTGTTCTTTTCATAAGACTGTTGAGAGGCACGTGGACCATTTACCAAGATAAACCATGTGCTGGGCCACAAAACAAGTCTCAATAAATTTACCAAATCATTACTGTAGCTTGCAACAGTTCCTGTCACAAAGTTATTCCGTAAAGACTTGTTGAATGAGCATATTGTAACCCTGATTCTTGCATCCAGCATACGTGTGGAGTCTTGTCTATCTCGCTGATAGTCTCCTGCCATTGTGAAAACAGCACATTCCTTAATAGAATTTGGAGGCTTACATCTCTAGTACTAGGTCTTAGAGAAGAAAAGAAGAGGGATTAGAATACTTCCACTCTGCCTCACCTGCTTGATGAATGAATCCAAGGGTTGGTATTTGTTCAAGAGCAACTCAGTTTGGAGTTGTTGAGGGCCTGGCGGGAAGGGCCTGTAGTTTCTCCACCCGATTACAAGGTGGGAGGCTCCTCGTCCACACAGGACAGTTTCCTGGAAGAGATTCATGGAGGAGTTTATGAGGAAGTCACCAGGAAGGCAATTTCTGAGAGGATGATGACGTATGGAGAGTAAAGCTCTATCTCCTCAATTCCTAAGTATTAAGCAAGATCCTCAAGGAGGAGCCAAGGTTAAAGAGTCAGCCCCTAAACTGGAACTTCCGCAAGCAGACCAAGAGTAATGGTAATCACCACCATTTACTCAGGGTGACCGTGTGCTAGGCACTGTACTAAGTGCTTTATGGACTTCTTTTTTTTTTTTTTTGTCTTTTCAACAATCTTATGATGTAATGTTATTTTTCCCATTTCTGGACTACTAAAGCTCAGAAAGATTTGATCATGTACTCAAGATAATCTACTAAATTACAGAGTCTGTATTCAAACACAGGTCTAATTCCCAAATTAATATTCTTAACAATTTTACTGCTTTTTGTCTCTTTAAAAAAAAATACCCAAATGCCTTTAAACTACCTATTAAAAGATTTCAGAATGCAGCCATAAAAAAATAATCTCGCCCTGGCCAGGTAGTTCAGTTGGTTAGAGCCCCATCTGGATACACCAGGCTTGCAGGTTCCATCCCTGGTCAGGGCACATACAAGAATCAACCAATATATGCATGAATCAGTGGAGCAACACATCAATCTCTCTCTCTCTCTCTCTCTCTCTCTCTCTCTCTCTCTCTCTCTTTCTCTCTCTCTCATCAATAAATAAAAATTTTAAAAAAATCTCCCTGGCCAGTGTGGCTCAGTTGGTTTAGAGTCATCCCATGCACCAAATGGTAGCCAGTTTGATTCCAGGTCAGAGCACATGCCCGGGTTTAGGGCTCAATCTCCAGTAAGGGTGGTGTAGGAGGCAGCTGATCAATGTTTTCCTCTCACATTGTTGTTTCTCTCGCCCCCTCTCGCTTCCTCTCTCTCTAAAAATCAATTAAAATTTTTTTCATTGGGGTACAACAAGTGTTATGGATGAGAATGAACCAATTAGAGCTCCTCCTAACAACATGGAGAATCATTCAAACATAATATTGAACAAAATAAACGAGAACACCCAAAATACAGTATGATTCCATTTATATAAAGTTCGAAAGCAGGCAAAACTAAACTACATCATTTGGAGATTCTATATGTAAGTGGCAAAACTACACAGAAAAGCAAGGAAATTATTATCATAAACGTTAAGATAGTGGTTACCTCCAGAAGGGAAGAGAAGGTAAAGATGGGAAGAGAAGAGTGGAGATGCTTTTGGGTGCTGGCAATATTCTCTTTCTTCACCTGGATTCAGGTTACCTGGCTGTTAGGAGCCTACACAGAGAAACTCAGCATATCTCCTGCAATTGTTAATGGCAAATGGCACAAGATGTTAGACCTCAGTCCTTGAGTTCTGGCTAAGAAAGAATTCAGAGCCAAGACTCAAATACAAGCAAAAGTTTATTTAGAAAAGTCACAGAGGTAGAAGAAATGAGCCATGGATGAAGTGAGCCAGCAGGGCTGTGTGGGCTCAGGAAACAAGTTACAGAGGCAAAAGAAGGGGCCTCGGAGCTTAGGAAAATGCAAGCAAAGGTATGTACCTTGAGGGAAGAAAAAAGAGAGAGAGAGAACCAGGCTGGGTCCTTCCTTTTAAGGGCTTTTACCTGGTGGTCGGTCTCAGGGGAAGATCTCTCTAGAATATTCATCAGCTTTCCTGGTGTGCCTTGTCCCTTTAGGGTGGTCTCTACTGAGTCTTTGGTGCCAGGGCAGCCGGTCCTGATGTCAGCTATGGTGTCACCCTGCCTGGCATTGCTGCTTTTCGGGGCCTGGAGCTGAAAAACAGCTGAGACCTAGTTGTTAACTCTAGGGCTTAATGTGGGAATAAGCCCACGTAAGGGCTTATATGGGAATCCTATGAGGCTATCTCTGGTCCCCTTGTTCCTCCTTTCAGGGCATGACCACCGACATGCCAGGGAAGGAAAGGCCACCCTGGAGGCAAGTTCCCACCTTACAGTTGTCCCTTGCTAGTTGCTAAGCACCTGAAACTTTCCACCCTGGTGACCTGATCATTCCTACTCTGTGTCTGTCTGTCTGTCTGTCTGTCTGTCTGACTACTATAGCAAAATGCTGTTGCTAACCCACATAGTGTGGTCACAGTGGCACATTTGTGAATTGTATATGAAAAGGAATATTTATTCAGTAAAAAAAAAAATGTTTACACTGTACCTGATATGTATGGAGCCCTGACCTATCTGAGTCCTGGAGATACAGTGGAGTTAAGACAGATAGGGTCTTTCATGAGGTTTATATTCTAGTTGGGAGAAGACATGAAACAAAGAAAATGTTTACTGAAAATGAACAAGATAACTTCAGATAGTGCGGAGTGAGTGACTTGAAAAAAACAAAACAGGCTAAGGGGACGGAGAGGCCTGGGAGAGGTAGTGGGGGAGGAGGAGCTGCCTGAGGTAAAGGTTGCTGGCTGCCCCTTTGAAGAGATAACGTTTGAACTGAGACTTGGATGATGAGAAGAAGCCAGCCCAGCAAAAATCTGGGCCAAGAACACCGTAGGGCAAAATCTGGGATCATTTTGGAGATTCGACGTGCAGCAGGCCAGAAGAAAGGGAGAGTGTGGGCCACGGAGTCTGAGGCAGGCAGCAGTTAGATGCTGGAAGCTGAGCCACCTGAGAGTGTGTTTTCTTCCAACGGCAATGGGAACGCTGTAGAGGGTTTTAGCCATTTCATAGTGATGAGTTAATGTTTTGAATTTTGTGGTATTTTTAGTGTCAACCTAAGAATTGTCCTTTGTTTTAAAGTAAAATTTTTTTTTTTTTAACACTTGAGGATTTATCTTTAAAGTGTGTAGCTTCTGAATAGAAAGGATTAAACCTGAGAAAGAGCCAAGGTAATCTGAAACCCAACTGATAGGATCTTGGAGAAATGTAAATGATTCCTATTCATCTTCCTACTGGAATCTTAATTAGAGAGATTGCCTAAGACATACAAGATGTGGAGGGACTAGAAAGGGAGATGGTAAGAGAAGTTCTACCATAGCACATGATTATTTTAGTTTACATGCTTTTTTCCCCTAGATTTTGTAAAACTCCTCAATGAACAAGCATATATTATGTTTGACAATTAGGAAGAAGATATGTTTTCACTTTTTTCTAACTTACTATGTTGGAAAACCCAAACCTTTAGAAAAGCTGATAAAATAGCAGTATATGAACTATAAACTTCACCTAAATTCACCAATTGTTCACATTGTCCACATTTTCTTGTTTTCTCACACACACAATGTGTACAGTACATAGTATATTCTTTTTGCTCAACCATTTATATGCAAACACTTATACTTTTTTTGGTTCATCCATTTACAAGTAATTTGCAGATATGATGACATATTTCAGCATGTATATCCCGAGAACCAAGACATTCTCGTACATAGCCACTGTCTTAGCTTGTGCTGCTTATAATAGAATGCCATAGACTGTGGTTTATAAACAACAGAAGTTTATTTCTCACAGTTTTAGGGGAGGATCCCCTAAACAGCAGGTTCTGGTGAGAATCCTCTTTGGAGCTGTAGATAGCAGTTTTCTCCTTATATGGTGCAGAGGGCAAGAGCTGTCTGGGATCTCTTTTATAAGGGTGTTAATCCCATTCACGAGGGCTCCACCCTCATGGCCTAATCACCTCCCTTAAGGGCCTCCCTCCTAATATCATCACATTGGGGGTTAGATTTTCAACATGTGAATTGGGGGTGGGGACACCATTCAGTCCATAACTACCATCCCATTAACATACCCTCACAAAATGAAGAGTAATACATAATCTTATCTAATATACAGCACATAGGCACATTGCACCAGTTGTCCCAAAAATGCCTCTTATGGTTTGTTGTTTTTTAATCCAGGAGCCAGTCATGGGTCATTCCTTGCATTTCATTGTCACATCTCTTTAGTGCTCTTAATTCTTGAACAATTCTATTGCCATTTTTTAACAGAATCTGGTCCAGTCGTCCTGTTGAATGTCCCATGGTCTGGATTTGTATGCCCCTCACCCCACAATTAGCTTTAGAGGAAACACAGTTGGCTAGAATACTATGTCCGTGATGTTGTGGACTTCGTCCTGCACCATGTCAGGAGGCTGACATACGGATCGCATTGTCCTGGGATGAGTGATGCTAAGTTTGAACCGGATGGTACCCTCAGATCTTCCTTTCCCCTTCATGGTGAATCAGTATTCCGTGTGGGTGATACATTGATTCTGTGTGACTATCTTAGTCCCCAACAACCTTTCATCCCATGAAAGCTTTTAGTGTCCATTGCTGATTCTTGCCTGACTCGAGTGTTGCATCTATTGGTATATAATGTTTTTTTCTAATACTATTAAATATTAGTTTCAACATTATCTAGTACTATCAAGAAAGAAACAAAGAGCCCTGGCCGGGTAGCTCAGTTGATTGGAGGAGCATCATCCTGATACACCAAGGTAGCAGGTTTGATCCCTGGTCAGGGTACGTACAAGAAGCAACCAATAAATACATAAATAAGTGGAGCAGCAAATTGATGTTCTTCTCTCTCTCTCTCTCTGCTCCACCTTCCTCTATGTCTCTCTAAAATCCATACATAAAAACAAAAAACAAAGAATTTTAAAGTGTGAGAAAAAGAAGCTAGAAAACATTCTAATTCATTAAAATGTTGACCTTATATTTTCCTTTTGATGATAAAATTTCCTTCTGTTTTGCCTTTAAGAAGTCAACCAATCCATTCACCGGTATAACATAGGTATTGTTATTTACTAAGAAGGGGAGGTCTTGTGGAGAGAAGGCACAGCATACTTTGGTACAGCACTCTTCCCTTACGTAGTCTAGGAGATGAGGTATACCCTCATAAAAATAAAAGGACAGGTAAGTTTTGGATGAGTGGTGAGATAAATACTCTCTATTGTGACTAAATGAAACAGCTCACCTGGCTGCCACGTCTTCCTCCCACTCCTGTCTCTGTCACTTATCTTTTCCTCACACCAATTCCTCTACCTCAGATGTTCTCCTTCTACCTTTGTGTTTCTATTGCCAGTGCTTCCCGACTGAGCCACCACTTCTTCTATTCAACAACGACAACAAACCTGCTGTACTCTCTCTTCTCCTCTGAGAAGTGGTTCCTCCCAATTCTGCACTTATTCCAAAATCAATTTATCTAATTCTTTGACTTTCTAACTTGGATATTACATCTGTGTGTGGGACTCCTCCTGGACTGCGCATTCAGGGTGAGCTCTCCTGATTTACCTGAGCTCACTGGGGGCCCCTCCTTCTGGTACTTTGCACTTCTGTTGCTTTAAGTGAGTAAATGAACAGTCATCAATGCTTCAATAAACTATCGCTCAGGTATATTGGGGTTGAATTATGCTGGTAACAATCTTGATGAGGAACTCTACTCTTCTTGCCCTCTGTGCTTTTTTGTTTTTTTCCCAAACATGTTCTGTACAGAAGCAGGTTAATAAGGAAGTTTCCTTGACTCCCTTCCTCTAGACAGAGGGGGAAGAAAAAACAGGAAACCAACTCGCAGCAAACAATGAAGATGAATAGCAAATATTTGTTCCTTTCTGTACAAGAAGAGTTATGCACAATATTAGGTTGGGGGGGGTGGGGGAGGGCATGTGCCAGGGGTTAGGGGAGGCCGGGGGGAAGGTCAATGGGGGAAACTAAAGGAGACACATGTACTACTACTTGAAACAATAAAATAAAATTTAAAACAAAAGTATTAGGTTATCATAGTAGCACTTGAAAGAATCAAGGTTGCTTTGAGCTTTAAGAAATCCCGTATAGCGATTTGGTTGTTTTTATCTAAATGTAGTAAAGTTAAAATACAGCCTTTTAACAGAATGTCCCCAGTATCCACAATCGTATTTGGAAGCTGTGCTTATTATCAAACTTGCAATCCAGGAACCTGGCCCCTGCGGCAGCCAGATAACGTGCTCCTTCACCGCGCCTGCCTCCGCGCCTGTTGTACGCTGTAAGAAAGGAAAGAGAAGGGACTGTTTGTTGAGTAACTTCCGTGTCACTGCATCATAAGTTAAATATTATCCCCATTCTGTAGATAACAAAACTGAGTTTCATAGATAATAAAAACTTGCTTCACATTACACAACAAGAAAGGATAAAACTGAGATTTTAAAACATACGTTTTTCTGGCCCCAAATCCATGCCTGCCTCCTACACCAAACTGGGAGGCCCTTATGTCCACATGGAGAGGGAGCTTTGGAGGGAAGTTGCACCAACAAAACTGTATTAAGGCTAAAGACCCCGGGTGACTATGGAGAGAAGAGGATTGGGGAAGACTGAGGCTTCAGATGGATGACTGAGATTACTATTGTGTGGTTTTTCTAAAACCTGATGTTTTCCTTACTTCCAAAGCCCTCAGTGTTTCTGAGCAACATAAAGCTTAGCTTGCCCTGGCTGGGTTGCTCAGTTGGTTGGAGCATCATCCTGTGCTCCTGAAGGTCGAGGGTTCGATTCCCGGTTGGTACACATACCTAGGTTTCAGGTTTGATCCCTGTTTGGGGTGCATTTACGAGGCAACCGATTGATGTATCTCTGTCACATCGATGTTGAGCCTCTTAAAACACCCTGTTTTTTAAACCCAGCTCAGGGTTCAACTCCAACCTTACCTCTTTCTCAAGCATTTTCTGGCCATTCAAAGCTATTGTAGCCTCTGCAGAACGCCCCCTCCCCAGAATTCCTGACTCATGGGGTCTGTCAATCAGAGATAAGCTATGTGAAAATGGTTAAGAAAGGATAAGGACTTTATAAATGTTCAAGTATAGTGTATCTTAAATTGTTATTTTAACATACACATATTCTCCCATCCTCAGGTCAATGGAAAATTCCTGAAGGGCAAAAAATGCTTGTCATACTTCTTTGAATTCTAAAGAGCCCTATACTTAACTATACCAGTGCATTTCATCATGTTCCTACCCTGCTTAGCCCTCACATTCTTTCCAGCTTGGCTCAAGGGAGCTGTGCTTCTACTGAGAAAATCTCCGCCACTTTTCATCTTTCTCAAAGGGTGTCTGGGGTCATCCCTCTTCTGTCATCTTCACTGCCTCTCCTCTGCCACATCACACACGCTCTCAGGGTTAGCTTTTGTTCTCCTAAGGGGCTTTTGCTAATCCAAAATTGTAAGTCCTTCCCTTGGTTCCTATGTTTAAAAAATGCAGTAAACTTCTATTTTATTTTTTAGTTTTTTAAATATATATTTTTTTAATTGATTTCAGAGAGGAAGGGAGAGGGAGAGAGAGATAGAAACATCAGTGATGAGAGAGAATCATTGATTGGCTGCCTCCTGCACTCCCCTACTGGGGATTGAGCCCGAAACCTGGGCATATGCCCCTTGACCAGAATCAAACCCAGGACCTTTCAGTCCACAGGCTGACACTCTGTCCACTGAGCCAAACTGGCTAGGGTTTAAGGAGTAAATTTTTATGTAATACTAAGGACCACTAATCACCTTCCTCAGAAGTTATTAAGGGTAACTCATCTTTGTTCTTCATAAACCAGAGTGTTGGCCTTTAAGTTTACACAGGAATCGATTCAACATTGTACTGAGAAGTTGAGTTGCCAGCAAATTTGCAAAGTTCCCATTGTGTAAATACCCAGAGAGTTGGAATTCCTCAGTTGTCTAGCTCAAAAGGCTTGTTAAAGGTGCATTATCAATGCTGACTCAGGTTGGTCTTTAAGTATTAGGTTGCCTTAATGTTTTTTTTAAAAAATCTCAATTATTGTTAGTTTAGCTTCATTATTATCCATTTGGTGTTAAGTTTTGCTAATCATGTGGTTTTTACAATGCTTATTTGCATCAATAGGATTTTTCAGCCATAATTTGCAAGGAGCCAGACTTTAAGATGTGCATGGTTTGATATCCCAATCCAAACCAAACTGGAATTTGGTTTACTGCTGTATCTGCAGCAGCTAGCACAGTCTGACACACAGTGGATGGCTGATAAATCTGTTGAACACATGAATGGAAGGCCTCCGGACACAAGGGCTTTGAGAGCTACTTAGGGTGTAAAGCCTGGTAATGAAGTGGATGTTGGAGGGAGTAAAGGATGTGCAGGGGTTGCCAAGAGGAAAACAGCAGGCTGTTTTCTACATGAGTGTTTTATTCCCATGGGTGGGGCTCCCTTGACCCAGCCTTCATAATATAAAACCTTCTCACTGTGAGGAAAATTCCAACATTTAGAAGCAAGTGTTAGGAAGAAAAATAGGTCTGACCCCACCCCAGTTTGTTTGTTTTTTAACTTAAGGAAGCAAAGAGTTTCTCTGAGACCTCTGCTCTTCAGTATTCCATGGGATTAAGACAGAGTCATTTCCTGGTAAAGAGCATCTCAGAGTGGGTTGTTCGTAGGACATGTCCTTAGAAATCGAGTGTCAATCAAAGCCACAGACTCTTTGCCCTTTCCCCGCTTCCTGGATTAAAAGTAATAATGAACTGAATCTAGGACTTCAATTGATCTGGTCCTGCTCTCCAAGTTACTAAGAGTTATGATGCCACATCCTTCCCTTATTCTTGGAGACTGGTCTTAGCCATCCACAGATTTTAAAACTTGAAGAAAAGGAAGTAACACTCTTCCTGGTCTGTTGAACTCTTAGGCCAGTGGTCGGCAAACTCATTAGTCAACAGAGCCAAATATCAACAGTACAACGATTGAAATTTCTTTTGAGAGCCAAATTTTTTAAACTTAAACTTCTAATGCCACTTCTTCAAAATAGACTCATCTTTGTTCTTCATAAACCAGAGTGTTATTTTGTGGAAGAGCCACACTCAAGGGGCCAAAGAGCCGCATGTGGCTCGCGAGCCGCAGTTTGCTGACCACTGTCCTAGGCCATACCCTCCAATTGCCTCCACCCCAGCCCCTCAGAAAAAAAAAACAGACAGACTTTCAAAGCTGGCAAAATAACAAAGTTTGCATTTTTCAATGGGAACAAAAACAAACATTTACAAACCTTTCTCCACTTCTTGGCCTAACTCCAGGCAATGATTTAATAAGAAAATATTTACCCTATGTCCTCTTTCTTTTTTATTTTTTTATTTTTATAATAAACCACTCTACACCACTTTTCTCTCAATTAAATTGTATATAATACAATATAACAGTAAATTAAACCTATATACTATATATATATATATGATTTAGGCCCTTTTTTAAAAAGCTAGTTTATAGATTAATAAAACCCAGAAATTTAAAAGTTACTTATTCATAATTTTAAAGATTTATTCATAATTTTAGAAGGCTTTGGTAGAATTTTAAAATAGGGTCCCCTCCTCTTGTTTGGAATATATGTTGAATAATTATAATGAAATACTACATAAAAATAATTTATATTTATTTTATTTTCAACTTATTTCTAAAATTAAATATAACCAATTTTTATATTTCTATTTTGAAAAGGTAGATTTTTGTTAGCATGGGGCTCCAGTTATTTTTAATATTCATGTAACTATCTCAAAACCTAAATGCCTGTATCTTGTCTTCAGTCTAAAGGCTTAAACTAGACTACAAACAAGGCAAAGGTTATAGCATGAAAGTAAATATTTAGATTGCCTCTTAAAATAACTTCCCCAGCTGCATTATTCCCACAAGATAGTGTTTCTAAAACCAGTTCTGGGGGGTGAAAAGCATAACTGGGTGGTTTGTTTTAATTTAAAAACCCTGGCCCCCAATATTTACTGCTGAATAAGTAGTTTCATATTCTCTAACTCAATGTTTTATATCTAAAGGGTCATTCTCTCAGTGTCTCTGAAAGTGCTCTTCCATAATGTACTCGTAATGTCATTCCTATTCTCATAGTATGTTCCCCAAGTATAGACTCCATTTTCTTCAGAGTCTTTTTACCTAGAAGATCCCCGAATGATTTACGGGAGCACTCCTTCCTCCATGACAAGCCAAAACATCTCTGAAACTTATCTCTTTAATTTTCCACCAGTTTTTTTGGACACCAAGGCTTGGAGTAGAGAGGCCAGCAGCAGGCTTAGGTACAAAGGTACACAGAAAACACAGGTCTGAAACAAGTCTTGTCTTTTGTTGCTTAACATTTTTTTTTCTGGCTTACTGCTCTTAACTAATTTGGCCAGCCCAGAAGAGCAGTCCAGCAGAAACTTCTGTTGACCTAAGTACACGCCACTATCATTAAAACCCCATCAGATTATATTATTTCATATTATTTTTAGTTCAGATTATTCTGGAGTCCATATATATATCCTATATAATAAAAGCCTAATATGCAAATTGTCCCCTCTGGTGGGCAGTCCAAGAGTTCCACTGGGAATTCGACTGCTCGCTATGACATGCACTGACCACCAGGAGGCAGTGTGGAACATGGCGGGTGTTGGTGATGCAGTGCTGGCAACAGGCAGCTGTAGAGGCGCTGCCTGCCCTGATGGGACCTGATGAGAGCGGGACCACAACTGGTGATGGAGCAGGTGAGCGGGCGGCGCCAAGTCAAGGTGGGTGTGAGTGGGGGGTGGGGGGACCAATTGCCCTGCCAATCACCCTGCAAACAGCGACCAGACCAGCTGCAGCGGCGGTGGCAGTGGGGGGCAGGGCCGCCGCCCAGCGCCCAGGTGCTGAGGGAGCTGGGCAAGGGGCCCAGCTCCAATTGATCTCCCTGTAGGCGGAATGGTGGAGCAGGTGAGGGGGTGGCGCCAGGCCAAGGTGGGGTGCCAGGCGGGGCTGTGGGGCTGTGGGGCTGCAAGCTGGGGCCCAATCTCTGCAGGCCACCCTGAGGGACCCCACCTGTGCATGAATTTGTGCACCGGGACTCTAGTATATTTAATTTTTTTAATGTTGTTTAATTTTAGAGAGGAAAGGAGGAGTGAGAGATAGAAACATTGATCAGCTGCCTCCTGCAGGCCTCCTACTGGGGATTGAGCCAGAAACCCAGGCATGTGTCCTGACCAGGAATTGAACCAACAACCTTTTGGTGCATGGCCGATAGTCAACCAAATGAGCCCCACCGGCAGGACTGGATCTATATTTATAAATCTTCTGATTAATAAAGAGATGGATTTAGTCAAATTCAAAATTAAATCAAATACAGAATATATAAAGAACTCTTACACCCTGGCCAATGTGGCTCAGTTGGTTAGAGCATTGTCTTGTACACCAAAAAGTGGCAGTTTAGATTCCCATTTAGGGGGATGTGTGGGAGTCAAGAGATGGTTGATTCTCTCTCTCAAAGGACTTGAATAGACATTTTCCCACAGAAGATATACACATGACCAATAAGTACATGAAATGATACTCAACATCACTAATCATTAGGGAAACACAAATAAAAATCATAATGAGATATCACTTCACTCTTATTAGGGTGACTCTTTTAAAAAAGACAGAGAAATGCCCTAGCCGGTTTGGCTCAGTGGATAGAGCGTCGGCCTGAGGACTGAAGGGTCCTGGGTTTGATTCCAGTCAAGGCACATGCCCGAGTTGCAGGCTTGATCCCCAGTGCGGGGCGTGCAGTAGGCAGCTGATCAATGTTCTCTCTCATCATTGATGTTTCTGTCTCTCTCTCTCTCTCTTCCTCTCTAAAATCAATAAAAATTTAAAAAAAAGAGAGAGAAAGAAAATAACAAGTATGGAGAAATTGAAACCCTCATGAATTGCTGGTGGGAATATAAAATGGTGCAGCCACTGTTGAAAACAGTTTGTGGTTCCTCAAGAAGTTAAACATAGAATTACCATGTGATCCAGAAATTTCACTCCTTGGTATGTACCCCAAACAATTCAAAGTGGGGACTCAAACAGATACTAACATTCATAGTGTTACCACCATTGGGGTTCTTGGGTTCCCCGAGATAAAAATCAAGAGGAAACCCCAGATAAAATTTCAGACAGATTTTATTAAGCTTATGCTCAAGCACAAGGGAAGCAGCACAGAGGAAAGGAAGGTCCTCTGAACTGATTCAGGAGCTGGCTCTGCTTGGCTGTTTTTATTTATTTAAAAAATTGTTATTGATTGATAGAGAGAGAGAGAGAGAGAGAGAGAGAGAGAGAGAGAGGGAGGGAGAGAGAGAGAGAGAGAGAGAGAGAGAGAGAGAGAGAGAGAGAGAGAGAGAGAGATTTGTTGTTCTACTTAAGTATGCATTTATTGGTTGCACAGGATTGAACCCAAAACCTTGGCATATTGGAACCATGCTCTTAACCAACTGAGCTACCCAATCAGGGCATCCTGGCTGCTTTTATAAGCTGGGGACAAGGCAGGCATTTTGGAAAAGGTGGGCATTTAGAATTTTCCATGTCAGGGTTGAGCTACTTTCTCCTTCTGTCGGTTGCTTAGGAACTATTGGTTTTGACATCTGCAAAAAAGTAAGCAGTTAGAAGGGAGATAAGAAAGGCTACTTCTGCACTCTCGGGCCAGGAGTGGAGGAGTGGTGATACTCTTGTGGTTAGCTTATCTGGTGTTTCTTCTGATCATCTGGCATCCTTGGGTTCCTGGGTCAAGGTCCCAATGTGGTATCAACAACATTATTACATCATTATTCACAATAGCCAACTTGAATGGTATTCACAACAACCCAAGTGTCCATCAACAGATTAATGAATAAGCAAAATATAATATGTATATATAATATAATATTATTTAGCCATAAAAAGGAAGGCAATACTGACACATGCTACAACATGGATGAATCTTGAAAACATTATGCTAAGTGAAATAAGCCAGACACAAAAGGACAAATATTGTATGATTCCGCTTATATGAGGTACATAGAATTCATATATATGAGAAAGAAAGTAGAATAGAAGTTACCAGGGATCATGGGGGAATGAGAATGAGGAATTATAGTTTAATGGGTACAAAGCCTCTGTTTTGGATAATGAAAATATTTTGAAAATGGATAGTTGGGATGTACAACATGGTGAACATGCCAATGAATTGTACACTTAAGATGGTTAAAATGGTAAATTTTATGTATATTTACCACACAAAAATAAACATATGAACACAGACAAGATCTGGGAACCTTCTCCCAGATATCTTAATACAGTTCAAATGTGATAGACTCATTCTCAAGTTGATTCTTGACACCAGGGCATGGACATAGGTGGTCATCTCAATGTCAGGTCTTTTAATTCATCCAGGTGAGAAGGTGAAATTTCTTGACCAATTTGACTGGTAGGAAAAAATGTGGAACCCAATTTGCAATCTATTTTTTTTTTTTAAGAGACATAAAGGTTCTATAACTGAGGAACCAACAAAGGAAGGCATAGGAAAGATGCCAATTGTCTACTTTGTAGTCACCAATTCTTCAAAATTATGTTAAAACTAAGGGAAAATTTTTAAAATATATTTTTTATTGATTTTGAAAGAGAGGAATGGTGGGGAGAGAGTTCCTACTGGGGATCGAGCCCACACTGGGCATGTGCACTGACCAGGAAATGACCCTTAACTTTTCAGTGCACAGGATGACACCCAGCCAACTGAGCACACCGGCCAGAGCTAAGGGTAATTTTTTTAACTTCAAGTTTTTCTTATTACAAAACAGACATATATTCAATGTGGAAAAATTGGAAATTGTTGAAAAACATAAAGAAGAAAATGAAAATAATACATAGTGTCACCAACCCAGAGAAAACAACTGTTACAACTGCTACCATTTTGGTGGATTTCCTTAAATTATTTTTTCTGTGGTGTGCACAAAACATGTGTGTATATATCTAATACATATAATATATATATATATATGCAATGTATAATTGTATATAGATCATACTGTATCTATAACTATGCTTCCTTCTTTTTTCATCCAATATTATTTCATGAGCATTTTACCTATTGAATTCACCTTCTTCAAAGAACTTTATTTTTAATCACTGTATAACATTCCATCATACAGGTATGCAGTAGTTATTTAAATTTTCTGTTGTCAAACCTTGGCCAGTATCTCAGTTAGTTACCACATTGTCCTGATATGCCAGAATTCAGGTTCGATTCCCAGTCAGGGCACATATAAGAAGCAACCAATGAATGCATATATAAGTAGAACAACAAATCTCTCTCTCTCTCTCTCTCTCTCTCTCTCTCTCTCTCTCTCTCTCTCTCTCTCCCCTTTATCTTTCTGACTCCAGCATTCTATAAATTTATGGAACCAGGAGAGTAATGAGTTGTGCCCCCTGCAGCTCTGACTATAAATGGTGCAGTAGAAGAAGGGTGAAGATGTGAAGGGCGAAGAGTTAACTAAGCTGGGCATTCAGTGCGGAGGCATCCAGGCCATAAGAGCTTCCATGCAAATCCTATTAAGAGTAATGCCCTGTAGGTAGAAGTGAGCATCGCTTGTGTAGGAATCTTGAGGATCTACCTCTGGGCCCCAGCTTCCTCAATTGTAAAATGGGATAAGAATTGCATTCAAATCATAGAGTTGATGTTGGTTGGGATTCCTCCCCATCTACTCACCTCACTTCTCCACTCTGACCCAGGAAGCTGACCTGGGTAGGCTACATCAACAGGCTCCTTGTCTCTGCCTTCTGTTGGGTTCAGACAATGGGAGGTACCAACAGGATATGGAAAGTGGAGAAGAAGGAGGTTGGAATATTTGTTCTCTGGATTTCTTCCCTGGGTATCCCATGGGCTAGACATAAATACAAATTCCTGGCCCCTACTCCAAACTGGTGAAAAAAATCCCAGGGAGGGAACTAAGAATTTAAATTAATAACAGCATCAAACTCATGGGCACGGACAACAGTGTGGTGATTGCTGCGGGGAGGAGCAGTGAGGGTAGGTGGAGGGGGACATAGGAGGGATAAATGGCACATCGGAGACTTGACTTGAGCACACAATGCAGTATACAGATGATGTGTTGTGGAATTGTGCACCTGAAACCTGTATCATTTTGTTGCCCAGTGTCACCACAATAAATCCAATGAAAAGGAAAAAAATAGCATCCCAGGTGTTTCTAATAACCAGGTCAACCACTTAAAGGCTGTGGACTTCGGGGAAAAGGAAAGAAAAATAATCCTTTTCTGACACATCACCATTGCTTTGTTTTGCCTGTTTTGGAGCTTTATATAAATGGGATTGTCTAGTATCTACCCTTGTCTGGCTTTTATTCAATATTCTGTCACATTTTGCAGGTAGGACTGGTTCATTCTTTCTTATTGCTCTGTAGCGTTCTATGACTACACCACAAAGTAGGAAAGGGCTGGTGTTTTTCCCACATTACTAACAAACAGCATTTTCCTCACCTGTCCATATCCTTCAGCCTCCCACCCTAGCACAAGCAAAAATAATTCATTGATGTAAATACAACATAAAATAAAAGCACATTTTATGAATAATTTGTGAATGTTTGCAATGATACTGTGGGCTAAGACACAGTTCTAAGTGTTTTCACCTGTTTTAGCTCACTTAACCTTCACAAAAACCTTAGGAGGGGGGTGATATTATTATTCCCATTAACTAATAAGGAACCTAAGGCACAAAGAGGTGAAGTAACTTGTCTAAGCTTACGCAGCTAGTAAGTGGCATGGTCAGGATTTGGACCCAGGCAGTCTGGTTCCAGAGCCAGCACTCCTAACCACTCTACTCCACAGCTTCTAACCAAGTTCAGGGCATATGGCACACCAGTGGCTGCTATGAAAGAAAAGCATGGCTAGGTCTCATGAGTAGGATAAGCAAAGCGTCTGCTTTGCACGTGGGAGAGGCTCATGCATGTTCAACTTACATCACAAAATAGAGATGGGAAGACCAGGTAGGTGGCCATTCCAGCCTGGATGTGAGCTGCTGAGGACTTGAATGTCACAAAGATGAAGAGGAATTACTGTAGTCCAGTCATTCAGCACCAATTTCTCATCATGAGAATAGAAGAAAATCAAGGAGCAACCTGGAGGGAAACAGTGATACTATAAAAGTGACTCATGAGGCATTATTGACATACGGCATGTTGACATCAGACACCTACAATAACATTCTTGCTGTATGTAATCTCTCCATATTCTGATTTTAATCCCAAGGGTTTCCAAGAAAACCCTGGATAACACCTCTGATTATATGAAAAGCAGCAGACCATTTCCACCACCCTGATGCCTCTGGGTGGCTGAATCACATGGCAGGCACCTTCCAAATACTCATTAGGGTAGTTCTGCATAGCTTTGTCCCACGGTTTAACTTGGGTTTGCCCTTCAGCAATAACAATCCCCAGAATACCCTTGACTATTAACAACGTTGGCAGGCTTCCTGATCACACACAAGATTTAACTAGGTCAGGGCTGCTGTTTTTCACACATTACTAACAGTATTTTCCTCACCTGTCACACACCCTGTCCTGCCCTATGCACAAAGAGACTTCATAGGCATGAATAACAGCGTTAGGATAAAAGCATTTGAACAGGTATAAATAATCTTCAGGTTCGTTCTTTTGTAGACTTTCTGTTTGGGGACTGCTCATAGAGAGAAAGGGGAAGAAAATGGTTATAACCTGCCATCTTAGCTGGAGGGTTTGGTTCAAAGTCACAAACACACAATCTTGGGTTTCAAATGAGTCATTAAACCAACAGTTGTAAGACTCTTGTCTTAGCCATAACTTTGTAAATGTTTTCCAAAGACCACTAGCACAGTAGGCAGTTCTCAATTTCTGAAAGGATTGTGTTTCTAAATTTACATTGTTTTCAACTGGAAACACACTTTTCTTAAAACATACATATGATTGTTAAAAGTTGAGGTATCACAGGAGCGTCGTCCATTTCTCTACTAGGAAGGATGCTGGTGTTGAGGAGAATATAGCTACCATGTCTTTCAGTGCTTTGACAAAACTTCTGATGCGTGTCTTTCTGACCAAGCGTCTGCAATTTCATATTGTTGGAGCCATCATTGTATCCCTGGGGGTTGCAGCTTTCTGTAAGTTTGCTGTGGCTGAACCAAGAAAGAAGGCATCTGTAGATTTCCACAGAAATTATGATTCCATGAAAGATTTCCAGGAGATGAGGAAGGCTGGTGTCTTTCAGAGTGCAAGGTGACCTTGAAATGTAAATAATTAAAAAAAAAAAGAAATATGAAGAACTTCTTTGGATTGAAATTCATAGAAGTTTATCACTGACCCATATTCCTAAACTATGAAACATGAATATTTGAGCTAAGGAATAGTTTCTCTCTCTTTTAAAAAAAATTATTGATTGATTTTGAGAGAGAAACAGAGAGAGGGAGAGAGAGAGAGAGAGAGAGAGAGGTGTGTGTGGGGGGGAGATGTTGTTCATTGGTTGCTTCTTGTATGTGCCCTGACCGGAGAATGGAACCCGAAACCTTGGAGTATCTGGAATAGTTTCTCTTGATAAACAAGAAATACTGTGAAAAAATTTGAGATATTACATATGTACAGAAAAAGGCACTAATTTTAAGTGTTCGGCTTGATGAATACCCGGGTAATCCACCAGATCAAGGTAAAGCACACAGAGGCTCCTTCATGCCCCTCAGAATTCTTCCGCCACAGACTAGATTTTTAAAACAGCTTTTAAAAAAATTTTTTTTTTAATTTCAGAGAGGAAGGAAGAGGAAGAGACAGAAACATCAATGATGAGAATCATTGATTGGCTGCTTCCTGCACGCCCCCTACTGGGGATCAAGCCCGAAACCTGGGCATGTGCCCTTGATCCGAATCAAACCTGGGACCCTTAAGTCCCAAGGCCAATGCTCTATCCACTGAGCCAAACCAGCTAGGGCATAAAACAACTTTTTAATTGATACAGATATATTTATGTGCATAAAGTGAACTAAAATAATAATAAAAATAAAGTGAACTAATCTCAAGGGTAGAGTGAAAAATTTAAATATGTATATACTCATATAACTACTATCCAGCTCAGTAAATAAAACATTTTCATACCCCAGAAGGCTACCTCATACCCCTTCCCTGTTAATAATTGGCTCTCCCAAAATAACCACTATTCTTAGATCACCATCACTTAATTTTGCCTTGGGGCTTTATATAAGTGGAATTATGCAGTATGTGCTTGTATCTGGCTTTTGTTCAGCACTGTGTTATGTTTTGTGTTAATAGCAGTTCTCTTCCCCGCGCCCCCCCCCCCCCCCCCGCCCCTCCCGCCGCCGCTCTGTAGTATTTATGACTTAACCACAGTTTATTTCTCATTTCTACTATTCTGTTGATGGACATCTGGTTTATCACCAATTTGGGGCTATTATGAGTAAAACTGCTAGAATGGTCTTTTACAAACGGTAACATTTGTACTTATTTCAGTAAGAGATGCAGATGTATACAAGCATGTAATAGGAGGATTTGACCTAATCTGGAAAGACCAGGAAATTATTGTATTGCATTGCTTTTGGGTGGTGTTTTCTGAATCTCAACCGTGGGGACCAGGAACACATTTCCTACGTCTAGGACGTTAGTGGGGACCCTTCCTGCCTGTTTTCTTAGTCCTGGAAGCATTAAGGTTAAGGATATTCTGGCTTTGGCTGCCATTTGCATATCTGGCCTATTCATAACTGTATAAGATAAATTCCTGACTATATTCACAATTAGGACAACCACTGTTCTGTAGGTGATTATTTGTTTTCTTTCTGGCTGTCAGCATCCAGATCCCTTCATACCTTTGGGAACTTCCCAAGTGATGAATCTGGGAAGTGACCTGGGTTCCAGCAGTCCACTTCCCACTGAGTCACCTGAATCTGAGTCACGAGGGCACCAGCATCATAGGATGGGAGGGCTGGTGGAGCATTTGGTACAGAAGGCAGCAGGAGAGCTGTCCTCACCACCTGGGATTGCAGGTGTGATTCTGGACATTGTCCCTGCTGCCAAGCCTCCAGCTCAGTTCTCCAGCCCTCCCAGCAAATCTGTAAGCTAGATAGGAGATGGCAATAAATTCTTCTTCTCCTTAATCACACAGCTTAGGTTTCTGTGACTTATAACTAAGAATCCTGACTGCTAAATCCTCCTAGCAAAATTCCCTACAAAATGATTACAAATATTTATTATTTTAACTAGAGGGCCTGGTGCACGAAATTCGTGCACTTGGGGGGGGGGTCCCTCAGCCTGACCTGTGCCCTCTCGCAGTCCAGGAGTCCTGGGGGGATGTCCAACTGAAGGCTTAGTGGGCCTAAGCCTTCAGTCAGACATCCTTAGCATTGCCACGGAGGCGGGAAAGGCTCCCACCACTGCTGCTGTGCTCACCAGCCGTGAGCCTGGCTTCTGGCTGAGCAGCGCTTCCCCCTGTGGGAGAGCACTGACTACCAGGGGGCAGCTCCTGCATTGAGTGTCTGCCCCCTGGTGGTCAGCATACATCATAGTGACAGGTCATTCCACCATTCGGTCATTTGCATATTAGCATTTTATTATGTAGGATGGTAACACAAAAATATTTTGTTTTGTGTAAAAAAGAGCAATCTTGTATATTACTTACAAATCTTACTATCTTGGTAATTGCCTATTATGGGTCTAACATCTTACAATAACTTTAGTTCCCCCAAAGCCAAGTAAATGGTAGTGTTATCCATTAAACAAATTACTTCACAGGGCAAACAGAATTAAGTCTTTAACTACATACCTGCAGGTACAATGCACGATTAGCTCCTTATATCTGGGGACCTTTCCCCCTCTTTATAAAGAAGAAAGTAAGGTGCAGATCCATGTCCTGTTAATTGGAAAATGCTGCCCATTCCCAAGCCTTCTCTTCTCCTTCCTCCTTTCACATTAGCATGGGACCTTGCGGATCAGCAAATCAATCAGTTGAAATGGAAATGGAAATGTAATTTGAGTATTTCAATGCCAGTGTGTAGCCAATAGGCTGCGCCAGAATATACAGACCCCCAAAGAAGCCTGATTATATAATAAATACTCATTAACAGCTCAAGTTACTAATAATGAACCGTACTTTAACATCAGAACAAAGAATGTGGAACTCAATGTAAGGATTTTAATAGAGTTTTAGGGTTGACAACATGATTTCAGATACTTTTATCTCATCTGCTCCCATTGCTCAGGGGAATTAAGTGAGGCCACACAGCTTGACCCCAGACCTAACTCCCATTCCTTGGTTTTTCCACCATACAATATGAACATCAGTAACTTTAAAACAATAATGTAACTAAATTGCATTAAATTGAAATAAGTAGAAAACATAAACTCTAAATTCAGGAAAATCACATGATCTAGTTTTATTATTTAATTAAAACACAAAACACAGCATATATAATTTTAAAATATTTTATTAATACCAAAAACTTGTTCTTTATTTAATACTAGAGGCCCAATGCACAAAATTCGTGCAAGAGTAGGTCTTCCTTCCCCCGGCTGCCGGCACCGGCTTCCCTCTGGCACCCAGGACCCAGGCTTCCCTCGCAGCCTCGGCTTCATCCAGAAGTTCGTCCTTCTGGACGTCCGGTCTAATTAGCATATTACGGTTTTATTATTATAGATGCTTGTGTAAATACAGGGTGGGGGAAAAAGTAGGTTTACAGTCGTGAGTATGGAAAAGTAAATAATAATACAAGAGCTCAGTGCTACAGATTGAGAAGTCATTCATGAAAGGAAGTCAATCAATGTGGTGAAGTTCATTGTCTTAAGAAATTGTCACAGACACCCACCATCCTGATCAGTCAACAGCCATCACCATCGAGGCAAGACCCTCCACGGCAAAAAGATTACAACTTATTGAAATCTGAGAGGATGGTTCCTAATGCCATTTACTTACCACTGGTCCATCTTTACCTGGGACTGGGTGTGTGAACATGCTTCCAAGGACTCTCTTGGTGGGATTACAGAGCTTCGCTGATGATGACGCAAATGCAAGTCCTAACTCAGAGTACGCGGGAAATTGTCAAGGATAATTTGTTTTCTGGTCATGTTAAATTTAATACTTGGAATTTGATAATGTACACATGAAAAAACACATTTCAACTATAAAAAATAATACAAGAATAAACTTTCGCATACTCACAACTGTAAACCTACTTTTGCCCCACCCTGTATAGAATTAAGACGAGAATGGAAGGATATGTTTCAAAATATTAATAGTGACTACCTCTGAGGGGGTAGAATTATGAGTAATTTTGTGTGTATTTGGAAGAGTATAAGCTTCATTTTCTAAATTTTCTACAATAAATGCATTACTTATATACTTTCTGAAAAAGCCTTTTGACATTGTTATTAGTTATTTTGATATTCTACCTTTAGTCAACTCATTATTGAACTCAATGAAAGTATATTTGAATATCCAACCACCACTTATTGAGCAATTGGTATTTCCCGTACATTATTGCATTTAATTTTCACAACACTTTCATCAGGCAGTATTATCATCCCCAGATAAGGAAGCAGATACTTGAAGAGGTTCATGTCTCTCTCTGACTCTCCCTCTTCCTCCCATTCTCTCTAAAAATCAATGGGAAAATATCTTTGAGTGAGGATTAACAAAACAAACAACAAAAAGACTAGAAGGATATACTCCCAACAGTATATATCGCCAGGGAGTGAAACTGATAGCGGTTGGACTTTTATTTTCTAAGCTTTTATACTCATTTGTTTTTGTGGTTTTCTTCCTTTACAAATTTTTCCAATCGTTTTTTAAATAGATGAGTCAGAAAAAAATTACCGACTTTGCCTGTATCGTTTATCTTTTGACCATTGGTTCATCTCCTATCAGGTTTATTACACAAATCATTTCCAAAAATGCACATGAAAATGTGTACTGCAGCATCAACCTCTTGTCTTCTCATTTAGATCTCCTATTAGACTATAATCCAAGGTCTCTATCTGACTACTGACTACTGTATCTTCAATGCTACAACTGCTCAGTGAAAACATTTGGCACACAACTGGCAAATGAGTAAGTGAAGAACATATACTTTCCTCTTTCCCAGTTTTAGACACACTGACAAATTCTCATATTAACTTTGAGATTAGAGTGTATGTTAAAGTCGGGTAGAGAGAAAAAATGTACAGGGAATTATCTTTGCTTCCAAATCTTCACACCTTGCCAGAGGTGGCTGTTATGGGTTGAATTGTGGTTTCGACCCCCAAAAGATATATTGAAGTCCTAACCTCTGGTACCTCAGAATGTGATGTCATTTGGAAACAGGGACTTTACAGGTGTAATTAGTTTAGATGAGGTCATCCTACTGAGGGTGAGTCACTAATCCAATATGACTGGTGTCCTCACAGGAAGACAGCTGTGTGAAGACAGGATCTGGGTGATACGTATACAAGCCCAGGGATGCCAAAGATTGCCAGGAAACCACCAGAAGCCAGGAAGGGGTCCTCACAGGTTTCAGAGGGAGCTTGGCCCTGCTGACGCCATAATTTCAGACTTCTAGGTTGCAAAACTGAGAGGCAATAAACTTCTGTTGTTTGAGGCCACTCAGCTCGGGTGCTTTGTTATGGGAGCCTGTGGAAACCAACACAGTGGCCTTGACTTTGAATTCTTACAAGTAATGGGGGAGGAGTAAACAGCCACCTGAATGTCATGACCTACAGGTTTTCCATGATCTCCCCGTGTACTTTATGATAATGAAAAATATTTTCAAGAACATGCCCAGTCAACACAGGAATGTTAGAATGTTAGAAAAGCAAAACAACAGGTAACAAATTTTAATGTCAGGTACTGATATAAAATTTTTTAAAAATCAGTGTTACAACACCGCTTTTCAAAAATTAACATTTACAATTGTAGTAAAATAAAGTTTCACAAAGTTAAATTCCCTAAACACTTCATTTCAATATTAATCTAACTTTTTACAGTCTACCAAAATGTATTATTTCATCTATTTTTTTTTTTTAAGCATTGGTGCTCTTCAGTGAAATGTTAGCATGGGGCCCCAACACATAAAATAGAAAGGGATGCTGTTCTAGTTGGGAGGGGTTTTTGTGCTTCCAGAGGGGGGCTCACACTTCTCTACGTGTCACCTCTTTTTTAAAAAAATATATTTTATTGATTTTTTACAGAGAGGAAGGGAGAGGGATAGAGAGTTAGAAACATCGATCAGATGCCTCCTGCACACCCCCTCCTGGGGATGTGCCTACCACCAGGTACATGCCCTTGACCGGAATCGAACCTGGGACCCTTCAGTCCACAGGCCAACGCTCTATCCACTGAGGCAAACCGGTCAGGGCTATGCGTCATGCGTCACCTCTTAAAACTCTTAGGGCCCTAAGCATAGTTTGAGCACCATGGTATTAAAATAACAACAAACATTAAATAAGATTTCACTGACAAAGAAAAACTAGGAGGTTCATTCAGTAACCAACACTTTTCACCCTCTGCTTTTCCACGTTTTTCTGCAGTTTCACTTTAGAAAATTCTTTGGACACCAATTATTTGATTGGCAGCTATATTGAGCAGAAATTGTATTTCTACACTTGGGAAATTACAAGATAAATGCTGTTGAGTAGGATCCAATAACAAGGATTTTCAAAATATGTTTTAAGGTAGTTCATTGTTCATACTAATAAAAATAAAACATTTCTCATGAATACTAGGTGTACCAGTTAATAATGCGATTTTTTTCAATAGATGGAGTTACACATATGTTGATATATATGTGATTTGATTTGTATGCTATTTTGTTTATTGACAGCAAGCTTCAAAACTTCAATATGTCAAATTTGCTGAAGGTGTTAACATCATAGTTATTTTTACACTTAAAAATGTTAAATTTCGTGCCAAAAAAAGAGCATTTGCGGGAAGTTTTAATTCGTTACTTTATTTTGAAGAAAAAATTATCGTATACTTTGGGAAGTTTATGTTGAACATGCTCCATCTCAAGATACTTGTGAACGCTGGTTTAAACACTTTAAAAGTGATGATTTCGTTGTGAAAGACAAACAACGTCCAGGTCAACCGAAAAAGTTTGAAGACCAACAATTACAAGCATTATTGGATGAAGATGCATGTCAAACTCAAAAACAACTTGCAGAAAGATTAAACGTTGCTCAGCAAACAATTTCCGATCATTTACAAGCAATGGGAGAGATTTTAAAGGAAGGAAAATGGGTGCCACATCAGCTGAACTAAAGATAAATGGAAAACCGAAAAGTCAGTAAAATGTTGCTTCAACGGCAAGAAAGTCTTTTTTGCATCGAATTGTGACTGGCAATGAAAAGTGGGTTTGAGAATCTCAAATGCACAAAATCATGGCTTGATCCAGATCAACCATCAACATCGACTGCAAGGCCAAATCGCTTTGGAAAGAAGACAATGCTCTGTGTTTGGTGGGATCAGGAAGGTGTGGTGTATTATGAGCTTCTAAAACCAGGTGAAACCGATAATACTGATCGCTACCGACAACAAATAATCAATTTGAACCACACTCTGATCATGAAACGACCAGAAAGTTTCAGAAGACACGGAAAAGTGATTTTGCTTCATGATAACACACCATCACACACTTCAAAACCAGTTAAAGACACGTTAAAAGATCTTGCCTGGGAAGTATTAACCCACCCACTATATTCACCAGAACTTGCTCCTTCAGATTACCACTTGTTCCGATCAATGGTACACGCACTTTCTGAGCAGCACTTCAAAACATACAAAGTGGAAAATTGGGTCTCTGAATGGTTTGCCTCAAAACAAGAAAAGTTCTATTGGGATGGTATCCACAAATTACCTGAAAGATGAGGGAAATGTATAGCTAGTGATGGACATTACTTTGAATAAAGCACTTTTGATGTTTCTCTTGAAATCATCGTGTTTTCTTTGATTACAAAATCTGCCATTATTAACTGGTACACCTAGTAAATCCCCAAAGCCAAGATGTTCTTGGGAAGATGAAGCATCCCAATAAATGAAAGGGGGATTCTAAGTAAATATAACGTCATGGGGCCTGAGGATAAATGTCCAAACCGCAGAGAAAATGTCAAAACAACATTCACACGGTCCTATGAGAAGGGATGTGCACAGGAACAGCTGGGCTGTGGAGATGTGTGCACAGTGAGACTGATTAAAGATGGGAAGGCTGGGCAGTGCACTTGGAGGTCCCGGATCTGTCTCTTGCTTCAGCAGTGTTCTGTCCCTGGAACAGACCCAGGGACGCCCCTTCTTTCAGCCTCCAACCACTCTCCTGTGTCTCATCCAGTCACCACCTTCAGAACCACCTCCGGGACCAGCCAACACACCGTTGTTGTTTTTTCTACCTTAACTCCTTATTGCTGAACAACCATGAGCTCCCAAATTCGTCAGAATTATTCCACCGAGGTGGAGGCTGCGGTCACCCGCCTGGCCAACCTGCATCTGTGGGCCTCCTACACCTACCTCTCTCTGGGCTTCTATTTCAACCGTGATGATGTGGCTCTGGAGAGTGTGGGCCACTTCTTCCGCGAGTTGGCAGAGAAGAAGTGTGAGTGCGCTGAGCATCTCTTAAAGTTCCAAAACAAGCCTGGCGGCCACATTGTCTTCCAGGACGTGCAGAAACCTTCCCAAGATGTCTGGGGCAAAACTCAGGATGCCATGGCAGCTGCCCTGGCCTTGGAGAAGAGCCTGAACCAGGCCCTTTTGGAGCTGCAGGCCCTGGGTTCTACCCACTCAGGCCCTCAGCTCTGTGACTTCCTGGAGAACCACTCCCTGGATGAAGAGGTGAAACTGATCAAGAAGATGGATGACCACCAGACTAACATCTGCAGGCTGGCTGCCCCCAGGCTGGGCTGGGGGAGTATCTCTTTGAAAGGCTCACCCTCAAGCATGACCAGGAGCCTTTGGAGCCCAGAGGCCTTTCAGAGGCCCCTCTGCATCCCCCTGGTGTCTCTGGCTTTTACCTGAGCCTCTTCCTGAAACTACTAGCCATTCTTTTAACCACCCTGGAGCCCTCTCCCATGCACTGGACCAAATGAAACAATAAAGCTTTTTGCAGCAAAACAAACAAACAAAACAAAACAAAAAGATGGGAAGGCCGTGTTGGACCCCACTGGGCACAGAACCACAATGAAAGCATTTACTTAAGGCTACGTGTGGTTAGAGTTATTACAACACAACGGAGAAGGTCAGGAGACACATGGCCTTGTGATTAGCTGGCAGGGCTTGCTCATTAAGGACCTTTCCAGAGACTTTTTCTAGGTAGTTTATTAATTTCACAAGCATTTCTATAGATTCCACACTAATGTAGTGCTTAGAATGTGCCAGGCTCTGTTCTACACATTTAATCCTCATAACAACCCTATGAGGTGGGTACTATTTTAGCCCCATTTTACAGGTGGGGAAATAGGCACTGAGAGATTGCACAACTTGCCCAAGATCATCAGACTTGAAAATGTTGATCTTGAATTCAAACCCTCTTCAGGGAAAAAATGACACGTTTGGCTAGGATGAGAAATTTGTCCT
Source organism: Eptesicus fuscus (assembly GCF_027574615.1). Classification (NCBI taxonomy): domain Eukaryota; kingdom Metazoa; phylum Chordata; class Mammalia; order Chiroptera; family Vespertilionidae; genus Eptesicus; species Eptesicus fuscus. The sequence goes on from NC_072476.1 coordinate 76,280,408, forward strand.
AGAAAATCGTAGGAGCCGGCCTGAGTGAAAAAGGAGAACTTGATCCTCTACAGCACCAGAATCAAGACTTTCTCAGCTCCGGAACTGATACTCGTCTTCTCTCACACCCCAGGATGTGAGCTCTAAATCACTTTTAATTTCAACAAAGATAAACATAAATTGTACACAGATGAATTCAGTATGTCTTCCATTCTTAGTAAAGTTGAGGTTTTTCTGAAATGTCTGATGTGAAACCATACTGTTCTAACATTGCAGACTGGCTAAACCAACCGAAAGCTGATTCAGGAAGCACTTGCTTCTCGAATATCACGGAGACTAACATAAAAAAAGGCAGTAAATAAATATTAAGTTTGATATTAAAAAAAGTGGTTTCAAATAAGGTTTAAGAATAACCTTGTACATCCCAATTCATTACTTTATCATATTCTTGAATTCTCTGCTTTATGTGAGAAAGTTTATTCTTTAGATAGTCACAGCGCTCTTTTTTTTCCAGAAACGTAGGATCCTGGAAAAGAAACACAGTTGTTATGTCAGCCTGTGCTTACCTCAGCAAAGAACTCAGAAACATACATTATCGCCCAGAAAAATCTCCCTTCTTAAGAGATTTTCCTGCAGCAGATTTCAAAATCTGCTTAGTAAGAAAACCAGCTAAGCTCTCCACAGGTTTCTAATAAACTGTATTTTTTAGAATAGTTTTAGGTTCTCAGCAAAGTTGAGAAATTCAAAGAGCTGAGCTACCTATAACTTTAGTAGTTTAAAATACATGCAAAGTAAATAATAACTATAGAAATGTTTAATGAAAGCTCTCTTTGGCCTCTACTGATTTGTGCAAACAAGTGAAGGATGGAGTTAGAAACATGTAACGTAACATAACCTTCGGGAGGAAACGTGGGTGACAGGTGGTGTATCAGTGCTCCTTTCCCGGGGTGGCTAAATCAGGACACGACAGAATGCCATCAGAACAGAACAAAGATGAGGAGAAAAGGTGTCCAGCAGGCACCCCTGGTCCCCTAACAAGTAGAATCTTAAGAAACACAGAAAAACAGTCCTGGCTCAGTTGGTTGAGCACTGTCCTGTGCACCAAAAGGCTGACAGTTCAACTGCCCAGTCAGGGCACATACCCTGGTTGCAAGTTTAATCCCCAGTTGGGATGGGTACAGGAGGCAACACTGATGTTTCTCTCTCTCTTTTTCCCTTCCTCTCACTCTAAAAAAAAAAAAAATGAATAAAAAAAGAAATAAAAAAAAAAGAACTACTTTTAAAGCTAAAAGAATCTAAAATCTGCCAGTTGTCTCCATTGTACCTGGATAAGAATATACTTTGAAGAAAATAATTTTACTAACCTTCTTTTTTTTCTTAAATTCTTCATGGATTCTTGAAATTCTCTCATGTTCCTAGGAATAGTATATTGTATACTGGAATTAAAACACTTGCATTTACTCACAACCTATCTCAAGAATGTGTCTCAAAGTACACTGGGAATTAGAACAGAAAACAATTTTTACCTAAGACTGCAATCACTATATTCATACACAAAAATGCAATTCACCGACGTGTGAGGATTACTATGTGCCAGGCACTGGGACTGAGGGGTGAACAGAGGGAAAGGCCCCGCCTGCATGAAACCAGAAGCGAGTCCCAGTGGCACTGCCTGCCAGTGGTGTGACCTTGAGCAAGCTCATTACCCTCCCGAAGACTCAGTTTTCTTATTGGCAAAATGGAAATAATAACCATAAGTACCTCATAGGGTTGTGAGAAGCTTCACTTTTATGAAATGATCCCTGTAAAGTGCTTGGCACATAATGATCACACTCGCTATTATTAAGCATTATTTTCAGCTTCATTGGAAAGTTCATTTTCATGTTATCACATATTGTGATTAAGAGGCTGACATTATTCAACTTTTGAAAACAGCTAATATAATGTTCCTTCTAGCTTTACGCTAAGTTTTATATAAAAATGTGCAACTTATACTTTACTTAAATAAGAAAATCCCTGTTTAATAATTTAAGGCTGAAGACATTAAATTATATAATTTGAATTGTAACCTTGACTAGTCACCTTGACGACCTCAAGTGACTAACTTCCCTAGACATACACAGCAGACGCATGTGGTTATGACTTCTCTATATTTCAAAAAAGGTCAGATTTATCCTCTCGTCACTCAGTGTTCCCAGGCAGCCGCAGACACTGACCTGTTGGTTTCCCGAATGATGCGGCAGTCTGCTCATCACTGCGTCCAGCTCATCGAACTTCCTCAAGACGGCCTGGACTTCTGCAGAGAGCTCCTTGTACTCTGAAAACTGGTCTTGGAACACAGCCTTATAGCGCTCTCGTTCATCATCTGTCCGAATCACAGGGTATTTTCTGGGGGGGGGGAGGGAGGGAGGAGGAATTAACCAGAGTTATAACTTGTTCACTAAAACAAGCTGAATTCGAAATCAGTTTAGCTTATTCCTCACTGACCATACTGTGTACCTCCAACTCAATATGCTACCTCACAGGTAACAAACAACTGCTCAAACAGAAATGATTGTAAGCAGAGAGGATTAACTTGGAGACAAAAAGAAAAATGAAAAGCCCAAATGGAAACTCTCAATTTCTAGCCCGAAGAAGGATTTATATTGATACTCACGCCACATAGTCAGGCAACATGATAGGTTTAGGAATGTGGCCTGAGGGGATATGTCCACTCAGTATTTCAGGTTTCATATTTGTTGGTCTCAATTCTTTGAAATGAACTTCTTGGTCTCTCTGTCTGTCACCGCCGATGGCCATTTCACACTATCATTTAGGGAGAAAAAGAAGATTTGTTTATAAACAGAGATAGAAGGAGAAAAAAACAGCAGAATTTTATTCTTAGACGAAAATGGAGGGGCAAGAAGAATAAAAGCAGGAACAATTAACGTGTCACTTTAGAATTACATGTTTTATAGTCATGAAGTTGTTCTGTTTCTGTAACCGCTAAAGGGACACAGGGAGATATGGGAGAGCACATACTAGGTACAACACCCTCCAACCCCAATCACATGTATATCAAAGATGGACGATGACATGGTGGGTGTGGCTGTCTTAAGTACTTTATTTATTTAGGATTTTTACCCCTAACTAATGGTAAAAGTATAAAAAAACGTAGTCCAAAGTAAGAAATTCAGGGACCAAAAATGGAACAAGTCTACTTAAGTGGAATAAGAAAGAATGACACCAGAACCTGAGATGAATGAATTACAAGTAGCCACTGAGTAGGTCAGAGAGGGATGCATGTTGCATTGTTTTCATTATCTGAAAGGAAAGCAAAGAATCCAGAGGGGAGGTGGTGGATGCCTTTAACTTGCCCACGTATCCCTAACCTGCGATTCCCTGAAGAGGCTGTAAGGATCCTGGACGTGGTGGTTTAAGTCACTCTGGTTTCTACCCTGGAGAGCGCTAGAGGCCTTTTTAGTAAAAAATGGTACTTTCAAAAGACAGGAAAAGAACATAAGATGAAGTGGCCCAGGGAGGAAGTATAAGGGACAAGCCTTACGAGCTAAAATAGCCGAAAGAAGGGCAGTGGGAGTGGAAGGCCAGGCGAACCTGCCCTAGACCAGGCCGGCTAAGACGGATATGCAGCTTTGGGGCTCAGAAGAGAGTTCAGGACTCCACTAAGCAGTGCCCAGAATACCACACAAGTTGGTAAGGTTGGTGGATGCCAGGAAAGGGGTTTCCATTTTACACGTAAAGGAGCCCTGTTCAGAGAGGTTTAGTACATTTTCCAAGGTCCCACAGCTGTGACGTGCAAAGGCCACAATTAAAACCCAGAACTTTTTGACTCACTGATACTTCAAATGAGTAATACAAGGAAACTGGTCTACTTAACTGTATATTGTTCAATCGCTAAGTTCCCTGAAGTTCTGGTAGCATGCCAGAAAGGAGTTTGAGCAGGGCGGGGCGGGCAATGCCATCCTGCTGGAGGAATGAACTTGAGCTGGGCACACTGATTCCTCCTCAGAGAGGTCAGCTCCCCACCTCTGGCCCCATGGACCCCTGGCTCATGCTTGTTAAATTAAACTAAACTGAGAGTAGCTTAGGAGGGCCCCTACTTCACTGAAAACAAATATAAAATGAGATTTTAGAGACATGCCAGGAAGCTTTTAAAATCCTTTGTTTCTTGATTTCCTATCTCTACGGCTGCCTTTGAGGTTTGGTCTAACATTAGCTCATTCTAAAAACCACTAGCTCCTAACTCACCAAACCGTGCAGCAAGATTAGAGGATCAGACTCCGAGGCTGCTAACCAAGGTTATGAAAAGGAGAAGTCTGCAGCCCAGGTGCTAGGGCAGTGGTCGGCAAACTCACTAGTCAACAGAGCCAAATATCAACAGTACAACGATTGAAATTTCTTTTGAGAGCCAAATTTTTTACACTTAAACTTCTTCTAACGCCACTTCTTCAAAATAGACTCGCCCAGGCCGTGATATTTTGTGGAAGAGCCACACTCAAGGGGCCAAAGAGCTGCATGTGGCTCGCGAGCCGCAGTTTGCTGACCACTGTCTAGGCGAAAAGGAGCCAGACCACCTCTGAGCAGGCCCCCACATCGGGCAGGGCAGTCCATGGGAGGTTTGGCTTTTTCCTGGGTGAAGTGTTTTCAAGCAGGAACTACTCATTGTCCTTACTTGTCTTTCCCTGTTTCCAAGATTTACCTTTTACTATAAAGAAGGAGTTTTAAGAAGCCAGAACACTTCCACAAAGACTATTTCATCTGCTTCAATGTGTTTTTGTTTTTATGCTCACAACATTTCCTTCCACTCTTTCAGTGTGAACCTCACTGAGCATCAGTTCAGAGAACCCTGTTGGGGAAAAAGGTCTGGAACTGGACCTGCGACGAAGGACCAAAACCACTTTAAAGCTTTCACAGGACGGATGCCCTGGCTCCAGCCCCGGGCCAGACCACGCTCAAGCAGTGTTCTGATTACAAACACAAGCCCCACATAGGGCCTTTCTCTGCTTCTGACAAAAACTAGTTTGGTCAGCAAATTTCAGAAAAGCTTTACTGGGAGGCAAGAGAAGGTAATTAAGCAACAGGATAACTAATGCTTTGGATAGAATCACTAAGCCTCTCAAATTAAAAATGGGCTGAATGAAAAAAAGGAAAAAAAGGGGGGCTGAATGAATATTGTTAGGTTAGAAATAGGGCGAGCTAGGTAAGTGTTTCAGTGTCCATCTGCCCAATTCCCAATTTTCTCTCCCTCTGAGAGTATAATGTAATGATGCATAGGCCCCCGATCCCAAACCCCCACCATTACTTTCGATGCCCAGATTAGATTTTGGCTTTTCTAGCTTGGGAAAGAAATCTGCTTAGTACTTAGGGATTTATTATAATTTGTTTCTGTCTCTATTTGATCTTACTGTATGTCTATATATTATTTTTTATTATTTTTAAATATATTTTATTGATTTTTTACAGAGAGGAGGGAGAGGGAGAGAGTTAGAAACATCGATGAGAGAGAACATCAATCAGCTGCCTCCTGCACACCCCCCACTGGGGATGTGCCCGCAACCAAGGTACATGCCCTTGACCGGAATCGAACCTGGGACCCCTGAGTCCACAGGCCGACGCTCTATCCACTGAGCCAAACCAGCCAGGGCTATATATTATTTTTTTAAATGATCTTATTTGCTCTTTATAAATTGTGGCTGTTAAAATACCAAAAATGGCCCTGGCTGGTGTGGCTCAGTTGGCTGGGCATCCTTCCATGCACCTAAAGGTTGCCCATTCAATTTCTGCTCAGAGCACATGCCCTGGTTGTGGGCTCAATCCCCGGTAGGGGGAGTGCTGTGCAGGAGGCAGCTAATGAATGTTTCACTCTCACATTGATGTTTTTCTCTCTCTCTCTCCACTTCCCTTCTTCTGTCTCTAAAAATCATTAGTAATAATTTAAAAATCTCTAAGAAAAAAAATAAAATACCAAAGAAGGAATAGCCTAGTAGATAGTTCCAAACAAGTGACAGAAAACTGAAGTTCAGAGATGGTAAGCAATTCCCCCAGGGTCACAGAGCTATTAAGTAGCTGATCTTGTATTCCAATTCAGATCTGCCTGATCCCAAAATTTATTTCCTCTGCACCACACTGCACTGTAAAAAGAGAATGGAGAAGTTCTTTATGTACTAATAAGGAAACATCTTAGAAATGTATTGTTTGTCCTGGCCGGGTAGCTCAGTTGGTTAGAGCATCATCCCGATATGCCAACGTTGCAGGTTTGATCCCCAGTCAGGGCACATACAAGAAGCAACCAATAAATACATAACTAAGTGGAAAACAAATCCAATGCTTCTCTCTCTCTCACTTATTCTCTCTCTTTAAAAATCAATCAATAAAAAATGTTTTTAAAAATAAATGTATTGTTAAGTGGAAAAAGTGAGGAACATAACAGTGTAGATGGTATGCGACCATTGGTGTAAAAGGGGGAGGAGAGCCAATATATACATAACACGTTTCTGAAAGGAAACACAAGCCACTAATAACACTGGCTGTCTCCAAGCGGGAGAGCTGGAAAGCCAGATACAGGAGAGAAGACTTTGTATTAGAGCTTCTTTTGAATTTTGGACCAAGTGAATATACTCCTTTTTTCAAAGAAAGAAACAAATCGATGAATTGGATTCTCAGTTTGTTGCTTAGAAATAATACCCAATATCTTAAAATAGAACTTTTCAATGAGGTAAAATCATGATTAAAATATATTAAATTATTGCCCTAGCTGGTTTGGCTCAGAGGATAGAGCATCAGCCTATGGACTGAAGGGTCCCAGGTTCGATTCCGGTCAAGGGCACATGCCCAGGTTGTGAGCCTGACCCCCAGTGGGGGACTTGCGGGAGGCAGCCAATCAATGGTTCTTTCTCATCATTGATGTTTCTATCTTTCTTTCCCTCTCCCTTCCTCTCTGAAATCAATAAAAATGTATTTTAAAAAATAAAATAAATTATATTAAATTATTACATATATGTAAATAGTTATAATAATAGCATCTCATTTAATCATCTCAGCAATCACGCAAGGTAGAAATTACTATTATTCCAATTTTACAGATGAAGAAACTAAAGCATTAGAAGGTTCAATACTTGCTTACCACCACACAGTTAGTAAATGGTGGAATAGAAATTTCTTTCCTGATTCAACAAAATTTGGCATCTGAAAGAACTTTAAAAAGACTGCAGAAAGCTTGGGAGAATTACCTTTATTTTAAAAGATTAAAACTTCAAGAACCAATAGTTCACTTGCATAATTATTCATCTAACAAAAGTAAAAGAAGCTATTTTTTAAAAAAATATATTTTATTGATTTTTTACAGAGAGGAAGGGAGAGGGATTGATAGTTAGAAACATCGATGAGAGAGAGAAACATCGACCAGCCACCTCCTGCACACCCCCCACCTGGGACGTGCCCGCAACCAAGGCACATGCCCCCGACCGGAATCGAACCCGGGACCCCCGAGTCCGCAGACCGACGCTCCATCCAGTGAGCCAAACCGGTCAGGGCTAAAAGAAGCTATTAATAGCCTTATCTAACTTGGTCCTTTACGTAGTAGAAAAAACCTGGATGTCCTCTTATGAACTCAATGTAATAGATACACCTTCACAGAAAGAGGATCTACTCTGTAGATTTATAGACAAGAGAGAAAAGTATTTAACAAATCTATAGAGATAAAATATAATGTGAACTTTTTTCTTACCATTTTTCTTTTCGATGGAAATGATGGCTCACTTATCTGGAACAAAAAGAGTTAACATGAGTTTTGAAAGGCATGTGAAGTTACTTTGCAAATATTTTCATCCATTTGCATTTATAGCCCCATCTCAATTTTATAAAGGTTGATTCTCTACTTTTCCGATGCTCCTCCTACTTTTGGCCACATGTTGATGGGCCAGTGGAGAACCAGAGGAGATGGGGTAATGGTAATTCCTTGTCAATCAGGAACAAAGAGCAGAGTTGGAAATATGGAGATGGTAGAGTCTCTTAGGTAAGTTCCTTTGAATCACCTAGAGATTTTCTTTATTCTTGCCTCCCATTACCTTGCACAATTAAAGGGTTTGAGACAGTTACATTATAAAGTTAACAGAAAAAAGCCACAGGCCATTACATCTTCTACCTTTTAGGAAGTTATAGCAACATCAGAGGTGATTCAAGTCCCATCAGCCATTATGAAAAGTCTGATAGGAACAAGTTTTTATCAGAAAATGAAAGAATTATGTTGATAATTACAGATGCTATGAATGTAGAATTTTGAAATGATATTAAGAACTCGGTTGTTATTAAATTTACCTAAAATTATGAGGATATATGTTTCACTAACTAGATTTCAAACTGATTGAAATTCTTTACTTTGTATACAAGTTCTTTACTTGTTATACACAGATGTAAATTTAAGAAATATGCTTAACAATGCCCAAATAAGCTTTTAGAAAAAAACTTAAATCTAGGTCAATTTCTAGTAAGATTAATATGTTTTGTGACAAAAGAGTGTGGATCACATTGAAACATGCTGAGGTTCTCCATATTACATAAGGCACTGGTTATATTTTTCCCAAATAAAAAATTTTACCAATTAAAACTAAAGAAGAAAGTTCTTGATATAAACTTAGTCAAGTTTTTTGTAGTTGTTATGCAGAAGATTCATGCAAAAGAATAAAAACAAACTATATAAGTCAATGAGTAAATAAACAGTTCATCCAGTAAATAAGGACAGGATTTCATTTTATCTATAGTTTTGCACAATATACAGGAGTGGGCAAAAGTAAGTGTACAGTTGTAAGTACTTGAAACAGTTTATTCTTTTATTCTTATTTATTAATTATTGTATTATTTATTTGTATTACAACTGTAAACCTACTTTTGCCCATCCCTGTACACTATGTGCAATTATATAGTATCTAGGAGATCTTTAGAAAAGCAGGAAAAGATGCAAATATAGTTAACTTGAAATAAAGAAAAAAGTTAAAGTAATACGACATTTTCAGTGTTATAGGAAATTCTACTACACACTACTCCTTAGAAGACCAAAACAAAACAAAAAAGATGAAAGCAAAACATTAGCTTATTTCAGGGTATAATGAAGCTAGTACAACATACTCTTAACATTTTTGCTACCGTTCAAATGTTCAAATAAAATTATTTTAAGTACAGCTTTGATACAATCTTATTCTCTAGGTATTATTAATTCTCCTCCTTCTCCTTCTCTTTTGTGTATTTAACTAGTTAAATCCTAGAAATGAAATAAAGTACACGGATCCCACTCTAATTTTGGAACACTCATCTCCCTAAAAGAAGGATGAAACATCAAAACGCCTGGGTATGTTTTGAGAGTATGTTTATTACAACTTAGCTTTTTTTTTTCTTAAATATATTTTATTGATTTTTTACAGAGAGGAAGGGAGAGGGACAGAGTCAGAAACATCGATGAGAGAGAAACATCGATCAGCTGCTTCCTGCACACCTCCTACTGGGGATATGCCCACAACCAGGGCACATGCCCCTGACTGGAATCGAACCTGGGACCTTTCAGTCCGCAGGCCGACGCTCTATCCACTGAGCCAAACCGGTTTCGGCACAACTTAGCTTTTGATACTTAAAAAAATCATACGTGGTTCACCATATTCTTACTTGACTTTAACTCACTGGAAGAAACTGGGACTCATGATAACAGATTTAAATGAGCACTTTGCTCCTCTAAATGAAAAATTATAGTTTTTTAATTGTCTTACCATAGTGAAGAACCAAGAGTGTTCTCTAACTTACTTTAATAATGAGACATTTTATTTCCTGAGCATGTTGTTCTTCTTCTTTGCAGGAATTCAGTAGCTATGTTTTCCCTTAAGCATCAGAGACAAAATAATGCAGCCAACAAACTCTGTATCATGTTACACATCTGGTGTCTACTTGCAATGGCACACAACAGTGACACTGCAGGGCGGGCTATTCCAGTCCTACCATGTCAGAAACGGAGCATCTGAACTTCAGATCATTAAAAAAAAAAAAAGGCTTCTATAAAATCCTTGTTTTGAGAACTATACATATTTAACAAGGGATAAATAACAGGAAAAAAAAAAAATGATTGTGAAATGCCTTACCTCCTGTTGTTCCATGTATTCCCTATGTCTCCGAGCTGCCTCATGCCGCCATAACTTTAGGCAAACCAAAGCACTGATGAGATAAACAATCATGGTGACAAACAGGAAGACCATCGCCGCTGTCTGTCCTCCTTCTACCCGACAGAACATTGCATTCATTGGTGTATTAAATACTGGATAGTAGCAGAGTCCACCTCGGTTGATATCATTCACATAGACTATGGCTGCAGCCATATACAAAATGAACAAGGCAATGTTAATTCCAAATTCAGTTAGGGGCCACCAGTTAGAGTCCAGAAGAATGGTCCGGTAATACATGGACATGCCAAGAACCAGAATAATAATGGTGGTGATCCAAGCTAATCCAGCAACCACGAGTATAAATGGAGTTTTGGGGCCACTGTAGTAATAGCCTCCATAGGCACTGCCCAGGCCACCGAAGCCTCCCATGGCCGTGGGCGGGGAATAGCCAAACATGTTGTACCACTCACTGTCCTTGTGAATGTAAGCTGTGACACAGGCGAAGACGCCCGCCCCCAGCAGCAGCTCCACCACACCGAGGATCCTCAGCAGGCCAGGCCACGACTTCATGTAGGAGTACCTCAGGTTGTAGGCCTCCACCTTCTCACTGTACGTGAGCGCCGTTTGTGTGTGTCGGCCCAGAGATCCATAGGGATCCTGGGGAAGCATCGCTTCAGCCTCCTTCCGGGAATTGTAGGTTCCTTCGGACCCTCCGTAAGGATCTTTGTAGGAGTTGGGGGGTGAGTGGTGGTTTGGTCTCCCTGGAGAGGCTGGAGGCGAACACTCCACTCCGTCTGAGATGTATCTGATGTCTGACACCGGCTTATCCCATTCTGGGTCCTTTTTCTTCCCCCTGAAGAAGTTCTTCCAGGACTCGGGGACGAAGCGCCTTACGGGTTTGAGGTCTGGTGCTACGGCCGGTTCCTCTGTGTCACTTGAGTAGAAGTCAGGGCCAAACGGTGGCTGTAATGGGAGAGGGGGTGGAGGCAAAGGATCAGCGCTCACAGCCAGCTCACTGTCACGAAGAGTCTGGAGGGTTCTGATGGTGCCATCTTCATGGGCCAAGTCCCTCGGGACCTCACTGTCGTGCCTGTCTCGATTCCTGGATCTCCCATCCTTTGAAGACATTTGTGATTTCTACACCTGTGGCCAAGATTAGATATCACTTATGCTTAGTTTTTATTTTTATTATTTCAATGCTGATTTTATTTACTTAATAGCAAATGATCACATTTAGGAAACCAATAGGATCATGTCTATTATATGATATATAAAATAACATAAATATGTATATTTTAAGCATATATAACAACTATGTTAGCCAGGGACATAGTCATCATTCTATACAATTTTAAGGGCAATCAAAAACTTAAATCTTAGCGCTGAATTAAAACATTTATAAGTCTAACTTATGTATGAACTCTGTAAACAACAAAATCTAAATAAACAAAAATAGGACTAAATTTTAACAAGACAGGATGCTACCACTTTCCAAGTAGAGTCCTTTCCTCAAACACCTAAATCTAAATATTTAAGAGTTTGAGCGAACAAAAAATTGGTCAGTCAGTACATACTCTTCATTTTCATTAACTCAAATCTGCTTTAGAAGGAATGGCCCCGAGAAGCAGTCTGTTCAACACAGGGAACGAAGAGCCCCTTCCTTTCTTAAGTCAGGAAAGTCAGTTTAGGGGCATTGCTTCTGCCACTCTGAAATATTAATACTTGATACTAGATTTTAAAAACTGATTTCTCAGAGAAAAAAATATCACCAAAAGTATAGATTCCCCAAAAGCACAACACAGAGCAGCAGCAATGACCATGTATATCACTCTTTTCAGAACAATTATCTAAATGCCAGTGCTATCGCCATGGAGAGACTCAGAAGCTACCTTAAAGGGTATTCAATCCGCCCAAAAAATAAAGCACAGAAAAAGTACTTTTACCAAACCTATTAATTTCCTTCATGGACACAAATACAGAAAGAATGAAAGCATTTGCTAATGTAACTAGGTTTATAGCACATAAATTTCTCCCTCAAATTGCTTACATGTATATTTACTTGGAGACTCACTGGGCACATGACATTGTACTTGGCACTATGGAGGTAGCATCAAAATTTATTTTTTGTTTTTACTTTTTAAAATTTATTTGTGTGTGTGGGGGGGGCATCAAAACTTAAAAGGCTAATCCCACCTTATAATATCGAACAATTTAGAAATTCCTAAGGCTTGCTTTATTTTACTTTGTAAAATGGAGATTGACCATTCAACAAATATTTCCTGAACACCTGCTATGTACTAGGGGTATCAGTGCTGTGTACCATGCTGAAAGCGTTTCAGTGAAGGAAGCCAACTGAAACCTTTGCCTTCCAGTGTGACAGATGATAGTAGACAAGGGAAGTGAAATAGATGGAATGCTCAGGAACAAAGCTAAGGAAGGGGATAAGGTGTGCACTTATGGGCAGGTTGTTACAATTTTTAAATAGGATGACCAGGAAAGTCTTCATAGGGAACAAGATATCTGAATATAGAAATGAACCGGAGATAAAGGAGGAAGCTAGGCAGGTATTCCAGGGAAAGCCTTCCAGGTAGATGGAGCAGCTAGTGCAAATGTCTTGTTAGAGTGCCTGGCATGTTGAACTATGAAGGCATGGAGGCCAGTGAGACAAGGGTGAAAACGGAGACTAGCTAGGAGGCCCCTGAAATAATCCAGCAGGCCATGGTGGTAGCAACAGAGATAGCGAGAAGAGGTCAAATTCTAGATACAGGAAATTAAGTTATTTAATTAAACTTTTAAAATATAAATTTTCAAACGTAATAAAAATGGAAAGAATAGTATGATGAACTCTAATGTACCCATCAACCATCTTCAATGATTAGCAATTTATGACCAACCTTGTTTCATCTATACCCCCTACCTTATTCCCTCTGGCAATACCTTACTTTGAAGCAACATTTCTTCATCCCTCCAGTTTAGCCTTGGGGAGAAGCGGCCTCGGAGAGTTTGAAATCCAGCTGGAGATGTCAAGTATGCAGTCTATGTACAGAAGGGCATGTACTGCCACAGACTAGACAGAATCACCCAAGAAGTGGGTGGAGATAAAGAAGTCTAAGTTGGGGGGTCTTCTAATGGGACACTCCAGTTTTAAAGAATTAACTATGACGGTCCTAGCATGGTGCCCAATGCAAAGCAGGAACTCTAGAAGTGATACAAATTACTTGTTGCCTCTTTATTTTTTATCTTTACCTACGTTTAAATTCTAGAAATGCAAAGTACTACTACAGTTTTGAAGTATATTTTCCTAAGAGTAGAAGCAAAAGCACAATCATCTTAGCAAGGTTTACAGAATATCCCTCAATCTCTATACTGTATACGCATTTAAAGGATACTCCATTGCTTAATTTAACTCGCTGTACACAAAAAAGTAATGGATTTATCTTCACCAGTGAAAGGTGGCTTATTTGAATTAGACCACCTTATCAGTGTTTAAATAAAAAGCAAAAAAAGTATAAATCGGAAGGACTGTGTAATGGCAAAATACTTGATGTCAGAAGGGAATGCTCAGCTGTCTCTGAGCACGTCTTCACTGTCCGGGTCCAGGGTGAGAGCCCACCCAGACCCAGTGCGCTGCGGCGGGGCGGGTGGGTCTTTTGTCCACTTCAAGCCGGGGCCCTGCCCGCATTCCCTGGGGACTCGGCGCTGGGAAAGCCACGGCAGTGGGAGGAGGAATAGTCCCCCGGCAAAGTGTCCCAGGAACCGAGCTTGGTTACCTTGACCAGCAAACCACGGCTCCGGCGGGCTTTCACGTTTTGCGGGGCCCCCGCAAGGGGCAGATTTAGGATGGTTTGGGCTCCCCGGGGGCCGGGAAAGGCCCTGAGGGTTTTAATTCACCCACGAGTGCGTGCCCCGGGCCACCCAACCTCTCCGCTCGGATGGCGGGTCCCACCCACCGCGTTCCGGCCCCGGCTCTGCCACCCGCGCGTGGGCTCCGTCTTCGCGCCTCCGAGTGAAAATCCACTCTCCGTCTTGGGAGATTCCACCCCGAAGTGACCGGAACTAAGCCGGCTCAGCCATGCCCGACTCCCCGTCAGTAGGCTCCCCGCGCCCGGAAGGGCGGCGGCGACGCGGACAGCGCCCTGCCGCGCACCTGTGTCCCCGAATGAGCCCGGGCCGGCGGGGCCCCCCGACCCCGCGTCCTGCTGCCCTCTTACCGCGCCGGCGTCCGGGCTCGGCCGCAGGTTCGGGCGGGGGCCGGGAGCCGAGAGCCGCGAGCCCAGGAAGCTCTGAGGGGTGCAGGACCCCACTCTCTCCGCGCACCTGCCGGGAGGCGCCGGCCCCGCCCTCCCGCGTCCCGGGCGCGCACCCCCGCCCCCTCCTCACCTGCGCGGCCGCCGGAAGAGCGCGCTCCCTGCCCGCAGCACTGAAACCGGGATCCGGCTCTCGGGGCGGGGCCGAGCCCAGCCTGGCCCCGCCCGGCCCCGTTGGGGCTCCCGCTAGGAGCCCTACCCGGTCGGTGCCGTCCCCCAACTCCCCCGCCCGCACCTCAAAGCAAAGGTAAGGACCCAGGCTGGTAGTGAAGGGTGTGACTAACCCCTCCAGAGTTCTCAGCGCAAGGCAGCCATTGTCTTCCCTATTTAAAAAAAAAGTTTGACTCTGGATGAAGGAGTTTCATATACTATGCCCAATAATACACCGCAAACAGCACACGTTAGGAAATATTAAGATAGGAGAAACAGAAAGAAATTAAACACTTTAATTTTGATATAAATTATGCAACTTTCCAAAAAGTATCTAAAATATTCCATTGTACAACATATTAAAAAGGTATCCAAGAAGTTAAGAGCCCTCAGAGAAACTGTACTTAAGGCACAAAGTTTATTTACACTCATAATTGCATACTAAGCGGTTTTATAATTCATATTTACAACCCCATAAACTTTTGTATTCTGAATTATTCCTTCACATTTTGAGATACTTGGCATAATGTTCAAACACACTTCATACACACTGGCCTCTTCTCCCAATACCACTCACAAGATTAAATAAATACTAGAGAAAAAAAGATATATTTCTATTTACTTCAAGAAGAGAGAAGAGTCAGTTTCTTGTGCTGAAATACTACGAGTGAAGACATACACTGTAATTCACTTGAAATGTATATTATATCTCTGTTCAAGTATCACTGAGTAAAACTAATGTGAATCTGTCAGTAGCAATGTGACTGGTGGGCTGTTTCTATGTTCCATCGCTCTCATAGTCTTCTATTATCATGTCTTCTTCTTCCATGTCTCCCTGGGCAGAGAAGGGCTGAGGCTGGCTGGCAGGCAGTTCATTCCCACTATTCTGACTCAAAGGCAGAGAGCAGGTTTCAGGTTCCCGGGTTTGAGTAGATTCTTCCACAGCTTCCTCTGAAGGCTGTCCTCCGATGAACTGGGCTTCATCTCCACTTTCTGGGTCTATCAGTCCATGCTCCCTGTCAGTCAGGGCTTCCATTTTTAATCTACAGGATTGATGATGCAAGGCATTAATAATAACCAATGGAGATTCCTTTAAATTATACACGAGTATGAAGATTATGAAACCATCTCCTGATGCTTTCATTTACCTTCATCCTATTCACTAGTCAGGCCCTTTAGTTTATTTAACAATATAAACAAAAGTACAAGGTAAATGAAAAACTGTGAATAAACCATTACAACTTATGATACAAATGAGTTGAATAATCTCTTTAATAAAGTTATTATAAACTAATAAAAAATAAATAGAAGAGAATGGGCATAAAACATGGAACAACTTACAGAAAAAAGCACCAAAGGTAACTAAAGTGTTCAACCTGATTTATAATTTTAAAAATGGAAATAAAATTAATAAGCTATTAGTCCTGACCCCATAGCTCAGTTGGTTAGCACGTCATCCCAATATGCCAATTTTTCGGCTTTGATCGCTGGTCAGAGCACATACAAGAAGCAACCAATGAATGCATAAGTAAATGGAACAACAAATCAATCTCTCTCTCTTTTTATGTCCCTCCCTTAAAAAACAAACTACTTTTCTCATCTTTTAAACTGGCAAAGACCTAGGAGAAAAGAACATGCTAATACACTGTAAAAGGACATAAAATTGTCAACATGTTCTTGGAAGCAATCTGGCAATGTAGAGCAAAGGACTCAGAAAGATGTATATTCGGTGATTCAGCTATTTCATTTCATCCTCTATAAATAGTATTTGATGTGCATGATGATTTAGCTATAAGAAAGGCTGTGATAAAAGTAGGAAGTAAGCTAAATGTAGAAAAACAAGGTGCAGGTAAATTATAGGAAATTATGCAGCTATTAAAATATGAAGCTAAGTATTAATATTTAACATTATCAATATGAATCAAAGATAATGTTAAATGTGGTCATCATAAATGAAAGATAACAGTACTAGTCATTGTAATAGGTAGCATTGACAAAGTCAGATAAAGTACTTGAACCAATAACAGTGATTAACTCTTTTTAATTCTTTTTAAATGCCTGCGTGCAGCCCTGGCTTGGTGGCTCAGTTGGTTGGAGTGTCTTCCCGTACACCAAAAGATTGAGAGTTTGATCCACAGTCGGGGTTGTATGGGAGGCAACAGATTGATGTTTCTCTCTCTCCTCTGTCTCTCTCTCTCTCTATCCCTCTCCCTTCCTGTCTCTCTAAAATCAATAAAACATATCCTCGGGTGAGGATTAAAATGAATAAATAAATAAATGCCTGAGTGTATAATCTGACCTTACAAATAAGCTAAGAAGAAATGAACTAAAAATATTGTGTTAATCACTGATATTAACACAGAAACAATTTTGCAATAAAATGAACGGTACAGATATAGGTTTATTGCTCTATAGTATCTGTATTTTATCAATTGTCTGGATTTTCTATGATAAGTAAATAAAAGATAGTGCTTGGTCATTGCAGGCTTCAAACATAGGCAAGAAAATCTCTTGATAGGAAAGCTGAAAAGGTGTTTCCAGATATGCAAAATTTGTTCAACAAGATGATTTTAAAAATTCTCTACCTTTGTGATCCTATAATTCTATTTAGTCTGATATTCCATTCTAAGCTGGTGAAAATACACTTTATATGTAATGAAATGATGGGTCTACAATGCAGTCATGGTCTTTCATCACTGGGCCCAAAATGTATTCCTTGGATTTTACAGATAACATTTAGTGATTGTATACTGGAAAAATAACATACTCAGTGGACATGTCAGTAACAGCTCTTTGAAAATTAAAATCATCAGCTTACCTTCCAAAGTGTCGATTCAGAGGAAGCCTTCCAATATCTTGGATAAAAGAAATCTGAGCTGAAACAGAGATTTTAAAAAAGTTTTAAATAGACATTTCTCCAAAGATATATAAGTGGCCAATAAATACAGGAAAAGATGCTCAAAGTCATTAATCCTTAGAAAAATGTAAATCAAAACCACTAGATACCATTTTATACTCTGTAAGGTGACTATTATTTTAAAAAAAGAACACAAAAAGGTTTGGCAAGAATGTAGAGAAATTGGAATCCTTTTGCACTGCTGTTGGGAGTATAAAATGGTGTAGCTGATGTGAAAAATGGTAAGACAGTTCCTCAAAAAATTAAAAATAGCATTACTACATGATCTCACAATTCCACTTCTGGGTATACATCAAAAGAACTAAAAGTAGAATTTTTTAAAAGTTATTTGTATACCTTTGTTTATATAGCAGCACTATTCACAATAGCCAAAGGGCAGAAGCAACTTGTGTCCAGATGAATGGATAAACATAATGTGGAATATACTAGTTCATACAATATTATTGAGCCTTAAAAAGAAAATTCTGATTTATGTTATACATTAGTAAACCTTGCTAAATGAAATAAACCAATCACAAAAAATTGTAAGATTTCACTTATGTGAGGTATCTAGAATAGTTAAATTCATAGAGAGAAGATAAGTGGTAGTGGCAGGGTGGGGTAAGTTAGTGTTTAATGTGTATAGTTTCAATTTTGCAACATGACAAATTCTGGAGATTGGCTGCCCAATAAGGTGAATATGCTTAACACTACTGAACTGTATACTTAAAAATGGTTTAAGATGGTAAATTTTGTTATGAGGAAACATTTGCTCAAGAAAATCTGCCTGGCTGGCATAGCTCAGTGGTTGAGCATCAACCTATGAACCAGGAAGCCACAACTCGATTCCCGGTCAGGGCACATGCCTGGGTGGTGGGTTCAATCCCCAGTGTGGGGTGTGCAGGAGGCAACTGATCAATGAGTCTCTCTCATCATTGATGTTTCTATTTCTCTCTCCCTCTCCCTTCTTCTCTGAAAGTAAAAAAAAAAGCACCAACCCTCTAATTATGTGGTTCTGGCGTGGCCAACAAAACAAAAAAGAAAATCTAACAAGAGTCTGCAGGACTTGAACTAAGACCTGCTTCCTTTCTTCCTCAGCTTTAGGGAGACTTCACTCCAGCTGGGTGCAGCCAAGAGCATAGGGCTCCCTCCTGGTGAGCGTGGTCAGCCCCCATCCACAGGATGGGAACTCTACTCCAGGGGCAAGCTGGTGAATACTCCCTCCTCCTCAAACTGCAATAGCCCTTGCCCCAGGCCCATTCGTAGAACCGAGGGTCCTTACCTGGATAAACTAAGCCACGCCAAGCCAATCAGAGACTACCTCCAGGTGAACACCCACCAGAATAGTGGTCAGGAATTTGCCCAGGGGGAAACAGCATTCCATATGAAGGGAGAGCTCCGATGCTCTACCCAAAGGAACTGACTTTATTTGTGTGGGGAAGCTCAAGCTTAAGGGACGTCTTAAAATAAATGCCTCCTCTTAATCAAGAGCAACAATTTAAACATAAGCCAGCTACTTCATCTGAAAGAACCGGAGAAAGAGACTAAGAAGAGCCCTCCTGGGGTCAGAACAAACCATGAGATACCATGCCTCAAAGTCTACACCTGCCCAATTTAATTCTATCAGACTGGAATAATTTATGTCCCTGGAACTGTTGAAACTGATAAGCCACTCAGCTAGTAATTGGTAGAGGGTAATAGGTTGGTTTGATGTCAAACGAGGCAGACAGTTTAACCAAGAAATAAAGCAAGGAGAAATAAAATCAAAGTGAGCCCTGCTAAAACCACTGTCATCACAAGGAGACTGTGGGCATGCCCAAGGCTGAGCTCTTTGAGATTTCATTAAAATAGTTTAGCCAAGTTGGTAAACAAATAAATAAGCAACAACAACAAAAACAAGCCCAGAAGATGAAGGGAAACCAGTATCCAGAACTTGCTACAATGTATTACCTAAAACACTGAGACTATGCAAACAAAGTATGTACAGGAAAAAGGATAAGCAATAGAAACTGAGAGGGCCCAGAATTAAATTTAATAGAAAAAGACTTCAAAGAGCCATTACAAATATGTTCAAAGAACAAAAGGAAACCATGTTAAATAAGCAAAGGGAGGGGGAAGGTAGGCAAAGGCATAGTGGGGATGAATGGTGATGGAAAGAGACTTGACTTGGGGTGGTGAACACACAATACAATATACAGATGATGTATTATAGAACTGTACAACTGAAACCTATATAATTTATTAACCAATGTCACCCCCAATAAATTCAATAAAAAATTTTTTTAAAAAGTCTCGGAAGGCGAGGGTGAGAGAATGGGTAGAGATTAAATAAAGAACTTATATGCATATATGTATAACCCTTGGACACAGGCAATAGGGTGGTAAAGGCCTGGAGTGGGGTGGGATCTGAGTGGAGGAGGGCAATGGGGGGAAAGTAGGGGGAAAATCTGTAATACTCTCAACAATAAAGATTTTAAAATAATAAATTAAAAAATAAATACAGGGGAAAAACTTAGTCTCAGTATTATATAGCAACTAGAGGCCTGGTACATGAACTTGTGCACCAGTAGGGTCCCTTGGACTGGCCTGCGGGGACTGGGCAGAAACCGGCTCTCTGACATCCTCTTAGGGGTCCTCCTGGATTGTGAGAGGGCGCAGGCCAGGCCGAGGGACCCCACCGGTGCATGATTGGGGCTGGGGAGGGACCACAGGAGGGCTCCAGGGCGTGTCTGGCCCATCTCGCCCAGTTCCAATTGGGGCCGACTGGCCAGGGAGGGACCGCAGGAGGTTGGCTGGCTGGGGAGCGAACGAGGGAGGGCTCCAAGGTGTGTCTGGCCTGTTTCCACCCAGTCCTGATCAGCCGGACCCCAGCAGCAAGTTAACCTACTGGTTGGAGTGTCTGCCCCCTGGTGGTCAGTGCACATCATAGCAACCAGAAGTTCTGCCATTTGGTTGATTTGCATATATTAGCCTTTTATTATACAGGATGAGTTGACCTACAAAAACAATAATGTTATAAAACACTACTTCTTGGGGAAAATAAAAACCCATGTTATTACCTTGATTTCTCATTGGAATGGTTAGCAAAGCAAGATATGGTAACAGCTGAGTTTGGAGACATAAAGCTGGTAAGCAGAAGTCAGAAAAAAGTGCTTTTGCTGCCAGGCAATTTTCCCGATACTGTATGGAAAAAAAAAAAGGTGAAAGGAAAAAAAAATAGTATTCCTAGATACACTAAGTTTATTATATTGCAAAAGTATGTAGGCTTATATACTATAAATATACTTTTAACAGTTTATCTAATTAGTTGTTTAAAATGATTCTAGCATTATCTAGTACAGGATTTTACCAACACAACAATTTCACATTTGACATAAGAGCAATAAAAATTTTTTATGCCCGCCAAGTATGGTTCAGTGAACCAGGAGGTCAAGGTTAGATTCTGTCAGGGCACATGCTTGGGTTGCAAGCTTGATCCCCAGTAGGCAGCTGATCCATGATTCTTTCTCATCATTGATGTTTCTTTTTTTAAAAAAAATATATTTTATTGATTTTTTACAGAGAGGAAGAGAGAGGGATAGAGAGCTAGAAACATCAATCAGCTGCCTCTTACATACCCCTCACTGGGGATGTGCCCTCAACCAAGTACATGCCCTTGACAGGAATCGAACCTGGGACCTTTCAGTCCGCAGGCCTACGCTCTATCCACTGAGCCAAACCGGTTTCAGCTCATCATTGATGTTTCTATCTCTCTCTCCCTCTCCCTTCCTTTCTGAAATCAATAAACATACATTTAAAAGAAAGCAATAGTGATTTAAAAAAATACTTTAGGTAGAATGAAAAATACACTTAAAAATCAAAAGAATTGTTTATGGCCTGGCCAGCCTGGCTCAGTGGCTGGGCGTCAACCTATGAACCAGGAGGTCACAGTTTGATTCTCCGTCAGGGCACATGCCCAGGTTGCCAGCTCAATCCCCAGTGTGGGGTGTGGAGGAAGCAGCTGATCAATGATTCTCTCTCATCATTGATGTTTTTATCTCTTTCTTCCTCTCCCTACCTCTCAATAAAAATATATTAAGGGGATCCTTTCCTCCTCCCCATGTGGAAGTCTGTACTTGTTCTTCAATAAATCTCCACCTTTTCTATACCAAAAAATTGTGTGTGTGTGTGTGTGTGTATAAATAGTTTGTCAGCATACATACATCACAAATTATGCGAGGACATTGTTTCATTTTTATTTTTTTAAATTCTCACCCAAGGAGATGTTTGTGGTTGATTTTAGAGAAAGGAGGGAGAAAGAGAAACATTGATGTGAGAGAGAAACATTAATTGGTTGCCCCCTACATGTGACCTGACTGGGAATTGAACCCATGACTTTTGGTGTATGGGACCATGCTCTAATCAACTGAGCTACCCTGCCAGGGCAGAACTTATTTCCTTTAGGTAACACAGGTGCAATATTAGGCTGATGAAGAAAGCAGCACAATCTTGCTTTCAAAGGACCTTACAGTCTTGGAAAGATAATTCATATGTAACTATAATGCAAAATTAATATGTGCTATAAAAGCAAAGCAAGTCAATAAGGGATTATAAATTGCTTAAAAGTCAAAGTTCTTCAAAGAAATTTATTGAAATTTCTTAGATTATGAATTATAGGCTCATATTTAGCCATATGATTTTAGAACTGGAAGACATCTTAGAGATGACCTAGTCCAGGGGTCACAGATTCAGATGCTAGAGGATCCAGGCAGGTAATATAAATCAAAGCAGTGGACTAGCTGGGGACAGTGGTACCTACCACTCACATTTTCAAGGGAGAGATTCTATTCGATTTCAGCAGATTGTTGCCATATAAAAATATGGGCCAGTGTGAGTTCAGTGTGGCTCAGTGATTGAGCATCAACCCATGAACCAGGAGGTCCTGGGTTCGATCCCCAGTCAGGGTACATGCCCACATTGCGGGCTCGATCCCCAGTGTGGGGTGTGCAGGGGGCAACCAGTGAATGATTCTCTTTCATCATTGATGTTTCTTTCTCTCTCCCCCCGTCTCAAATCAATAAAAATATATTTTAAAAGGTTGGTGTGGCTCAATGATTAAGACCCATGATTCATGAGGCCCCTGGTCATGGCACATGTAATCAATGTTTTTCTCGCATTGATGTTTCTACTTATCTATCCCTCTCCCTTCCTCTCTCTCTAAAAAAATCAATAAAAATGTATTTTTAAAAAATGGGCCAGTGTTGCCTTACTTTTCCTTTCTTTCCCCCCAGAAGATTCTAGAAATTTTGAAGCCAGAAATCCATATCCGAATTTTAATTATACTAATTTTTAAAGATGGGCGATTCATTGAAAATATCTATGTTACATTCACCTTGTAGGCCACATGTGTTTTGACCTTTAATTCAATCCTCTTCTTTTATAGCTGGGTAAACTAAGTATACATACTTATTAGTTATTAGGTGAAATAATTTATCTAGGTGGTAGAGGCAAAGCCAGGATTTATTTTCAATTAACACTAAAATATAACTATACTTTGATTCCAATAAGTCAACTTACAAAATAAGTACGGGCTTTCAAATTGAGTGATTTTTCCCTAAAAAAAATGACTAAGCACTCAAGAAAACTGTTCTTTTATGTTCTGAAAGAAAATTGTGGGTCTTAGCAACTATTTCTTACTAAGAATGAAATATCATTTTTCTTTTTTAACAACAACAAAAAACCCAACTTGCCCTTGCCAGTGTGGCTCAGTTGTTTGAGTGTCAGCCCATGCACCAAAAGGTAGCGGGTTCAATTTCCAGTTAACGGCATATACTTTGGGTTGCAGGTTCACTCCCTGCCTTGAATCGGGGCGCATGCAGGAGGCAACCTGTTGATGTTTCTCTCACATTGATGTCCCCCCACTCCATCCTTCCCACTCCGAAAAGCAATGGAAAAAATATCCTCTGGTGAGAATCAACTCCACCAAAAAAAAAACGCAAACAAAAACTTTATTGACATGTAATTCACACGCCATAAAGTTCACCTATGGAAAGTGTACAATTCCTTTTTTTTTTTTTTACCTTTTTATTTATTAAAAACCATTGGGGTTTGTGCAATGGCCGAAAACTTGATCCTCCTCCTTGGCAATGAGCAAATCCTCGGGCTTTGTTGGAATGTATCACACCTCTTGTAGCTATTGACGTACTATATTCCCTGAGTAAAGAGCGTGTCTAAAAAAGAAAAGATGTGAAATAAAAAAAACATGAGATTTATAAAATAGTACTAATGGTATTTCTGACACCAAAAAAGGACTAACCATATTTAGCTCTTTTCAACATCACTGCAGGCCTAAAAATAATATGCTACAAGATTATTTAAAACAAATCCAACTAAGAAATAACATTCAAATGCTATGTGTAAACTCTGATTGGATCTTGGATGAGCGTGGGAAAAATGACTATAAATACATTTTTGAGACAACTGGGGAAATAAAAATTAGGATAGTATGTTAATTTTCTTAGGTGGGAGGCTATTATGCTTATAACAGAATAATGTTATTATGGATGCTTAAGTATTAAGTGTCATAATGTTTGCAATTACTTTCCAATTATTCAGCTAAAATAAGTCTGTAAATACACAGAGATTAAGCAAATGTAGCAAAATGTGAAAAACTGGTAAGCAACAGTTAAAGGCATACAGATACTCATTGTACTATTCTTTTATTTATTTATTTATTTATTTATTTAATAGACTTGATTTTTTACAGAGAGGGAGAGGGATAGAGAGTTAGAAACATCGATGAGAGAGAAACATTGATCAGCTGCCTCCTCCACACCTCCTACTGTGGATGTGCCCAAAACTAAGGTACATGCCCTTGACTGGAATCGAACCTGGGGACCTTTCAGTCTGCAGGCCGACGCTCTATCCACTGAGCCAAACCTGTTAGGGCTATTCTATTATTTTAATTTGTCTACAGACTGGAAAATTTCAAAATAAAAAAGTATAAAAAAATTAAGCAAATACAATTGCTGAATAATGAAACTCTAAATATGACACACTATATAAAAATGTTTTTATCTTACCTAGTTTTAATTATTAATGCTATTTCAACATTTATAACAGAGAAATATTAACATATCAAAAGTGTTAACCAATGGAACTTTCTATGATAGAAATGTTTTGTATATGGGCTGTTCAATATAGTTACTAGCCACATGTAACTAACAAATGCTGGAAACGTGACTAGTGGGACTAAGGAACTGAATTTTAATTTAATTTAATTAGCTGCATGTGGCTAGTGGCTACTAGCTTGGTCATTTGTTAAAATGTTAAGAAAGCCCAGACAGTGTGGCTCAGTGCTTGAGCGCTGATCTATGACACAGGAAGCCACGTTCAATTCCCAGGTTGCGGGCTCGATCCCGTGTGGGACATGCAGGGGGAAGCCAATCAATTGTTCTCTCTCATCATAGATGTTTCTGTTTTCTCTCCCTTTCCCTTCCTCTTTGAAATCAATAAAGATATATTAAAAAAAAAAAAAAAGTTAAGAAAAAAGTACAAATTTTATAGTGAATAATTTCAATTTGTAAAAAAGAAACCATTAAAAATTTAGCAGAAAGTATAGAAAGAAGTAGTTATTTTCCTTCTATCCACTTTTCAATGGTTGTCAAAATTTCTGTATATCAATTTTATAATCAGAAAACAATTTTAGAAAAAATTAGTGTTATTTTATCACCGGGAAAATCAAGTTAACTGCTGAAGCTTCATTACAAACACTGAGTTGGATGAATTAATTTTCTCATAGCTATTAAGAATTTATATAAGTCATGTCAAATAATTAAGAATAAAAGTAAAAATTTTTCCCCAATTCTGAGTAAATAATAAAAAACAAAAACATTTAAGTCAAATGGTCTTACATTCCAGTCACCACTGATGATATCTGCAAAACTCAGAAATTCACTGGCTCTCACAAGATCATCTACTTCCATGAAGAAATCCACATAGTTTTGGTGAAGATATAAATTAAATAAATCTCCTGGCATGTGTGACATTTCTACTACTTCCTATAATATAAAAAAAAACAACACCATACATACATAATTTTGGTAAAAATGCAGTAGTCCAATGTATATGCCCACAAATGTAAATATATGTCTTGTAAGTAGTACTTAGTGTTATTAAAGATTTTATACTTTACCTCAGGATGAACAAGTAATGTATCCCGTTCATACTCTGATAAATGGGAGGGCAATCGAGGGGAGTCTATTTCTGTTACAGATGCTCCTATGAAAAATTTCCAGATTAAAAACATCTTTATAATTATATAGCACCTCTCACTTGAAAGTTTTTCAACACTTTAGGTACACAATTGCAAAAATACTAATTGAACTGTTAAAAAGAACTGGAAGTTTATGTGAGTTGCCTCGCTATTAAGAAAAATGTAGAATTCTGATGTCTGGATTATGGCATTTCTAGAATTAAAGCACTCCACATTTCACCTTTCCAGCTCTGAGTTGCTTTCTTCTTCTTCTTCTTCTTTTTAAAATATATTTTATTGATTTTTTACAGAGAGGAAGAGAGAGGGATAGAGAGTTAGAAACATCGATGAGAGAGAAACATCGATCAGCTGCTTCCTGCACAGCCCCCACTGGGGATGTGCCCGCAACCAAGGTACATGCCCTTGACCGGAATCGAACCTGGGACCCTTGAGTCCGCAGGCCGATGCTCTATCCACTGAGCCAAACCGGTTTAGGCTGCTTTCTTCTTTTTATTCTCATCTCAATGTAGAGGCATTTACAGCTTATTTACTGTCTGGCGGATGATACTCTCTGCAGGAGAGAAGAAGAAATCCCATTCCCTAATACAGAAGGTTATAAAAGAGTGTCGAGGAGGAAAAGGGTGGAAGGAAAAGAATCAGTGAATGGCCACTAAGCTCCAGAGGTCAGAGGAGCCAGAGACAGAGTGTCTTCATTTCCACCTAAGTGATCCCTGTTTCATTTTCCTCAGGTGGCACGAAGGTTTCCATTTAGCAATCCCAATTTTTGATAAGAACGATAGAAAGCAGGTGTAAAAGGCATCCACAGAGTTTTATAGCAAGATAAAAAACAGTAGTTTGAAACAACTGGGTTTTTGGCAACCAGAAAACAGTCTCAAATAGTAACGGGCATGATAGCATGAGGTTTCAGTGAATTATTTGCATCATTTTACAATTCACGGTTATTTGCAGCTATTTTACAAGAGATTTGGACAACTGAGAGAATGTTGAGGATACTGTACACAAAAGACTTTACTGTTCATCATGAATTATTTTTTAAAATATATTTTATTGATTTTTTTTACAGAGAGGAAGGGAGAGGGATAGAGAGTTAGAAACATCAATGAGAGAAAAACATCGATCAGCTGCCTCCTGCACATCCCCTTTTGGGGATGTGCCCGCAACCAAGGTACATGCCCTTGACCTGGAATCGAACCTGTGACCCTCCAGTCCGCAGGCCGACGCTCTATCCACTGAGCCAAACCGGTTAGGGCATCATGAATTATTTTTTGTTATAACATATAAAACTATTCTAAACTATAGCAATGATTTTTCCTCTAAAAATCTGTGTAAACTATTTTCTATAAAAATTGCACCAGATCAATTTAAAAAAATAAAAAAGAAATCTCCCCTGGCTGGCGTGGCTCAGGTGGTTGAGCGTCAGCCCATGCACCAAGAGGTCACTGGTTCAATTCCCTGTCATGGCATAGGTCCAGATTGCAGGCTCGATCCCTGGTGGGAGGCATGCAAGAGGTGGCTGATAGGTGTTTCTGTCTGTCTGTCTCTCTCTCTTCCTTGACCCTCCCCCTCTCTCGATACAGCCTGGATACAGTGGCTCAGTGCTTGAACGCTGACCTATGAACCAGGAGGTCAGTTAGATTTTGGTCAGGGCACAATGCCCAGGTTATGGGCTTGATCCCCAGTAGGGGGCGTGCAGGAGGCAGCCAATCAATGATTCTCTTTCATCATTGATGTTTCTATCTCTCTCTCTCTCCCCCCACCTCTCCCTTCATCTCTGAAATCAATATAAAATATATATATTTAAAATCAATACAAACATTAAAAAAAAAAGAAATCTCAATTTTCTTCCTTCAGGATCATAAGAAGGAAAACTGATATTTTCCACATAAAGAATAGGAGTTTGGGATTTTATTGAAAGAAGAGACAATTTGGGAGCTTAGAAATGGGTAATGGGGGTGAAGAGGCTGAGGAGAAGCAGTCATTAAAGACAGAAGAGGGTAAAGAATTATTTTTTTTTTTTAAAAAGAAGAGGGAAAGGAAGAACATCTCTGGTTAGGGACAGAGCTGTTAGTGAAGGGTCCAGAGAAATGCAAGAGAATCCAAAGAAACCTGAAGCTACCTAGCAATCTGCTTAGAGCCCTGGTGGCCAGAGCTCAGTGCTAAGAAGACTTGGGCAACCAACAGTTGCCACTAAATGTCTAGATGGATTGATGTCTAACTTTCAGTAAACTATAATTTTAAAGACTTACGGATATTGATATGGCCTAGAGTACTTCATTTTTGGGTTTAATCCCACTTATATTCCAAAAATACTCTATCTGGGTAAATACATTTTCCTGTGTAGGCCTTGCCAAACAGCATGTGATCTAGCCCCAATTCTTTGTTATAAAAGAACCAAATACATGACATTTAAAATTTTTTGGTGTTTTACTTCAGTTGTAAGAATATTATCTAACAAACTTTAAAAAATGTATAAGTTTTCTTACTTTTGCAATATAGTATTTTCCCCAGAGCTCTGAAGAGAAAGAGAGAAACATCTTTTCCACCAATAGCTTGGACCTCTTGATTTTCAAAAACTTTATCAGATTTTTTTCTTCGTCTTGATTTTGACAGCACAGCATCTGATTTTAATGAAGACATTCCTTTTTT
The DNA here is from genome assembly GCF_027574615.1 of Eptesicus fuscus. Lineage (NCBI taxonomy): Eukaryota > Metazoa > Chordata > Mammalia > Chiroptera > Vespertilionidae > Eptesicus > Eptesicus fuscus. The sequence goes on from NC_072476.1 coordinate 76,308,782, forward strand.
CCTTGGGCATAAATTGTTCCTTCCTAAATAATATACACCCCCCCCCCAAAAAAAATATACACCCAAGTGTCAATATTTAAAATAAAATTAAAATATGAAAGCTAAAACTGAGAACACTTCAGATATAGTTATACTAAGTATTCTAATTCTAATTTAAAAATATTTTTCTAATAAACAATAATTATAAAATATCTGAACTGAGTCAGAGTCCTCTTTGAGTTACTAAACTATTAAAACAGATTAAATGTCATCTAAAAGTATTTCATGACACATTTCAAATTTTCACATACACAAATGGCACATTCTTTAATATAGTTATACCCATATAACCTTGAATTTTCAGTGTTTTGCGCAAGGTACTATTCTTGGTACATAATATGTATTAACTAATTTAATCCTCATAAAAACCTTATCAGGAAAGCACTACTATTAGGAAAAGAACTACTATTAGGAAAAGAACTATTATTATACAGATAAAGAAATGAAGTATAAAGAAGTTAAGTAACTGGCTCAAGGTTATCATTTAGTAAGTGATTTGAATCCAGGCAGCCTGGTTCTGCAACTCATTCTTGATAACTATTCTTTATTACCTCTACTGATGTGGACAGTCTCAAATTTTGAGTATGTTTGTGTTCAAATTTCATTGATAATTCTATTGTTTAAAACTCAAAATATATCATTTAAGAAAATCAGCCTGGAATAGCAGAAAGAACACAAGATATGGGTTTGAATACTAATACTGTTTCTTTCATTAGGCTGATCTGAGAATTAAATTAAAAAACATACAATTGCTAATACAGTTCCTGATCTACTAAAAAAATTTTATTTTCTTCCCTTTACAATTTCTGAGCTCAGAGCAATAATGTTAAAAATGGTAGTTAGGACCCAAAGTGGCCCACTTCAGTCATTCTAACACATAATTCCAGTAGTGAACCTAAAGATCATTTTACCTTTAAGTTTCTACAGAAAGCAGAATTGTTTTCAGTTGTGTCAGGTTGCCTATTTCTCTACAGTTATTTTGAAAAACAAAGTTGTAAACCAGATGAACATGTTACACTTATGGGTAGAAATTAGTACTTCAGGTGGATTTTGAGAGCTCCAAAGATTGCTTTTAATTTTTTAAGGTCATTTCTGAATGTTAAGTATCAACATTTGTTCAGTGTTTTCTGATGAAGACTGTGCTCAGTGAACTGTGACTACTGGAGTAAAAATGCAACTCATTGCCATTAGTGGGGCTATCTCTTTAATATCATATGGCTGTGGACCCCTTTTACATAACAGTAAAGGGAAACTAATTTGTTAAAATATCATATATAAAGTATTATGAAAGAAGTTCAAAACTAAACCTACATGAGCACAATATTATTAAATTCATTAACAGCTGGCCATTTATTGAGCCCTTAGTATGTAGCAAGCACTGGAATAAATACAAGTATTACTTCGCTTACTCTTCACATAACTTGAGACTGTTTTTTATATAAAAGGTGAGAAAATAGAGGCACAGATTTAGTCACCTGTAAGATTGTCACTAAGTGGAAGAGCCAAGGTTTTCACCCAGGAAGTAAAATTAACTTTCAAAGGTAAAGTAGCAAACCGCATATATAAATCAGGTTTTGTCTCAGATGTACAGATACATATGATGACATATTCATAGGGGTCTGTGCATGCATGTATACACATATATTATGACATAAACTCAATAAAAAAATATTAAGTGGAAATAGGTATATATCAATTATAAGTTAAAATATGTTTAGTTTGATTTATTTCATGAACAACTAAGAGAGAAGAGCAGTCACCTATACAATGCTGTAAGAATGTATCTTCCATAGTTACCTTTTGAAGAAGAAAACTGGAGGCTGTTTATTGCACTTCTGATATCACCAGAGCATCCTTGACAGAGCAACTCTAGAGAAGTTTTATCAGGGACGGTAATATTTCCTCCATTCTGAAATGAGAAAATTAAAAATCTTAATGTTTTCCTAAATAAAATAAAACACACAACCAAAAACTCCCTTATTTTATAAATTAATGGAAGTACATTAGAATCTTTCAAATTTGAATTGAGGTGATAAAGTCATATATTGATTATTTTTATTATTTCTTAATGTTTGATAAATAAAATACTTAAAAATATAATTTGTAGTTATGCTAATAGCAAAGAATGTAGATTTTTTTCAAGAAGGTATTAAAATATCACAAGTAGCCCTAACCGGTTTGGCTCAGTGGATAGAGCGTCGGCCTGTGGACTCAAGGGTCCCAGGTTCGATTCTGGTCAGGGGCATGTACCTTGGTTGCGGGCACATACCCAGTGGGGAGTGTGCAGGAGGCAGCTGATCGATATTTCTCTCTCATGATGTTTCTAACTTTATCCCTATCCCTTTCTCTGTGTAAAAAATCAATAAAATAATTTAAATAAATAAATTAATTAATTAAATTAAATATCACAAGTAATCCAAACATACAGAACTAACCACATTTAACATTTGTATGTACTTTTTTCTAGTATGTGTAGGTTTATATATATTTGTACGTTTTGTTGTTACTGACAATTGCTTATTCTGTTTTAGCACAGTAAATTGGAGTCAGAACAAATTTCAAACCTGTCTGATACTTAACAGTTGTGGAATATTATGTAAATTATTTGTCCCAAAGCTCAGTTTCCTTACCTGTAAAATAGGGATAATGTACCAATTTCATATGGTTATGACGAGGTTTAATAAGATCAGGTATGTAAACACTTTGCATAGTGACTGACAAATATAAAGAGCTGAAGATATTTTTGTTAGCATTATCACGTAAGTTTATATCTTGTTATTTTTAATGGCATTTAATTGTATTATCCCATGTCACTAAATATTCTCAAAACACTAATTAATGACATAATAGCTCAGCTGTATAACTGCTTCATTATTGTTGGACTCAGTTTCTGATATTTCATTATTAAAAATTGTTATTCAGTTAAGTGTTCTACACACATACATTATTTTAATATTCAAAACAACCCCTTCCTTGAAGATTTCCTTCAATTCCTGCGATCCCAGCAGTGCAAAAATAAATAAATGTTTCATGTAAGATCTAGAACCATGCTGCTAGGAGAAATTCCATCAATTTATTTTAACATCACGATGATTTGAAAGATAGAAAAAAATGATGCATTGAAAGTGACAGATGTTTCACAACCATGTTAATATGCCTAACACTATTCAACTGTTTACTTAAAAATGGTTACAGTGGTATAGTTATAATACTATATTATATATTTGAAAATTGAGAGAAAATTAAGAGAGTAGATCTTAAATGTTCTCACCACAAAAAAGAAGTGGAATTACATGATGTGATGGAGGTGTTAGGTAATGCTATGGTGGTAAACATTCTGCAATACATAAGTGTATCAAATCAACATGTTGTACTCCTTAAACTTATGCAATGTTATATCAATTATATATCAATAAAGCTGGAAAAAATATTTGTGATGGTAAATTTTATTATGTGTTTTTTACCACAATAATAAAAAGTTGACAACGGACAAAAGTACAGTTGTACTATTGATGACTAATGTACCCAGATGCCAGTTAACGGTATCTTCATTACAGACACAATTTAGAACACTAAAACAAAGGGAAATTGACCTAATGTGAAAGAGAAAGCTAAGTTTTAAAAGAAAAAGGTTAAGGATCTTTTAAATCAATATTTCCTATATTTTCCAAAATGACATGCCTTGTAAGTGTAATAAAATTTTTAATTCTAAAAATATGTGTCTCCAACTCAAGTTTACATAATACCACTTAAGTTTGGGTTTATATAATTAGAAAGTTAGATTCAAATTAATCAGTTCTTAAGAAACTTACCTTCTTAGTTTCTACTGTCACTATTCGATTAAGAAATTTCATCATAATTGTTGGTGCCACAGGGTTGAAACTGTCAAAGTTTTATACAACAAGAAAATGGTTAAATGATTAATTTAAAATACAATGTGTATGTGAACATTTTAGACAGAAATTTAATTCTTACCTAATGTTTGAGATAGCACACTCTTCTTGAATTTCTTTGGGAAACAGTAACCTTTGATTATTATCTCCACTGAGACTGTCAGAGATTATAAATATTAGAGGACATCGACCAATCTGTACATATTTCCTAAAATAACAAAATACAGCAATGTTGAAATTTAAGCCACTTACCATTTAATTTGGAATTTTAGAAAAGTTCACTGAAACTCACCTTAGAACTTCATGTAAAGTATGAGAATCTCGATAAAACTGGTTAGGCAAATCCTATTAAAAATACACAATAAATACTTGTTCAGTTTTATTCCTATGTAAATTTATGTTCAGGTTTATATTTACCAAGATAGGAAAAAATGCTATCTATTCAACGTATTGTAGCCAGAACTTTTATAGAAGGGGAATATGAAATAGCTGACATCCTCAACAGTAATGTCCATCAATGGGAAACCCAATTTTCACATTAAATTCTTAGGGTCATTACTAGTTACAGTATTTTCACAAAGACATCATTTTCCAAATATTAATTTTGCTTTTCTACACTTAAGGCATTAAATTTTTAAAGTCCACTCACCTATAGCTACTCTATTCAAGTTCACTAAACAGGTTTTTAAGTTTCTATTATCAAGCCTTTATATTATATTTTACCACTATTAATACTACAAAGAGTTAATGTCATTATCACATAAAATATATCTTGCAATTGTTTACTCTATAGGTACTGCAGATTTCAAAAGTTATACTTACTTCAACCAGAATTATCTTCTTATCAGTTCTTAGATCATCTCCAAGCATTTGTAGTTTGTTATATTTTGTGGCTCTTAGTAGAAACTCTTTAAAAACTGTTATCTGAGACTGGTAGGGAAATATATGGAAGCTTGATTCTAAAAGGAAACATATTTAACCCTTTTATTTTCAACAATTTATATATATACATCAATATTACACATATATACATAATATATACATATACATTAATGAGTACATTTACATATGCAAGAACAGCTCACAATACTATAGACTGTTTTCTAATTAGGCAAACTGTTCAAATTTAAGATAGAATATTCATTTCAAAAGACAAGAGTCATCATGAACATCAGGAATTTTTTCACACATCGAATGTATTGTGGAGTCAACTGACTTCAGAATATATCGTCATTCTATACAATTGGTAAAAATACTTATAACCTTGCCTATACAATGAAGACTCTCCAAATGAGTTTGTGACTACAAATAAAATTTTTTCAATAATAAAGGTTTAACAACAAAAGCAGAATGACTGATTAATGAACTTGGGGATAAAAGGAAGTTCTCCAAAAACATGTTTCATATAGAGGACTGTTTATAAAGACTTGCTAGATTTTCAAAAATAATGTTCCTGTTTAAAAAACAGTAAGTTTTAGGAATACGGGATACTAGCAACATAAGGGTGTGTATAGTAAGCATACAGTATGCACAGAGCATATTCCCAAAGAGATTTTGAGGAATATTCTACATTAAAAAAAAAAAAGTTCCTTCTACAGAACCCCTTTCACTTCAAAATGGCCTAGGAGATTTCGCTTTCGCTACCCCTAGTTTAGTATAGTATCAATAAGAAAAACTATGAAAGTTAAAAATGATTGTGCTGGAGTACATAAACATACATGTAAATTTATCAGGTACCACATCTTTAAATTGATATCATTATTTTTGGATGTTTGTCTTAAGGCCTCCTTCCCAATTCCAAAGATAGTCTTTGACTTATATTTTGATTTGATTCTCACAGGTATGATTTAAGTTCTCGCCTCTTGTTTGGAGACAATTTCTTTTAATACATCTTTTTAAAAATATGTATATTTTTATTGATTTCAGAGAGGAAGGGAGAGGGAGATAAAAACATCAATGATGAGAGAGTATCACTGATCAGCTGCCTCCTGCACACCCCCTACGGGGTATTGAGCCCACAACCAAGCAAGAGGTCATAGTTGGATTCCCAGTCAGGGCACATGCCCAGGTTGTGGGCGCAATCCTGTGTGGGGCGTGCAGGAGCCAGCCGGTCAATGATTCTCTCTCTCTCATCACTGATGTTTGTCTCTCTTCCTCTTCCTTCCTCTCTGAAATCAATAACAATATATAAAAAGAAATACATAAAAAGGAATCCCATTCTCCTCTACTGGAGAAGCCATTCCTTCTCTTGAGATTATTTTTCTCTGTAAATAGGGAAGTATGGGAGTAAATGCACTCATATAGTTTCACTTGATTGCTACTCTGACTTTGTAAAGCAGTTGGTAGTGGTTAGATGCCAATCTAGGAGAGGCAATATACACCTTGTTCTCAACATAAACCACAAACGATCTTAGGAATCTTAGGGATATATATAGTTAGGAAGTTTGTTTCAAATGTCTGTTTAGCACAGACTTTTCCCAGTACTTCCATTACCTTCACAGAAAACCTTACCATAATTAAATATCTCCTTGAAGTCATCTTTTTGGAAGTCTGATAAAACTGGATTAATCCACTCTTGTACTTGAATACCAAGCTCCTTTGACAGTATTTTTATAGTTGTTGTTTTTCCACACCCAGGAGGCCCTGTTATTAATAAAATAGATCCACCCTAAAACCAAACACAAACATAAAGAATCAAATTCACTGAAATGCTAGAATATTATGTTTGAATTTTCTTTCTAAATATTAATTAATTCTGTAAGTATTTACTGACTGTCTAGTATAAGCAGACTACATTTCACAATAATGCTAGCTGGAATAAATGAGCTTTAGATAAAGTAAGATAAATTTATTTCCTGAACTTTAAGTGTAGTTACTAGTAATGCTTCACTTTTTGCATTTATGCCCCTCCCAAGGACTACTTAGTAGCCAAATTAAAACTAAACTTCAACTAAATTAAGTTTGTTTTAGATGTTTGTTAACATCTGAAACAAACATTTTTAGAGGTTACCTAAATTTATAAAATTCAATCTTAATACAGAACTCTTTGGATTATATACTTTAATACTACACAAATACCAAATATTCTAATGGGAAGACCTGTTTGTACATCCGATTTTAAAAGAAATGTATACTAAGAAACATATTTAGAAGATAGGACTCTAAAGAAAGACTAGAGATAATAGGTCCCAGAAACATTCCCTCATACAGTAAATCTGATTTAAAAAATCATTTCCTTTAATTTTCAACTTTGAGATGAAGCAGTTAATGTTTCAAGTTGCCACCAATGGAAACAGGTCCTCTTTTGAATCATGGTCTTTTCTATTTGGCTTTTGTATCTAAAACTTTGGTTTTGTGTTAAAATTACACAAAGAGCCTGGCCAGTGACTCAGTGGTTGAGCATCAACCTTGGTCAGGGCACATGCTTGGGTTGCAGGCTTAACACCCAGTGGGGGGCATGCAAGAGGCAGCTGATCATGATGTTTCTCTCTCATTGATGTTTCTCTCTTTTTATCCTTCTTCCTTCCTCTCTCTCTAAAAATCAATAAAAATATTAAAAATAATAAAATAAAATCAATAAAGACAAAACAAACCCACAGCAGAACCATACATATTTTCTGATATGATGCAATATAAAATAACACAACTTATAAAGTATTCTTACAAAACTTCGAATCCATGTATTAATTTACCATCCTATTTTTATGTTTGAGGAATTTCTACATTAGGAAAACTTAAAGAGAGAGAGAATATTCAGCTTGGTGGCTGAGAGTATTTGTGGTATTAGGAAGTGAAACAAAAAACATCAGTATAAATGAATGATGACTGTTTTAGGGTATATTTAGTACCAAAACTAATATGTAATTTGCCTGCTTGCTTCAGTGTGAGATAATCTTATGTGCTAAATATATTAGCACCTGAACTGGTTCACTGTGCTTTATGCTGATGCCAGGACATAAGAGGGGAAAAGAGGTATAAGTACAGGGGAAAAGTGAGTCTCAGAATCTTTTAGTGAGGCCAGAAGTAGTAAGGTCAGAAAGCTTTCTATAGCTAGTAACCTGGATTTATTTGAATTAATCATCATAAAAGTTTAACTTCTTAAAACCACCTATAAGACAGAGAAACATTTGGTGTTAAATATTTAAAATATATTTTTTATTTAATCACCTGTTTTGATTGCCTTTCTAAGACTTCAGCTTTTAACCATGTTTCAACTTCTTCAATTTTCTTTTTGTGCACAGCAAGTTCATGCTAAAAATGTCAAGTTTAAAATAAAACATTTTAACTCAAGGATTTTTGGTACATCAGCATAGATTAATCTAAACATTTTAAAAGTAGCACACAACTAACATGATATAGCAATAAAAAAGGTTGATTACACTTAATTTTTTTCTATCATTATAAAAAAATCTGATTTTAACTGATACCATTATATAAAAATTTGGGGAAGGTTGGAGTTATACAATTTTTAAAAATTCTATAATACATTTTGGGAAGAGAATAAATAAGGAAGTGTATTACATTTAGCATAACAAAACAACAACAACAAAAAACAGATAAATTCTATGTTGGGGTTAAATTTAATCTAAGACAAATAACCAATGGTACAACTTCAGAAAAACTTGACAAAAAGCTGAGCCTTGGGATATCTAAAAAACCTGGAAATCATTGTTTTTTCTAATTCATTTAGAAAGACTTTATGAGTTATAATCTGAAAATGCACATCCCTTTCCTTCCTGAAAAAAAATTGTGTTTGCATGCTATTTAGTACCTGAGTTTCTGGTTTGTATTTATCCACCCATGGTTCATTTTCAGATAGACTTTCTTTTGAATTTTCTACGCCATATATCTGTTCTGAGGAAGACAATGTTCCTCTTTTTCTAGTTGGAAATTTGTTGCTTTCTAATGTGGAAGGCACGTTTTTTCTTCTATGACTTGAGTTATTCACATTTAATGATGTGGCAGTATTAGAGATGCTTCTATTCTCTGAAAAATCATCAAATGATGGATCTACCCAATCTGTTACCTGAAGAGAAAAGAAATCATGTAAATACTATTATATTTTTTGCATCTATTCCCTATAATTGAACTACTCTGTAAAAAAAATTGTATATTTGTAACATTTTTTAAAAAGCTCACAAGTTAGCTCTTTAAATAAAACTGATTCCATATATATTTGTTATTTTTGTACTTTACAATAAGTGCAAATGCATAACTTGTCTACTTGATCATGGTAATGATGAATACTATATAAAGGAATACAGAATACAAATTTAATTCTTTTTATTAATGTAATCTTCCCAGGATAAAGAGTAGGCTGATTCTTTTAAAACTCATTTGTAGGACTGAAACCTAAATATTTAAATTACCTATCAAAAAGAAGCAAAACAAAACACAGAAATAAAATTACTCGCTCTAGTTGGTTTTGCTCAATGGATAGAGCATTGGCCTTCGGACTGGAAGGTCCCGGGTTCGATTCCAGACAAGGGCACATGCTCGGGTTGTGGGCTTGATCCCTAGTAAGGGGCGTGCAGGAGGCAGCCTATCAATGATTCTCTCTCATCATTGATGTTTCTATCTCTATCTCCCTCTCCCTTCCTCTCTGAAATCAATAAAAATATATTACAAATAAATTAAATTACTTTAACCATGTATAAAGTGAGAAGAGTAATACTTTTGCCTTAACCACATTAACACATTACATTTCATACATCAAAATAATCCCTATTATCTTTAAGACTTTGTGAAGATAATAATCTAAGAATCCTGACACTATAAATAATTTATAATTATGACTTGATTATATTTACTCTTTTAAGGAAAGAGGGTTAGGAATATTATCAATAGTGGATAAAGAAATGAAAACCTCTGGGAAAAATTTCAGTCATAGCTACTTGATTCCTTTCCTCCTCTTTAAAAGCCTGTCACTATTACTTCAATTTGACCATTTTCTTCTATAGTACATAAAAAAAAAAAGTTACAATTCTTTTGATAGCAATTCTGATCTACATGTTACTTATACATTTTATGGTTTTATTTCTTACATAAATGTGGACTCCCATTTACTCAAGAAAAGAGAGGGAGAAATAGCAAAGTTACATAATTTATTTAAGATTAAAGATAAATCAGGCCTGGCCTGTGTCGCTCAGTGGTTGAGCAGTGACCTATGAGCCAGGAGGTCATGGCTCAATTCCTGGTCAGGGCACATGCCCTGGTTTCGGGCTGGATCCCCAATAGGGGGCGGGCAGGAGGCAGCTGATCAAAGATTCTCATCATTGCTGTTTCCCTCTCCCTTTCTGAAATGAATAAAAATATATTTAAAAAAAAAGATAAACCAGACCAAACACTAGGAAAATGGCTATTTTGCATGAGTATCATATTGTCTGACCTTCACCTACTCTACCTCCTAACTTTGCTGAGAACTAGCTCACTGAACCATATGATTTCTAAGAGGCAGGGCCTGTTGTTAAACTTTAACACCAACTACAACTTATATAATTCTTTTCTTCTACTGCTCTTTCATTCTAGAATGGTTAGCCTTTTCTTTGTGACTGGTATTATATTTTTTCTTCTTCAAAATTAAGGTTGTACTTTCAGTGTCCAGTTGTTTCTCAATTTACTATTAGACTTTTCAGATCACTAATTACAACAGATACTGAGCACCATCACATTGATAGCAGTAATAAGCCACTGAGAACATGTACAAAAAATGTAATTATATCTGGGCAATTATTACATGACCATTTCAGTGAATCATACCTTTGGGGAAGATACTTTTCGTCTAAGAAAAGTTTTTGACATTATAAACTTTGATAGTTCCCATCCGTAGTGTACAACCGGTAGTACACTGAAGTATAATTCACCTAGGAGTAAAAAAGAAAAATATTTCTCAATTAAGACAAACTGTAAGAAAGGTAATATATAAGATATAATCAACAGGATAATAAAGTTAAAGCTCAAGGCCAGTGAAAGAGAACACAGTATAAACATAGGTGAAGCAAGTATCAAAATGCTAAAATAAAATTTAATTTTAATGACTATAACCTGTGCCAAATAATCTATTTATGGTGTTATACGTGGAAAATACTTCATCCTGGCCAGGTAGCTCAGTTGTCACCATATGTCAAGGTTGTGGGTTCCATCCCCTTCAGGGCACATACAAGAATCAACCACTGGCCCTACCAGGGTGGCACAGTGGTTGAGCCTTGACCTAAGAACCAGGAGGTCACGGTTGGATTCCCTACCAGGGCATATGCCCTGGTTTCGAGATGGATCCTCAGTAGGGGGTGTGCAGGAGGCAGCCAATCTATGATTCTTTCTCATCAGTGATGTTCCTGTCCCTCTCCCTTACTCTTTGAAATCAATAAAAGTATTTTTTGAAAGAATCAACCAATGAATGCATAAGTGAAACAAGTCGATGTTTTTCTCCCTTCCTCTCTTTCTAAAAAAAAAAAAAAAATAAAATCAATAATTAAAAAAAAAAATAGAAAAAAAAATATATATATATGTGTGTGTACCTACCTTTGGTCATTAAGAAAAACTAGGCAATTTTATTTGTTCTGTTTTTATACAAAGTTTTTATACAGAAAATTAAAATTTCCCTCATTTTAGATTACAGTTGCAGCTTTTTACTACCAAAATTAAAAAAAAACCACACTCCACCATACAATAAATTCAAACTTATCATTCACTTTAAAGACTTACATCTAACTGTAAATTTTTCCTGTAATTGTATTATTTATTTGAACACGTTAGGAAATTTTTTGGCAGCACTGTTTTCTGACTTTCAGAATTCTTCAATACTTAAACAAACTGGTAAATTCACCAACTTTTAATTAGCCAGAAGGAAAGTTTTTCTAAGGTCCATAAACTTACAAATTGGAAGGTATACGGGACTCTCTTATAGCTGAAGGCACACATGATGTGTGAATACTTCCACACACAAGAAAACAAGTCGTACACAGACACAGACACATCGTTCACGGTCAGAGAGGTTTTTGCTATGGAGTTTCAAAGAGGTGCAGAGGTGGGGGAAAAAAAACACCTATTTGAGTAAATGCAGTTGGCAGGTCGCAATAAAAGGCGCAGACTGCAGCTACGGTCAGGACGCCAGTTGTTTGAAAACAAGGCTGACAATTACCTCCTTTAAAAAGCAGGTAACTGGCCCTGACCGGTTTGGCTCAGTGGATAGAGCGACGGCCTGCGGACTGATAGGTCCCAGGTTCGATTCCAGTCAAGGGCATGTACCTTGGTTGCGGGCACATCCCCATTGGGGGGTGTGCAGGAGGCAGCTGATCGATGTTTCTCTCTCATCGATGTTTCTAACTATCTCTCTCCCTTCCTCTCTCTGTAAAATCAATAAAACACATTTAAAAAAAAAAAGCAGGTAACTGTCCCCGAGGACGCCACGTTCCTGAAATGAGACGTCAGAGGTAGAAGAGACCCGGGAGAGTATTCCTAGCAGACCCACCACCACCCTACCTACTGCACCGGGGACAACCAGCTCGGACAGCGGTGCACCGTAAGGCCGCTACCCAGCGGAGAACCGAGACGGGCTCGCGCGCCCCGGCTCCCGGCCGGCGGTCCGCACCCCCACCCCTCCGATCTCCCCCCGGGATGGGCAGGTCCGGGAGAGGAGCGATGAGACCCCGGGAGGGCGTGAAGGCAGAGATGGACTCGCGTCACTAGGACATTTACACACCGCAGCCGCAGCCGCGGCGGCCTTACTTGCCGGGAGCTGCATGCCCTCGTGGGCGGAGAGGAGCGGAGGAGCAGCGGCTCTGCTCCCGGGGGAAGGGCAGCCACCCGGCCCTCCCAGGGCTCCGCGCCGAGCCCCTCCGAGGCCCCGCCTCCCGGGACCTTCCAGACCGCTCGGCGCTTCCGCGACGCAGCCCGAAGGGCGGGGGCCTCACAGGAGGGCGAGACTTAGGCAACCAGAGCACTGCCTGGCTCCAGTCACGGTCCCCCCTCTATTTTCCTGCCTTGAACCCTGCGATGCCAGCGTGTCATAAAGGGCCGAGTAACCAATGGCCGGTGACGGGACGGCGGAGATGGGTCGCAGGCGCCGCGCAGGGTCTGGATGACTCCGGGGCCACGGGCGCTTGCCGCCGCCCGCCCCTTCCGGCTCCTCCCTGTCGTGCTTAGGGCCCTCGTGCCGAGGTTCCGGAGCCTTCGCGTCGAGGACCATGTTGCTTCCGAACATCCTGCTCACGGGTCAGGGCGCGCGCGGGGAGGGGCTGGCCGGCGGGGCAGGCGACGCCGAGCGCCTGGGGCTCGGGGCGGCCGAACGGGGAGCAGCTGCTCAGGGTTCCGTTTCGAGGCGGGTCCGGGGCCGCCCGGCGTGGCCGTTGTCGGGCCCTCGCGACCTTTGCGGGGCGGGGGGCGGGGAACCTCACTTCTGGGGGCTCCAGGCTGCTCGGTGAGGTTGGAGAGAGGGAAGTCAAGCAGCTCCCCTTTCTGGCAAGCTGCCTACTTTCCTGAATCTGGCATTGGGGTGTGAAACGGGTGTTGGTGTGTTTATTCTCCTGGGTTGCCTTTGGCTTGTAGCGAGGTCGTGTCAGTGGCTCTGGTAGCGGTGGATGCCCGGGCCTTGGGCCTTCCTGGGCGGTCTTTCATTTCCCTCCGTATCCGAGAGGCAGCTTCCGGGAAGAGTGCGATGTTTGTGGCGTAGGGTGGTTAATTTGCTATGTATGTCTGCTGAGTTAACATCAACTCCTTCCCCCCCTTTTTCTTCTTTTAAGAAAAGACATCTGCCGAAACCGGTTTGGCTCAGTGGATAGAGCGTCGGCCTGCGGACTCAAGGGTCCCAGGTTCGATTCCGGTCAAGGGCATGTACCTTGGTTGCGGGCACATCCCCAGTAGGGGGTGTGCAAGAGGGAGCTGATCGATGTTTCTCTCTCATCGATGTTTCTAACTCTCTGTCCCTCTCTCTTCCTCTCTGTAAAAAATCAATAAAATATATTAAAAAAAAAAAAAAGACATCTACTGAGCAGACCTGGTCGTTTCTCGTAGGGGATGCGGTCAAGGTCCTGTAGGGTCCCTTCTGGGTCTTGGGGTCCATACTGTCAGGGGGCCTGTTATGTGTGAGGGCCACTAAAACGCCGCATGACGACTTGAGCTCAATGTTTATTAAATTGTAGCAGGTACTTAGCACTATGGGGCATTCATGGAAAAAAATCTAATGGTGTAGATAGCAAAGTTGAGACGCTCTTTGCGGGAAGAAAGCCGTAAAGGTTTTATCTTTTCACAAGATCTTGTTGGCCACCCACAATTTTTGGTCTGTTGCTGAGGCCAAACAAAGTAATGGTTAGCCTTTAAGATTCTGTAAGGAGAAAATTGTACATCTGAATTGTTTGGGTCAGTGTTCTGGTCTTTAATATTAAGCCGTATTGTCAGAAACCGGAATGTGAGCATCTTATTGCAAACATGGTGTGTTATAGTGGACTTAAGGTAAATGTTATTGTCTTGTATATAGAGACTTGATTTATCCCTGTTATCTTGGATTATAATGGTTGAGTGTTATTTCAGTGGCATTAAACCTGAAGAGCTGAAAATTATGCCTTTGATTATTTACCTTGAAGTGCAATAGATATTAAACAAAATAATGATATTAACTTACTTGAGTTTTATTCTGGAAATTTCCATGGTGGTGGCAGGCATTCTGTGAATTGGTATCAAGAGTCGACCAAGCCCCGTTTCTGATAAAATCAGATAAACCGGGTGAGGTTCTGACATCAAACAGGCTTTGTGTGTGTTATTCACATAGGATGGCTAATTACGAAACTTCTCATTTCAATTGTAAGAATATATTTTTTAATTGAGAGAGAAAAATACCGATTGTTGTTCCACTTATTTATGCATTCATTGGTTGATTCTTGTATGTGCCCTGACCATAGATCGAACCCAAAACCTTGGCACAAGGGATGATGCTCTAACCAATTAAGCTACCTGGCCAGGGCCTCAGTTATTAAGAATATTAAGAGGGGCAAATAGGTGGGTAAAGTCTAGTAAGTAATTCATGTACAATATTTTCTGTGGCTGTCTTACAGGTACACCAGGGGTTGGAAAAACCACACTGGGCAAAGAACTTGCAGCAAGATCGGGACTGAAATACGTTAATGTGGGTGATTTAGCTCGAGAAGGTAAGGGACATTTTGGTGTTAAATTTGTTTTTAAAAAGAGAGAAATAATAGAGTATTAGTATTGTACTGTGAGAGCGTACAAAAAGCAGAGAAAGATAGCCATTAAGGAATTTATATACTCTTTTTAAAATTGAAATTATTATTAAGTGTCTAAAGCTGTGTCTTGGTTATTTTGACTGTTGCATTGCCTCCCCCACAATTGCCTGGCAGTTCTTGTAGATAATAATAATTGGGAAGGTCATGAAGAAATTGATTGGACTTAGGATAGTAGAATCTGAATATGAGGAAGAGGAAGAATGTTTTTTGTTTTTGATATATTTTAAAAATTGATTTCAGAGAGGAAGTGAGAGGGAGAGAGAGATAGAAATATTAATGATGAGAGAGAATCATTGATCGGCTGCCTCCTGCACATTCCCAACTGGGGATCAAGCCCACAACCTGGGTATGTGACCTGACTGGGAATGGAACCGTGATCTCCTGGTTCATAGGTTGATGCTCAACAACTGAGCCAGACTGTCCGGGGCCAAGGGAGAATGTTTTGAGATGGCTGAACACATAAAGGTTAGGGTGGTGCTAAGCATATCTGTGGAGTCAGTGATTATTTGATCTCACTGGAAGAAAAGATTATTCTGAACTCAAGCTGAGGGACATGACTGTCCTATGGTATTTTCTTATATTAACCTGATAGTTGCATGTCTGCATGAAACTGCACATACCCTAAAATGATACATGTTTTTATTTATTTTACCCAGTTTCCCCTCAGTCTTTGTCACTTTGTTATTCTGTCTTTAACTTTTTATATTCTGTAATGATTTGTACAGGTAGAACTCAAATAAATTCAAGTAAAGGGAACTTTAAGTGTGCCTCATTAAAATTAAAAAGATTTGACATATATCTTTAAAATATAAATATATTTTTAAACATAAGACATTTTAAATTTTTTAAGTTCCTGACAGTTGCTACTTAAAGTAACTATTTCAGGTTTGATCTAATGTACATATTTTTTTCAAATGATCTAAAGTCTGATCACCGGATATCATGGAGTCTGGCAAGATGGCTTCTCCCAAGAGCATGCTGGAAGATACTCAGATGATGGCACAAACCTAGAAGGATAGGGGGATTCCAGAATAGGATCCTAAAGTTATAAATCGGGTGGTGGAGTTTGCCTTCTGCTATGTGACCACAATTTAGATGATGCAAACATGTATTCAAGCAATGCCAAGAAAGCTACTCTTGGTGCAGATGATGTGCGATTGGCAAACCAGTGTCTGCTGACCTGTCTTTTAGCTCTCTGCCCCCAAGAGAGCTTTTATTAGATATTCCAAGGCAAGGAAACTAAATCCCATTTCCATCCATCAAGCCATATTCAGGCCCTAGATTGCCACCTGATAGATATTGCTTGACTGCTCCAAACTATAGACTTAAATCATTACAAAAAAAGGCATCTACTTCTGCGGGAAGAATAACAGTTCCACGGTTAAGTGTTGGTTCAGTTACTAGTAGACCAAGTACTCCCACACTTGGCACACCAACCCCACAAACCATGTCAGTTTCAACTAAAGTAGGGACTCCAATGTCCCTCACAGGGCAAAGGTTTACAGTACAGATGCCCACTTCACAGTCCCCAGCTGTAAAAGCATCAATTCCTGCAACATCAGCTGTTCAGAATGTTCTGATTAATCCATCATTAATTGGGTCCAAAAACATTCTTATTACCACTAACATGGTGTCATCACAAAATGCTGCCAATGAATCAACAAATGCATTGAAAAGAAAACGTGAAGATGATGATGATGACGATGATGATGATGACGACTATGATAATTTGTAATTTAGCCTTGATGCATGTAACATGTATACTTGATTTTGAATCCACTGTACTGAGATTAAACATGCATGCCAGATGTTTTCAAGTTGTGTTTTAGAAAACTTAGTATTTAATGAGAAAATATAGTTATAGTTTTTAATTGAGATGTTGTATTTTCTTTACTAGAAATCGTAATGGTTTTTCATCAGCCTTTAAGAAATAAAGTTGTCATTCATTAATTTGATTGTTGGTACTTTGGCAATTACATTTTTAGAAACAATTTTATTCCTCATTATCACTAACAGGAATAATAGTTCTAACAACTTCAATTGTTGCAGTCTGTTACCAATAGAGTGTGATCTCTAGTATCTTCAGATGTTTAAATCATAGTATGATCTCTCGTGTATAAGTCACTTTTATGGGCCATTCTCTCAAATTACTGAAGTATAGCCATGTTTCCTTTTTGGAGAGAACACTTGGTCAGGATTTTTATTCATAGTGAATCCTCATCTGTTTGGAATTACCTTCCTTAATTGCCCAAATTCTTCCTGGTCCTATTTTTCTATCCCTTTGGTTACATTTAAGGACCCTGGTGTGTCTCCCAGTATCTCTCCAGTTAATTTTTTTCCATTATCCCTTTTGCAGGTCAGTTCATTCTTGCTTACCATAGTCTTGATATAAATCACTATCATGCTCATATATATATTTATTTGAATCCTCACCCAAGGACATGCTTTTATTGATTTTAAAGGGAGAGAGAAACATCAATGTGAGAAGGATACACTGATCAGCTGCCTCTCGCATGTCCCCCGACCCAGGATCAAACCTGCAACCTGGGTATGTGCCCTGACTGGGTATGTGCCCTTCGGCATACAGACCAATGCTCCAACCAACTGAGCCACACTGGCCAGGGCTACCGTGCTCATAAATATACTAGAGGCCCAGTGCACGAAAATTGTGCAGTGGTAGGGTCCCTAGTGGCTGGTGGCTGCCAGCTGGGTACTCCCTCACTTCCCCCGACCAGCCCTGCCCCCTGGTTGAACTCCCAGAACTCCTGGTCAAGGGGACAATTTGCATACTACGCTTTTATTATATAGGATATTTTTTAAAATACATTTTTATTGATTTCAGAGAGGAAGGAAGAGGGAGATAGAAACATCAATGATGAGAAGGAATCATTGATTGGCTGCCTCCTGCATGCCACCTACCGGGGATCGAATCCGCAACCCGGGCATATGCCCTTGACCAGAATTGAACCCAGGACCCTTCAGTCTGCAGGCTGACACTCTATCCCAGGGGTCCTCAAACTTTTTAAACTGGGGCCAGTTCACTGTCCCTCAGACTGTTGGAGGGCTGGACTATAGTTTAAAAAAAACTATGAACAAATTCCTATGCACACTGCACATACCTTATTTTGAAGTACAAAACAGCAAAAACACCCGCATGTAGCCCGCAGGCCGTAGTTTGAGGACGCCTGCTCTAGCCACTGAGCCAAACCGGCTAGGGCCATGCTCATATTTTTAATCCAGGTCTGGCATTTAAGTTAGTAAAACTTAGGTCATTATTTTGCTATTGTATCTAGCTTTAAGTTTCCATTTTATACCTATATAAAATCTAGTTTTGTTGCTTTGCCTGTTGAACTTTACAGTTTTTGACAAGTGATTTCAGAGTCATATACTGTAGTCATTTTAAGTCATCCAGTTTGATCTCACCTCAATTGAACATTTCTAAACAATGAAGTTACTGTATAATCGATCATGAATGGCATTGCAACGAACAGTAACAGTGGACCATTAGATCCTCTCCTACTTGTATTCACATTATTTTAGCCAGTTGTGTACCCATCTAATGATGTATAGCGGGTAGGGAATCTTTTCTGCCAAGGGCCATTTGGATATTTATAACATCATTCGCAGGCTGTACAAAATTATCAACTTAAACACAAGCCTGCTAGACAATCAGCGATTCTCATCACTAATGTTTCTATTTCTCTCTCCCTTTCCCTTCCTATCTGAAATCAATAAAAAATACATTTTTAAAAATAACCATTAACTCATCCTTAATGCCTTGGCAGGGCCAGATCAAATGATTTCTTGGGCCATAAATGTTCCCCACCCCATATAGTCTCAACCATTCTCTTATTTTTATTGATGAGATAGAATTTAAGCTTAAAGGAAAAGTGTTTTCCTCCTCATAGTGCCAAGGTAAAGGATTTCTTATCTGACTTGATATGGTGTTGAATGAGGCGCTTTGTAAAGTTTCTCATGAAGTACCAGATTTTTTTTTCATGCCATTTGAATATATCTGAGAAATTTTTTTTTAAATGTTTTTATTGATTTTAGAGAGGGAGAAAGAAATATTGATGAAGAAACATCAATCAGCTGCCTCCTATACGCCCCCTACTGGGGATTGAACCCACAACTCCAGGCACGTGCCCTGACCAGGAATTGAACCTCTTGGTGCATGGGATGATGCTCAATCCACTGATTCATACCAGCTGGACTGTACCTTATCCTATATAATAAAAGCATAATATGCTAAATGTCTGGTTGGCCATTCAACCAATCAAAGCATAATATGCTAATGATATGCTAAGGCTGCTCAACCACTCACTATGATGTGCACTGACCACACCAGGAGGCAGATGCTCCGACTGGTAGGTTAGCCTGCTGCTGGGGTCCAGCTGATCAGGACTGAGCGAGATGAGCCAGACATGCCCTGGATGCCTCCCGTGGTGTCCCTCCCTGGCTGGCCAACCTCCTGCATCTCTTCCCCAGCCCCAATCATGCACTTGTGGGGTCCCTCGGCCTGGCCTGCACCCTCTCACAATCCGGAACCCCTCTGGGGATGTCGGAGAGCTGGTTTCGGCCCGATCCCACAGGCCAGGCCAAGGGACCCCACTGGTACACAAATTCGTGCACCAGGCCTCTAGTTAGAAAATATTCTGAGATACTCAGCCTCATATTTTTCAAATGGTGATATATTTTAAGGAAAACAACGCCATCTATAAAGCCATGTGGCTCTCAGCTAGGGGTGATTTTGCCCTTCAGGGAACTGGGGTTGAGGGAGTTGCTAGTTGACATCTAATGGGTAGAGGGCAGTGATTCTGCTAAACATCCCACAGTTCACATCTCCCACTCCTATAAAGAATTGCCAAGTTCAAAATGTCAGTAGTATTTGAGGTTGAGAAGCTCTGCTATAAATAAGACTAAAGGAAAAAAAACTTGTTTTAAACAACTGTCTAAATGGGCGTTTATTACCTTCCTAACAATCATGTTGAATTGCTCTATTACAGTTGACCTTCAACAACTTGGGTTTGAATTGCACAGGTCCCCTTATATGCAAATTTTTCAATTGATGTGCAGTTCAACTCTGGTTGGGAATCCGTTTATAAATGTGGAGGGCTGGCTAGTTATACATGGATTTTTTACTTTGTGGAAGGTTGGTCCCCCTAATCCCTGCAGTGTTCAAGGGTCAACTCTAAGAGACCATCTTTATGCCATTTGGAATCCAGGCAGGAAAAATTAGTTGGGAAATTAAGGTTAATAAAACTATTGTGTGGCTAAGAATGCTTTTCTTATCCCTGTTCTTCCAGTCCCTCAGATTCCTCTTTGATATCTTTTCCACGTACAATCACTTAATTACATTTACCAGCATCCTTAATTTTCCTGCCACCAGTTTATCAGTGAAGCCTCTGTTCCTAACCCCAGGATGTCTGTAGGTCCAGACAAAGTAATGTTATATTGACATTGGGCTCATTTCAATTAGAGATTGTAAAGCATAGCTGGGCCCTCAACACTTAGAATCTAGCGATGGCAAACTGCTGTTTTTATAGGAATCACTAGCTAAAGATTAGCTCACAAAGCCTGCAGTATTTACTGTCTTGCCCTTTCCAGAAGTTTGTCATCCCCCCTCTGACCTCTTCTGTGTCCCATCTTTTCCCTCTACTGGAAGCCTTTGAAACTAACTTCATTGGCCTCTCCAACACTGTTCCCCCTCAATCTTTGCACCTGATCCTCTCCCTCCCACCATATATCTCTTTCCCTGGTGATTTCACTGCAGCCATCTTGTAATTCTGCCCCTCCCTCTAGTAATCTCACTCAGGAATAGTCGTGCCCTTTTAATGATGACTCTTTAAGTTTATAATTAACACTTAAATGTACCATCTGGATAGTTCCCTGACATCTCTAAATTTGTGTTTAAAAAGCACATGCAGGAGTTATCCCTGACTCTACTTGCTCACTCCTGATTCCTATTCCACATACATGCACACACTGCATGGGTCCATTTGACCTTTAAATATTGATAGTTTGTCTGAAAAATCCCTGGTAGGTGTGGCTCAGTGGTTGAGAGTAGACCTAAGAACTAGGAGGTCATGGTTCAATTCCCTGTCAGGGCACATGCCCAGTGGGCTATATCCCCAGTGGTGGTGGTGGTGTGTGTGTGTGCAGGAGGCAGCAGATCAATGATTCTCATCAATGATTCTCTCTCTCTGAAATCAATAAAAATATATATTTATATATATATATTTATGTGTGTGTGTGTATGTACATGTGTGTGTGTGTGTGTGTGTGTGTGTGTAGCGGGTATGGGTTGGAGGGTGGGAAGAGATCAACCAAAGAACTTGTATGCATATATGCATAACCCATGGACACAGACAATAGGGGCAGGGGGTGGGGGGCCAGCTAGAAGAGGTCAATGGGGGGGAAAAGGGGACATACATAATACTTTCAACAATAAAAATTAAAATATATGTGTATATATACTTATTATAATTTTCAGGTTACTTGTCATTTTATTATAAACTATGAGGGAAGGACTGTTTGTTTTTCTGGTTCTTTTTGTTCACTATTATATCCTCATTACCCCCAAGTCACTGGTACATTGTGTTTAATAAATGGGTTTTGAAATGAATGCTTGAAAGCTTGTATGACACTATTTTATTCAAGTACAGGATATTAACATGATTTAACAAATCTTGCATTTCAGTATTGTATTATAGACATTAATTCTAAAAGTTAATGTTGCAATAGTTGTCTATTTTAGACAGCATATATTTTAAAATATTTTACTAGTCTTTTAATAGTCAAGGATTTAATACTGACCAGTGGGCTTGGTTGGAGCATTGTACTGTACACCAAAAGGTGGTGGGTTCAACCACTTCCCATTCAGGGCACATACCCTGGTTTTGAGTTCAATTCCCCGTAGGAGGCAACCGATCAATGTTTCTCACATTAATGTTTCTCTTTTCCTCTCTCTAAAACAATAAAAAAAACAAACAAAAAAAACAAATAAAACCCAAAAAACATATCCTCTGTTGAGGAAAAACAAAAATAATTTTAAGAGTCAAGGATTTAAAATATGAAGGAACCTCAGCCTACTCCAGACTCCCACATAGTAGAGAATCAGCTATAGCTATTCTTATATTTTGTGGCATGTAAAAAAATACAGTATTATAAAAATACACAGGAAAAACTCCCAGTTCTACTAATTTATTTCCATCTTTTGTTTTTCTTCCAATCTTTGTCCCTGTTTCAGATAACCATGAATTCTGCTTTTTATGTTTTACCACTTATAAGCATTTATCATGTTGCTACTTAGTCTGTATTACATAGTACTTTTGACTACCTTATACTTATTTCTTGAACTTTATTTAGTTACATAGCATTTCATCGAGTTACTAGTAGTGTATCAAGATTTAACTATTGGAACTTTTTTGTTGTTGAACATTTTAAATCACTTTATTACCTACAATCTTTCTCTGATTAGAAATTAAATGGTAGAGGAAATCCAAATGGGTATATTTTTCTTTTTAAAGTTATTTAAAAAAATACATTTCTAGAGTTGATTTACTATAAATGTACATATACAGCTAACAACAGGCATATAAAGGGTCATTTTAATTTATACCCCTTTAATAGCTGGGAAAGTCCAACATTTTTTTCATGTATTTTTACTCTCCATCCTGTGTGAATTCTTACTCTTTGTTAAGCTACTTATTTTTATCTTGATTTTTAAGGTCTTTGTATAATCCATATTTCAGTACTTTGTCCTACAAAATATTTCTCTCACTAATTTTTTCTGATGTTTTTCATTGAACAGGGATTTAACTTTTTTAAAAATATATATCTTTATTGATTTCAGAGAGGAAAGGAGAGGGAGAGAGAGATAGAAACATCAATGATGAGAGAGTCATTGATCAGCTGCCTCCTGTACACCTCCTACTGGGAATCGAGCCTGCAACCCAGGCATATGCCTTGACCGGGAATCGAACCTGGGACCCTTCAGTTCGCAGGCCAATGCTCTATTGAGCAAAACCAGCCAGGGCTAACATGTTTTAATTAGTCATTTTATTTCTTCACAAACTCAAACGAATCACTCCTTTACAGATTAGATACAGTTTCCACTAGTTATCTTTGGAATTAAGAAATTAGCTATTTAATCCACCTAGCTTATAGAATAAAGATATAGATTGTTTTCTAAATTATTCACCAATGTTCCCTACACCAAGACAGTTTAATTTTTTCGGATTACAGAGTTTCTGCCCAAGGAGGCAGAGGCCACATTAGGGTGCTGGAAAGGTGGGTGGCTCATGTACTCTGACTCAGTCCACATACTCTCCAGGCAAGACAAAGAGTTACAACTGCCTCTGGCCTTCCACTGACTCTCAGGACTACTCTTTCGCCTCAGAACTTATGCTCATTTTAACCTATTTCAACACATGCCAAAATATTAAAGGGGAAGAAGTGGGAAGACTGTAGCATGCCCTTAGACATAAAAGGACAATCTTAGCCTGCTTTATTACATACCTCCTAGGGATTCGGGTGAAGGTGCAATTGGTATGTCTCACCTGCTGAAGTAAGACTCACTTTGAAAGCCAGCTTTGATTTGTTGGAATCTTTTATTTTAATGAGTTTATTTGAACCAAGCTGATGACATGCTAGGAAGTAAGATCTCAAATACTCCCTGAAATGTTCTTATGTCAGATTTAAATCAGCCATTTTAAAAAAAAATACATTTTATTGATTTTTTACAGAGAGGAAGGGAGAGGGAGAGAGAGTTAGAAACATCGATCAGCTGCCTCCTGCACACCCCCTACTGGGGATGTGCCCGCAACCAAGGTACATGCCCTTGACCGGAATCGAACCTGGGACCCTTGAGTCCGCAGGCCGACGCTCTATCCACTGAGCCAAACCGGTTAGGGCATAAATCAGCCTTCTTTAGACTGTCCATCATTCTTGTTTGCCTTCTGAAATAAGACATTTAACCCTTGACTTTGGGGGATATTGGAAATCTAGAAGTAAAGCTATTGTTCAGGAGTATCTGGATACTGACTCTCTTTCCCCAAACTATGAAGGTGTGACCTCAATGACAACAGGATTCATTTCTGAATTTGAGAACCTGTTGTTTTAAAAAAGTTTCATATCCTTGGCCAAATAAGTTTGGAACTTAATCTTGTGTTAATGTGTGTGAGATTGTTTGTATACCTGTGTCCCCTCTTCCTACCAATATGTAGGTCATCAAAATTAATGCTGTTCTCTTCTGATAGCCCTACAAATTCAGAAATAGCTATTATTAATTCTTTAGTAGGTGTCAATTTTGATAACTAAAACAGTTTCAGATTTGTGGCCATCCAAGTTTCCCTCTAGACAAAATTCTAATTTATTAGTATTTTTTACTGTATCCATGTGACATCTACTATTGTCTTAGTGTCCCTCATTGTCTCTAAAAGAGTGATGATATATTCCCCTTCCTAAAGTCTAGAATTAATTGAATATTACTGAGTTACTTAGAAAATACTACTTTAACAAGCCAATGCAAATCTCTTTCAGGACAGTTATATGATGGCTATGATGAAGAGTATGACTGTCCTATTTTAGATGAAGATAGAGTAAGTATGAATTTTAAAATAAAATACACATTAAAAACATTTTAATTGGAAAGTTGACATCAGTTTTTTTAAGGAGCACTCACCTTTTTTCCCTCCACCTTTCTTACAGGTAGTTGATGAGTTAGAAAACCAAATGAGTGAAGGTGGAGTTATTGTTGATTACCATGGTTGTGATTTCTTCCCTGAACGCTGGTTTCATATAGTTTTTGTGCTGAAAACAGATAACAGTGTATTGTACAAAAGACTTGAAACAAGGTAAGAAAGGGAATACATTGAATTCTTAAAGTATAATATAAACTTTTATTGAGATTCAGAAATTGGCCAAAATGACTACTTTATTTGGTCTCTACCAACATTTTGAATGTAAGAGAAAAAGATGCTTACAAAAGATACATACAAATGCTTGTATAACACAGGCGTTTGTGTAACTGAGTGAATACCTCACCTGACAGTTTGATATACATGAAATGTACTATAGCAACCTTTTTAATATGCTTTTTCCTTAATGTAAAACCTTGCTAGGAAAACAGCCAAGCCAATAACATAGTCTTTGCTATTGAATGAACATTACCCAAATTATTATATTTGAGGCCTGGCCAGTGTGGCTCAATGTTTGAGCATTAACCTATGAACCAGGAGGTCACGGTCTGATTCCTGGTCAGGGCACATGCCCAGGTTGCAGGCTCTGTCCCCAGTGGGGGTGTGCAGGAGGCAGCTGATCAATGATTCTCATCATTGATGTTTCTATCTCTTTCTCCTCCCTTCCTCTCTGAAATCAATAAAAACATATTTTAAAAATATACATATTTGAGTTAGTCCTCCAAGAGAGAGTCCCAATCCAGAATAACAACAACAAAAAACCAGAACAACCATTTTTGAGGAAATGATTAGAGCATCTTCCCAATACACCAAGGTTGCAGGTTTGATCAGAGCACACACAAGAATCAACCAATGAATGCATAAATTAGTGGAACAACAAATCAATGTTTCTCTCCCTCTCTTTCTCCCCCCATTAATAAAAAAATTACTGTTTTTTATAAATAGCCAAAGATTAAGGCATGAAAAAACTATGAGAGCTAGTCATTTTGTTTTCAGCCATTGAAAAAGTTATAATAAATTACTGTTTTTTAAAAAGACAGCTCTATTGAGATAAATTCACATACCATACAATTTATCCATTTGAAGTGTACAATTCAATGGATTTTAATATATTACAGAGGTGTGCATCCATTACTACAACCAATTTTCTTATTTCGTTCTTAAAAATATATTTTTATAGATTTCAGAGAGGAAGGGAGAGGGAGAGAGAGATAGAGACATCAATGATGAGAGCGAATCATTAATTGGCTGCCTCCTGCACGCCCCTATTGGGGATCGAGCCTGCAACCTGGGCATGTGCCCTTGACCAGAATCGAACCTGGGACCCTTCAGTCCGCAGGACGATGCACTATCCACTGAGCCAAACCGGCTAGGGCACTACAACCAATTTTCAAAAATGTTCATCAACCCCCCCCCAAAAAAAAAAGGCTGTCTTTTCATAAAATTAATTATCTTTTAAGTAGTTCCAGTTGATTTTTATTGTTACAAGATTTAACTAATTCAAGTTTGAATTTTCTTTATAATTTTCACTAGCTAATTGATGGGCTAATTTATATACTGCCTAAAGATTACTTGTTTATTTTTTCTATGTCTTTGGAATTTGTAAAGTAGAAATACATCTGTGATCAAGTACCCAAATTAGTAGATAGTATTTCAATCATATGCATTTCATTTTATTATATGCCATCTATTTGTTTCATCTGTCTATATCTTAACTCCTCTAATTCTATTTAAAATCTAGGACCATATCTATAGACTTCTTATTTATCTCATAGCTCATAATCTGGCTTGAGATAGATATTTTTGCTAACTGAGTGACTGACATAAAGTCAGGGGGAAATAAATTTCAGACAAACCTAAACATTGGTCTTAGTTTAATGCTCTTGACAAAGAAGTCCCTCATTATAGGTGCCAGGCTATTTTCTATAGGTAAGGAGACTGTAAGAAGTATTTTGCATGATTTTTCATATATTCCAAAGTGTCCAGTTTCTGGTATGTTCCTAAAACTCCAATTAATGTTGTTTGCTTATCTTCTCTCTGCTTTCTAGGGGTTATAATGAGAAGAAACTAAAAGATAATGTTCAGTGTGAAATTTTTCAAATTCTTTATGAAGAAGCATTAGCATCCTACAGCGAAGAAATAGTGCATCAGCTGCCCAGCAATAAACCAGAAGATCTAGAGGATAATATCAATCAGATATTGAATTGGATTGAGCAATGGATCAAAGATCATAGCTCTTGACTTACAAGACTGGCCACTTTATAATCACTCTTAATATTTCTCTGCCCACATCATGTAAATTATCCATTTATTAGGAAACCTTTTTATTAAAATTGTGCTGCAGGACTAGTAGGTGGATAGTATAAAGGTTTATATTTGGGTGTGTTTTTTTCCATAAGAAAGTATAATGAATATAACTCTATTAAAGATTGAGAATAAAAACTGTCATTGTTTAATGCTTTAATTGCTAAAGAATAAATAAACCTGACCAAATGTGTGGAAGGATGTCGTTTAAGTTTATTAAAGAAGAAAATGAACATGATCTCGTAAAATTAAAGTCTAAAGATAAACACCAGAGCTCCCATTTTTTATTTATTATTCCCTTTTAAGGAAAGGAGGAGTGGTAATACTTATTCTATATATATAAAAGCCTAATATGCTAAGTGTCCAACCCATTGGTCAACTGTTCAGTCGACCGCTCGACCAGTTGCTATGACATGCACTGACCACCAGGGGGGCAGATGTTCCGACCGGTAGGTTAGCTTGCTGCAGGGGTCTGGCTGATCAGGACTGGGCAAGATGGGCCAGACACACCCTGGAACCAACCTCCTGCGGTCCCTCCCCAGCCTCTAAAATATTTCTTCTAATTAATTTCCTTTCAGTGTGCATGCATTTGTGCACCGGGCCTCTAGTACTCTATAAAATACAAAAGGTACAAAGTATACTGGAAAGGTAGGTTTCTCTCCTAGGCCATCCCTGTTCTTCACCCATCCCATATCACCTCCCTTTAGGAAATAATGTTACCTATACTTCCCTTCAGATATTTTATGGCTGTACAGTGTGTGTATACACATTTTTTTAAACGTGGTAGCATACCATGTTCCCTATTTTTTTCATTTAATATATTTTGGAGATTATACCATCTTAGAATCTAGATACATCCCTATCTTTTTTTTAAAAATTGCCCAGCTGGTGTGGCTCAATGGTTGAGTGGCGACCTATGTATCAGAGGTCACAGTTTGATTCCTGGTCAGGGCATATGCCCTGGTTTCTTTGGGCTCAATTCCCAGTGGAGGGTGTGCAGGAGGCAGCCAATCAATGATCCTCTCTCATCATTGATGTTTCCCTCTTCCTTCCTCTCTGAAATCAATAAAAAATATATTTAAAAAATAAATGAAGGTATAATTCACATACCAGAAAATTGACCATTTTAAAGAGTATAATCCACTAGTTTTTGTCATATTCACAAGACTGTGCAACTATCTAATTCTGTAACATTTTTGTTACCCCACCCAAAATAAGTCCCATACCTGTTAGCACTCACTTCCCATTCTTCCCTTCTCCCAGCCCCTTGCTATCACTAATCTATGTCTACATGGATTTGGATATTCTGGACATTTCATATAAATGTAATCAATTCAATATGTGGCATTTGTATTCTTAGCATAATGTATCCAAGGTCATCCATGGTGTAGCCTGTTATCAGTACTCTATTCCTTGTTATGTGGAATAATATTCCACTGTATGGCTATACCACATTTTGTTTATCCATTCCATCAGTTACACTTTGGGTTGTATCCACTTGGGGTATTGTGAATTATGCTATGAATATTTGTGTACAAGTTTTATGTGGATATATGTTTTCAATTCTCTTGGATATATTTATAGGAAGGAAATTGCTGAGCTATATTGCAACTGAGTTTAATTTTTTGAGCAAATATCAATTTTTTCAGAAGTGGTTGCATTACTTGACATTCCCACCATTCATGTTTTAGGTATCTAATTTCTCCACATCCTTGCCAACACTTGCTACTGCTCATAATAGCCATCCTGTGGATATATTATCATATTTCATTTTGTTTTGATTTACATTTCCCTAATGACTAATGATGTTGAGCCCCTTTTCATGTGCTTAACCACTGAGCCACACCGGTTGGTGGGCATGAATGGCTGTTTTGAGAAGACTATGCTGTTTTGAGAAGACTATTGTCTTATTCCTAGTAGGATTCATTAAATTCTCTTGCTAATCAAGTGATTGCTCATAAACACTAATATTGACTCATAATAATAAATGAGATTTCCTTTCAACAGATGGGAGATATTAGAGTCTAATACAGAGCTACACACATTTTATTAATTTTATAAATGTTAATATACTCGCTAATTTCAGCCTAGATTTCATGTGAAACTAGTGACAATGCTTTAACAACCTATAGTTGTCTTAAAAATAACATCATTTACTATTTGTCTCTAGTTTTAGTCAAACCTACTTGTTAACTTTTTGTTTAAAAGGGATGATTTAAATCAAATTTAAGAAGGTAAGTGTGTGGGCCCTGCTGGGTGGCTCGGTTGGTTAGAACATTGTCCCAATACACCAGGGTTTCAGGTTCAATCTCCAGTCAGGGCACATATAGGAACCAACCAATAAATGCATAAATAAGTGAAATAACAAATCAATGTTTCTCTCTCTCTCTCTTAAATCAATAAATAAAATAATACGATGAAATAAAAAAGATAAGTGTGCCAAATTTTTAATCATTTTATAATTCTGTAAATCGGACTTCTTAATATGATTTATTCAGTTTCTTAAGAGTGCCTTAAGATAATAAGCTTTGGCATATGCATAACCAATTATTTCTTTCCCTTATGCCCTTCTTGGTATATTTTTATTTTGTGTGCTTTGAGATAGGGGTTTGGCCTTACTTCAGCTATATTTCTTCCAGCATACTAAGCATGTCCTACCATCAATCCTTACTAACATTTTATTTGTCTTTAACACAAAAGTGATAGGGGTCAAAACTGCTGAGAACTGTTTATTCTTTCCTATGGAGTGGGAAGAGGGCAAGGTAAAAAAAAAATCACTTTTTAATAATTTTAATTGCTGTATATGTGAGAAACAATATGAAAATTCTTTATATATACCAAGGCTTTTACTTAAAATTTAGTTCCTTAACCCTTTTAATGACATAAATCTAGTGACAGTCTGTTGTAAGCTATAAACACACTTCCTCCAAGGAAATAAAGATATACATATTACTACAAAATGTTGCTTATATTTTTCAAAGATTTACAGACACCTAAAATCCACCCAGAGGTTCATTGTTTAAGGGGTTAATTTTTATGGAAAGGGGATTTAAAAAATAATTTGTGAAACAAGACTAGTGAATAGAAAAGCATATTGGTCATCCTGGAGGTCCTAGCCAGTGGATTAAGCAAGAAAATAAAGACACGCAGAGCTGAAAGAAATAAACTATTCTTTTAATAAACATGATTACCTATGTAGAAATTCCAAAGAGAATCCACACAAAAGCTACTTGAACTAATAATTGACGGTTGGCAAGGTCACAGAATACCAGATCAATACACAAAAGTCAACTGCATTTCCATATAGTAGTGAAACGATTGGAAATTAAAATTAAAACTATTTATAGTACCAATAACCATGATGTACTGAGGTATATGTCTAATAAAATATGTGCAATATCTGCAGGATGAAAATTTAAATGAAAGATTCAATTAGATGGATATACCAGATTCATGAATTACAAGACTCAATATTAACATGTCAGTTTTCCCCAAATTGTTATATAAATTCAATCCCAATAAAAATCCCAGCATAAAATAAAAGTTGATAAGCTGATTCAAAAATTTATATGGAACCCTAAAGAAATGAGATTAGATAAACAATGCTGAAAAAGAAGAAATACTGAAAAAGTTAAAAGACTTATAGTACCTCATTTCAAGATTTGCTATAATAAAGTATTAATCGAGCCCTGGCCAGTGTGATTCAGTTGGTTTCGTTTCATCCTGTGCACCAAAAGGTTGCTGATTTGATTCCTTGTCAAAGCACATGCCCAGGTTTTGGGTTCGATCCCCAGTGGGGGTGCCTGCAGGAGGCAACCAATCAATGTTTCTCTCTCACATTGATGTTTCTCTCTCGCTCTCCTTTCCTTATGCTCTAAATTTTTTTTTTTAAATAAAATAGTCAGGTTGAAGTTTCAAAATGTGTTTTTTAAAAAGTTTTAATTGAAGAAAAATTATTTTTGGTTTGCAAAGCTATTGAATATGTTTACCATCCTAAATGAGATAGTACACAACTGACTTTAGAGTTATAAATATACTAGAGGCCCGGTGCACAAATTTGTGCATGGGTGGAGTCCCTTGGCCTGACTGGCAATCAGGGCCGATGGAGGGGGGTGCAGCCAGCCAGGGGGAGGGATCGCGGGAGGTTGTCTGTGGGAGCGCACTGACCACCAGGGGGCAGCTCCTGCACTGAGCGTCCGCCCCCTGGTGGTTAGTGTGCGTCATAGCAACTGCTTGACTGGTCATTCAGTCATTTGGTCACTTAGGCTTTTACATATATAGATTACTCTTCTATGATAATTGTAAATCCCTAAGCATCTAATAAGCACATAGCATTGATCTTGTCCTATTATCAGGAGAAATTTTAGAGTCTCGGCTCTGTCTACTTTTCCATATATCTAGGTATGTTTGCTTTTGAAAAGCAGCTGGTTAAGGAAAATGTGGAGAAACACTAAAAAGAAGTTGGCTACTGAGAGGAAAGGGTTTATTAGTTTATTTCCAAACCAAAGTAATCTTTAAATCCAGCCAAGTTTTTTCACCACTACGAAGTCCCTTCAGTTATTTCATGGATGTTGGTGTGGACAAAAAAAGGGGCTACCTCCTAACCCTGACAATCTCCAGGGAAGTTTGCAGGGTGGGCCTTAAAAACTCAGAGACTGAAAGTAACCACACAGGATGCTCTGAACACAAAAATTCCTAACTAAAAGCGAGTCATGGGGGACAGTCACGTCCTAGGCCTGTAGCTTCCTTGACAAAGGTCAGTCTTTACCTCGGTGAGT
Source organism: Eptesicus fuscus (assembly GCF_027574615.1). Taxonomy (NCBI): domain Eukaryota; kingdom Metazoa; phylum Chordata; class Mammalia; order Chiroptera; family Vespertilionidae; genus Eptesicus; species Eptesicus fuscus. The sequence goes on from NC_072476.1 coordinate 76,340,734, forward strand.
CTGAGTATTATCTTCCTGCATCTGAGAAAACATACCTTTGGGAGGTCAGCGTAATCTCTTCCTCCAGACCCCTCAGGGCACAACAGCTGCGCCAGAGGAGAGACCACAGAACCCCCCCGCTGCTGCCTTGTTCTCCCTCATACCATCTGTATGTGCTGTAAATGCTAACTACTAACTCTCCTGTACCCACCCATGTAAAAGAACCATACGTTTCTCTGTTTTGCCTTTGTACCCAATCCCAGAGATTTCCCCGATTTGCTTTCTCCTGCCCCCTTAATCTATCACCAATGGATTTCATGTAACCCTCCTCAGGTGTCCTCCTTGTATTCTAATGTCTAAACTAAGCTGCAAAACTCCCCTTTCTCCGGAGCATTTTCTCAATCCAGTTGAGATTTTGCTTCCGGACAACTGTCAGTTTGGCTCAAATAAACTCATAAAAATTCTCTATAGGTTTGGACACATTTTACATCTACACTGGGTATTACGAAATAATACCAAAATAATTTCACCAAGGTAACGACCCAACACGTTTTGGTGAGATTAGGTGGAGGCAGGGTCCATTGCAGGAAACCCACAGGAATAGGTCGTCCAGAGCAGCCGCTTTCCAGACCCTCGAGGCCACTCCTTCTAGCTCCTTCCCTCTGCCAGGCCTTGGCCCTGCAATGCCCTCACCTGTTCCCAGTATCGAAAGCTTGCATTTCAAGGCCCGTCTCCAGCGCCGAAGTCCAGCTCAGCTCAGCTCCGTCCTTCCCTTAGGGCACTCCCAGACACAAGGTTTTGAATGGCCTAACGTTACCTTCATGGACGCACACACTTGGCCTTGTCCTGTTTTTTCTCCCAAGCCCCGGGCTATGATGCAGACCTCGGCCGCCGGAGCGGGGCAAGTGCGGGCTGTGCAGCTGGCCCCCGCTGGCCCCCGCGCGCTCCCGGAGCCCCGCAGGTGACACCCCGGCGGCGCCTCCCGCTCGGGCTGTGCCGCGCGGTCACGTGGCCGGAGGGGCGGCGCGCGACGTGGAGGCTCAGCGCCGGGTGAGCGCAGGGCGCGGGGCGCGAGGGTGGCGGGGTCCCCAGCTCCTGGCCGGGTCCGGGGTCCCAAACCCTCCCTCGCGGAAGGCGGGGCCCGGGGCGGGGCAGAGCCCGCGGGTGGGAACCGCGCGTGGGGAGGACCCGGGGCGGCGCACCTCCGTGGAAACTCGGCGGGCTGTGGGCGAGCTGGCCAGCCGGCTCCTTTCCCGCTGATGCGGGTTTCATGGCCTGTCCGACGTTGAAAATATAAGGAATAGGTTTGAAAGACTGCTCTGCCTCTCTCCCTTCTTTCTTTATTTTTTTCTATTAATTTTGAGCCTTAACCATGACCGCGCACTAAATGCAATGTAGTCTCCTGGGTCGCATCCTGGAACAGGAAAAGGGCATCAGAAGAAAAACTGGGGAGATTCTAATGAAGTCTGTGGTTTAGTTCATGTTAACTTCTTAATTTTGATAAATGTACCCTAATATTAACATTAGAGGAATCTAGGTAAAGGATATACAGGAGTTCTCGGTATTATGTTTGCAAGTTACTGTAAATCTAAAGTTGCTTTAACAGGAAAAGTTACAGAACAAAATCCTCCGGTGCTGTGCGACAGGCCATTGTTCAGGCGGGGATCCAGTCCATTGCTCTCTGCCAGGCCTGACAGGAATTGTTTGTTTGACCAACTTGTTTGCTAAGGCCAGAGTTGTTAGGCTACTGGGTGCGGATGCTCCTAGTCCAGTTTTCCAGGCAGGAATCTGTTTTCTGTTTTAAAGCTGTCCGTCAGATATCTTTGGAACACTTGTTATGCACAAGCAAATGAGACACAAATACTCCCTGCACTAGGGGTGTGTTCAGTAAAAACATTAGGTAAGAAGTAAGGACTGTTAAAAAAAAAAAAAAAAGAAGTAAGGACTAGTAAAAGGTTTAGTGCAGAGCTAGAAGGGCTGAGGTAGGAGAAATCACATGTGGCCAGGGTAGTCTGGAGGGCCTGGCTGAGTGAGGGGGAGGAAGCATCCCTGGGGTGGGAACTGGCCCCAGCAGAGAACTGAAGGTGACCAGGCTGCGGCTACCTGGGAGCAGATGTAGGCCCTCTCACGGGGAAGCACAGAGCATGCCCAGGGAGTACTCACAGTTGAAACAGGAAGTGAAAACAGGATTCTTGTAGCAAACAGGGCAATACTTTTTAAAATATATATATTTTTATTGATTTCAGAGAGGAAGGGAGAAGGAGATAGAAACATCAATGACGAGAGAGAATCATTGATCCGCTGCCTCCTGCACGTTATACATTAGGGATCGAGCCGGCAACCCAGGCATATGCCCTGACAGGGAATCGAACCATGACCTCAACCACTGAGCCACACTGGCCAGGCAACAGAGCGACACTTTTATAATATAGGCCATGGGAGCCATGAATGGACAGGCATCACTGGATCTGTGCTTGGCAACAGTGTGTAGGATAGCTTGGAGTAGATCAGTTAGGGCCATAGTCGGCAAACTGCGGCTCGCGAGCCACATGCGGCTCTTTGGCCCCTTGAGTGTGGCTCTTCCACAAAATACCACGGCCTGGGCGAGTCTATTTTGAAGAAGTGGCGTTAGAAGAAGTTTAAGTTTAAAAAATTTGGCTCTCAAAAGAAATTTCAGTCGTTGTTTTGTTGATATTTGGCTCTGTTGACTAATGAGTTTGCCGACCACTGACTGTTAGGGAATTATTGGTTTAGTCCAGGAGAAGTCGTAAGAAATTCAGCCAGGCCTGTGAAGTTCAGGCGCAAAGAAGGACAAGGCATTGGGAGATTGTGGATCTAGAGGACTTGACAACTGAAGGTACCAAAGAGAAGAAAAAAAAAAAATCCAAAGTTTTGGGCCTGGGTGTTTTAGAGCATGGTTGCCGCGTTTGCAAAAATAGAGGACGCAGGAAGAGACACGGCTGGAACTGGGGAGGGGAATGAATTTGTTTTTAAACAAGCTGTGTTTGAATTGCTGCCAGGATATCCTGCGGGAGATGTGTCTTTAAGAATGGAAGCCAAACATATACTGAAGGGCCTGGAAGAGGAAAGGAGCCTGAGGGGGCAGATAAGAGAGAGTCAGAAGAGGGGGGGTGCAGGCGGGAGGTTTCTTGGCTCCTCAAACCCCCCCCCCCCCAGGATTCCTGTGGGACCAGGGGCCTGGGGGTGAGTCAGTAGGCACAGCTTCTTCGGAAGTGGAGGTGGCTGAGGGAGGAGACTAGGTCTTAGATTTAGTGACTAGGGAGTCACTGGTCTCTTTTCAGAGAGTTGTTTTAGTGCAGAAGTAGGATGATTGCTCAGTCTGCAATCTGTTCATTCTGGCCTTTCCCAAGTGACCAGACCACAGAACAAGGAGCCAGAGAGATGGTTCCTAAGTTCTGGCTCTGCCACTACCTGTATAGTTTGAGGCTGGGCATCTGTGCCTAGACTGGCATAGTAAAATACAGCTCTTAATGAAACCAGAGGGCTCTTTCATTCTTAGCAACACCTCACAGTTCATAGAACTAGGGGCACTTTGGAAAATGGGGCACTTTGGAAAATGCTGATACAGAACTAGGATTTTAGGGCTCTAAAGAACAAAAAAAGGCCCTAACTGGTTTGGCTCAGTGGATAGAGCGTCGGTCTGCGGACTCAAGGGTCCCAGGTTCGATTCCGGTCAAGGGCGTGTACCTTGGTTGCGGGCACATCCCCAGTAGGGAGTATGCAGGAGGCAGCTGATTGATGTTTCTAGCTCTCTATCCCTCTCCCTTCCTCTCTGTAAAAAATCAAAAAATATATTTTAAAAAAAAAAAGAATTATAAAAAAAGAAGAAAAAAGAACAAAAAAGTCTTGTCCAATTCCTTCATTTGACAAATGACAAAACTAATACTCAAATTCTAATTCATTAAACATTGATTTCAAATATATTAGTGGTGCCCAAATATAGGGTTTATAGAGCTAAGCATAACTCTCTAAAGTAGTTATGCTTAAACCCTTTTGGAAATTTGAAGACAGGCTCCAAGAAGTTAAATGACTTGCCCAGGACCACAGAATAGCAGTAGTGGAGTGAAATTTGAACCCAGAAATCCCAAGGCCAGGCCTTCTCTGTTGCACATCTACTGCCTCCCTGGTTGTCAACATTGAATGCATTTAAAACTAGTCGAATGGAATGTTAGTAATATGTTCCAAAAGTCAAGTTTAATTTGATTGCATTCCACGTTAATATTACTATTAGTATATAAAAAGTGGGAGGGTCCACAGCCAACAGTTGCTGAATTACATTTTAAAAAACAGTAGGGCATTGGACCATGTAAACTCTTAATAGCAGGAAGATGTTCTCATGATGCCTGAATATATGGGGTGCATTAAAAAATATTCTTAGCTAATCCTGTGGTTGCATATTCTTTCCTCTTATTGCATTTTTCCTTTGTGTTGACCAATTCCATTTTCTTCACTGCTGGCTGCCTAACCCTGACCACACCCTCCTTAACAGAGATACGAGGTTATAAACAGGAATCTGCTGCACTAGAGGTAAAACACAGCCTCTTAGGTAACACATAACTTCCTATCTACCCTGACAAATAAAAATAGAACTTACTTATTTAGGAAGTAAACTTGTAAAGGAACCAAGATGATTTTATTAAAGTTTTTTGGGGAAAATGGGTCTGCCTGGCTGGTGTGGCTTAGCGGTTGAGCATCAACCTATGAACCAAGAGGTCACTGGTCTGATTCCCTGTCAGGGCACATGCCGAGGGTTTTGGGCTTGATTCCAGGTAGGGGGCATGCAGGAGGCAGCCAATAAACGATTCTTTCTCATCATTGATGTTTCTATCTCTCTCTCCCTCTCCTTTCCTCTCTGAAATCAATAAAAATATATTTTAAAAAAAAAAATAAAAATGGGCCCAACAGACTGTCGAGTGTTGCTAAAACTAGCTATTTTAAGCTTTTACTTTCAGTTCTATTAGATGTAGTAATAGAGACTTGATTAACTCTGATGTTAATCTCATTGAAATTCTCCAAATGATACAAAGCAGTGGCTGAGTGTAACAGTGTCTCTGACATCAGGGATCTGGATTCAGAATCTGGCTCTGGCTCTGGCTCTTGTTAGCTGTGTTACTTAACCTGTGTGCGCTTCAGTTTAACTGTACTTAATAATAACAGTGTTGTCTTACAGAGTGTTTGTAAAGAATAAATAGAATAATCTAAGTAAAGCACTTAAAATAGTGCCTAGAACACAGAAAGCAAGCAATACGTACTAGCTCTCTATTATTATGTTATTAAAAATTGTTGCTGATTTAAGGCACCCATTTTAATTACTTTCTTATATAGGAGGGAACAACTGATTAGCACACTTCTCATCTTGTTCCTTAATCCAGTTAAAATTCCCTTATTTTTTTCTGGGAATATCATATTATTGAGGTAAAATTTACATATATTAAAATGCACCATTGTTAAGTAGACAGTTGGATTCATTTTGACAACCATCATTCTAGTCAAGATATAAGACTTTTCCTTGCCAAAACCGGTTTGGCTCAGTGGATAGAGCGTCGGCCTGCGGACTCAAGGGTCCCGAGCTCGATTCCGGTCGGGGGCATGTGCCTTGGTTGCGGGCACATCCCCAGTGGGGGGTGTGCAAGAGGCAGCTGATCGATGTTTCTAACTCTCTATCCCTCTCTCTTCCTCTCTGTAAAAAATCAATAAAATATAGAAGAAAAAAAAAAGATATAAGACTTTTCCATCATCCAAAAAAGTTCTCTCATGCCCTTTGAAGTTCACCTTCCCATCCCAGGCAACTGTTGATCTATGGTCTATTATGAACGTTAGTTTTGCTAGGATTTCATACTGTATGTGGTTCTTTGGTTAGTATAAATGTCCGTAACATTCACCCATGTTGTTGCATATATCAGAAATTCATTATTTATTGCTGAATATATTGTATTGTATTGTATTGTACGGATGTACTGTAACTTGTTTGTTTTCTTGTTGATGGACGTATGGGTTGTTTCCAGGTTGGGACTAATTTGAATAATGCTATGAACATTCTTGCACACATCTCTGTCTGAACATATGTTTTTGTTTCTCTTGGATAAATAACAAGAATGCAATTGCTGGGTCACTGTTGAAAAGAAACTGTCAAACTTTTCACAGTGTCTGTACCATTTTATACTCCCACCAATAGTGTATGTGGATGTCCACATCTTGGCAACACTTGCAATTGGCAGTAATAGGTGATTGAATCTCATTGTAGTCTAATTCGACAATCCCCTGATGACTAATGATGTTGAGTGTCTTTCCATCTTTGTATCTTCTTTTATGATGTATTACCTCAAATCTTCTAAGGACCTTTTTTTTTCTTAGAGAGAGAGAGAGAGAGAGAGAGAGAGAGAGAGAGAGAGAAACATTGATCAGTTGCCTCCTATATGCACCCTGATCAGGGATTGAGCCCACAACCTGGGTATGTGCCCTGACTGGGAATCAAACCCACCACCTTTTGGTGTAGGGGATGATGCTCCAACCAACTGAGCCACGCTGGCTAGGGCTTAAGGGCCTTTGCTTTTACACATTGATCTATTTGGCATCTATGTATGGTTTTAACAGTGGAAGAATAAAAGAGAGAGATCAGTAAAAAATGAGATACAACTATTTTTGAAAGACTGCATATATGAGATTTATTTTTTGAAAGTCCTGGTAAGCAACTACTTAAACAGCAGGATATTTAGAAAAATATGTCAGATGTGGGTGGTTGTTTTTTTTAATGAGTCTTGTGAAAAGGATGAAATATTTCTAAATAACTACAGCAAAGCAGCTGTTTTGTAACATCGGTGGTGAAAGCCCCTCTTAACTGCATTCTGTACTGGGCTGAGCATTTCAGGTGCTCGCCAGCCACCAGGTAGGCCACTGTCACCAGGTAGCTGCCTGCACGGGCTTCAGGCCGGGAAGGCTCAGGGATGATTTCCCTGTAGGGCATTTCTACCTGGAGACGTTTTCTTCTGGGAAGAAGGGCAGCCCTTAGCCCCGTGGTATCCAGTGTGCAGCCTTGCTGGGGTGATGGTTTTGTTTTTCTGCCCTAGAGGCAAGTTGATTTCAGTTTGCATAGTCTTTCTTTGCTTTATTCTTTTTGCTGTCATTGGGTTTTTTGTTTGTGTGTGTGCTAATCCTCACCTAAGGACATGCTTAAAGAGGGGAAGAGGAGGAAGAGAGAGAGAGAGAGAGAGAGAGAGAGAGAGAGAGAGAGAAGAAACATTGATGAGAGAGAGAAACATTGATGTGAGAGAAACATCAATCGGTTGCCTTCTGTATGTGCCCCAACTAGTGATCGAACCTACAACCCAGGTATGTGCCCTGACTGGGAATCGAACTGGCAACCTTTCAGTGCACAGGTCCATGCTCAACCAACTGAGCCACTCCAGCTGGGCTATTATTCTTTTATGAAACAGGATTTCTTGAGCACCAGTTACGTCTCAGTTTTAGGCACTGGGAATGAGTGGTGAGCCAAACAAAGGAAAACCTCTGCCCTTGTGGAGCTCACATTTCTCTTGGGGCCTCCACAGCAGGTCTGGGCCCTGGCCGGGGAAATCTTCAGGGTGCCCTAGCTCTTGAGAGGCATCCTAGGCAGGCTGGAGCCACCCTCAGCTTCACTGGGATCCCTCTTTCGTACTACCTTTCCCCTTTTAGAGGCGTGATGTGAACATGGGTAAAATATGGTATGTTAGAAGGTCATAAGTGCCAAGGAGAAAGACAAAGCAGAGAAGTGGAACAGGGAGAAGTTTGCAATTTTAGATGGGGTGCCAGGAAAGGCCCCGCTGAGAAGGTAAGACTGAAGGACCCATAGGAGGTGAGGAATCAGCTGTCAACTCTCTGGGGGAAGAGCATTCATCCCCCCCCCCCCCCCCGGGGCAGGGTGAACGCAAAGCTCTGGGGCAGGAGTACTTGGCATGCATGGTCAACAGCTCCGGAGGCCAGGGCAGTCAGCCTGGGCTGAGGGCGGGGCAGAGATGGGCATCAGGCCCTCAGCCACTGAAAAGGCTTTGCGGTCTGCCAAGCTGGTTGCATTGCGAAACAGGTTTTGAACGGAGGCAATCTGATTTGAGAGGGAGCTGGGGCACCTTCCCCCCTCCCACCTATCACTGTCCCACATACAAAACCTTTGCTAATAGTGTCTGCACAGAAATGGCGAAGGAGCCCACTGGGGCTGTAGGAGGAACCGGAAGAGCCCTGGGCATCTGAATTGAATAAAGGGCTGTGAGGGGACAGAGGCAGGACGATCTTAGTCCTTCATTGCAAGGCTCATTGTTGTTTTTTGTTTTTTTTCAGAGACTTGTCTGAATTTTATGTAGCTTTTAGGCTTGTGAAAACAGGACCTTTTCCTTTATAAGCTTGGCAAAGACCCATCTGCTTTATCCTGGTCAGGAGGTTACTCAGTAACTGCCTTTCCTGCTTCCTTACCCTTTGCTGCTTGTTGGAAATAAGAAGTGGGCATTTTTCTCACCAGTGAGTCCTAAAATGTTGAGTTGGATTGCGTTTGTGTGCTGGTGCTCACACGAAAAGGAACTTTTTCTGCCCTGGAAAACCCACCTTTCTTCTGCTGACGGCGTGCTAACTACTGTTTTTCTTCCCTGCAGGTAACCTGTTTTCCTTATGGTGACCGCGGCACCTGGCTGATGAGCAGGGTGTTGAGGCCACCGAGTGAGGCCGGGGCGCAGACCTGGGAAGCAGAGGACGATGACATGGCAGAAGGCGATTTAGGGTATGGCCTCGGAAGGAGGCCCGGCGGTATTTATGAAGCGCAAGTTTCACATTTATTCACATCTAGAAAAAGATCAGATGAGACGACCTTTAGCCCTCCCCCATTTCCCAGAAAGGGGGAAGAGAGGAGTGGTGCTATTTTTCAGCATTCCAGGCCTCAAGGCACATACCGTGAAGGGTCCAGGACCCCCCATCACAGGCGACACAGCAGCACTGGTAAGAATGCCGTGTCCCCACCTCCCTCCCCTGTGAGTCCGGTCAGTGCTTCCGCCTCCCCACTCAGGACAGTGGTCACCAGAGTGCATTTTAGAAATGTTTCTTTATTCACCTCTTGAGATTGGTGATGGTTCAAAGGTAATTGATGTTTCTATTTCTAAGAATTGTTCAAATTGCGAAGTACGCTAGTTATTTATTTTTTAAAATATTTTATTGATTTTTTACAGAGAGGAAGAGAGAGGGATAGAGAGTTAGAACATCGATGATAGAGAAATATCGATCAGCTGCCTCCTGCACACCCCCCACTGGGGACGTGCCCACAACCAAGGTACATGCCCTTGTCCGGAATTGAACCTGGGACCTTTCAGTCCGCAGGCCGATGCTCCATCCACTGAGCCAAACCGGTTTCGGCTACGCTAGTTATTCTGCATTAATACACATATGTTAGTTATATCAGTGAATAATTACCTACCTTGCTTTTTTTTTGTGTGTGTGATATAGTGGTATACTTCAGGTATTCCTTTTTATTTTTTTCTTATTCAAAAAATATTTACTGGATACCTATTAGGTGCCTGGGACAGTTCTAAGCTCTGGGAATAACATCATTGAACAAAATTGTCCAAGGCCCTAATTGTAGTCTAGGAGACAGAATAAACCTACAAATCAGCAGCTGTATAACATCAGGCAGTGGTAAGGGAAGGGATAGTGAGTGATTGGAGGGGCGGGGGCACTGCTATTTTAGGCAAGGGTCAGGGGAGGCCTGCTAAGGAGGTGACATTTGAGCAGGCAAGCCCAGTGCTTATCTGGGGAAGGAGTGTTACCAGCAGAACACACAAGTTTCTGGTTATTTTAGGGATGTCACGAAATTCTCAAAAATTAGCAAAACAAAAGTAAGTAGTCTTGCCCAGCCGGGGTGGCTCAGTGGTTGAGCATTGTTGACTCATGAACCAGGAGGTCACGGTTTCATTCCCAGCCAGGGCACATGCCTGGGTTGTGGGCCCGATCCCCAGTAGGGGGTGTGTCAGGAGGCAGCTGATCAATGATCCTCTCTTATCATTGATGTTTCTCTCTCTCTCTCCCTCTCCCTGAAATAAATAAAAACATATTTTTAAAACACAAAAAATTAATCTTCACTTATCATAACTAAACATAAAGGATGCTGTACATTAAGGAAAGAATAAAATGCAGATCATACTGTGATAGAATGATACAACTCCACAGCGTTTGGGAACCCAAGGATGAGGCCATGCCTACTCCGTGGCACAGCTTTTGTGACTGTGACTTTTGTAATCCACATTGTAAAACTTCCCCACCAAAGTGGAGCCAACACACATTAGAACAACACAAAAGTAATTTAAGAAACAGGATTTTAGATTTACAAACAACATGATGTAGCTGGGGATCTATCCCTATCCCTCAAAATCCTTCTTGAAATTAGGATGGGATTATTTATGTATTTTTCTTCCAATTTCTTATCATGCATAGGAGTGCATGGTGTTTTGCAAGCTAGATGTTGAAAACTGAATATGATGCTTTGTAAAAATATGGGGAAACCACTGGGATAGAAACAAGATGCAATAGTAATAGTATGAGCTCTTGTTTTGTTGGGTTATGGACTTTTATCTTTTATCAAAGTTGACCCGATCCTAGGTGAGAATGTTGTGTGAGTTTCCTAATAGATTATTTCCAAATTACCAGAAATTTAATGGTTTAAAACAAAACACAGCTCTGACCGGTTTGGCTCAGTGGATAGAGCGTTGGCCTGCAGACTCAAGGGTCCCAGGTTCGATTCTGGTCAGGGGCATGTACCTTGGTTGCGGGCACATCCCCAGTGGGAGGTGTGCAGGAGGCAGCTGATTGATGTTTCTCTCTCATCGATGTTTCTAACTCTCTCTCCCTCTCCCTTCCTCTCTGTAAAAATCAATACAATATATTTAAAACAAAACGCAAACACATTTATTATCTTACAGTTTTGTAGGTCAGAAGTCCAAAACAGGTCTCACTGGGCTAAAACCAAGCCATCGGCAGGGCTGCCTTCCTTCTGGAAGCTCTAGGAGAGAGTCCGTTCCCTGGCCATTCCCAGCTTCTAGGGCTGCCTGCATTTCTTGGCCATGGTCCACTTGGCTGGTGGGGTCTTTCTCATGCCGCGTCACTCTGACACTGACTCTCCTGCCTTCCTCTTTCATGGATAAGGACCCTGTGAGTACATTGGACCCACCTGGGTATCCCAGGGTACTCTTCCATCTCCAAGTACATCCCATCTGCAAAGTCCTTTTTGCTATGTATTCACAGGTTATGGGGATTAAGATGTGGGCATTGTCGAGGGCCATTGTTCTGCCTACAACAAGTATTAATAAAACAGAACTTGTCATTGTCAATCCAATGTCACTTTTGTCCCCCCTTTGAAACGTTGCATCATCAGAGTAAAAACATGAAATAGGTTTTACCTTGGATACTGTCTTGTTGATGAAAATTCAGAATAGCAAAGGAAAAAATTGTTTTGAGAAAATTTTAATATTCCTCAAAATATTCTGTCTAATTTTCTTCTTCTTTTCCTCCTGCTTGTAACTTGCCACTTTAACCTTTTCCTGTTGCCAGTGAGACTGCAATGAAAATGAAGCTCCTGGAAAGCTCAGTGTAATGTCTCAGTTGATCACATAAGGAGAGAATTATTGAAGTCACAGGAGACTGCTAGTCATTCTCGTTGGAAATAAATTAAATTCAGGTTATTTCTTAGCTATTCATATCACTACATTGATCAAATTTAAGCCAGCACCCAAACTTATTTAGTTCACTCACCAACATTCATGTGTTTTTGTATTGTGTTTGTATAGTAGTAATATGTAGTAACTGACCAAATGATTAACAACAGTTTTTTAAAAATATTTTTTTATTGATTTCAGAGAGGAAGGGAGAGGGAGAGAGAGAGATAGAAACATCAATGATGAGAGAGAAGCATTGATTGGCTGCCTCCTGCATGCCCCCTACTGGGAATTGGGCCTGCAACCCAGGCATGTTCCCTTGACTGAAATTGAACCCAGGACCCTTCAGTGTGCAGGCTGACGTTCTATCCACTGAGCCAAACCAGCTAGGGCAACAACAGTTTTATTTTAGAGTCCTTTTTTGAAGTCTTTTTATTCAAAGTATGTGTCTCTTCATTTGTGAAATATTTTAAGCTACCTATTTTTATCATTTTTTGGTTTATTACAATTCATTTCTCTTTGCAATTTAGGGGAAATCTATATTTGATAATTTATAAGCAAATGTCCTTATATTACTAGTTAAAGAAAATGTTTTTTTGTTGTTTTTTTTCTAATAGATTCTAATTCAGAATTGTCAAATGTAGAGTTAAAGCAACGTCTTGATGAAACATTAGAGGTAGGTACTCTGGTGAATACAAAAATTATCATGGGGATAAAGGTCCACTGGTAGATATTTTGTTTAAGGAATCCTAAAATTGTGTGGAAGGCAAATGTTGGCTTTCCAGATATTGAGGAGGAGCCATGGGGTAAAACTATGAGCTGGCCTCCTCAGTTTCTTACCCTCCTCATCTCTCAAAAAGGCTCTTTACGTAAATATGCCCTCCAGTTCCCCCCGCACCTCTCCACTCCTACTATTTCTTGAATCTTCTCCTGGAGAAAATAGTTACCACTTCTTTCCATCGGTCTTTCCTGTATATATGGTTTTGAAATAACCTGATTTGCTTTAACCTCTTTGAAGTCGAAAGACCAGAAAGTTTGCCAGGTGCTCCCAGGAGGTGGCTCCGCCAGCTGGGAGCAGGAGTTTCTGGGGGGTAGGGTGCCTTTCCTGTGGGAAGCTGGCAGCCCATCTTGGTATGTGTTTGTGACTCCTGTGAAAGCTGCTGTACTGGTTCCTGCGGCTGCTGGAACAACGTGCCACACACTCTGGGCTTAAAACAACAGAGATTTATTCTCAGCTCCGGAGGCCAGAAATCCAAAATCAAGGTGTGTGGGTGGGGGGTGCATATTCCCTCTGAGAGGTCTGGAGGGGAATCCTGTACCTCTTCCTAGCTTCCCGACAATGTTTGCTTGCTCCTGGCATTCCTTGGCTCGCAGCGGCATCACTCTAGTTTCCGCCTCTGTCGTCATTTGGCCTTGTCCCCTGTGTCTGTGTCCAGATTTTTCTCATTTTATAAGGACACCGTCATTGGGGTTCACCCTAATCCAATCTGACCTCATTTTAACTTGATTACACCTGCAAAGACTATTTCCAAATAAGGTCACAGTCACAGTATCAGGAGTTGGAACTTGAACATTTCTTTGGGGGGGAAACAATTCAACCCATAATAACTACTGTAGCTGTGTGAATACTCATGTTTCTTTTATGTGGCCTAAGGAATTTTTTTTTCCTTTCTTTCAAATTCTTAGCTGTGTGGCCTAGATGGGTAAAAGCAAAAGATTTGGGCTTTGAGTTACAAATGGCACCTGATAGTGGTCTGACTGGTCCACTTACAGAGCCCATAGTAATTTCCAACCTCATTTATAAGGTCAGAGTGCATTCAGTCAAACTGGATGTGGAGCTTAAATGTAGACTATCAAATTGATCATTTGGGATTGCCGATAAGAAGACTCACTTTATTTCTCTCCTCAGGAGGTAGAAAATTTAAAAACCGAACTGGAGGCATCTCAAAGACAGCTTGAAGGTAAAGAGGCAGCACTGAAAATTCTTCAGAGCATGGTAAGAAGTTTTTTTTAAACGTCCATCACTTTCACATTTCAGTACTAAGTGGTATAGTTTTAGCTTTTAAAACAAAAGTCGCCGTGCTCAATATAATTGAGGTCCTTTTTTGAGGTCTAGATTTTTTTAACAGTCTTATTGAAGTATAATTTACATGCTATAAAATTCACTCGTTTTAAGCATACAGTTCATTTTTACTAAACTGAAGTTGTGCAACCATCACCATAATCTAATTTTAGAACATTTTCAACACCCCAAAAAGGAACTAGGTACACATTAGCAGTCACTTCCCATTCCCATCCATAATTTACCTTCTGTCGTATAGATTTGTCTTTTCTATTTCATATCAATAGAATCATACAATATGTGTCTGGATTCTTTTGCACCTGATTCTTTTAGGTAGCATGTTTTCGAAGTTCAAGCATCCTGTAGCCTGTGTCGGCACTTTCTTCCTTTCTATTGCCAAAAAATATTCCATTATACAGGTATCGCACATTTTGTTTCTTTTCTTTTTTTTTATCCATTCACCAGTGGATGGGCATTTGGGTTTCCACTTTTTGGACATTTTGAATGTTTGTGTACAAGTCTTTGTGTGGAAATCCTTTCGTGCATGCTCACATTCATTGGGAAAGACCCAAACCAACATCTTCTGACTTTTGAACTATCAAACACTCCACAAAAGGTGGTCTCTGTGGAAATTCTCATCTCAAATTACTTTTCTGTTGTCTTAAAATAAAAATGTTAACTTCATCATGTATATAGGAGTGATTAGAAATTTGATTTGTACTGATGTGATTTTTCTTTTTCTTAGGCAATATTTGGCAAAGCCACAAGTCATACCCAGGCAATATTTCAAAAAACTGTGGACGAAAAGAGATCCTTGGAGAAGGTATTTGCATTTTTAGCATAGATGTAGTTAATCCAACAAGCTCTCAAGCAGAATTTCCTTAAAGGTCACCTGATTAGTGGACATGTTGTTTGTGCACACCCTCTGCTAGGTGTGCTTCACTTCATAGGGTTCCTTCCCTTTTGGAGCTTATAATCCAGATTGTGAAATGGGCAAAGAGTTAGGTTTCTTTTATTTCCTCATTTTAAGAGAGTAGGAGGCCTGCCAAGTTGACACCTCCTATTTTTCTTCTTTTCTTTCTCTGCTTCCAGAGCCTGCCTTGGTCTGGCCACCTCACCTTCACTAACACAGTAGTTAGGAATCACCCTCGGAGGTCCCGTTCCTGTGCCGGTGGTACTCTCCCCTGATGAAACGGCCCTGGGTTCAGACTTCCAGGAGTGTATTTTGCTTGTGGAGTCTGCATGGGTTAGGGGATTCGGGGGGAATGATGAGAAATCCAGGATTGGACCAGCAAATTGTTAAGCTAAACAATTTTAAATTTCTATAGTAAGCAAGCTTTGGCAAAGCTCTTTTTTTAAAAAATATATTTTATTGATTTTTTACAGAGAGGAAAGGAGAGGGACAGAAAGCCAGAAACATCGATGAGAGAAACATCGACCAGCTGCCTCCTGCACACCCCCCACCGGGGATGTGCCCACAACCAACGTACATGCCCTTGACCGGAATCGAACCCGGGACCCCCCAGTCCGCAGACCGACGCTCTATCCACTGAGCCAAACCGGTTTCGGCTGGCAAAGCTCTTTTGAGTGCTAAAGTGGTATGTTATGTGGGTTTACAAATGTCATACTCTTTTTGAGCAATACTTAGTTTTTTTCCTCTTGAACCTGTTTCTGTGAAGAGATTATGTTATTTATTTCAGCTAGTCACAATGTCCTGAATGCTACTTTCTTTCTATAGGAAATAAATGCCTTGCAATGGAAAATAGAATTTGATCAGAATAGAACTAAAAATATAGAGGAAACTTGGACCCAAAAATATGACAGGTTTGCATATTATTATTCTATAGTTTTTCTTTGTGAATCTTTAAAATGTTTGTAATTCAAATGTAGCTTAGGCCTTCTTCTTCCTTGAGCTAACTGTATTATAAAATTCTTATTGCTTGCTCACTTACCAGCTCCATGTCTTTCTGTTAGTTTTAATTTTCTTGTTTAAAAAATAGTATAAAATGTATTTTTAATATTTGTTATGTTGTTATTGATTTTAGAGAGAGAGGAAGAAACTTCAACTGGCTGCCTTCTGCACACCCCCTACTGGGGATCCAGCCTGAAACTTGGGCGTGTGCTCTGACTGGGAATCGGACCGGTGACCTCTTGGTACATGGGACGAATCTCAATGCACTGCGCCATACTGGCCGGGCTAAACTGTATTTTTATTTTTTTACTTTTTTTTTGTTATTCCTCACCCGAAGATGTTTTTTCCATTTATTTTTAGGGAAAGTGGGAGAGAGAGGGAAGACAGAGAGAAATATTGAGAAATATCGATGTGAGAGAAACACATCCATTGGTTGTCTCCTGCATGAGCCCTGACCAGGGCCCAGGCCGGGGAGGAGCCTGCAAGTTAGGTATGTGCCCCTGACTGGAATCAAACCCAGGACCCTTTGGTCCACAGGCTGATGCTCTATCCACTGAGCAAAACTAGGTAGGTCTAACTGTATTTTTAAAAACAATGTAAGAGTCATTTTTTCCCCAAGTTATTTTAGCATTGACATTATTTTTTCAAACAAAATCTTTTGATCAACTCTTTCATTAGTGTGAATTTAACTTTAATTTTTTAATCCTCATCCAAGGATATGTTTAAGCTGAATTAAAACTTCTGTAAAGAGAATGAATATTCAAAATGGATGCCTTAGAGCTATTTCTGGTTCTGATTTTTTTCTGAGCTATACTTAAGGGTTTAGAGTATGTTCATAAACTTTCCACACTCCTTTAAACTGTCTTTCTATTATAACATAAATTCTAGACTTTGGAAGTAGGAAAAATTATATTTGTTTTATGGGGTGAAAACATTCTGATATAAGTACAAAGCACTAATGTTTTAGTTATTTGGTGGGTACTTTTTTCCCAGGCTAAACTGTGAAAATGCAGTCCTCAAAGAAACTTTGAAACTAAAAACAGAAGAAATTAAAATGCTGAAGTCTGAAAATGCAAGTAAGAGTGGTATTTTGATGATTCTTTTAAAATATTATGTTAAAAGATTCATTTTATATAGTGTCCTATGTTAATAACATACATATCAATAGAGATGAAGTGCTAATATTTAGAAGTAATATATTTTAAGAATAATAGAAGAAATGCATCATTTAGGTGTTTTTAATTTTAAAAATGTTTTAGGTAAAATCCATGTAACAAAATTACCATTTAAAAGTGAACATTTCTCACCCTAGCTGGTTTGGCTCAGTGATAGAGCGTCGGCCTGTGGACTGAAGGGTCCCAGGTTTGATTGCAGCCAAGGGCACATGCCTGGGTTGTGGGCTTGATCCCCTATAGGGGGTGTGTAGGAGGCAGCCAATCAATGATTCTTCTCATCATTGATGTTTCTATCTCTCTCTCCCTCTCCTTTCTTCTCTGAAATCAATAAAAATACATTACCAAAAAAAAAAAAAAAAAAAAGTGAACAATTCTCAGGGCGAGGGGATGGGTGGAGGTGGGAGAGGGTGTATGGGGGATAAATGGTGATAAAAAAATAAGTAAAAGTGAACCATTTAATTACAAAATACTCACAGGTAAGTAAGTCATAGGAAACAGTCAGTAATATTGTGATAACTACGTATGGTGCCAATTGGGGTACTAGAATTATCAGGGGAACACTCTGTAAAGTATATGATTGTCTAACCACTAAGCATACACCCAAAACCAATACTTAATAATAAATAGTTTTAAAAAGTGGAACCATCTAGTTCCATAACATTTCCATCACTCTAAAATAAAACCTCAAACCTATTAAACAATTTCTCCCTATTTCTCCTGTATCATTTATCTTTTATACTCTGGAAAATAAATGGTAGAGCACCTGATGTTTGAGGAACCCTAGTAGGTATAGGTTCTCTTGGGACACTAGTAGGGAAAGTTTATAATTATATAGTTATTTAACATTAGTTTCTTTCCTGTGACTTTATCACTAATGCAGTTATCCTTAATTTTTCAAAATATTATTTGACTCGTTTAAGAATTAGACATTTTTTACATTTGCAGTTGACCCTTAACAACACAGAGGGGTTGCCTTAGCCAGATTTGCTCAGTGGATAGAGCATTGGCCTGTGGACTCAAGGGTCCTGGGTTCGATTCTGGTCAAGGGCACATGCCTGGGTTGTGGGCTCAATCCCAAGGTGGGGGTGTGCAGGAGGCAGCCAATCAATGATTCTCTCTCATCATTGATGTTTCTATCTCTCCCTCTCCCTTTCTCTCTGATATCAATAAAAATATATATATTTTAAAAATAAACAACACAGGGGGAGGTTGGGGCATCAACCCCCATGCAGTCAAAAATTCACATATAACTTTTGACTCCCTGAAAACTAAGTCATCCATCCATATCTGTGGGGGATTGGTTCCAGAACCCACTCTAAGGAAGACCGAATACTTGGATGCTCAAATCCCCCATATAAAATGGTGTGGAACAATGCATACAATCAGCCTTCCACATCAATGGATTCCCAACTATGGATTGAAAACAGTATTTCCATCTGAGGTTGGTTAAATCAGCAGATGCGAAATCCAGGGAAAAGGAGGGTCAACTGTATATTTATTGAAAAAAATTGGTGTATAAGTGGACCCACGCAGTTCAAACCCGTGTTGTTCAAGGGTCAGGTGTATATGTGTGCACCCCCGCCACACACACAGACATTCCTCATATAATGAGCTACCTTATGACAAAAATTAATGAAAGAATATTAAAGTGTTTTAGGAATATTAAGGTGGTACCAACTTTTTATAAAATTCTAAGAGGAGATATGGATCCTTCCTTCTGAACAGAAACTATTTTAAAGTGGTAGCTTGAAGGGGACAAAACTGAGTTCTGAGTCGGGTCATGTCCTGAGAGAGGCACTTTGCCTAGTGTAGTTGAGTGAGTTGTGGGATGCCCCTGGGTGAGAACTGCACACACACACACACACACACACACACACACACACACACGGTGCTTCTCCGTACCAGTGGTTTGAGCAGGTGGAGATTTCTCCTGTGTTAGGTTAGCACTCCAGACAGAAGCTGCTCATGACAACCCCTCCCCATGCTCCCTCCCCCTCCACCCTGCAACGAGGGGAGAAGTTACTGTTTTCTGCTCTCCAGTAAATAGCAGAAATGTTCTAAATGGTTGGAGATCCTCTTGTGAAAATTCTTAATAAAAAAATCTGATAGAGTTTGGATCACTGGTACTTTAAAATATATATATATATATTGATTGATTGATTTCAGAGAGGAAGAGAGAGGGAGGAGAGAGAGATAGAGACATCAATGATGAGAGAGAATCATTGATTGACTGCCTCCTGCCCACCCCCTCCTGGGGGTAGAGCCTAACAACCTGGGCATGTGCCCGTGACCAGAATTGAACCCAGGACCCTTCAGTCTGCAGGCCGATGCTCTATTCCCTGAGCCAAACCAGCTAGGGCTGATTGCTGGTACATTTGACAAAAAAACAAATATGAGATTCTATCATCTGGTTATCTCACTATCTACAAAGTCTCTGAATAATTTGCCTTTGTATATTTTCTCTTTGAAAATGCTACAAATTTTCCGAGTAAATGAAGACCAGACTTAGGTTGCAAAGTTAAGATACTTCCACATTAGAAGTAATAACATTTTATCTAGTGTTACACATGTATTCTCTCACTCCATCCATTCCCACTATTCTAGCAGATTTTCTGGATGGGGCCAAATTTTGTGGGCAATGCCTGTTGTATATGCATTGCTTGTAAGGAATGAGTACAGATGTTGATGTGACAAGATTAGGTGAGACCAGAGTTAGCCCTCATAACTAACACTTCCTTGTATGGCCCTTCCTAGGCTTGAATCAGCAGTATTTGGAGGCCCTTGCGATGCTTGAAATCAAACAGCAGAAGACGGCTCAGGAAAACACGTGCGATGCTAAAAGTGACTTTACAGAGGTTTCGGGCCTTGAGGTAGGTAAGCAGGTATGAAAGCTTAGAAGGATGGAAATTTTCTACTTCCCACCGTCACCATCTGTTACACATTTCTCTGTTACAGCATCATACTTACAATTTGAGACTGAGGCGCCCATGGGTTTGTCTAGTTCGGCTCTTGTCTTGCTAGTACCACATCCTTCATGCATGTCATTCTTGGAGATTAAGGGATATGTTAGCCATTTCCTTCCTTTTATTCCTTAGTTTTACAATTTTAGCAGAAGCTATGTTAGGAGGGTTTCACGGTATATAATCATAGATTTTAAAAAATATATATTTTATTGATTTTTTTACAGAGGAGAAGGGAGAGGAATAGAGAATTAGAAACATTGATGAGAGAGAAACATCGATCAGCTGCCTCCTGCACACTCCCTACTGGGTATGTGCCTGCAACCAAGGTACATGCCCTTGACCGGAATCGAACCTGGGACCCTTGAGTCCGCAGGCCGATGCTCTATCCACTGAGCCAAACTGGTTAGGGCCATAGATTGTTTTTTTAGGAATGGACAGATGATTGCTTTTCTCATTGACATTAAAATTCATTCATTTTTGAGTATGTGACTCTCCCTGACAGGAGCCAGCAGTAATGAATGCTGGGAGCAGGGCCAAGTCCAGTCACAGGAAGTCCACATTGTGGATGTTAATATTGGCTTCACTAGGTCAAGTTCTGCCAAGGATTCAGAATTATAGGAAACTGGTGCCAGGTTAAAGGTGAAGGTGGAGAGTGAAAAGAAGGAAGGTAGAATTCCATTATGTTTTTGTTCCAAGTAACAACATTCTTTCCTCATTTGCATGTAATGAACCTTCTCTTGGGTCCTGAAATGCTGGTCTCAGTTTTCTTCTATTTTTGTTTTCCTTTCCAGTTTCTTTGAATAAGATGCTTGACTAGAAATGTGCATGGGTATGTGTGGGCGTGCCCCTGCAATTTTGTCCAGCTAAGCAGTGTGACACTTAGTAACAGGGTAATGCTTTTGGATTTAAAGCTTGCGGTCCTTGGAGCCTGCCTTTGTCATGGTCCTGGAGGGAGCCCCTGTTCCTGTGCCAAAACGGCGGCATCTGCTCAGAAAAGGCTTCTTCAGCTCAAACAAGAGGTATCGTATTATCAGAACAGTAAAAGCTTTGGTTTTGTTTCTCTATTAATAGTAGAATAAATGGAAGTATCTGCAATTATTAGCTTCATTTTAGTAGTCATTGGTGGTGGATCTTATGCTTAGTTTTATACAATAGCATTAACTTATAAACTGGACATAGTTCCAGAATACAAATAGTATTTGGCATGATACTGTAGCCACATAAAGTTGTTTGCCTAAGATTGTAGTTAATACTTCCTAAATTCTATTTCTTTTGTTTATACTATATACTATAGGCCTGGTGCACGAAAATTTGTGCACTCGGGGGAGTGGGGGTCAGTCCCTCAGCCTGGCCTGCACCCTCTCACAGTCCGGGACCCCTTGGGGGATGTCCACCTGCCGGCTTAGGCCCACTCCCTGGGGGACCAGGCCTAAGCTGGCAGTCAGACATCCCTCTGGCAGCCTGGGAGCCCTCGGGGGATGTTCGACTAATGGCATAGGCCCGCTTCCCACAGGGAGTGGGTCTAAGCCATTAGTCGGACATCCTTAGCACTGCCATGGAGGCGGGAGAGGCTCCCGCCACCACCACTGTGCTGGACAGCCATGACCTGGCTTCTGGCTGAGTGGTGCTCCCCCTGTGGAAGCGCATTGACCACCAGGGGGCAGCTCCTATGTTGGGCGTCTGCCCCCTGGGGGTCAGTGTGCGTCATAGCGACCAGTCATTCCCAGTCATTCTGCTGTTAGGGTCAATTTACATATTACTCTTTTATTATATAGGATTGGAGGAAAAGGTGCACTTATACTTAAAATTACTAGGATTTGCAACACTGATTAATGAGATCAACATGAAGCTTATTAGAAGAGCAGTGAGGCTCAGTGGAAGGAGCCTTTGTGCTACCAAACCTAGCTTTGATCTTAGGTCCATCACTGTCTAGCTCTGGCTCTGGACACATATGTTAGACAAAGGGTAATAACTAGTTTGGAGGGAGGTTGTAAGAAATAGAGGAAGTAGATATATGTTTAGCACATGCCCAGCATTTAATAAAATGGCAGCTGTCATTTTAATTAGGCTTTAATAACAAATACAGTGCATGGGCCATAATTTCAAAAATATTTTACCTTTACTGAAGGTATGGAATTTAAAGTCTTCAGACTATATGGAAAAGCTAACAGCTAAATATTAAGAATTCATTAGGAGAAGCATACGATTACCTAGACCAGAGTAAGGGTCAACTATAGGAGGTGTCTGAAAGATGATATTCAAAATCATTTTCAGGGGTATTGTCTGGAATGGCCCAGCGGAGTACTGAAATGCAGCCTTTGGCAGCCTCCCTTATCCCTAGTGGGGCAGAACACACACAGGGCCTGTCTGTGATAATGAAGTCCAAGAGAATTGACAGGCACCACAAGGGGAATTTCTGGTAATCCAGTTCAGAGTGGGCAGCTCCTGCCAGCGAGAACTGGCACGTACTAACTAAAGCAGATGAAACAGACCAAAGACAGACAGTAGTCCCGTGCTAGGCAGGGAGATTGCATTTGCTAATCTGACTCAGCATTCAGGCAAGAATTATCCTGGTTTTGCCTCTGATACTTTTTAAACTTTCTTTCAAAACCAGCTGGAACTTTTGCAGAAGAGAAAAGAAGAAGCTTACATAATGGCAGATGCATTCAGAATTGCATTTGAGCAACAATTAATGAGGAAAAATGACCAGGCACTAAGATTGACACAAATGGATAAAATGTGTAAAAAAGAAACAAAATGGATAAATTGGAAGCACCTTAAAGAGGATGGTAAATATGAACTATAATGACAAAATCAGGTATAATTTCGGAAGTTCTTGGTTATAAGCAAAGTTGATTAAGCATACCGTATTTTCCGGCGTATAAGACGACTGGGTGTATAGAAGATTTTCCTGGGTTAAAAAGTTGTCTTATATGCCAGAAAATACGGTATTTAATACAATTGATGATATAATTAAAATTTTGCATACAGTTGTGATTTAAAATTTTAGTATCTATTGGAAGAAAGGGGTCACTGGATATTATATATGCAGATGAGCTATTGGGATTAACAAAGCCATAAAATAACAGGATAATCTTTAGTACTCTTCTAATGGCATTCCACATTGTCCTGAAATTAACTCCTAAAAGTTTTTGTGACATGAGACTTATAGAGGCCATTAAGCAAATATAATGGTGAAGTCCTCAACAGTAATTTATAGGAAGTACAAAATCAATATTTATATGGTTTTCTATAATAATTCCTTGACAAAAACTTCAATGTCCAACTCAAGGTAGGTGATTTTTTCCAGGGAAATAAAACATAGTCCATGTATTTAGCCTTTTAGGAATCAGTGGGAAACATTAAGAATATCTGTTTCTGTCATGGACAACAAATGTGTGGGCGATCATCCTCGGGCATCTCTTCTCTCTGCTATGCCTTTGATAGGAGCCACACTGCAACTATTTCAAAGTATACTCTTTAAGGGCAGCATTGTAGGGAGAAGAGTGATGGGAGAAAGGAGGGGGAAGACATGATTAAAAAGTAACCTTACGAAAGCTTGTCACATTCTGTCACTTGCATAGAAGGCCCGCTAACTATGTATGGATATTGGCCGTAAGGGTAGTGCTATGTAGACCAAGCTGGGTTTTTAAGAGGTAGATTTGTACTCATTTCAGCACTTGAGTGTGGACTCATTTTATTTATTATTATTTTAAAATATGTTTTTATTGATTAAAGAGAAGAGAGAGGGAGAAACATCAATGATGAGAGAATCATTGATTGGCTGCCTCCTGCATGCCCCCTACTGAGGATGGAGCCTATCACCAGGAATTGAATTGTGACCTCCTGGTTCATAGGTTGACAATCACTGAGCCACACTGACTGGGCTGGACTAATATTATTTATTTATTTTTTAATCCTCACCCAAGGATATTTTTTTTTCCCTAAAATATATTTTTATTGATTTCAGAGAGGAAGGGAGAGGGGAGAGAAACATCAATGATGAAAGAGAATCATTGATTGGCTGCCTTCTGCACGCCCCCTACTGGGGATCGAGCTGGCAACCCCGGGCATGTGCCCTTGGCTGGAATCGAACCTGGGACCCTTCAGTCCACAAGCTGACGCTCTACCCACTGAGCCAAACCAGCTAGGCCCCAAGGATATTTTTTTCCATTGATTTTTAGAGAGTGGAAGAGAGATGGAAAGATGGAAATACCGATGTGAGAGAAATACATCAATTGGTTGCCTCCTGCACACGCCCTGACCAGGGCCATGGCTGGGGAGGAGCCTGCAACCGAGGTACGTGTTCTTGACAGGAATCAAAACCGGGACCCTTCTGTCCACAGGCTGACACTATCCACTAAGCCAAACCAGCTAGGGCTGGACTCATTTTATATTCCAGAATTCCTGCCTTTCTTAGCTAGTAATAAACCTTAGGAACTTTTCCATAGATTATTTGATAGGTGTAGCTCCCAGTCTTTGCTTTTCCTTAAGGCAGAGAAATTTAGAAGCAGAATTTAAATAATTGATTCATCTCTGAAAAGACTTTACAAGTCCTTACAAGTTTCAGTAACTGTGAGTTTCTTAGTGACAAGATTTTGATTACTTTTACTAGTACTATATTCCAATAATCTGAGCAGGTATAGGATGATTATTACAGGTCATTTTCTTTTGTGTGGTTAGCACTTAAGGCATCAACTTTTCTTCGTGAGACAAGTTCTGAGAGATAGTTTACAAGCACAGGTCCTTTTTTTAGGCTGAATGTAGAGACAGATTCATCCACTCATCTAAGTTGCCGAGTGGGTCAGCTGGTCTGGTGTTTCCACTTTGCCACAGTTGCTCACAGAAGAGATCAGGTGTGAGCCCCAGTCACTGTGGTTTATCTGCTCTCGGTTTCCCAGCAGACCTTTTGCAAAGCATTCCAAAAACAATCTTGACATTTTCTCTGTATAAATCTATTAATTTTGTACCTTGTACTATAAATTACATTCTTTCTATGGATGAAGAAGAACGTTAGTGCACATACTTCAGGTTGTGGATTTTTCAACATTGTCAGTACCTGGGCTAGATGCTTTCACAGCTGTGGATTTTTTTGTTTGTTTGTTTTGGTGGTAAAACAATTACCACCTTAGCCATTTTTAAGTAACATTAAGCATATTCACATTGTTGTGTAACCATCACCACCATCCATCTCCAGAACTTTTTAATTTTCCCAAACAGAAACTCTGTACCCATTAAATGCTAACTGCCCACTCTCCTCCCGCAGTGGATGCTCTATTATTTAATACCACAGCAACCTTGAGGCACAGGTACTATTCCTATTCTAGAGGTAAGGAAATGAAGCTCAGAAGTTGTCCAAGGTCATGCAGTTAGCAAGTGGCTAAGTGAAGATTCAAGTCCAGGTCTTTCTGGTTCTAAAGCAGAGTTTGCATGGTTCAGAGGCCACTGGCCTATGTTTTGTGGGGTTCTGCATGGTGTTCTCAAATAATGTGGGTAAGTGGCTGACATCTAAAATTGGGAGATATCACATACAAATCTGGACTGCTGGCTCCTCTGGAGGACTTGAATGATCTGGTAGCATGGGCTGCACCCTCTCCCGGGGGCAGCCATGGCAGCCAGCTGAGGAGCGGTGATGCAACAGAATGGCAGCGTGCTGCTCTGGATTCCCACGTGGCCCTCTCCTTGCATTTACTATGTTGGCGCTAAAGCCTGTGCTCTTGCCCCTCCACTGTGCTGACTCACCTGTGCAGCGGTCTCCCGAGGAGAGAATTAGCCGTGGGTCATACGTACCCCTTTCCTGAAGTGCTACATCTGTGTCTTTTTATGTCTCAGCTGGATTTTCATGTTCAATTTCAGGATCACTATCACAAAGGACTAAGAAGACCTTAGGGCAGAAACTGTTGGGTATGCTCCCTTCAGAAAACAATTCCAAGAAGACTGAAGACCAGGATAATCCTCAGGAAGTCTTTAAGATGCTAATAGATTTGGTTAGTATCTTTGCTTTCTTTTTGCTTATTAATTCAACTCTTCCACTCTACACTTAACCTTTATGCCCCTTCATCTCCTTACACTCTCTGCATAAGCTCCACCTCTGAGGGGGCACCCCATAATTAACTCCAGGCATCTGTCATCTGCACTGAAATACGGTTTATGACAAGACCTCGTACTTATCCACTTCCTCAGAGATCCTCTAATCACTGCCACATGCTTGAAACCAGTCCTGTTATCCCCATTTCAGAGGACCAAATTAAGAGACTCACATTATACAAACATGCTTATCTATAGGAGAGTGTTATTTGCATATAAATGTAAAAACAATTTTATATTTAACTTCACCTTCTTTTACAGAGATAAGTACATGTTGATTTTACATATATATATATACACTTCTATATGTATTTCCTCCTCCCTTCAGATGATTTACAATTTTCAGCAGAAAGAATAGTTTTCTCTTCTTCCTTGAAAAAAATATCCTCAATAACTTTTAGCATGAAGCTTGGGAATGAGTGGACACCTAATTAATTCATATTGATTGACTTGACAGATTGAACATTTTTTTAAAACAGTTTGGCAATTTTTTTTAAACATATTTTTATTGATTTCAGAGAGGGAGAGGGAGAGAAACATCAATGATGAGAATCATTGATTGGCTGCCTCCTGCACACCCCCTACTTGGGATTGAGCCCGAAACCCAGGCATGTGCCCTTGACCAGAATCAAACCCGGGACCCTTTAGTCTGTAGGTCGACACTCTATCCACTGAGCCAAACAGGCTAGGGCCAGATTGAACATTTTTTTTTTTCCAATTTCTTTATTGATTAAGGTGTCACATATCTGTCCTCATCCCCCCATTCCCATCCCACACCCCTCCCCACGGATGCCCCAACCCCCTGTTGAACTTAACCGTTGGATAGGCTCATATGCATGCACACAAGTCTAGATTGAACATTTTGATAAAATAATTCTGACTATAGTTCTATACTGTTACTTGTTGACTAACTGGCACATGTTTAATTCCTGTGAATGCAGCTGAATGATAAAGAAGAAGCTTTGGCTCATCAGAGAAAAGTTAGCTACATGCTTGCCCGGGCACTGGAAGACAAAGACAGAGGCTCAAGGGAGAATAAAGAAAAAAATCCCATGAAAAACAATTTTCCATTAAAACACCCCAAGCAGAAAACTTCAGAATTCTCTGTTTTGCATGATCCTGTACATTCAAGTGTTCACATTTTTAATTCTGTGGGCTGTGTTTGTTCAATCCAGCATCTTCATACAGATCAAAACTATAGAACTCTGAAAAGATCTCATTCTTTGCCACGAAATATCATCTTTTGAAGATAAACCAGTTGAAATTAGAACCGAGAACTGTTTATGTCAAGGGACTTTGAAAAAGGATTGTGTAAACATTGCCACATCTTCAGAAATTGTATGTTTTCCGGGTATTTCTAAATGTTAGGAGGCAGCTTAAATACTCAAATGTTTTCTATAAGAAATTTACTAGTATTTTGTGGTGACATATATAAATTACATTACTATATTTTATAAAATCTTATTTGCCAACATCTTAAAAACAAAAATGTTATTTTGAGAAAAATTATTTAACTATTTAGAATGACTATAGCATCATTGACCGGCTCAAGCAAGAATATAATGTAAATTAATGCTCTAAGAAACAACAATGCCTAGGAGTGATGGAGTGTTCATTTTTGAAATACATTTATCATGTTTTATTTGTGTGTTTTTTCAGGATTTTTCATTTGCCATGTAATATTTCTTAAAACTTCCTTAAGTTAATCTCAAAAGTTATTATGGTGGAACTTTGGCAGAAGTATATTCAAAGTCACAGCTAGTAACCTTCCTAGTTTTTGTTATTGATGTAATGACATTCTGTAGCCAAATCTACACAGAATTCTGGTATTCAGACCAGTCTGAGAACTTCTTGGTTTTGATGCTAAATTTTAGGCCACTTAACTTTCTATTTCTATAAATATTACATAGTAATAATCTTTAATATCTTTTGGGAATGTTGCTATATTAGAAGCATCACAATTATGTCAAAGGAAATGTATTACATTACCAGCAGTTGTATTAAAATTTATCTAATTATGATCTCTAGTGAAAAGATATATGGCTTCACTTGCCGAAACCGGTTTGGCTCAGTGGATAGAGCGTCGGCCTGCGGACTGAAAGGTCCCAGGTTCGATTCCGGTCAAGGGCATGTACCTTGGTTGCAGGCACATCCCCAGTAAGGGGTGTGCAGGAGGCAGCTGATCGATGTCTCTCTCTCATCGATGTTTCTAACTCTCTATCCCTCTCCCTTCCTCTCTGTAAGAAATCAATAAAATATATTTAAAAAAAAAGAAATAAAAGAAAAGATATATGGCTTCACTGAATACTTAAATAGGTAAAACAGAGTATAAGGTAATGATATAAATCACTTATAGTTGTGTTAAAGGAAAAGTATTTAATTGGCATTAGTAAATAATAAAAGCTGAAAACTTGGCAAATGAACTTTGAAAAAAAGAATGATGAAGAACTATAGTTATCAGATATTAAGATATATTATCCTAATAATATAAAGCTACATTACTTAAAGCAATGTGGTACCAGCAGGTCAATGGAATAGGATAAAGACCATAAACAGACCTAGTATATATAAGAATTTCATATAACATAAAAGGTTAAGGAGCCCTAGCTGGTTTGGCTCAGTGGATAGAGCATCAGTCTGGGGACGGAAGGGTCCCAGGTTCGATTCGATGAAGGGCACATGCTCCGGTTGCAGGCTCGATCCCCAGTAGGAGGCGTGCAAGAGGCCACCAATGATTCTCTCTCATCACTGATATTTCTCTCTCTCTCTTCCTCTCCCTTCCTCTCTGAAATTTCAAAATAAAAAATAGAAAAAAATGCATATGCATATAAATGCTCTATTTTTAAAATAATTGTGAAGCCCTAACTGGTTTGGCTCAGTGGATAGAGTGTCGGCCTGCAGACTGAAAGGTCCTAGGTTCGATTCCAGTCAAGGGCATGTACCTTGTTTGCAGGCACATCCCCAATAGGAGGTGTGCAAGAGGCAGCTGATCTATGTTTCTCTCTCACTGATGTTTCTAGCTCTCTCTCTGTCTCCCTTCTTCTCTGTAAAAAATCAGTAAAATATATTAAAAAAATAATTGTGAAAAACTGAAAATAACCTAAATATCCATGTGGTAGAATTCTAAAGACGACCCTTCTCACGATTCCCATCTAGGGACGGTGTAGGTAACTGCCATGAAGAGATTTTTAAGATGTATTTAAAATTCAAGTGAGTTATATGAATAACCCAATTAGGTGAGCAGCTCCCCCCCCCCCCTTTTTTTTAAGAAGCAGAGATTTCTTAGTAGCTGATGAGGAAGACAGACAACCTGAAGCACTGTTGCTGGCTTGCAGATGGAAAGTACCAGATGACAAGGCATGAGCACTGCCTTGAGAAGCTGAGAGAGGCCCCTGACTGACAGCTGGGAAGGACAGATGGCATACACATTAAAGCAGCATGAACTAAACGAGCTTGGAAACAGATTCTTCCCTAGAGCTTCAAATAAGCACCCAGTTCCACTGATACCTTGATTTTGGCCTATCTTACCTCAAAACTATGAGCTAATTTTTGTTAATTTAAGCTGCTATATTTATGGTAATTTTTATGCAGCAAAATAAAAACAGTCCATAAATAGAGCATATGTAAGTAGTATTGTACACATATCAGACATAATCCTCCTATATAAAAGAGTAATATGCAAATTGACCAAATGGCAGAACGACTGGTCACTATGACGCGCACTGACCACCAGGGGGCAGACACTTAACACAGGAGCTGTCACCTGATGGTCAGTGTGCTCCCACAGGGGGAGCACCATTCAGTCAGAAGCCGGGCTCACTGGCGAGTGCAGAGGTGGTGGTGGGAGCCTCTCCCACCTCCGCAGCAGCGCTAAGGAAGGGCTCCCGGACTGTGAGAGGGTGCAGCTGGGCTGAGGAACACCCCTCCCCAAGTCCATGAATGGTGTGCACTGGGCCTCTTGTATGATATATGATGACATGACAGTTAAAGTAGATTTATATGTTATTAACATAGAATGAATTCAGAAGTTCTGAGTAAAAAAATTTGCAGGATGAGGTGTACAGTTTACCACTCACATAAAATTTCGAGACCCAAAACAATGCTGTGTATTACTACATGCAATTTTATAAAATAGCAGTATAAAATCAAGGGAGGACACACTCATCTCCTGAGTCATTCTCCTTTGGGTAGGGTGAAAAAGAAGAAACTGAATAGAATGACATATTAAAGAGACCTCAATTTTATCTGTAATAATTTTTCTTTTTTTCCTACTTAGTATATTAGCTAAAGTATTTGCTACATTACTACTATATTGTCCCTATTACTACAACTTTGTGATGTTATAGGAGCCAGATCATCAAAATAACTGGAAATTATTTTTATTAAGATTTCCTTAATGCATTTCAGAGAACTGAACTTATTTGTGCACTCTAATCAGAAAAATCAAAATTAAGTTTGTTTTAAAATACATTTAATAAAAATAATTTTTACATATTTTACAAGTGTAGAATATTTACAATTCCTTCTTCAGCATTTACTTAATGTTTACTATTTTTTTTTATTTGCCTTTTTTACTATTTCCTTCAGCAGTGAAATACTGTCCAGTGTTATCTGTAACTAAAATATTAGCTTCTTGGGTAATCCTCCTAGGTGAAAAAAGAAAAGAAAAAGAGGTTGTTCACATTTAAGTTTATGGCAATTTTAAGCAGTCATTGCATTCCCATTACATTTATTTTACTTGCTTTAATTTTTCCAATAGCATTTGTTAAACATTAAGCATACAGTGTAACAGTAGGAATTCATGAAGAGAAGGTACACATTGATAGTTCTGGTTACTCAGAGGTACACTCAAAAGTGTTCTTGTCCTTTTAAAGAGCATGATGTAAGTATTCTCAATGGAATTTCAGCAAATGCAGCTAAAAACACCACATTCTATCTGAATTCACTGCATTTCTTATAAAAATGAGAATTTTACCTTGTTCCAAGGTTTCGGTTCTCTTCCGTTTCGTTGCCAGAGATGGATTAGCCTGCTCCTTTAAAGTTTCCACTGGACAGTTTGGTCTAGGCAGTTGACATCCAGGTGTTGGCCCTGGCCGATTACTGAAATACTTAGTTTTCAATGCCTTTTAAAAGAACAGATAGCAAAGAAAGTAAACTTTTAAGTGAGTGTCTGGATTGTGTTTAAGGAAATCTAACCTTAAAATTGTTGGGATATTAAAGTGCTATGTGAAGCCCCCTGCTTCCAAAAAATGAAATTAATGTCAAGTATTTAGACAAGCAAATTATTACAAATAAACCAACATCTAGGAGCCCAAGATTGACTGATAATTCTATTACTGTAAGAAAGACACTACGTTTTAATTTTCCACAATTACAGTCTATACTAAATATGAAATATCCTTAATAAGATATTATGTAATTCAGCTCTCTATGCATTATGGGCTCTATAGTTCAAAACAACAGTTTTACTATTAATGAAAACAACTTTCTAGATAATTTGACCTGATCTGAAGTTTCTTATGATGGAGATAATATGCATATACGTATGGGTGAAAAGGTAGTTAGTTACTTGTATGTATTAATGTAGCATTTACATAAAAAGAGAAGGCTTATAGAAGTAAATGCACTAAACAGTGATTTGGTAATCTGTAATAAACAAGTGAAAAAAAAGACCACTTTGTATCCTTGATATATTGTGCATTAACAAGTTTTGTTAGATCAGAAGACTTGACATTTCATTTTAATTAGTCTCTTCCTTTATGAAGCCAAATCATTGTGCTGTTAGTTTTACATATCCCTGCCCCAATTTTAAGTGTTTGTTCTACCCTTTGTTTGTGTGCTTGTTTTTATTTATTTTTAAAAGTATATTTTACTGATTTTTTACAGAGAGGAAGGGAGAGGGATAGAGAGTTAGAAACATCTATGAGAGAGAAACATCGATCAGCTGCCTCCTGCACACCCCCTACTGGGGATGTGCCCGCAACCAAGGTACATGCCCTTGACGAGAATCGAACCTGGGACCCTTGAGTCCGCAGGCTGATGCTCTATCCACGGAGCCAAACGGGTTAGGGCTGTGTGCTTGTTTTTAAACAAGGAAAATGTGTTTTGTTTTTCTCAAATCTATAGTTCTTATATTTTTGTGTTGGGTAACATTTCTCTTCTTTTATAAGAGCAGATATACTTGGTCTTTCAAATTTTTGAGTTTGATTCTTTATTTTTAATGTTTTCAAGGTTCATTTGGGTGGTGGCATGTATCGGTGCCTCATTCCTTTTTAAAAAAAATATGTTTTTATTGATTTCAGAGAGGAAGGGAGAGGGAGAGATAGAACCATTAATGATGTAAGAGAATCATCAATTGGCTGTCTCCTGCACGCCCCCTACTGGAATCAAGCCCACAACCCGGGTATGTGCCCTTGACCAGAATTGAACCTGGGACCCTTCAGTTTGCAAACCGATGCTCTATCCACTGAGCCAAACAGGCTAGGGCGAGTTTGATTCTTATTTCCTTTAAAAATAACTGTCAGTTTCAGTGTTTGTTCTATTTGGACTATTTTCCAATCTCTTGTAAGCACAGTTTTACTGAACTATACCATTTTCTCCCCATTATCACTTTCTGACCATAATAATGGCCAGTGTGCATATCTGGACTGTATTTTATGGGAAACAACAAAATGCTTTAGGCATTAGGCTTGGCACAACATTTCAATTATACATAACATCTCATTGAAATATACCAGTGTCTTGCTCAGCTGGTTGTGGCTCAGTGGTTGAGCATCAACCTATGAACCAAGACTCACAGTTCAATTCCCGGTCAGGGCTCATGCCCTGGTTGTGGGCTGGATCCCTTGGTACGGGGCTTCCAGGAGGCAGCCGATCAGTAATTCTCTCTCATCATTAATGTTTCTATGTTTTTCTTCCTTTCCCTTTTCTCTCTGAAATCAATAAAAATATATTTTAAAAAAGAAAAATACAGTGTCTTAACAAACACAAACCTTATTATTTTTTCTTCTCTAGGAAGACTACTTGAAAGCCAATTAACTATGAAATTGATATGTATATATGTTCCAAATAAACTGTCCCGTACTTGTGCATACATAATTTAACACCAATCTGAATAGTGCTTGTAGCTTGAAGATAAAATGTTATTCCTTAAAACAAAAACACATCTTTCCAGTTTAGTAAAGAATGTTAGACAAGCTTATGAAATTCTAGTTTTATCTTATTAGTGCTACAGTTAAGATGACCCTCATATTTCCTAATACAAGAAAGATATGCTAAAATACCTGTGTGGCTGTAATTCGAGTACACGGATTAAATAAGAATAAGCCTTGTATGAGAGCTAGCAAGTCGTCTCCTGCTGCAATGAAGATGTGTTGTAATGGGATTCCAGGGAAACTCTTAAATGTCACGAAATCTGGAAGACTACACATGTCCTGTAAAAATATTTTTATAATTCAAACTTAAAGAATTAAAAGACATATAGATCTCAAATGAAGAAATAAAACTGTCATGGATAATATCATAATCTATGTAGAAAATCCCAAGAAATACATTTAAAAACTCCTAGAATAACTGAGTAAAGTTGCACAATATAAAATAAATGTACAAAAATCAATTGTAGTTCTATATACTAGCAATGAGATTTAAAAAATGCCATTTAGAATCACTCAAAAAGAACAATGAAAAACTTAGGTAAAAATCGAATAAAGCACATGTAGAACTATACAGAAAGCTACACAACACTGATAAAAGCTCTAAATAAATCGTGAGACATATCATGTTCATGGACTGGAAGATTCATAATCATAAAGACGTTATTCCTCTTCTAATTTATATATAGGTTTAATGCAATTCTTACCAACATTCTGGCAAAATTATTATATAAGACTGTGTCCCGGTGCATGAATTCGTGCATATTGAAAGGAAATTAATTAGAAGAAATATTTTAATAGCGCTATTCACATCTTGCTAATTAAAAGAAAATAGGATTCTATTGAGTCTCCTATCTACCTATTCAAGGACTTATGTGAGGATCAAATGAAACACAGGAAAACGCTTCACAAACATTTGGTTAAACTGTAAAATGTTTGCACCTGGCTATAAAGCAAGCCGGGTTCCTGGGCTGAAGAAACTCCAAGGATGCTAGTCACTAGGGAGAGAAAGCCGGGTGTTGCTACATGACGTCATTACCCAGCGCCCACAGTCTCAGTTTTCAGGCTGGGTTCGGCTGTGGGCCACATTTTGTGCCATGAGGTCTTGGCAGCGTTGGCTGCGATTTGGTGGGGTGTCATTCCAGGGTGGTGGTGGGGCCTGTGTCCCACTTGGGGAAAGGCGAGTGTTGGTTTGTCAGTGCCAGGTCTGTGGTGTCGTTTATTTTTAAACTAGAGGCTCAGTGCACGAATTCGAGCACGGGTGCGGTCCCTTGGCCTGGCCGGTGATTGGGGCTGATCAGGGCCGTGGGAGGTTGGCTGTAGGAGCACAGTGACCACCAGGGGGCAGCTCCTGAGTTGGGTGTCTGCCCCCTGGTGGTCACTGTGCATCATAGCGACCAGTCGATCAGTTGCTTAGGCTTTTATATATATAGACTAGAGACCTGGTGCACAAAATTTGTGCACTGAGCAGGGGCTTCCCCTCAGCCTGGCCTATGCACTCTCACAGTCTGGGACCCCTCACTCCTTACTGCCCACCTGCTTACTGCTCCCTAGTGCTGCTGTGGAGGCAGGAGAGGGCCTGGCTTCTGGCTGAGCAGCACTACCCCTGTGGGAGCACAATGACCACCAGTGGGCAGCTCCTGCATTGAGTGTCTGGCCCCTGGTGGTCAGTGTGCATCATAGCAACCGGTCAGACAGATGGACACTTAGCCTTTTATATATTTAGATTCTAAAATTTATGTAGAAGCCAAAGGAACTAAAATAGCTAAAATAAGTATAAAAAAAGAAAAAGTGAGAGGAATCATGCTGATTTCAAGACTTAAAAACTGATCCTGACCTAAGTCTCACATCTCATACAAAAACTACCTCAAAGTATTGAAAGTATTACTTTCAACATAAATTAAAAAAAAAAAAAAAACTCAAAAAGGATTATAACCATAAATAAATTTTATCAATAAATGATAACTATTAGGGCATGTCTTATAATTTGAACACATAGCAAACTTTCAATTAGAAAGTTGAGGAAATAATAGCAGGAAAGAGACTCCTTTGACCTAAATCCAGCTTCAGTTAATTTCATTGCAGAAGGTAATAGTCTAATTAAAATTTCCCTTTTCTAGTACTTATTTCCCAGGAGATGGGGCTATAATAAGGAAAATAAAAAGGTCTATAATTTTAATTTATGAATAAACAAGTGAGGATATTTTAATGAACTGTACATATAAAATTTAGCAACTTAAATTACTAAATTAATCACCAGTAAAGTAAAAGACAATGAATACATTTCTTTAAGGAATATTACGTGACAGCACTATATATAATCCTAACCAAATTTCAAAGAAAATGTATGAATGCTTACAGGCCACTGTTCCTCAGTTGGTGTGCCCAATGTTTCAAATATTCTTGTTAGTTGATCAAGGTCTGAATCTCCGGGCAAAAATGGAACCTGAAAGAGAGAGGCAGATATTTTAAGGTGGTTTATAATAGTCATTATGCAAATAAAACTATACATTTAATAAGAAAAACAAAATTACAACAAAAATTAAAATGTAGCCAAAACCGGTTTGGCTCAGTGGATGGAGCGTTGGCCTGTGGACTGAAGGGTCCCAGGTTCGATTCCGGTCAAGGGCATGTATCTTGGTTGCGGGCACATCCCCGGTGGGGGATGTGCAGGAGGCAGCTGATCGATGTTTCTCTCTCATCGATGTTTCTAGCTCTCTATCCCTCTCCCTTCCACTCTGTAAAAAAATCAATAAAATATATATAAAAAAAAAAAATTAAAATGTAATCTGAGGTATACTGGATGTGGCATTAGGTCCTGTCATTGCTAATACAGTAAACAGCACCACACTTCCCATTTTATTCATTCCACAAATCTTTTATTTTTTCCCATGAATGCAGTCCCCCATACCATAAATTATGCAGCTGAGTTCCCACATTTGGGGAAATTACAGGGGTGAAATGGTAAGCCTTGCCCTGCCAGGTTAAGTATCACTCCACAAATAACAGTTATCATTGGTATAAATATTTCTATTATTCTTTTCATTTAACAATAACAAAGGAGGTTCAGAATGCCGACCAATTTTCTTCTAAAATGATTTGAACTACATTGATTACTTTGGTTGAATATAGGCTTACTTATTGCTCCTCTTTTTTCTAGTTTAAGTAGCTTTTTAAACCTACTTTTATAAAATTTAAATAAAAGAAAAACACAACTTTAAAAAGGGTTGAATGCTTATAATAGCAAATCTATTAACTATTCTGCTTTCAATATTATATAATTATCAATATTATACAATACAGTATAACATATAATTATGTAATTAAAATATGTAATTTATAATTATCTTCTATATGTATAAAAGGCTAATATGTAAAGTCTCCCTTCGGGAGTTTGATCAATAGACTAGGAGTTCGATCACTCGCTATGATGTGCACAGACCACCAGGGGGCAGGGTGGAATGAAGGCCCCGATCGGCCCTGATCACTGGCCAGGCCTAGGGACCCAACCCATGCATGAATTTCGTGCACAGGGACTCTAGTATACAATATAACAATATTATGTAACTATTCTGTTTTCAATTATTATCTGTTTGGACTACAGGTCTATAACTGTATGGAATGCATTTCCATTGATGATATTTTCAAAGAGCAAAGGGACAGCTTAAAATATGAAACACTGCCCAACTGGTGTGGTTCAGTGGTTGAGCACGGACCTATGAACCAGGAGGTCATGGTTCAATTCCCGGTCTGGGCAAATGCCCAGGTTGTGGGCTCCATCCCTAGTGTGGTCTCACTCAGAAAAATGTTATAGGATCACCGTGTCTGCTTTGCTTGAAGAGAACTAAAACGATCCTCTCACACAAGGTTTAAGGTTTAAGTTAGGAACACAGAATTGTAGCTGCAGTGGTTGGTATTACATAGCTCTTAAAGTGTACATTTAAACAGCCCCAAAGTCCCAGGAGTACAAAAGTTCATCCTGACACATTTAGTTACTGCAGAGACATTACCATGTTACAATCCAATGAGGGTTTTATTATAGTTATATTTCAGAACATAGCAATGATCAATAATAAAACCTTTATTATCCTATCTCACATTAGCATTAATAAAAAGGTTGTATTAGGGATGGGGATTTTGTTTTAATTGGCTTTTTTGCTTTTTGTTGTAAGGATGGTGCTACACTCTGGAAATTATCTCTAAGAAGATAATTCCTTCACAAATAATAAAAACAAATACCTATAACAATATTGAGGTGTGTACAGCAACTCAAGACTTACCCTTAGAAGCAACTCTGCTAATATACAGCCAACAGCCCACATGTCCACACCTACACCATACATTCTAGCACCAAATAGTAACTCAGGGGCCCGATACCACCTGAGAAACAAAAAGAAATATTGTCATTTTACAATGAAAGTATTAAAGTATTTCTTAAGAGAAAACTCAGCAAAACATTATCCTACTGATGAAATTCACTTTTTTTCTATGGATTCACCTAGTTATTTGTATTACTCAATCTGCCGTCCCATCTGTAACTATCCTTGAGGGAGAGGGGGAGGGAGAAAGGAAAAGGGAGGGGGAGAAAGAGGTATGAATGAGAGAGAATCACACTAGCCAGGGCTATCCTTGACTGTTTTCAAAGCCAGTCTATCAACCTGGGCACTAGATACCATGCTCTCTTGCCTATTTTCAAGGGTATTGCTCTTGTAATTCTCTTCTTTCTCCTACATCAACTTTTTGTTCTTTACTAAACTATTACCATCAATATACAAACATACTGTTATTTCTTTGGCTTTAAAAGATAAACTAAAAACCAAAGAAATAGCCTGACCAGTGTGGATCAGTGGTTGAGCGTCAACCCATGAATCATGGTTTGATTCCTGGCCAGGGTACATGCCTGAGTTTCTGGTTTGATTCCCAGTGTGGAGTGTGCAGGAGGCAGCCGATCAATGATTCTCTCATCACTAATGTTTCTCTCTCTCTCCCTTCCTCTCTCTGAAATCCATAAAAATGAATTAAAAAAAGAAAAGAAAAGAAACAAACAACAAAAACTTCTTTAGACCCTATTTCCCCTAATAGCTACTTCTTCATTCTCTGGTAATCTGAAGAGTTGTCTGCTCTTATTGTCTGCAATTCCTCTTCTCTTACTCTCTTAAATTCTTTTCAATTAGGCTTTCATCCTATCACTTTCATCCTATCACTCTAAGATGGCTCTTGTCAAGGTTAACAATGATATCCTCATCATTAATCTGTCAATTCTCAGTCCTTATTTTACCTCACCCATTAGTTGCATTTGATTTGCATGAAGAGAAAATATGAGAAATTAATAAATGAAAAACACTGTATACAGTGCTCTTAGGTGGGTCCCTATTTGCCCAAGTTCCTGAACGATAGTCTTAATCTTTACAGCAATTACATGAATAACTATTTATATCCCTTTACATCTTACTCAGGCTTTAGGTGATTGACAATGAGATTTGAAGGTGACAAAGTAATTTAAAGGAACAGATAAAAGAAAATGAAGATCTTCTCAGATCCTTAAAAAAATCTTGGGCATGGCCAGTGTGGCTCAGTGGTTGAGCATCAACCTATGAACTAGAAGGTCATGGTTCGATTCCCAGTCAGGGCACATCCCCTGGATAGGGTTAGATCTCCAATAGGGGGCATGTAGGAGGCAGCCAATCAATGATTCTCTCTCATCTTTGATGCTTCTATCTCTCATTCCACTCCCTCTCTGAAATGAATAAAAATATATTTAAAAAAAAAAAGTCTTGGAAATTAATAAATGCCATCCTGATAAAAATTATAAAATCTACTGTCTCCATCTATTTAATGTGATTTTTAATTTTTATTCACAAAAAGTAAAAACATAAAATATAAGTATAATAACATGAAAAATCCAAATATCAATGCACGGTTTGTTTAGAGAATTTTCACTCACACTGAATGATATAAAATACGGAATCAGGACTAACCAATAAAGTAAACATATGCCCCCCTCTAAATCAGGTGATTATGTAAAACTAGAAGCCCAATGCACGAAGATTCGTGCTAGAATGGTCTTTCCTTTCCCTGGCTGCCGGCACTGCCTTTCCACTCCGGCCCTGCCCCTTTCCGCTCAGGCCCCGGAGCCGCCTCTTTCCGCTCCAACCCTGCCTTCCCACGCTGCCCAGAGGCCCTGAGACCGGGGGTGGGGCAGAACGCCTGTGTCGATGCCATGGCCTGCCCCTGTGAATGCAAATTAACCGCCATCTTTGTTGGGTTAATTTGCATATCACTCCTGATTGGCTGGTGGCATAGAGGAGGTACGGTCAATTTACACGTTTGTCTGTTATTGGGTAAGATAGCCACTAAAGTTCAAAAACTACCTAAATGAAATGTAAAAGAAGTATAAATTAGTTTCAAAAGTTACTAGCCTGTCCTGGCAGGTATCTCAGTGGTTAGTGTGTTGGATTTGATTCTGTCAAGAGCTTGTACCTGGGTTGTGGGTTCGCTCACCTCCCTACCCCCAGTGGAGTGCGTGCAGGAGGCAACCAGTCTATATGTTTCTCACACTGATGTTTGTTTCCCTCTCTTTCTCTCTACCACCCCTCCCTCCCTCCCTTCCACTCTCTGAAAAGCAATGTAAAAAATTATCCTCTGGTGAGGATTAACAAAACAAAACAAAAAAGTTACTAGCCCTAGTCAGGTAGCTCAGTTGGTTAGAGTGTTGTCCCCATACACCAAGGGTGCAAGTTCCCGTCAGGGCATATACATGAAGCAACCAACGAATGGATAACTAAGTGGAACAACAAATCAATGTTTCTCTACCCCCTCTTTCTAAAAATCAACAAATTAAAAAACAATTATATATATTGAAAAATTACTAGATAAATGTTTGAGGATCAACTTAATTCAATTCTTGTTTGAATGAAGGGCTGTATTTTTTTCACTGTGGTAAGATATACATAACATAAAAGCAGCTGTATTTTCAACAAAACACCAACGATGATGCCAAGAAAAGCCAAATGATGCTCACTTTTGGTTAATATCCTGCACAATATAAATTTCAGTTATTTCAGGGATTCTTACCTGGTTACAACCTGATGTGTATAAGCTCTATTGGGGCTCCCAAATGATTTGGCCAGGCCAAAATCTGCCAGCTTTAGAACTCCGTTTTCATCTAGCAACAAGTTGTTTGGTTTCAGATCCTATATTATGGAAGTTTAAACAAACATGTAAGCAGGATGGGGGAGACTACAATAACAAGGCATTTAGTTGGCTCAACTTTAAACTTAGCAAAAACAGAGTAACACCCCAAATTAAACAACAATCAGTATTTTTTCATTAATGTAAATCCTATCAAAGCAAAACAAGGTTAGTTATATTACCTAGTGAGACCAGGGATCAAGGTACCTAATTTCACTGAACTTCAATTTTCCTACTTTACAGGATTGCTATGAGGATTATACTTAATATTTTCTGTAAAGAGCCTAGTCTAATGACTGGCTAATAGTAAGCACTCAATAAATGGCTGCTGCCATTAATTCAATAACAGTAATGCATATGAATTTTAGTAAATAACAGTATATATTAATAACAGTAATAAAAATATATGAATTTTAGTAAATAAAAAATTATACATTTAGAAAGGATGAGGAACAGTCTCAAAATCTATATTAAAAAGATACTAGCAATAACCTAAAAGGGATTCCAAGTTTAAGATATGAGAGTTACCAACTATAAACAATATATTCTTTTTTTAAAAAAGCTATTTTATTTTATTATTTTTTAAATTTCTTTATTGATTAAGGTGTCACATATTTGTCCTCATCCCTAAACAATATATTCTTAATTATTCACCTAAATAGGGTACCTAAGAACATTTACCTACCTAAATTATCAGTCTTGTTCTTTTGGAACAATGACCTGACCATTTCAGAAATTTTATTTCATTACTTCATAGAACTTTACACTACTAGAATTATCTTCCTAAAGGTATTTTAGCATTGTATAATTAACCCAGATTCTCACTGTATTCCCTCCCCGTCCCCTGACACACACACACACACTAACAATGGTATAGCAAAAAGAACAGTGGACTTAAGGCCAAAAGATCTAGGTTCTAATACTGTCAGTTATCAGCTACTGACCTTGGAAAAAATAATATAACCATGGTCAGGTCACTCAGCAATTTTTTTTTTTTTAATTCTTAATTTTTGAAAAATATTAAGGACTCTTCCATTTCTAAATTTCACATAATTTAGTCCTCACAGCACCACCTGGTGGAACAATGGAGGGAACACACTAAGAAAGGATAAAATAGTCCAGCTATATCTTTAACAATCTACAGGTTAAGATCATTTATGTAACAAACTAGTTAAATAAAACTTAACAACATAAAGAAGTTATCACACTTGGTTAAAAACCTTACCCTATGT
The DNA here is from genome assembly GCF_027574615.1 of Eptesicus fuscus. Taxonomy (NCBI): domain Eukaryota; kingdom Metazoa; phylum Chordata; class Mammalia; order Chiroptera; family Vespertilionidae; genus Eptesicus; species Eptesicus fuscus. The sequence continues at coordinate 76,382,167 of NC_072476.1, forward strand.
AGAATCCAATGTTGATGTAAATATTCTAACCCTTGAAGAGTCATCAACATGTAGGCTTTGATGTGCGATGGTGTTAGGACAAGACTATTATCTTTTATTATAACCTGTAAAACAGGTAAAAAAGAGACAGGTAACTTTATTTTCACAAATAAATGCCATCATATAAAATCATTTACAGACACAAAATGAATTTATTCATACAGGAGAATCTCAAGAAAGGTTGCATAACTCTCCTTAGGAAGGATGGTCAGAATGTCCAGTCACGTGGGTTAGGGGAAGTATCTTTGGTTTGGAAAGAAAGCAGTGCTTTGTCTCCTATTTTTTTTTTTGTTTTCACTTGCCCCAGGATGTATAGCTCCTTCTGGTAATAGCATTTAGAATTCTTTTGGGAAGCCACCTGTTCCCACCTCAGTCTACATGGTTAAAAATGGGCTGACCACCATCTGTGGCCTCTAGAAGTAGGCTCATGACCCAAGCATAGTTAATTACCACTGCTGTCCAGGAGACTGTTCAGGGATAAACATGTGATTCAAATCAGGCCAATCAACCAGACCAAATACTTGTGCTAGAATTAAAAAGAACAAAGAGGCAATGGTAGGGGTTGGGGGTGGAGGGAGAGATTAACCGGGAATTTATATGCATAGCCCATAGATACAGATCATAATGTGAAGGCCTGGGAGAGGTGGGTACAGGGTGGAGGGGGTCAATGGGGGGAAAAAATAATCAAAGAGGACATCTATAATACTTTCAACAATAAAGATAAGCCTGGAAGTATCTGAGCCACTATATTGAGAAATTATGCCCATGTATGAAGGCAACAGAGAAGAGTGAAAAGTGCAAGACTGACTCCTGATAGTATTATTTGTGAACTGTGCCTAAAACCAGTTTATTCCTAGACTTATCAGTTACATAAGCTAAAAATGCCCATTTTCTTTTAAAAAAAAAAATCAAATTTAGGTAAAATGTACCCTTTCTAGAGCACAGTTCCATGAGTTTAAAAAACTTAATGAACACACCCAGTTGTGTAACCACCAGCACAATCAAGATTACAGTTCTATAATCCCCCAAAAGTCCCTCAGGCCCCTCTGTACTCAATCCTTCATTGTACTTCCAACCCCAGCAACCACTGATCTGATTTCTGTTCCTTTAGTTTTGCCTTTCTCAGAATATCAGATAAATAGAATAATATAACATACTAGAGGTCCAGTGCACGAAATTCGTGCATGGGTAGGGTCCCTAGGCCTGGCTGGTGATCAGGGCCAATCGGGGCCTTCTGGCTGCCGGCCAGGGCCTTCCTTCCCCAGCTGCTGGCCAAGGCCTTCCTTTGTTCCGTGCCACCCCCTGGAGGTCAGTGCACATCATAGTGAGCAATCGAACTCCCAGTCTCCCAGTTGAACTCCCGTGGGGACAATTTACATATTAGCCTTTTATATATATAGATAGCCTTTTGAACCTGGCTTCTTTAATCTACACTAATAAAAGAGTAAGATGCAGCCCTGACCAGTTTGGCTCAGTGGATAGTGTCGGCCTGCGGACTGAAGGGTCCCAGGCTTGATTCAGGTCAAGGGCATGTACCTGGGTTGCGGGCGCATCCCCAGTGGGGGGTGTGCAGGAGGCAGCTGATTGATGTTTCTCTCTCATTAATGTTTCTGGCTCTCTATCCCTCTCCTTTCCTCTCTGTAAAAAATCAATAAAATATATATATTTTTAAAAAGAGTAAGATGCAAACTGACTGTACCTTCGTGGCACCCACCAGCCAATCATGAGTTAGTATGCAAATTAACAAAAAAGATGGCAGGTTAATTTGCATACACAGGTGCCGAATGGCTGGGGTTGGGGCGTTCTGCACCGCCCCAGCCCCAGCCGCTCCGGACCAGCATGGGAAGGTGGAAAGGTGGCTCCAGCCGGAGTGAAGGCGGTGCTGACAGCCAGGGGAAGGAAGGCCCATTCTTGTATGAATCTTCGTGCATCGGGCCTCTAGTTTAGTATAATGTATTTCAGATCTGTCTAAACTGTTGCATATATTAGTACATTTCTTTTTATCCCAAATAGTATTCCATTGTATGGATGTACCATAGTTTATATATTCACTGAATGAAAGATATTTGGGTTGTTTCCACTTTGGGCAATTATGAAAAGCTAAACATCTGTGTACAGTTGGTTTCTTTGTTTCTCTTGGGTATATACCTAGCAGTAGTATTGCTTAAATGTATTATTTTACTGTATAAGAAGCTGAAAAACTACTTTTCAAAGTAGCTATACCATTTTGCATTCTCACCAGCAGAATTCCAGTTGTTCCATACCCTTGGATTGTCAGTTTTTGAGATTCAATTAACAATAATGAAAAGCATACAACCTTATTTTTCTCAAAAAGAAACTTGATATTCTACAATATGAAAAAAAAAAAAGCTCTGAATTTTCAAAGGCCTAACATTAATTTCTCTAAAAATAATGTCAATAAGGATAGGGTAAATTGGTAGACCAATGCTAATGAAATCCAAATCTCTGTATTTAATACTGGGAATATGGCTAAATGGATCAGAAGATCCTAGATTTGAGAGTATATCCAGATTTCAAAGTTAAGCATTCTTTTAATTACCAGTGTCTTCATAAGTGGAATAAACATTTAGGTTCTCTTTTGATAAACAGAGAAAAGAAATTCCTCTAGGAATCTTAACCTTACCTCTAGATCAGTTTCCATAAAATCAAAGACAAGGCTAATATTAGATTTATGTCCAAAAGCATCAAGGAGCTGCAAAGCAAAATTTCAAAAAAATAAAAATGTGATTCTCTATGAAATACTTGACAGTACTATACCAACTAAGTAATTTTTAAAAATTTAAAGAAGCATTTGGACAGCTGATAATTCCCTGTAAAGTTTAAGTAATTTTAATAAATTTGACATTTATTTTGTTTTTGTTTGCTAGGAATTTGTACTTAGAGGCACAAAAATATTTGACTTTATTATTTTTTTAAAAAGTCACTAAATACTTAACCTCTCCCCCCAAATTTTGGGAGTTATAATTAAGAAATGAATTGATGAAAACCTCACCTCAGTCTCTAATTCAGAAAAATTCCTACCTAAAAAAATCCTATAAACCACAGTAGCATCTATCATTTACTGAATGAGCACATTCTCTATGCTAGTCACTATTCCAGGTACTTTACATGTATTTAATTAGCTGGTCTCACCACAACCCTCTAAGGTTGTGCTCAGGGTCTTACACCTACTAAGCTTCAAAATGATTTCTGACAAAATTAGCCTGTATGCCAATATTTAATTTATTTCATCCGTTGCATAGTTTTAAAAGACGGGGCCTACAGGAACAATTAGGATAGGAAATACTAGCCTGATAAACTTTTAAGCTTTTCTGCAAGGCTTGCTTACAACAATTCATTTTGCTGGGCCTTCAGTCAACATACCAGAAACAACTTAGATCATACTTACACCAATTATATTTGGATGACTTAGCTCCTGTAATAATTTTATTTCTCTTAAGGCTGTTCTATTTATACCTATATAAAAACACAAAACAAAAAGTGAAAAATAATTCTCAAATCTTTATATTTTTATTTTAAATGACTTTTAGAGAGGGGAAGGGAGAGGAAGAAAAGAGACACATCGATGTGAGAGCAGAACATTGACTGGCTGCCTCCTACATGCCCCCTACCGGGGATCAAGCCTGTAACCTGGGCATGTGCCCTGACCAAGAATCAAACCAGCAACCTTTTGGTGCATAGGATGATGCTCAACCAACTGAGCTACACTGGCTGGGGCTTATATTGCTTTATTTATTTTTAAATATATGTTTTTATTGATGTTTAGATAGAGAGGAAGAGGGAGAGAGAAACAGAAACATCGATGAGAGAGACACATTGAATGGCTGCGTCCTGCACAGCCCCTACTGGGGATCGAGCCAGCAATTCAGGCATGTGCCCTGACTAGTAATCGAACCTGGGTCCTCTTGCTCAATCCACTGAGCAATACAAACCGGGCTATATTGCTTTATTTTTAAAATAGCTTACATAGACCATGATAAATGGTGAAAAAAATTCTCATTTTATCTGTGGCATATCAGTGCTGGAATAACAACACACGTAAGTGTGTAGCATATAGACGCTAAGTTATAGCTTCCCTTCTCTTGCCCTATGATTATTAGCAGCAGATTCTTTATGCTAATAGCAAACTAGTGATAAGATAGTATTTTTCCCAATGCAAAGGCTAGAACTCAAAATCAGCATTCTAGAAAACAAGGCTTTGGAAGGGGGATGAAGAGTTCCATAGTGAGCTTTGTGTACTTCCATGAAGATATAGCCTGAATTTTCAAAGTAATTAGAAGCTCAGAAAAATGAAGAAACAATGGCTTGTAACAACACCTAAAACAGTAATGAAGACAGCCAGATAAGCCACTAATAACCTTGCTGCCTTCCATTTTCTGAAGTGACTCGAATGTGCTTCTCTACACCCAAATGGTGGAAGCCACAAATACCCTGCCTCTATCCTGAGTCTACCTTTACTCTCTTGGGACCCTGCAATGACTACCCAGACCACTGTTAACTCTAATTAATACTTCGCTCATTCCTCAGTGGGAATAAAAACCTTTCCTGTTCTGTCAAATTAAATGAAATAACTTACCATCTTTAGCTTCTGATCTATGTCCAAGTTTGATCTGGTAGAGGAAAAAAAGAAAACATTAAAAATATGTTGTTAAACTTAATGAATGTTTGTGTAGGTAACACACACACATGCATACTTAAAATACTTAGCTACAGCAAAAACATTTAACAACTCTTATGTATTTAGTATTAGTAAGCAAGAAGGAAGTGGGTAATCATTAATCAGAAAGGCAAAAGTAATATAATAAGAAAGAATCAAGTACCTACTATTCCCTGTCCTTTAAGTTTTTGAAGTACATATTCAAAGCCACTCAAGCCCTGGCCGGTGTGGCTCAGTTGGTTGAAGCTTTGTCCCATGCACTGAAAGATCATTGGTTTGATTTGCAGTCAGGGCACATGCCTGGGAGGCAGCCAATTAAAGTTTCTCTCTCACATTGATATTTCTCCCTCTCTCTCAAATCAATAAAAACATTTTATTTCTTTTTTTTTTTTTTTTAAAGAAGAACTGCAGTGGAGAAAGACTATTATGAATGGCACCACCCAAGAGAGAGGGTAGCTAATACTCAAAAGCTCCATGATGGCATGTAGGTTACAGATTATATAGGGCAAAATGATAAGACCCCGTGGGTTAGGAGTTAAGGGTGGTGTTGGGAGCTGATTAGTCGGAGGGGAGGTAAGGGTTAATAATTTCTTCAGGTCTTGAGGAGAGCTCTGAGGTCTGCTCTGGCATCCCTCTAGTTTCATGGAAAGGTAGCCAGGGGGTTGTTCCACTTTAGGTCTCAGCTGAAACAATTTAGGTCAAGATATTATCTTCAGCTTACGGTAACAGAAACACATACCTTGCAACCCTTAATCAAGGTATGACCATCGTTTCTGGCTGCTTCAGAGAGTTCGTGACTAGTAAGGAAAGGGGTAAGCGTTCAGGGCATTCTGTAAAGAACCTGAGTAGAGTGCTGGCACTACATACTAGGACCCTTGGTTTCACTGAGTCACCCTGAAGGGGTAAAAGTCTATCACAGAGAAACAGGATGGATTTTACCCTAATTTATGTTAACAGCAAGCAAACAAAAAACCCCACTTGGACTTTCAGACAACTATAGAACTCAATATGCCAATAGTTTGAAGAGATTATATCAGTCAGTTAAGTGAATACATTTTTAAAAATTTATCTTTGCTGCTGAAAGAAGTTAATACATTTTTAATGAGTGTCTACAAATGTACTAGCCATAATGTCTAAGTGTAATTTGAGTGGAAGTAAATAGACAATAAACTCTTAGATAAAAGCATTTCAGGTTTTGATAAATGCTATGAAAATAACAGAGAAATATGGTAAAGAACACCAGGGGAGGAGGGTGGCACGCCTGTTTTAGCTGCAGTGTCCAGCAAAGGCCTCTAGGTGAAGAGGCATTTGAGTGTGATCTAAAGGATAAGTAATCAGCCAGGCCGAGTTTTAGAAGAAAAATGTATTAGCCAGAAGGCAGAGCAAATGCAACAATCAGCAGGTCTTGAGCAGTGAGAAAAACAGCCTCTCCTTGTGAGAGTTACTGATTTCAGTAGCATGGGAAAGAGCAATCAACCTGGCAGCAGGACACCTGGACTTAAAGCCTAGCTTTAGCCATCACTACCCACATCATCTTGACAAGTCAGCTAATCTCTCTCAGCCTCAAGAACCTCAAGTGTAAAATAAAGGCACTTACTTTACGTATTTCACAGGGCTATTTTGAGGGTTAAATGAAAAACGTCGGTGAAAGTGCCTGGCATATAGAAAATTAGCTAAATATAACCTAAATTTCTTGAGTGAAAGCAAATAAAAAAGATACTAAAATCAGTTTTAAAAACACACGCACAGCAATGTTGTTAATGTCGGTGAAAACCTTTTATGGTAAATCTGTCCACAGAAAATAGATATGACGCATAGAGTGGATGCAGGTGAGGCAGAAATAGTGATCCAGGAAGATAATGACATGAAATGGTTCGTTCTGAGGACCTAACAGATTGGCAGTTATTATCCCCTTTGCCAACTTCTGAGTATATAAAGCCGGCATACGGCTCCCTTTTCATTTCAATGTCAATTAATGGCACAAAAACCTAGTTCAGCTCAATCTGTTGATTGGGCTTTCTCTGTTGCACGGCAAGGTACACGACTGGTCAGGGCACACGACCGGTTGCGGGCTCCATCCCCGGTAGGGGGCGTGCAGGAGGCAGCCCATCCAAGTTTCTCTCATTGATGTTTCTCTCCCTTCTCCTCTCCATAAATCAATAAAAACCAGTTCCACCCGAGTTCTATCTCGGAACACAAGACACTAACAAATTCTGCTTCCTTTAAAAATGACTTAAGGCACTCCTCATTAGCAGAGCAAGGCCTAGATTAGTAAAACGGCCAGCCACCACCTCACACCTACCTGCATCTCCCAAGAGACTCCAAGAAAACAAACTGCAACTCACCTTTTTAATGGCGACAATTTGGTTGGTGTTCTTGTCTCTGGCCTTGTACACCGTGGCAAACTGGAGAGAAAAACAAAAATCACCTAAGTTTGTGGGAAGGTTGTTTGATCGTGTTTGCCTTTTTACTTTAGATTTTGGGAAGCCAAGAATCAAGGGTTCTAAGGAGCGGACTCCCGGCGGCTTGAAGCGTGGTGGGGCGGCCCACGTCCCGTTCCTGCCTGTGACCGGGAAAGGAGAGGGCCGCTCCGGGTGGACGGAGGGGCAGCGGCGTCCGGGAAGCCTCGGCCAGCGGCCCGGCCAGCCTCCGGAGGGCACGAGGAAGCCGGGGAAGAGGTGAGGCGACCCGGCGCCCTCCCCGCGGGACGCCCTCCCCGAATCCCGAGAGCCGCACCTGTCCCTCCCCGAGGAAGTCCAGTTTTTCATAGCGCTTTGCTCGCGACTTCACGTCCACAGCCATCCGTCACGCGAAGCCCGACTCCAGCCGTAAAGGGCGAGCTGCCTGGACGGAGGGAATTTAAAGCTCCTTTCAAGCCTCCCAACAGCCACTTCCGTTCACCAGGCTCCGACGCTTTATTAGCTCCGCCCCACTTCCGGGATGGGCGTGGCCCTGCTAAGTAGGTTCGGCCCTGAGGAAGCTGAGCGAAGCAGGGCGTGTGGGTGCCGGAAGCCGGGTGTTTTAGGGTGGTGCCCACGTGTGTCACCTGGTTATCGTTTTAACTTGGATTATTTTCTTAACTACCGCGACGGGTCAGCGTTCTGCTGCGGTTCTGAGTTCGGAATTGAATAGGTGTGTATGCGTGTGGCGGGCTCGGCCTTCTCCTTTCTGGTTCTAGGTCGTGGGTGTTCCGTCGCTACGGTTACTAGGGACGCCTGGCCCCGCAAGCTCAGGTTACTTAGACGCCTGCCCACTTCTTAAGGGCTGGTCAAGAGGCATTCTTCTTAGTCCAGTGCTTTTAGGAAGAAGCGCACCCAGGGAAACAAAATCCAAGTCAACTGAAGAATTTTGTGCTGTGGAACAGACTTGTGGTCATCAGTTTTCTACTCCGTGAAGTGGAAAGAATAGACTACATCACAGGTGGTTGTGAGAGGATTAAAAGTGACATGCAGAAAGGTTAGACGTAGTAAATGCGCAATTAAGTGTTAGCTGTGAGCAGTACCCAATTTCCTCATGAGTTTTCATACAAATCAACGAATTATACATATTAATTCATTTATTTAATGAATATTTATTGAATATGCCAGGCTCTGTTGTAGACTGAGAAGTGAGCCTGAAAAAAAGGACAAAGATGCTTGCCTTCAAATGGCAGTAGTTAACAACCAAGTAAAATACGTTACAATTTTAAAAATGCTATGTTACATAGTTATAAGTGCTATAGAAATAATAGAGCAGGGAAAAGAGAGAGATTTAGGGTTTTCAGTTTTAAATAGGGTGGGACAAGACAAACACCAGTTTTGAGCAGACAAATGATATCCATGTTTCCAAAGAAGGTCCACTCTGGCTGTTGTGAGAGACCAAACTTGGCGTGAGGGAGGTGGCAAGGAAAAGCAAGAAGGCCAGTTAAGGAATTACTGTGGTAATCCAGATGCCTGTATTAGATGGTACCAGTTTGACTTCTAGTCAGAAGGATTTGCTGACAAACTCGATGTGTTGGGTGAGGGAGTAAGGAAAGCATAATTCTAAGGTTTTGAATTGGGGCATTTGATGTTTGTACGAGTTGAGAATCCTGATTTTCAGAGTTATGTTGCCAAAGGCAGCACGATACCAAGGCTCATAATTTAGTAAAGATAATATAGTGTAAGGATTGATCCTTGCTGTGGGTTTAGACTGTCCACATTGACTCCTGGGCCAAGTATTCAATCAATAGATATATCTTAGGCAAGTCATTTAACCTTAAGTCATGTCCCTAGTTTCCTCCTACATAATAGGACCTAATCATTGGGTTGCTGCAAGGCTTAAATAATTTCACACTCAAAAAACCCTTAGAAAAGTGTCTGACAGTGCTCAATTTATGTTATAGTGCTCAATTTATGTTAACCATTACATAACTATTGTTGGTCACCTCCTAGCTCTTTTCACTATTTGGGTCTTTATTGAGCTCTGCTATGTTCATAGGCAAACTTCTCATACATTGCAGAAAACACACCATCTTTATCACTTAATTCTTAATTTTTTACTTGTGGCAAGTCATACCTAATGATCCATGGTGTTACGACTTAGGCCAAAGTTCCTTTTGAAAGATATCACTATAACAACTAACCTCACTTTTAGTAAAAATAAGCTAAGTAGTGAGCTAAATTTGATGGTACACCTGTGAGGCTTGAGTGTGCTATGGCATAAAAGCACTTTCACACATTGGTGGTAGCCATCTTCCAAGATGGCCCCAATGATTCTTGCCTTCTAGTATTAATGAACTGAGTAGATTCCTCCCATAATGAAACAGGCTGTTATGTGTGACCAGCAGAATATGGCAGAAAATGTAACTTCTGAATTTAGGTCATAAAAGGCATTAATGCTTCTGTCTTTGGATGCTTGGATGATTTACTGTGGGGGAAGTCAGCCAACATGTCATGAATTTGCTCAGGCAGCCTTGTGGAGAGGAACTGAGTCTTCCTGTCAACAGCCAGCTTCATTCAGCTTGCCAGCTGTTAGTAAGCCACTTTGGAAACAGATCATCCAGCCCCAGTCAAGCCTTCAGATAAGTGCAGCCCCATGTAGCAGCTGATTGCAACCTCATGAGAGACACTGACTGAGCAGAACTGCCCAGCCAACCAGCTCAGGATTTCCTGACCCAGAGAAAACATAAGCTATTAAGTGATTATTGTTGCTTTTAGCCACTAAGTTTTCAGGTGACTTGTTACAAAGTAATAGATAGTACTGGAATGGAAAACCTAAAGGTGGCCCTCAGACAGATCCAGTATTAGGGTTTCTAACTGTTGGCCCCCATTATTACTCAAGCCACTCTTTATTACCTGAACCCACTGTTTCTGAAAGTAAAAAAATTTGCCCTGGGCTTCCTTTTACTGAAACAGAAGTTAAGGGGGATGGGGGGTGGGGTGGGAAAACTGGTAGTTTTAAAGAAAATCTTCCAAATAAATGTAAATAACACACCAAAAAACCATGAATTTTGTTATTTTTTGAGTCACCAAAGCAGTGTATTGTTAGCACCAAACCCCTACCTCAAATTTGAGTTGGGCAACATTTTTACTAGACCACAACACAGAATTTGCAAGAGAAACAGATCAACTCTAGAATAGTGGGGGCGGGGGGGGGGGGGGGAAGCAAAGATAAATCCATAGGCAACTGGGCAATACTCAACAATTCTACTCATCTATTGCTTACAAGCTACCTTTACTATTAGAGATGACTTCTTTAAAGTATATTCTAGAAATCATTAAAGGTATGGAAGAGAATTTATTTAGCTTTGTGAGGCTTTACTTTCACAATAATAATATACCCTTGGCACAGGAAGACCCTTTAAAGTTTCATAAATTGCTTTAACAAAGTAAATATTTACGTTGATTTTATGAAGCTTTCAGACATTAAGTTTGAGAAAGTTAATGATTAGCACAATTTGCACACATTATCACAATCAAAACAGTAAACCAAAGAACAAGATTTTCTTAAAACCCCTAGAAACATAATAGCAATTTCTATTCAAACGTTATACCTCTGCTATATTAATTTTGATGTCTGATTTTATACTGGCTTATTTCCCCCCCTGAAAATAGGCTACTAATAATCTTTTGTGTTAACTCCCTAGTCTTAATACCCCAAAGTCACTGGATATACCTTGGCTCTATTATTATCGTTTAGAGTAGGATGTGCTTACTAAGCCAGTTATACTCCAGTAACTTTGTGAATGAAAAAAAAAAAATGCTAAGAGAATTAAGAACAAATAATGGAGTCACTATTTCACTTATCCTCATCCTATTTCAGGAAAATCACTTCCAAAAAGCAATTCTGCCTGATAAATTAATGTTTAAACAGAAACTGAAAGAAAAGTGAAATTATGGGAAATCTATGATGGTTTATTAGACATTGTGTGCTTTTAATAGTTCAACACTGGTAATACTTGATAACCAAGAGTAAATTAATAGACTAACATTTTTAAATGTGTACTTTAATAAGTATAAAGTATATAAACAATTAGGTAAGCTTGTGGAAAAGCTGCCAAGATACATAAATTAAGAAATACAAGTATCTATCTAAGTTTTCTATATTTCTTTTCTTTTTTACAGAATATTAAAGTTGTTAATGTATAATTTCTCATTAGTCATTTTGGAAGTCCTTTATTGTAAAGACTATTCTTTGTTTGATAACAAACAGCAGCCACAGTGTCAGTGATTATTCAGGACCTCCACGCTGAAAAATAAAAAATAAAAACAAGATTAGGTGTCAAATTTACAGGAAAAATGTTTTCATGGCCACTATACAAATTTACACTATTTTAAGTAAATGATCTTTAGTTTTTTAAAACAATTTCAGGTTTTCTCATTGCTTTATGGCACTCATAGAAATGTTATAAATAATTTCAGTTCTTGAAGGGATTCAGGTTAAACCAGATCAGTGGTCCTCAAATTTCGTGGTCTCAGAAACTCTTTACACTCTGAAAAATTGAGAACGCTAATTGAGCTTTTTTTTTATGTGCTTATGTTGATTGCTTCTACACATCATACTTCTACACATATTATTTCTTCATGCATGTAAACTGAGGGCTTGGACATGGTTTATTTCTCATAGTCGTGGCCTATTAGACCATCCGTATCTTAGTTATGGACACACCATGACAAGACAATGGGGAAGACATGTAAATCAGCATATGAAATTCCAAAAGCCAAATACTTTAAGATGTTTTGCATAATATTGTGATAAAGACCAACAACATACTTGGATATATTCGACTTCTTCTTGAGAGACAAGTTTCCTTCTGTATTTCTGAGGTAATGTTTTTACTATTTCTGCAGTGTCTGGTGGACCCTGATGCATCAGCCAATCTGACGATTTACTTCCCTTAGGATGCTGTGAAATTGAAGAAGAGTGAGAAGGTACTCCTGTTGATCTCACAGCTTCTGATACTGAAATTTAAAAAATGTAATTAGAGAAATTGTTCAGGTATCTTAAAATACTATTTTGTGTTCTCTATTATTGAAAAACCTAGTCATTCTTGAAATAAGTATTATAATTCTGAGAAGTAAGTATTAGAGAGTAACTTAGTTTGGTAGCTATATATAATTTCATAAAGTTCTTAAAAAAAGGAGGTAATGTTAAACGAGTGAGTTACTAAATTGAACAAATTTATAAAATAATGAAATTTCTAGATAGTGGAATTGAACCCATATAGATAACCTACATTACTTAAGTTTTGTCATATGGTGGAATTTACAGGTAATATCTTACAATGGGGAATAAGAATTTTGGTAACTATAGATGAGATTAGTTTTCTCAATACTTTTTCATCACCTATATCTTAATTCAAGCATTACAATAAGTTAAAAACATCTGTATAAAATTTGTTAAAATTCTCCCTGAATTAAGGATCAAATAGCTTATAATAAAGACAGAGAAAAAGGACCTGGTAAAAAAGGAGAGGTCAGAAAAAAACAGGACTTGTTCAGAATCTTTAGTTACTTTATGATTATTGAGGTTTATAGCAATCAAAGAAACATTTACTGATTGGATGGATAAATGGGTCAATGAAAGAAAAGGTTAGCTGGGAGAGAAATATGGAAATGGTTATTATTCCTCACAATATCTGCAAATGTGTGGGAGATTATTCTAAAGGATAGAAGGAAAGAAAGGTAGAACAAAAATTCCCCTGTATAAACTCAATATCATTAAAAATTCAGAGACTTCTACTATTGTGTCATTACCTTTTTAAATGGAAGTAGTAAGTTAATTTTTACTTGCACGGAACCTAAGGTATGTACCATTTTCTTTCTTTTTTTGTTTGTTTTAAATATATTTTTATTGACTTCAGAGAGGAAGGGAGAGGAAGAGAAAGAGAGAGAGAGAAATATCAATGATGAGAGAGAATCACTGATTAGCTGTCTCCTGCATGCCCCTACCGGGGAGCCTGCAACCTGGGCATATGGCCTTGACCAGAATCAAACCTGGGACCCTTCAGTCTGCAGGCTGATGCTCTATCCACTGAGCAAAACCATCTAGGGTGGTATGTACCATTTTCATCTAAGCTACTGAATCTACCTGATTTTAAAATGAAAAATATTGCCTATAATAGGATATACATGTATAAATATACACCTTTGGAAAAAAAAATATGCCTTGGTCAGGTAGCTCAGTGGGTTAGAGCGCTAAAGTTCGATCCCAGTCAGGGCACATAAAAGAATCAACCAATCTATACGAATAAAAGCATATTATGCTAATTAGACCGAATGACCTTCCGGACAGCCTTCCAGATGACCTTTTGGACAAAGCCACGGTGGCAGAGGCAGTTAGAGGCAATCAGGCTGGCAGTGGAGCAGTTAGGGGTGATCAGGCCAGCAGGGAAGCAGTTAGGGGTGATCAGGCTGGAAGGGAGCAGTTAGGGGCATCAGGCTGGCAGGCAGAGGTGGTTAGGGGTGATCAGGCAGGCAGGCAGGCAGGCGAGCAGTTAGGAGCCAGCGGTCCCGGATTGCGAGAGGGATGTCTGACTGCTGGTTTAGGGCCGATCCCACAGGACATCCCTCGAGGGGTCCCATATTGGAGAGGTTGCAGGCCGGGCTGAGGGACCCTGCCTTCCCTTCCCCCCAGCCACCCTGGTGCATGAATTTCATGCACCGGGCCTCTAGTGAATACATAAATAAGTGGAACAACAGAATCAATGTTTTTTTCCTCCTCCTCTCTCCCCCTCCCTTTAAAGTCAATAAATGAAAAATTTAAAAATCTAAAGTACAACTTACCATTTGGTTTAGGATTATCTCTTCTGTTAGGGAACCTTATTAATGGAGTATGTGGCTTGACTACCTAAAGGAAAAAAAAAATGCATAAAAAAGATGAAACACTAAAATAAACTCATTAACTATATATACAAGAAAATCTACGAACCACGTAGATACCTTCATTAAAATAAAATACCTTAGTATTTGATAGCAATTTTTACTTCGTTAGCAATTTTAAATTTTACTCTTCCCCAACCAGGAAAGCTGGTCTATGAATTATTAACTTGTTTATCTTATCTGCTTTTCATAATAACTTTGTACTTTATACATCACAAGACATTTTACTGTACTCCCAACTGACCTCAAAGACAACCCTATGAAAAAGATGACATGGATTTTATGTTGTGTGACTTAATATCACCCTGTTGATTGATAAGAATTGGAAGTTTCCTGACTTGAATTAAGTGTTGTTCCCCTACTCTGTTTAGCAGTTTAGAATAGGACAAAAAGCATATTGAAAATTAGGTAATTAAAAAAATACTTTTTCTGAGTAAAAAAGTAATGTGGTCTGTGTAAAATATTTGGAAAAAATGCAGAAAAGCACAAAGAGGAAAACTATAATCCCAAAACCCACATAAAACAGGTTTAAACATTTGATAATCCTTTTAGTCTTTTTCCTCTACCTATAGAAATACATACTTTTGCCCTAGCCGGTTTGGCTCAGTGGATAGAGCGTTGGCCTGCAGACTGAGGGGTCCCGGGTTCGATTCTGGTCAAGGGCATGTACCTGGGTTATGGGCACATCCCCAGTGGGAGGTGTACAGGAGGCAGCTAATTGATGTTTCTCTCTCATCGATGTTTCTAATTCACTATCTCTCTCCCTTCCTCTCTGTAAAAAATCAATAAAATATATTTTAAAAAAAAGAAATACATACTTTTCATTGCCCTAAATCATCATGCCATTTCCATACCCATTCAATCTCTGCCCAATCCCACCCATTTCCATGCCTTCCCTTTCGTCTGACTGCTTATCTTTTTTTTTTTTTTTTTTTTTTTAATATATTTTATTGATTTTTTTACAGAGAGGAAGGGAGAGGGATAGAAAGCTAGAAACATCGATGAGAGAGAAACATCGATCAGCTGCCTCCTGCACACCCCCTACTGGGGATGTGCCCGCAACCAAGGTACATGCCCTTGACCGGAATCGAACCTGGGACCTTTCAGTCCGCAGGCCGATGCTCTATCCACTGAGCCAAACCGGTTTCGTCTGACTGCTTATCTTTTAAAACAGCTCAAATATCACTCTGCTCTAAGAAACTTCCCCTGATTCCAAAATCTGATATTTCTACTTTGTGTTTCCATGGTATTCTGAACATTTTAAGAATACTGTGCAGCAGACAGATAAATGAGCCAATGATGTACAGGAGAGCTAAGCTCCTGGAAAGGCAGAGTCAGAGAACTAAGCACTTCTGCAGCGGTGCCTGATACATAAAAAGTGCTCAAGAAACATCTGCCAAGTGAGTGAATAGACTGTATTTTCCAGTGTATAAGAAGACTGGGCGTATAAGATTTTCCTGGGTTAAAAAGTCGTCTTATACGCCAGAAAATACGGTATATACATGTATACTTATTATATATATGGTATATATACCAGAAAAGCAGAGTTACCGTATTTTCTGGCGTATAAGACGACTTTTTAACTCAGGAAAATCTTTCATGCCTAGTCGTCTTATGCGCCAGAAAATACGGTATTTATTGTATGGTAGGCCTAAGTATATAGGCATGTAAGTATATAGACACACACTTAACAATACAGGGGTGGGCAAAAGTAGGTTTACAGTTGTAATACAAATACCTGATACATACAAGAATAAATTGTGTTTCCTATACTTACAACTGTAAACCTACTTTTACCCACCTCTGAGATACATCAGAGAGAAAGAATCCATTTCCACATTGCATTTGAATACTTAAAACTATAATGTAATATGCCCTTATAGGTTAAATTCCCACACTATTTGGGATCCCCTTTTTAAAAAAATACATAGCCAGACTGGTGTTGCTCAGTGGTTGAGCATGAACTTATGAACCAGGAGGTCACGGTTCCATTCCTGGTCAGGGCACATGCCTGGATTGTGGGCTCGATCCCCAGTGGGGGCTGTGCAGGAGGCAGCCAATTAGTGATTCTCACCATTGATGTTTCTGTTTCCCGCTTCCTTCCTCTCTATGAAATCAATAAAAACATATTTTAAAAAAATAACTAAAAATACATAAAAGTAGAAAGAGTAGGGTAATAAGTCCTGATAAACACATTACACAACTTCAACAGTAATACAGTCAATCTTATTTCATCACCCTTTCCCCTATAAGGGGAAAAAAAATTAATAATTTGGACTGCACTAAAAAGAAAATAAAGATCTTTAATACATCAAGAAAAAAAATCCAAATTTAAAAATACCAACTAGTGCCGAAACCGGTTTGGCTCAGTGGATAGAGCGTCAGCCTGCGGACTGAAAGGTCCCTGGTTCGATTCTGGTCAAGGGCACGTACATGGGTTGCGGGCACATCCTCAGTGGGGGGCGTGCAGGAGGCAGCTGATCGATGTTTCTAACTCTCTATCTCTCTCCCTTCCTCTCTGTAAAAAATCAATAAAATATTAAAAAAAAAAATACCAACTAGTTTAAAAAAATTTCATTACAGACCAAAGGTTAATAGCCATATTAGAACTTGTAAGCATAGGAAAATGGGTAAGAAGTCTCTTCACAGGTAAAGAAATAAAAGAGCTCTTAACCATATGAAAAGATGATTAGCCTCATGTATAATAAGATAAATGAAAGTTAAAAGTACATGGTAATACTTTCATCAATTAGATTTTTAAAAAGATATATTTTGTTGATTTTTTACAGAGAGGAAGGGAGAGGGACAGATAATTAGAAACATCGATGAGGGAGAAACATCGATCAGCTGCCTCCTGCATGCCCCGCACTGGGGATGTGCCTGCAACCAAGGTACATGCCCTTGACCAGAATCGAACCCAGGACCCCTCAGTCTGCAGGCTGATGCTCTATCCACTGAGCCAAACCAGTCAGGGCAATTAGATTTTTTTTGTTTTTTTTTTGTTAATCCTCACCCGATGATATTTTTCCATTGTATTTTAGGGAGAGTGGAAGAGAGAGGGAAAGACAGAGGAAACATTGATGTGAAACACATCAATTGGGAGGAGCCTGCAACCAAGGTACATGCCCTTTCCACAGGCTGACACTCTATCCATTGAGCCAAACTAGCTAGGGCCATCAATTAGATTTTAATGTACAAGTTGGATAACACAAGACTATTGGGAAGCCTGTAGGGAAGCAGGCATTCATTCATTGCTATAAGAATGCATCCTTTTTTAATGAAACCCTAATATGCAAATTAACCGAACGGCAGAATGACCAGTCGCTATAATGCACACTGACCACCGGGGGCAGATGCTCAACGCAGGAGCTGCCTCCTGGTGATCAGTGTGCTCCCACAGGGGGAGCACTGCTCAGCCAGAAGGGAAGCGGGCCTAAGCCGGCAGGTAGACATCCCCTGAGGGATGCGAGTACATATTAGCATGTACTGCTTTGTATTATGAATATCTGAGTCAAAGTCTTTGCAACTCTTTCCGTATTGTATACCTCAAAGTATCTTTTTTTCATATATCAGTAGTTAGTTCTTTACTATTACTGTGTACTGTTCCATTTTAACACATCTACCACAATTTGTTTATCCTGTTAATGGACATTTGGATTGTTTCTGGTTTGGGGGTTGTTATGGATAAAGTAGCTATGGACATTTTTATATGAGTCACTTTTTATATAGGTATATGCACTTATTACTCTTGGGTATAAACCTAGGAATAGATTTGCTGGGTCAAAGGGTAGGTATGTTTAATTATTAGAGATCGACAAGAGTTTCCCAAAGTGGCTGTACCATTTTATATTCCTAACAGCAGTGTATGAGGGTTTGGGTACTTCACATTCTCAGCATCACTTGGTATTGTCAGTCTTTTCTATTTTAATCATCAGATGGGTGTAGTAGTACTTCCTGGTTTTCATTTGTATTTTCCTGGCAAGTAATGATATTGAGCATCTTTTCACAGGCTTATTGCTCATTTGGATATCTTCTTTTGTGCAGAATCATTTTTTTACCCCATTTTAAAATTGGGATATATATTATGATACCAGTTCTTTGACAGATGTTTGCCGTATCCCAACAACCTTTAATTAGTTAATGCTCAATAACTACCCAATAAATGAGTAAATGAGGATCATTTGTTGCAATGGGACTAAAAGACTGGGATCTGGGATTATCTTTCAGACTCTTTTTTTTTGTAATCTTCACCTGAGGACATGCTAATTGATTTTAGAGAGAGGGGGATTGGAGGGGGTGGGAAGGGGGAGAGGGGGAGAGGGAAAGAAAGGGAGAGGGGGAGAGGGGGAGAGGGGGAGAAGGGGAGAAAGGGAGAAGGGAAGAGGGGGTGAGGGGGAGAGAGAAAGATGTGAGAGAAACATTGAGATGGGTTACACCTCCCAAGGGTTCCCACTGGGGATCAAACCAACAACCCAGTCTGTGACCTGACCAGGAACAATCCAACCCACAATCTTTTGGTGCAACTGAGTCACACCGGCTAGGCCAGACTGACACAATTTTAAGAAATACACTTATGCAAAGAGAAAAGCACTTCTCATATCAAAGTTAATACAATAATACACTTTCAGAGTTGAAAAAGATCATGTACACCAACCACAAAAGTGGAGGTTATGTCCCTTTATATCCAATTTCACCTCTCCTATTTAAGCTCGAGACCACAGCTGGAGAAGAAAAGCTATCAGGAGTTAATTAACGTGTGGATTCATGTGTAGTTCCTCCAGCTGTCATCTAAACTCAAGAGGAAAAAAAAGCTTGGGAAACCAACACTAAGACATGCATTACAGTTAATCTTTTTTTCTTCTTCTTCTTCTTAATTCCCTCCCATCCGGCCTATAACCAGACATCTGAGTTGGTGGGGGAGACCCAGTCCAGGTCAAGGGCACCACTAGCTCTGGGCCTATTCCCAAGACCTTGAAGGGACACCCGGGGTCAGGACAGGGTTTGCTTCCTTGCACTCGCCGCCACCGCCTCCCTTTGATTGGCTGAGCCGGGCCATCGCAGACTGTACTAGACGCCGATTGGCCGGGCGACAGCCAGCAGCCCAGCCCGCAGGCTCCCGGGAGGGCTAACAAGGTCCTCGCGGAGGACAGTGCAGGGGCCCCAAAGCAGCCGTGTGCCTACCTGCTGCGCTGCGACATTCCCGCGGTCTGGCTCGAACCCTCAACTCCGGTCACCGGTTTGCTCCCCGACCCAACGGGCTCCAGGTCTAATTCTCACACTCCCGGGCGGCGCTGGCCCTGCTCTCGGCCGCGGCCACCGTCCAGTCCCCGCCACCGCTTTTCTCCCCAGCGCCTCACCTACATACAGTCAGCACCCTCCCTACCGCCCTCAGTGCGGAAAGGCGACCGAACCGCTTTACCTGCACGACCCTGCTGGCGGACGCCATCTTGCTGCCCATCACGACCCCGAGAAGGGGCAGCTTCCGGGGCGCTCGCGAGCCGCAGCGATAACCGGAGTCCTGGGCAGCCGGGGGCGGGCCCTTTATGTGGCGTCACGGGGGAGGGGCGAGCGGGCGGGAGCCTCCTCCCTCTTCCCGCCTAGAACCCATGTGTTTCCCATTGCTTCCTTTTGCAGACGAAGGTTTGTGATGTTGGGTTTATTTTGCTCGTTAGCCATGAGTGATATAGGACCATTTCCTCTCCAGAAAGCCAGTTTCTAATTTCAGTATAGAGTTTAATCCAATTATTCAGCCAATTATTTCTCTGACTTGGACTTTAAGAGGGAACACACAGGATAATCGAATCCCAGGAAAATGCAGTTTTTCAGATGATACTGATAATCTGTTGATTTCGGAATCACTAATATAGTGTGCATCGGATTCATTTAATGCTGTAATTTTGGATCAGGAAGACATTTAACAGAATGCTTTTTTTCTTAATGATAGAAACAGAAGTCTTTTAAAAAAATGTTTTTATTGATTTCAGAGAGGAAGAAAGAGGGAGATAGAAACATCAATATGAGATAGAATCATTGATCAGATGCCTCCAGCACACCCCCTACTGGGTGGGGATGGAGCCCGCAACTTGGGCAGGTGGTTTAATGTGTGGTTCCTCCAGCTGCCATTTAAACTCAGGGGAAAAAAAGCTTGGGAAACTAACACTAAAACATGTATTACAGTTAATCTTTTTATTTTTTATTTTATTTATTTATTTTTTTAAAAAAATGTCTTGCTTTTTACAACAGAGTAGTATTCCATTTTGTTAAAGTACCACCACTTTTTTTTTAAAATATATTTTATTGATTTTTTACAGAGAGGAAGGGAGAGGGATAGAGAGCTAGAAACATCGATGAGAGAGAAACATCGACCAGCTGCCTCCTGCACATCCCCTACCGGGGATGTGCACGCAACCAATGTACATGCCCTTGACCGGAATCGAACCTGGGACCTTTCAGTCCGCAGGCCGACGCTCTATCCACTGAGCCAAACCGGTTTCGGCAATCTTTTTTTTTTTAATTCCTTCCCATCCGGCCTATAACCAGAATAGAACCTGGGACCTTTCAGTCCGCAGGCCTACACTCTCTCCATGGAGCCAAACCAGCTAGGGACAGAGTCGTTTTTAAAAAATATATATTTATTGATTTAAGAGAGGAAGACAGAAGGAGGCACAAACATCAATGATGAGAATCACTGATCAGCTGCCTCCTCTACTAGGGATCCAGTCGAAACCCATGCATCTGCTCTGACTCATAGGTCCATGCTCAACTACTGAGCAACACCAGCTGGGCAAGAATGTTTTTCTAGAAGAAAAATATTTTTACAATTTATGTTGACAATTTCCAAGAATATGCTGTGGCAAAAAGAACAAAATTACAAATAAATATGATTTATCAAAAGAAATGAAGTAACACTATAAATATTCCAAAGAAGTGTTTAGTATACAACTGTAGGCAAATCTCTGTATTTTTATTGTTGACCTAAAGAATAGATTTCAAATGCTATTACACCTGCAGTGCATCTTCTCAAGTTGTTTAGTCTTTTAAAGAATGCTAAAAACACGTTGTCTATAAAAGTGATCAACAGCTCTAAATTAATAAAGAGCTCAAATCAGAATTTAGAAAAGATGGAATGGGATGAATAAAAAGTGGCAAGTTATGTTTTTAAAAGCAACATTTCTTATTTTTAACTTATAAAAGTTATGCATGATAAATATAAGTACAAAAGAAAAAAGTCACAATTCTTCTAAATATGTTTTTCTTCAAGGCTGAGGTGCATTTGAGTCTCTTTAAAGATACAGATGGGTTGGGGAATTAAAATGTTGGTCAAAGGGTACAAATTTACAGGTAGAATTTGAGTAAGTTTTAGATATAAAATGCATAGCATTGTGATTATAGCTAACACTACTGTATTATATACTTCGAATTTGCTAAGATACTAGATCCTAAATATTTTCACCACAAAAAAAAAATTGTGACACGATGGAAATGTTAGCTAAAGCCATGGAGGTCAAATTCAATACGCTGTACACCTTAAACTTACACAATGTTATATATCAATTATATCCCAATAAAAAAAAGTTTGTAGCCCTATCCGGTTTGGCTCAATGGCTAGTCAGCCTGTGGACTGACGGGCCCCAGGTTCCATTCCAGCCAGGGGCACATGCCTGGGTTGCAGGCTTGATCCCCAGTAGGGGTTGTGCAGGAGGCAGCCAATCAATGATTCCCTCTCATCATTGATGTTTCTCTCTCCCTTCCTCTCTGAAATCAATAAAGAAATACATATTTAAAAAAAAGTTTGTAGTGAGATAAACATAAGATTTACTTGAATAAAATACAACTGACAGCCATAAAGATAAAGACGTGGATATACTTTTCTAATTTTTCTAGTATTTTGGTTGACAAAGAAATGCATAGAGGAGTTGGAACTTCTAGATGTAGAAAAAATGTCCACATTGAGCGGAAAGCTGGACTAGTTGATGTCTTTCCAGACCTTTGCAAGGCTAAGATCTTCAGATTCTTTTTGAGGATGCCAGTCATTTTAATGATCATATTTAAAGCAATAGATTCCATATTATACTGGTAAGCTTTTTTAAAAAGTTGCGTATAATAGTTACAAAAACACTGAAAATCACACATTTCACCTTAAAT
The DNA here is from genome assembly GCF_027574615.1 of Eptesicus fuscus. Classification (NCBI taxonomy): domain Eukaryota; kingdom Metazoa; phylum Chordata; class Mammalia; order Chiroptera; family Vespertilionidae; genus Eptesicus; species Eptesicus fuscus. Next base: position 76,404,370 of record NC_072476.1, read on the forward strand.
TTACTATTTAAATGACACATCAAAGACAGAAACAAGTAATGCCAAAACAGAATTCTTATTAGATCATGGTGAGATTCTTCTCAAGCTGCAGAACAGTTTCCTTAAAGGCAGAATCTTCTGCCCAATTGACTTTACTCCCCAAAATGAGGTTCTGTAATATAAAAAAAACACACGTTTTTTAAATTAAAGTTTTAAGTATTTTTTAACTTTATTGTTGACAGTTACAGATGTACCTATTTCTCCCCAATTTACGCACCCCCACCCAACCCATGCCCTCCCTCCCCTTTCCCTCTGGCCATTACCACACTGTTTTCTATGTCTATGGTTACGTATATATGTTCTTTGTACTTTAAAAATTATAACAAGCTTTGCCCAGCTGGTATGGCTCAGTGGTTGAGCATCGCCCCATGAATGACCCATGAACCAGGAAGTCAGGGTTTGATTCCCGATCGTGGCACATGCCTTGGTTTCGGGCTCCATCCCCAGTGGAGGCGTGTAGGAGGGAGCCAATCGGTGATTCTCTCTCATCATTCTCATCATTGATGTTTCTAACTCTCCCTCTCCCTTTCTCTTTCTGAAATCAATAAAAACTTATTTTTAAAAATTTAACAAGCTTTTAAAAAATCCTCTTTCACTGATCTTATTACATAATTACCACACTAGGTATGAAGATTTACTCTCTGATCATGAGAAAAACTAGTAATACATTCTTTTTAATTTTTTTAATGTAGAGGGAGAGGTGGGGAGAGAGACACACTGATGTGTGAGTGGAACATTGATCAGCTGCCTCCGGCAGGATTCCTACCAGGGATCAAGCCCAAAACCTGGGCATGTGTCCTGCCTGGGAATCGAACCAGCAACCTTTTTGGTGCATGGGACCATGCCCAACCAACTGAGCCACACCCAGGGCAAGTAATACATTCTGTATCCTCATTTGCACTTTCAGCAAGGCTTCAACCTTGATCCCCATAATGTCAGGAGAATTTACAATGCTAACAATTTTTATGCTTTATCCATTTTTTTAAAAAATATATTTTAATGATTTTTTTACAGAGAGAAAGAGAGAGAGAGAGTTAGAAACATCAATGAGAGAGAAACATCGATCAGCTGCCTCCTGCACACCCCCCACTGGGGATGTGCCCACAACCAAGGTACATGCCCTTGACCGGAATCGAACCCGGGACCTTTCAGTCCGCAGGCCGACGCTCTATCCACTGAGCCAAACCGGTTTCGGCTATGCTTTATCCATTTTTGTGTGTAGTTATACCTATTAAAGATACTTGCAGTGGCAGCCTACATTATGGGAAAAAGGTAACTGGTTCAGAGTTCACTTTGTACTTCTATGATGAACAACAATTTAAGCCTAAGTAATATGTCCTATTTTAAAAAAGAGGTAAAAGAAGAGCTTAGTTCTTAGTCCTTGCAAAGTTTCAAGACCCTGAAAAAGGTGAAGAACAATTTCTTGTGGTAGACAATGGAGGAATGATTAGGGTCATAATTGAAGAAAATTCTGGTCATTATTCTTTGAAACCTATAGCTCAATGATACTGAGTTACTAATTGAAATATTGTTAAAATCAATTTTAGAGAATAAGTGGTATATTATTACATATAAAATATATAAAACTTTGGCCTATATAAGGCAAATTCTTGCTAGAAATGAATAAAAGAGCTTGTGTATATAAATTCAGTCAAATTTACTAAGGCAGATGGAAGTAAGCAATCAAACATGACAACCCCCGAAGGCTGATCTTCCTTTTAGAACAAAGAGAGCTCCCAAGTTGGTCAAATGTATGTTCTATTAAACATTGCAATGAATTCATTAAACCAAGATTAACACCAATTTTGAGAACATAAAAATTAGAAATGCAGAATAACAGAAGTTGCAAAGCAGTAGGAAGGAATATGTGCCAAAGAAAATGAAAATAATTCTTTACTTATGCAATCTTCTACTTGAGGTTAACCTAAGGGATCTGATCACTTCTAATTGAATCATCCACTGCTACTAAAAAGTAGGTGTAAGACCTGGGGAAGTACCCTAGCCAGTTTGGCTCAGTGGATCGAGTGTTGGCCTGCGGACTGAAGTCCTGGGTTCGATTCCGGTCAATGGCATGTACCTTGGTTGCAGGCTCAATCCCTGTCCCTGATCAAGTTGTGTGTGGGAGGCAACCAATCGATGTGTCTCTCTGTCTCTCCCCATCCCTTCCACTCTCTCTAAAAATCAATGGAAAAATAGCCTCTGGTGAGGGTTAACAAAAAAACAAAAACAAAAAAACACACAAAGACCTGGGAAAGAATTTCTTATGGTGAGACATTAAGACCTCATTTTCTACAAGGACATGCTTTACACATAATAGGCAATTGTTTCACATATAATAAGTTTTAACTATGCATCTTCATAATTTGAAACTGGTAATTTAAGTATTTCAACAGTTCCAGAGACATTTTATAATTCAAAAAGTAGTTTAAAAAAACCTTCCAGAATAAAGAAATAGGACACTTACAATTTAAAACTTGACATGATAACTACCTACATTTATTAACACGAATGTGTTTAGTTTTCACAACCATTCTTTCTAAACAAGGACACTGATGCTTAGAAGTTAATAATTTGTTCAAGGTCAGCAACTATTAAGTAGCAGTCAGGATCTTAACTCTACATTCCCATCAACCCATCCATGTTTTCCCCCAACTCCCAACTTGCAGTCTAGTGCTCGCCATCATTATGTCATTCTGCCCCCACAGAGCTGTTAAAAACCATTCCATTTAAATTGCCATAATGAAAAATCAAAGCCTTAAACATTAAATACACATGGATTCCAGATATATGTAAACAGACTAATTTTTAGTACAGAATATTTTTGTTTTGTTAATTCTTACTGTGAGGATATTTTTTCCATTGATTTTATTTTATTGTTTAGAGAGTTTGGAAAGGAGGGAGGTTGGAGAAGAGACAGGGAGAGAGAGAGAGAGAGAGAGAGACATGTGCATGCAACCCAGGTATGAGCCCTTGACCAGAAATCAAACCCAAGATCCTTCGGGCGCAGGCCAACGTCTATCCATTGAGCAACACCGGCCAGGGACGTATGGAATTATTTTGTCAAGATCAAAGACTAACTGTAAGTAAGTCTGAAAGTAACAGAACCAATCACTTTTTTTAAAGTTCTTTACCTCCCTTCCTAGTTTATATACACTTTACCTGGAAGACATGTTGAATAACTGTAGTAATTTGTATCTCCTTCTGTAGCTTTTGTTGTAAGGTCTTTATCTTGTCTGAATTTTCCATACTGGCCAAATCATCATTCTGTTTGTTCTTTTCAGTCTGTATTTCTAAAAATTTACTTTCTGAAGCTCGTTTTAATTCTGTGAGGTTAAAAATAAAACAATATACTATATATGATAACTCCTACAAACAAGAATCTTTAAAAATGATGGTTATTTCAGTAAAGAAAAATTTTTTAATGAGGAGCATATTAGGTTGCAGTTCTATTTTGATCTGAATATGGCTTACCTGGTAAAAAATACCAATATTGTAATTTTATATTTAGCAATGCAAATGTTCAAGGTTTGTATGTATGACAATAATAGCTGTTGACAAGTGTTTGAAGTGCCACTGTGTCAAAGAGGAGCTAATCTGGGTACCAAAACAGGCAAGAGATATATATATATATATATAAGCAAACAGTTTTCCCTCCTTCATTTTCAAAATGACATATCACCAAGAAAAATGTTCAATGACAAGTAAGGTTCCCTTCACCAGGGATAAACACCAATCATTTTTGTAGTTCCTGGTATGTTCTAAGAATGAAACTATTTGAAAACATAAATGGGCGTGCCTCAGGAGCTTGGTTCCTTGACATTAATGTATCAAAAATAGGTTGGAATGCAATGGAAACATACTAGGCATCCAAAGGATAATTAGATCAGATAACCAAGACTATTTCTGACCCTGGCATTAGTTACAATCAGGCAAATCTGTATATTTAAAAATAATAAATCATGCCTACACTGTTAAATGAAAAAAAGCATTGTACAACACAGAATAAAGTGATACCAATTTTTATAAAAAAATAAGTACTGAAGCCCTGGCCAGTTTGGCTCAGTGGATGGAGCGTCGGCCTGCGGACTCAAGGGTCCCGGGTTCGATTCTGGTCAAGGGCATGTACCTTGGTTGCGGGCACAAACCCAGTGGGGAGTGTGCAGGAAGCAGGTGATCGATGTTTCTCTCCCATCGATGTTTCTAACTCTCTATCTCTCTCCCTTCCTCTCTGTAAAAAAATCAATAAAATATATTAAAAAAAAAAAAAGTACTGAAGACTGATTATGATTATTATTTTTTTAAACAGGATGTTCATTGAAAGTAGTGATTCTTTTTAAAAAATATATATTTTATTGATTTTTTTACGGAGAGGAAGGAAGAGGGATAGAGTTAGAAACATCGATGAGAGAGAAACATCAATCAGCTGCCTCCTGCACACCTCCTACTGGGGATGTGCCTGCAACCAAGGTACATGCCCTTGACCAGAATTGAACCTGGGACCTTTCAGTCCGCAGGCCAACGCTCTATCCACTGAGCCAAACCGGCTAGGGCAAGACTGATTATTTCTTGATGGTAAAATAAATTTAACTTTTCCTATGTATACTTTTCTGTTTCCAAATTTTCTACAGAGAATGTGTTCTACTTTTGAAATATTTCAATAAATTCAATGCAAAAAAGCCATCTCATGTTAATAAGTTAAAAAGCTGTAGAGCCATATGTATTACCAACCATTTAAAAATTATGTATAGGCCCTAACCGGTTTGGCTCAGTGGATAGAGCATCAGCCTGCAGACTCAAGGGTCCCAGGTTCGATTCTGGTCAAGGTCATGTACCTTGGTTGCGGGCACATCCCCAGTAGGGGTGTGCAGGAGGCAACTGATTGGTGTTTCTCTCTCATCAACGTTTCTAACTCTCTCTCCCTCTCCCTTCCTCTCCGTAAAAAATCAATAAAATATATTAAAAAAATAAAAATAATGTATATATAAATATGTCTAACTGTGGTCACACATGAAGGAGGCCATGACTTTCCCATGATACTTTTCTGTATCATTTGATTCCACCCCTAGAATTTATTAATTTCATGATTTAATATTCTAAACAACAAAAATATATCAAGCAAAATGCATTTTATGTACTATTTTTAAAATTGCCACATCTAGCCCTAGCTGGTTTAGCTCAGTGAATAGAGCATCGGCCTGTGGACTGAAGGGTCCCAGGTTTGATTCTGGTCAAGGGCACATGCCAGGGTTGCAGGCTTGAATCCCAGTAGGGGGTGTGCAGGAGGCAGCGATCTTTCTCATCACTGATGTTTCTATCTCTCCCTTCCCTTTCTCTCTGAAATCAATAAATATGTTTTTTAAAAATTGCCATATCTAAAATTTTAGGAAAATTTAAAATTATTAAGAAATTTCTCAGTAGCTGAGAGATGTGGCCTCATTAATCTCCATAGTAAGTAAAAATGTGTTATACAAAAAACAAACAAACCACCAAAACTGTTCTACATACCAAATCTCTTTTTTTTAACATCAAGCAGTTTTTCCTCCAAATCCCAAGATTCCTGTTAATAGAAAAAAAAAAATTAAGGGACATTACCTAAGAACAAACCTGTAATACTTATATCACTGAATTTTATCTTAGTTCATGTTTTCTAAAACTCCAGTTACTAATTCCTTCATTTCCACACATCAAGAGAGGAGACAGTAGCTTAACACGTTAAGCGCCCAGCCTGTTTTGTCTTTCGGAAGAAAAGTATAGTGTCAGTCACCAGTGACTGACAGGGCACTTAATGTGTTAAATTATAAATACTTAGCAATATTAGTGAAAAATAATAGAGTTATGAAAAAAGAGAGAGAAAACTTAAGGACAGTGAATTCCAACCATACCAGTCCCTTTGGGCTATTCTATTTAATCATACATAATACAGTTACCAGCAAGAAAGTGTTACTGAAATCATGAGAATGCATTAGTAGCCTAAAGTTACCTGCTGTAATTTCATTATTATTTTATTTAGCTTTAATATGTGGTTCATGTTGTCCATGAGCTCACTGAAAAGGAATAAAAAATAGATTAACCTTAGTTAAAAGTAATAAATCTCATTAATGAAGGAATCAAGTAGTACATATTTACTTTCATTAATATATCTCAATAGAAAGTCATCACTTGATGTAAACTAAATTTTTGTTTAAAAGTAGAGAAGCAGCCCTAACTGGTTTGGCTCAGTGGATAGAGCGTCAGCCTACAGACTGAAGGGTCCTAAGGGCACATGCCCAGGATGTAGGCTCGATCCCCAATGGGGGGTGTGCAGGAAGCAGCTGATCAATGGATTCTCTCATCACTGATGTTTCTTTCTCTCCCTTTATTTCCTCTCTGAAATCAATAAAAATATTAAAAAAATTTTTTTAAAGTAAAGATGCATTTTCCTAGAAAGAAGTTTGGTCACAGACAATAAAAAATGTCAAATTTAAGCATGTAAGAACATTTCTAAAAATGTCATTTTTAGGGAGGACAAAAAATTCCAAAAACTTGCTAATAAGTTGCTTTTTGTAAAAAAACACACTATTTTATTTTTTGTTAATCCCCACCTGAGGATATTTTTTTCCATTGATTTTCATAGAGACATTGGGAGGGAATGTTGTACATTTTATCGGTTTGACAAATGTACAATGACATGACTCCACCACTACAGTATCATATAGAATAGTTGACTGAATAAGCTGCTTTTTATCCCCATTTTTTCAACAAATATTTCTGAGTGCCTACAACATACCAAGAACTGTGCCAGGCACTAGGGATGTAAAATAGAATAAAACACAATACTTGTTTTCAAAGAGGAAAGAACCTGGTGGGGGAGAAAAATAAATCTACCACTGTAGTATGGTTTGACTACAACCGGTAATGGATATGAACCACTGTAAGAGTTGTGCAGAGTGGAGCAAGGGACATGAATCTTAAGGGACATGAAGTAATTTAAGTCAAGTAGTTTGGAATGGCTAGAGCCAAAGGTGTGAAAAACAGTTCTACTTCCAAGTGCCACAACCCCTTGAGAGGCTTGTTAAATGTAGACTGCCAGCTGCTCTCTCCACCACCCCCCACACCTTGGTTTTCAGATTCAGAGTCAGTAGGTCTGGGATGGGACCAGCAATGTGGTCACTGTGAAAATACTAATTATTCTGATAGTGTAGGAGTGTAGTGCAGAGGCTGAAAAAGAGGAATGTTTACACAGATGTGGAAGATCTGAACTCATTTTCTACTGGTTATAGCTGTACTTGGTTTTTTTTGTTTGTTTGTTTTGTTTTTAATATATTTTATTGATTTTTACAGGGAGGAAGGGAAAGAGATAGAGAGCTAGAAACGTCGATGAGAGAGAAACATCGACCAGCTGCCTCCTGCACACCTCCTACTGGGGATGTGCCCGCAACCAAGGTATATGCCCTTTACCGGAATCGAACCTGGGACCTTCCAGTCCACAGGCCGACGCTCTATCCACTGAGCCAAACCGGTTTCGGCTGTACTTGGTTTTAAAGTTTATGATGAACCTGTCCTGTGCCCCTTTAACTCAAGAATTTTTTTTTTTTTAAACACATTGCGGACCAGTAGTTTTATTGCTAGCTTTACCCAGTGGCCAGGTAAGTTTCTATTGAATGAGTACAAAAAACATTTTATATAAATGTTAAAGGCACGCGTTAAAATTAAATACCCATTACATTTTGAAGTTATTTATTACATGTTCTTACAAGCTAATATCTTTTTAAAGTATGATACTTTGCAAATCACTGTGTAATAGGAAAACACAAAAATCCTCATGTTTGGTCCGCAATTTAATATATATAGATAGAGCGTAATGTCACAGGAAGGTCATAGCATCCTGCCACCCGTGAGGAGTAAGCCCAAGTTGCTGTTGGATGTGTTATACACAGAGGAGCCATTCTTCAGGTGATCTGCTCTCTTCACACCCAAGGAATGTTTTAAGCTCACTTGTGGGGTAGCAATAGTTAATGAGCTCAAATTCAGATTTTAAGATCTATGTGACCCTGGATTTAAATGGAATGTGTGTATGAGTCTGAACTAAGATAGGAGAAGTGCCCAGATCCATCTTAGTATTTTTCTACTCTCATGGGAGGGAATTTTACATCAAAGAATTTTAGACCTTTGGGAGATAAGATCACAGGTAAGGCTCCTAAGGCAAGATATTTAGACCAGATTATAGAGTACCTTGACTGCCAGAGTCTTTACTTTATATTCCTTGGCAAATTAACATATACAAGCTCATTTCTGCCAATGAAAAATAGTATACTTTCTATCTCTCATTGGGTTGTTATTGGATTAAATGAGATAGCATTGTTCCTGGTTTTCAGTAAATAGTGCACAAAATTAACTTTCAAACCTTCCTTCAAAATAATCTGGTTAAAACCTAAAATGCTTCTTCGCATTGCATTATGAACAAGATGTCAGCAGGACTGTAAAAGTTGTTGTAATGCTGAGTGAGGAAGGTCCACAAAAATTCCATTACTTTTCTTTTTCCCCAGATAAAAGTGGTTGGCAGTGATAGTTAATTTTTTTAAAAAATCACGAGCCCTGGCTGGTGTGGTTCAGTTGGTTGGAGCATTGACCTATAAACTGAAAGGTCGAGTGTTTGATTCCAGGTCAGGGTGCATATGGGAGGCAACCGATGGATATTTCTCTCTCTCCCCCTCTTCCTTCCTTTCTCTCTAAAATCAATTTTAAATAATCAAGAAACCAAACTCATTTTGCAGATACCCCTTCTTATTCCCATCCTTACCAAATATAGGAAAAAAAATAAGTACCTAGTCTGAATGTTACTTTCCTCCAGGTTTTTTCTAAGTGCCGTTGAAAGCTGCATCCTATGAGAAAGGAAAAGCTTGCGTTACAAAACAGAGATAACATTTATGGTACACTGAATAAGAAAAATTTAAAATGTGACAAGTTAAAGATTGATTTCTGTTTAAATATAATGTAAAACAAGTAGATTTTAAAACAGTATTGTATGGTAAATACTTGGTAAATAAATCACAGAAATATGAAATAACACTAAGATAGATGGGACTGTTGCATGTGGCTGTGCTTTGACAGGCTGAGGGGCTGAGTAATCCAGCCTGAGCTTTGTTCCCCAAGCCATCCACCTTGGTGCCAGGAGGAAGCAACACAGCATTAAAGCACTAGAGATCAACAGGGCCTGAGATGGAGAGCTAGGGAATACAAAGCCACACTGAACTGTGAATTTGACATATGCCTACAGACCAACAAGCTCCATAAATCACTTTCAAATTCAAACAGCTATTAAATAAGTAAACATAAAAGGCAATCAGCTTAGCAATATTAGAGCCCTTTCCTTCTGTCACACACAAGAAAATTCAGTTCATTAAAAGGAGATCTCTTGCCCTAACCGGTTTGGCTCAGTGGATAGAGCGTCGGCCTGCGGACTCAAGGGTCCCAGGTTCGATTCTGGTCAAGGGCATGTACCTTGGTTGTGGGCACATCCCCAGTAGGGGGTGTGAAGGAGGCAGCTTATCAATGTTTCTCTCTCATCGATGTTTCTAACTCTCCATCCCACTCACTTCCTCTCTGTAAGAAAAAAATAAAAAAAAAAAAATCACAATGGAATACTATGCTGCCATAAAAAAGAAAGAATTCTCATCATTTGCAGCAACCTGGATGGAACTGGAGAACATTATGCTAAGTGAAATAAGCCAGTCAATGAGAGAAAAATACCACATGATCTCACTCATTTATGGATAATAAAGAACATTATAAACTGATGAACAAAAAGTTAGATACAGAGACAGTAAAGCATCAAACAGACTGTCAAATTACAGGGAGAAGGTTAGGGAGAGGTGGGGGCGATAAGAGATCAACCGAAGGACTTGTATGCATGCATATAAGCATAACCAATGGACGCAAAACTCTGGGGGGTGAAGGCATGTATGGGTGTGGGGTGGGGGGGACAATGGTAAGATATGTACACATATAATACCTTAATAAAAATAAATAAATAAAAAATAAATAATAAAAAAATATATATATATATTAAAAAAAAAAAAAGGAGATCTCTTAATACCTCTGAAGTCACCTTAGTTAAAAAATATGATCTATATAACAAGCCAGCATGTGAGATGAGGGAAAAAGCTCACTTTTTGAAACAATGAAAAGTGCTTTAACTACTTTTCAATGAAATATATAAAGAAATTCCTGTGAGAAGGCCAGGAATATAAGATAGTAATTTTAAGTCATTCACTTAATTGAGATTAGTCGGATCACAAAATCTATAAGAAACCATGTTTATTTTATTAACAATGGTATACTGCCCTGGCCGGTTTGGCTCAATGGATAGAGCGTCAGCCTGCAGACTGAAGGGTCCCAGGTTCGATTCCTGTCAAGGGCATGTACCTTGGTTGCAGGCACATCCCCGGTAGGGGGTGTGCAGGAGGCAGTTGATCGATGTTTCTCTCTCATCGATGTTTCTAGCTCTCTATCCCTCTCCCTTCCTCTCTTAAAAAAAAATTCAATAAAATATATTTAAAAACAAAACAAAACAAAATCAAAACAAACAAACAAAAACCAACAATGGTATACCAACACCTAGTGTAAAGCTTAGGACATAACAAGCACTCAAATATTTGTTGAATAAATTTTAAATATAGACGAAAAACTTAAATTAAAAATATACTTTATTTAAACTTGATACTTTTTTTACTCAATTGACAGTTACTGGAATAATCAAATCCATGTAATCCTTTCAACACTGAGTGGGATTTAACCTCACATTTCTATTGCCTTGATTGATATTTCCTTATTAACCCTCTATTATGTAACTTATTCAAATAAAGATATTAATGATTTAACTTCTCTCAAGGATCAAAATTTGTGACCATTATCTCATTTAAACTAAATTCTTTCCTCCACCTTGAGCCATTTTGCATTCAGTTCACAATGCTTATACCTGAAATGTAAAAATTACCTGTCCAATGCAAGCTTTTTCATTTCAAAAGCAATTTTCACCTTTTCGATTTCATTTTCCAGGTCTTCAATTTTACTATCAAAGAAGCATAAACAAAAGAATTTCAGCAATATCAGTAAAAGTCATTATTGAAATAAATGTTCAAGTAAACCTTTAAAAAAAGTAAAATGCCTCTATCTAAATAAAAGTATTCTACTATAGACTCACCACACCAATACACTTATAGATTTGGTAAACTGATGCCTCCAGAAATACTTTGATAAATATCTTGTTAAGGGGAAATGCCAAAAGTGCTAATAGGATCACAGGATGTAATCCTGTGTCAACAAGTTCTCAATACATGCATGACAAATTACTTGGGAAAGAAGGGGGGGCTGGGAGGGGAGGAAAGCAAAGTTATAAGACAGATATTATTATTAAATCTTAGTAAAAACCACAAAGTTACGTTTCAATTTGCTTTTCTGGAATGATTTCTTCTGGAGTTTTTTCTTCATCTACAAATAAATAATTTGTGAAGTTAGTAACATTTCAAAACAGTGCTGTCCAGAAATATAAGCCACAAATACAAACCAAGTATGTAATTTTTATTTTCTAGTTTCCACATTACAAAAGTAAACAAGTAAAAATAATTTTAATATACCTTACTTTACCGAATAGATGCAAAATATTATTTCAACATGTAGTCAATTTAAAATTACTAATGAAATATTTCACAAGCTTTTCTTCTGTGCTTATTTTACATTTAGAGCCCTTCTCAATGAGGACTGAACACATTACAAGTGTTCAACAGTCACAGAGCAGGTGGTTACCATATTGGACGGAACAATGTTAGAATTATAGAAAATAAAAGGGAGTAAAAAATGAACAAGAGCAATATTAAAAAATTAACTGTATTTTTGTACAATTTAAAAATACCATGGACAATTATATTAAAAAACATGAAATAGTTAAGAATCAATTTATCAACTATTAAAAAAAAAATCAATTTATCAAAATATGTGTATGACCTCTACATTGAACACTACCAAATATTTTAATGCAAAGATATACCATGTACCTGTATTGGGAGAATCAATATTGCTAATTTAGCAATTTCCCCCATATTGATCTAAAGATACTAATTAAATCCCAGTTAAAATTCTATCAATTTAGCCCTGGCCAGTGTGGCTCAATTGGTTGAGCACTGTCCCATGCATGGAGAGGTCACCTGTTCCATTCCTGGTCAGGGCACATGTTCAGGTTTCAGGCAGCCAATCCATGTTTCTCTCTCTCTCAAATCAATAAACACATATTAAAAAAAAAAAAATCCATATTATCCAGTGCTTTTCAAAGTGTAGGTCTCAAAAAAAAAAAAAAAGAAAACCCCCCACAAAAAACAAAGTATAGGTCTCAGAGCACTTGCTTCATAATTAACCTATTTGCTAATTGAATCTTCAAGTTGTTGATGGTATAGCAAATTCTGATTCCTTAAGCCCACCAGGATTTCTCAATTCTCTGATCAACAGAACTTAATTGTCTTGTATTGTTATTTAATTGTTTAATATCTATTTCCTGAATCAACAGAACTTAATTGTCTTGTATTGTTATTTAATTGTTTAATATCTATTTCCTGAATCCCTAACTAATTCGATGGGCAGGGCAAGCTGCTTTTTGCCTTCTTACATGGTATAGTATAGCATTATGATGTCACTCCTAGTCCCCAAGTAAATAATTTTTTGTAAAGTTGATTTTCTTTTCACTAGAGTACTGCTCATCATCAAACTCACAAAACCTTATCTGAAAATGCAAATACTTACTTGCATCAACCATTGATTTATATTCCAAGAGTTGTTGTTTTGTCTGTGCCCTCAGCCTGAAAACGGATTAAAAAAAGAAAGTCATATATTTATTGAGGTTTTACTCATTACTGTATGATAAAGCAACTCATTTTTGGGGAGCTAATGCAACAAAATGAATATAAATAAACTCAGCATTAAAGTCTCCTAGTTTGGCCTCATTTTATTTAAAATGGCATACAGAACTTTAGGGCCTCAGAGAAAAACAAAATGGAATATAGTGGAAAACAGCACCTGTGACGAAAAGTTAAAAATTTGATATTTAAATTTATTTATTTTCACTTTTTAAATAAATTTATTGGGGTGACATTGGTTAATACAATTATATAGGTTTCAGGGGTACAATTCTAGAATGCATCATCTGTATTCTTTATTTTTATTTATATTTTTGGTTAATCCTTATCTAGGATATTTTTCCATTGATTTTTAGAGAGAGTGGAAGGGAGGGGGAGAGAGAGAGAGAGAGAAACATCAATGTGAAAGAGACACATCGATTGGTTGCCTCCCACACATCCCCAACCAGGGCAGAAATGGAGTCTGCAACTGAGGTACGGTGTGCCCTTGAGAGGTAGGCGTGCCCTTGACGGGAATCGAACCAAGACCCTCAGTGGATGGCAAATGGAATCGACTTACTATCACTGAGCCAAACTGACTGGGCTTAATTTATTCTTAATGGGCCTCAGTGAAGTGAGGGTTAATGAAAACTGCTACACTAAGAACTAGATCAAAATGGGGAAATCACAAACACTAATGAGTTACAACCAGATTGTAACATGCTCAGGAGACCCAGAAAAATAACAAGAGTACTAATCTTTGGATAGATAAGTAATTCAAAGTTTCTTGTCTGGATTCTACTTAATTCACAATCAGACATAAAAGTAGAAAAGCTATTTTGGGTAAATGGGAATTAGCTATTAAGTTGTACTTACAAGATGTTTCACACTTCATAGTAGTTTCATAAATCTGAAACTGTTGCTTTGTCTTTGAGTCACAAAGAAGCTAAGAAACATTAGACAAATTCCTAAAGCTCCATACACAGTACCTTGTTTCAAAATTCCAAATGAAAAGAGCAATTTATTAGATGTTAATCAGGCTAGCATTTTTAAGACACACTGAAAGAATCGTTCCTTTTTAGCTGAGATGGGAAAGCTCTTGTATCTTTAATATTAGCATTTTACATTGTAAGTAGGAAGGAATTGTTAAAGTGAGCTTTATTAGCCAAAGCCTTTCAAAGCAGTGGTGAACCTGAAAAACAGTTACAGTGCTTATTTTTAAAAACCTGCTTGTTATAATTTAGAAGAATCTGCCAACTTCTTTTGTAAAGGACTAAGAAGCAAATATTTCAGGCTTTGTGAGTCATATGGTCTCTGTTGTAAGTACTCTACTCAGTCCTTGTAGCAGGAAAGCTATCTATAATAATAAAAGGGTAATATGCTAATTATACTGGACGTCATTCCGGACATCCTTCTGGATGAAGCCGGGGCTGGAGCGAAGCCTGGGTCCCGGTTGCCAGAGGGAAGCCAGTGCCACAGCCAGGGAAAGGAAGGCCTACTCTTGCACGACGGGCCTCTAGTATTTCAATAATACTTTCTTTAAGTTAGAGCAATAAAATTTGAATCCTATTTAATTTTCATGTTGTTAAATATTATTATTGTAATTTCTCCCTCAACCGTTAAAGACATAAAAACTATTCTTAGCTTGAGGGTTGTCACACAAAAACAGGCAGTAAGGTGGACTTGGCTGTGGTTTGCCCACTCGTTTAGAGATTGACGTCCCTTCTCATCAAATCTTCCCCTAATAACGGCTCAGTGGAAAGGTATAAAAATCACCCTGTTGGCCTTGGCCTGCGTGGCTCAACTGGCTGAACTTCCCGTAAGGTCGCTGGTTGGGTGGCGGTCAGGGCACATACCCAGGCTGCAGGTTGGATCCCGGGTAGAGGTGCCTGCGGGAGGCAACCAAAGGATGTTTCTCTCTCACATCAATGTTTTTTTTCTCTCTCTCCCTCTCTAAAAAATCAATAAAAACATTTTTAAAAAGTTAAATGATCAATGTTACACTATATAAAAAAAAAAAAATCACCCTGTTTGGCAGAAAATACAAATGAAGCTCATGGATCGAAAGGCTCATAGCTATAAAATAAAGGGGCGGACAACCTACCTCCAGTAGCTCAGGGCTTGGATGCACCCCACAGCCCTCTAGAAATCGGGGCACCAAGGGTGAGGGGATAAGAACGGGAGGGGGAAATTACAGCTTCGAAGGTTCTAGGGCCCTGAGCGCCGTGTTGAACGCTTGCCCCTGACTTCTCACTTAACCCCCTTAGCAACCGCGATAGGAGGTGTCATTATTTTTCCTCTCCTTTTCGAAGACCAAGAACAGGGCTTAAGGAGCTTAACCTAACGATGCTGTCACGCAGCCCATCAGGGCCCAAGTCTGAATTTGAAATATTCTGGCCGTTTGGCGCGAAAGGCGGAGCACGGTGCGGCCCAGCGGGCCAGCGGGAGGGAACAACCTGAGCAGCAGCGCTACGGGGTCCTCCGCGGGGCCCGCGCGCTCGGCGGCGCCCGGCTCCTCGGGCTGCGGCTCCATCCTGGCTCGCGCCAACACCTCCCGCGTGGGACCTGCAGACACGCTCGGAAGGGGTCCCTTTTCCCGCCACCAAACGGACGCCCGGAAGGGGAAGGAGCGCCGGCGCGGCCCGTCCCGCCCTTTCCGGCCTAAGGCCCGCCGCTTCCGTCTGGTCCTTGGGCGGCCACAGTTTCCGCTGTCCCTTGGATCCTGGCTCTACTACAGGTTTGAAATCGATACAAACCACTAGTACAGAAAGTTCGAGAGCTTTGTCCGCTCTTCCGAGTGCCGGGCTAGAGGCGGGCCTATGCCATTTGGGGCAGCCGGCGCGTCGGCATCGCAGCCTGGAGGGTAAGCCCCCGACACCAGTGCTCCTTCAGCCTCGGCGCTGGGACGTGGCTTCTGACCCGTGTTGGCACTCCCTTTCTACCCCCGGCCCTGGCAAACGGGTGTGCCTGGTAGCTGAGAAAGAGAAATATCAGGGGGTTACGAAGACACTGATCTGAACGGATAAGGTCCAGACCCCTCGTCTGGCTGAGAAACGGACGGCCCGAGTTCAGAGCCACCCACGGCTCCCTACGGGGCAGTGCAGTCCTCGAACCCCAGACTTCCAGCGAGAAACTCCGCTGTCGGTACAATTCGCACTCATAACAGAGTTGGGTGGCCTCCAAGTGTCAGCTTGTTGACTTGGCAGGTTACAATTGAGCTTTCTTAGTTAGGCGGTGAGCAGGAAATGGAGGACATATAAATGCCTGATGGAGCTAGTTTTTCATTACGGACGGTAGCGTAAGAGACACTGCCCGTGCAGCACAAGGCCTACAGGTCGAGTGAGGAGCATTCCCTTCTGTAGTTTCCCCTGAGTTATACTTGATCACATAGCTCCCCTTCCTTCCTCTCCACTATCAAACACAACTTCTGGTAAAAGATTCAAAAGGCACTGTAGGATATAAATGTTAGTTCCCCACTCCCACCCCCAAACTCCTAGAAGAACATCTTGTTTCCCTTTTTTACACAAAAGTGATCCTATTGTGCGTTTTTTTCCACTTTACCCCGGGGGTGTCTTCCAAAATCAATCTCATCCTTTTAAGCAGTTGCCTACCAGGTGTCCACTGGCCAAATTAGGGACAAAGACAATACAGTTCTCCAATCTGAGCATTCATCAGAATCATGGAAGGGCTGGTTAAGCATTGTTAGGTGTCTAAATTACTGTGTTGCATTTCTAACAAGTTCCAGGTGATATTGATATTGCTGGTTGGGAACAACACTTTGAGAACCACTACAATAATAGATCATAACAGTAACTTAAAAAAAAATCCAGAATAAACAAAAGTGAAGGTGTGGGTGGGGAGTTATTCTTTTATTTATTTTTATTGATTTCAGAGAGGAAGGGAGATAGTAACATCAATGATGAGAGAGAATCATTGATCAGCTGCCTCCTCCACGCGCCCCCACTAGGGACTGAGCCTGCAATCCTGGGCATATGCCCTTGACCTGAATCGAACCCAGGACCCTTAGGTTTTCACGCAGAGGCTCCATCCACTGAACCAAACCAGCTAGGGCAGGAGCTATTCTTTGCAGTGATTGCCAACTGGTGGTCCGTGAGGCCTGAAAGGTTGGTGACTGCTGCTTTAGAGAATATCCAACATATATAAAAGGGATAATAGAATTATTTACATTACCACCATTTGTCCACCATCCAGAACTGAAATATCATTGCTGTTATGTACACATAAACAACTGTTGGACATAGAAATCGGGACTCAAAAGAACTGTTGGCCCAGAAAGAAACTCACTATAGACTGATTCATTTGCCTCTCAGCATAACCATTATTGCTTGTCTCATTTTCGGTTCCTATGTGTATTCCTAGTATCACATGAGCTCACTCATCTAGGAGAAAAGATGAACATAGGCTGAAGAACAAGAACAGCATTGATCAGACTGTCAGACCTCAGAGGGAAGGTAGGGGAGGGTGGGGACAAGGGAGATAGATCAACCAAAGGACTTGTGTGCTTGCATATGAGCATAACCAGTGATCACGGACAACAGGGGGATGGGGGCATGCGTGTGGGGGGGTTTGGGATGGGAATTGGGGGGGGGGGTTTGAAGACAAATATGTGATACCTTAATCAATAAAGTAATAAAAAAAAGAATTATTTAACTATCATCATGCCACTCCCAGAGAGATAAATGATTCAAAACAAGTATAATTTATGGATATTAAAACCTTTAAAATGAACACCTTTACAGCAGAGCTGTACCTGGCACTTAGCACCTTAACCAGCTGATCAAACCTGGTACCGCCAGTAGTTTAGCAATCTGATATGTGATTCCAAAATGATGCATTTGTTGTGCAGATCACCTATATTCTTGTCAAAATGCATAACCTGAAATTAACTGTAAAGAAATAATCAGACGGCCCGATGGTGTGGCTCAATGGTTGAGCGGTGACGTATGCACTAGGAGGCTACCAGTTCGATTCCTGATGTGGGCACATGCTTGGGTTACAGGCTTAATCCCCACTGTGCTGCGTGCAGGAGGCATCCAATCAATGATTCTCATCATTGATGTTTCTATCTCTCTCCCTCCCCCTTCCCTGAAGTCAATAAAAAATATTAATATAAAATTTTTGTATTTGAGGCCTAGAAAACACTAAAAACAAGTCAAGTAAGTAAATTGATGTCAGCTGGATAAGAAAAATACAACTAGAAATAAAAATAAAGTGAAAATTAGATTCTGTTCATACTAGTGACAAAAAACACCCCTGTAAACTCAATAATAAACTTGACAACTCATCACACAATGTGTTTGTGGGGAACCTGGTGCTAAATCATTCATGGACAAAAAAACCCAAAAAACTTGATAAGAAAAGTGCAGCAATCCTATCTAAAAGAGAGAATATGCAAATTGACCATAACTCCATGACAGATGGCGGCACCCTCAGCTAATAAGGAGGGAATATGCAAATTGACACAAGGCGAGAGGTGGAAGGCAGCTCTGGGCCGAAGTGAAGGCGGCTCCAGCCAGAGCTAAGGAGGTACAGGCAGAGGAAAAAAGGCCTATTCTTGCACGAATCTTTGTGCATTGGGCCTCTAGTCCTATATAAAACACTAATGTGGAAATCTACCTAACAGTGGAATGACCAGTCACTATGACACACAATGACCACCAGGGGGCAGACACTCAGTGCAGGAGCTGCCCCCTGGTGGTCAGTCTGCTCCCACAGGGGGAGTGCCACTCAGCCTGAAGCCGGGCTCACTGCTGGCTAGGGCAGTGGTGGTGGTAGGAGCCTCTCCTGCCTCTGCTGCAGTGCTAAGGACCCCTCTGGGGATATCCAACTACCAGCTTAGGCTCCCTGTGGGGAGCAGGCCTAAGCTGGCAGGCTGACATCTCCGAAGGGGTCCTGGACTGTGAGAAGGCGCAGGCTGGGCTGAGGGATCCCCCCACACTCCAGTGCACGAATGTTTTGCACCTGGCCTCTTGTTATATAATTAAATTCTAACACTTTAGTAACAACATATTAAAGTGCATGTGTTTGAAAATTGTTCCCACATACTTGAAAAATAGTGTTAGTCTAGATTTGGTATTCTAAGTCTAGGTAATATAGTTTTACATTGTTTATCGCAGGAAAAAACAAGTACCGTATTTTCAGGCGTATAAGACGACTTTTTAACCCAGGAAAATCTTCTCAAAAGTCGGGGGTCGTCTTACATGCCGGGTGTCATAGGGCGGGTATATCCCAAACTCTATATTTTAACTGGAAAAGTTGGGGGTCGTCTGATACGCCAGAAAATACGGTAGATCAGGAAGCAACAGATGGACGTTGATGTTTCAGTTTAGTTGGACAGGATTTTAACCATATGGTAATGGCATGAATAGGAACCCGTATAAAAGATTCCTACCTCAGACCACAGCGATTAAAGATCTAAACGGGAAATTTTAAGTATTTATGGTTTGGGGATGGAGTTGACCTTAACACTGAAAATCCAAAAGCAACAAGAGAAAAAAATAGATTTAATAATATAACTTTTAAGTGTGTGCATGGCAGATGACAAAATAAAACTAAAGGGCAAATGACAAATTGGGAAAGCCTTACAAATTGATAAGTTAGTAGACACAAAAATTTATTCAAGTAGCCATTAGCAGTATAAATTAAAACAGCAAGCAAGGTAGAATATTTTTTTGCCAACTTCACAGAAATTGAAGAAGATGGTTACCTTTAGTTCTGGCAAGACTGCAGAGAAAACAAACACTTTTGCACATTGCTGATGACATTGAGAAAGTTCCCTGGCAGCACCCACTAGAAATGAGATTACACATACTCTTTGGAGAACCCAGTGTACATGAACAAAACATGGTATTTAATGACATTTAAACAGTATTGCTTATAGAGACAAGGAGAAAAAAGCAATCTGAATGTCAACAGGAGAATGACTGAATACACTATAGTATATGGAATATAATACGCAAATACAGGTTAAGGCCTATACATGTTGAAAATTGCCGAGTATATACAAGTCCTATTTAAAAAAAAATATCAACAATTTACATGCATGATTATGTTTATAGAAATCATCTAAGGATACATCCCAACTGTTGACATCCTTCAGGTGAATGGACTGAGGTGTAGGAAAGTAGGGGGAGGGGTAAATTAAAATTTTAAAGATACTTTTGTATGTTTAAGGAGCCCCATTTATTTTCTCAACCAATAAAACCAACAAACAAAAAGTCAAATAGGTTAGGTTTAGAATCTAAAGTTATTTTTTCCAGTTAAAAAGTTGACACTAAATTTGGTAATCTAAGAAATAGTGGTAAAAGTAGATTAGAATTACTGGAATCAACCACCAGAAGAAACAGAAAATAGGGGGACTAGGGATGAGGTGGCAGACTTTTAAGTAGAACCAGGCAGGTAGTGGATGCTCCATGATCACTGGGCTTACTTGCAGTCTACTCTATGGAAGTAAGAATTTTGAATGCCTTCATGATCTCAGTAACTTATATTATTAAAGTAAAAGCCAGGTACCAGATACATAAAACAAAAACCATAAGCAACAGTTATATATATATATTATTTGGGTCCCCAAGTTAATTGAAAGCACTTTTTATATTCTATGTTCCCCACCATATCTTTAACACACCTTTTAAGGTACCCTAGAGTAGAAAGTAGCCACATTCAAATGAATTAAGGTATAGGAAGTAAAAAGGACCACAGCTTTATTAAAAGTAAGTGAATGTTACATATAGTATATACAGATAGCACATGGTGCTAATTGTATTCGCAGGTATTACAGTACTCCAACTCAAGTTCACAAGTTACACCTTTGCCACAGCCTTGGCTAAATCTTTAACTAGTGCAGAATTTAGCTGTGCTAGAGTGCTGATCTTAGCATGCTTAGATGTGGCATACTTGTTCTTGATAGTCTGGAAGAGAAAAGGACAGTAATTAATGAAGGAAAAGAGGAAAACATAAAAATGTAGTGGTACAGGTATTCATGTAAAACGGGTGGGGAACCCTTTCTCTGCCGAGGGCCATTTGGATATTTATAACATCATTTGTGGGCCACACTAAATTATCAACTTAAAAATTAGCCTGCCATATTTGGACAAACATTTAACTCACCCCTAATGCCTTGGCAGGGCCAGACCAAATGATATTGTGGGCCCTTATAGGGCTCAATGGCTGGCATTCCCCATCACTAACATAAAACACCAAGTCCTTAAAAATAAGCTATGCATTTGCAGGCATGAAGTCTTTATCTTTTATTTAAAAATATATATATTTTTATTGATTTCAGAGAGAGAAACATTGATCTGCTGCCTCTTACATGACCCCTACTGGAGGTGGAGCCCGCAACCTGGGCATGTACTCTGACAGGGAATCAAACCCTGACCTCCTGATTCATGGGTCAATGCTCAACCACTGAGCCACACTGTACAGGCTATGAAGTCTTATTTTCACTTTCCCCACAACATCCTAAAGTGTCACTGATTGACTTACCATGTGCTTTGTAAGCCCACCATTCACCATGACTATGTTCTTAGCAAGGTGTTGCATAACAAGGAGAAGGGATTCTTCAGTGTATGACAGGTAATGCTGTAGAACTGGTGTCTATGACAATAAGAGTTAATGTTAATAATGTTCATCAACAATGGTTTTCATCAAGTTTCTAGATGTTATTCAAGAGTATGGTAGGAAGACTGATACTGTAGGACTGCTTATCACTGAAATTTAAGACAAGCTTAAGACCCCTTCCTCCCTAGGCACTCTTCTTTCATGCTTCTCTTAAGATCCTGTCCGTAAACCCATCATACACTAATGTGCTCAAACTGATACACTTTATTAATTGCTGACTTGTCCAACCCAAACCTAGACTTCAAACTCCTTGAGGCCCACCTTCTCATTCATAATTCTATTCCTAGGCTGAGGATAGCACATGGCACATAGAAATACTTGTTGAATCAACCAATATGAATAAACTTCTAGTATGTCATTTTTCCTGCTTGTACTTCTCCATCTATAAAGAGTAGCAGCTGTTCTGCCTTTCTCAAGGGGATACAGAAAGATGAAATTAGGTAATTAAATGAAAGCATTCTATGAAGACTTCACAAACAGGATGTCATTTTTAATCATTCCCTCCATAGATGCCACAGGTGGGAATCATCTGAATTGTCTTTTAATGAAAAAAGTTCTGCCTTCAGGCAAATACTATTTACAATGTAAAAGCTTAGGGCAACCTAGGTCTGTGGGACAGAGCTTACCCATTCACCATTATCGAGAATTTTCAGTGCTAAACAAAAGGCTCCTGCTGCAATCTGAGAAGGAGGAAAATGCACCATATCATAGTCTAACATAGTTAGTTCCATCAGGTATTTGGCCAAGGTATGTTGCTCCACATCAACCTGGAATAAAATCCATACACAGATCACTGAGCTTCTGTCAGAAAAACTTGCCTTGGCAATAACCAGTATGTCCATAACTGTAACTACAAATATTTGCCTATAAACTCTTAAGTGCAATTGCCCATGGAAGGCCTTAATAATATTAATATACAGCCTGACTGGAAATAAAGAATATGTTTATCCCTTCCCCATGTAGTTAGGTATAAGTCAGTTGAATTAGATCTGCTTGGTCAGCAATATTCTCTAATATACCACACCAAAGGTTTCTCAAGATATCTATACCTCTCCGATCTTAGATGCTCTCCGAAGGAAATGCAGGGGTAGAGGGCGACCCAGGCAAAAATTTAAAGCTCTCAGAATCTTCATTTCCATCTGTCTGATTTGGAGCTTAGTGTAAGTGTTGTCAGTCACAAAGGCAAAGTCACCGATTTCTGGAGGGTACATTTCTTCATATTTGCTCGCAATAAACATGGCAGTGACGCCAACCAGCTGCAGCATCTTCTTGGGCACACAATTATTCTGCAATGGAATTTCAATTGGATGAATAAGTAATATGCATTTGAAAAGGAGACAGAGTTATGAAAAAGGTGGGGAAGACACCCGGAGGGAAGAATTCTCAATTATTGAATTATGCTCACCTGCATGAACCGGTCAATAATGGAAACAGTCATGTACATGGTTTCCTGCAGTAACCTGAATTTCATCTGAACCTGCACCAGCCAATCAATTAGGATGGCTCTCATATTTCCAGTGACTTCACGACCCAGTAGGTATTTTGGTCTGACTGCTTGCTCTTCCTGCAAAAGAAATGCTGATTATTAGAAGCAAGACTCCATGTGACATTTCTGACCAGAAATATTAGTCACCACATAATAGCTCTGGAGCATTTAGAATCTCAAGCAGTCCTTAGCTCAATCATTCATATCACTGAAGAAAAAAAGCACATAAACATTAAGTAGAACAGTGTGGCAATTTGTATTGGTAGATCGGAGTTCAATTCACCATCGTCGTCATTGGCCCACACCCTGTACCCACTTGTTCCCAACTAAAGATACTCTACTATTATCTCCAGTCTTTTCACCTAAGACTCTAAAACCCAGAACCTGAGCTTTATCAAGTAGAGAAAAATAGCAGCAGCTCTCAGATCAGCTGGAACCCTCGTGCTACTACCATTCTCCTGCCCTAGGGTTTAAACCTCCAAAACACCCATAGATAAGGTGAAGAATGAACCATCAAGGAGCGGCACATACGTCTGCTAAATCACTCCTCTAAAGTTAGAACACGAACTTTAAGAAGGGAGAAGAAACCCAAAGCAGAAAGCTGGTCCTAGCAAGGAAGTCATCTTGCAGGACAATCATGTAGAAAATGGAGATGCCACAAAGAAACAGGCAAGAGAATTAAGATGTTAATGATGCCAAGGGAAGAGCATGCATTACCCAAAATTGGGTAAATCTGGTAATGCATAGCTTACGTTAGCATACAGAATGTTTCCCCTTTTTGGGGTGGGGGAAGGGATAAAGGTGATGCCACTAATAGAAAGTTTCAGAAGTGGGATGAAATAAGTGTTGGGGGTAGCTATAGCTTTTCCAACATATTCTCTTTTACCATCTACCTCCTTAAACCCAGAGTTTGGGACTTGCCAGTTTCTAAATGTGACAGATATAAATAAATACATCATCCAATCTGTGGAATTTGTTAGAAAGAGCCATGGTAGGATCTACTTTTACTTCAAACTATCCCTGTTCAAAATGGCAAATACAGACTTCCTAGGTTGGTTTAGTGACTTTTTATTCAATGAAGGAGAATTTGAAAGTGGAATTTATTGTTAAATGTTTTTCTCACATCCAACTTAAATTATTATAAACTATTAATGGAAAATATCTAATAAATTTAGATGCAGTTTAGAAAAAAGCCCCCACAAAGATTCAAAGATTCTAATCATAATACTGACCTCAACTTGTCTCAGGTAAGTATAGATATCTTTCACATATTCACTACAAAGGTTTGGATCAGCCTCATCTTCTGCATCCACATCATTCACTGCAAGCATTACATCAGAGAAAGCCTGGCACAGATACTCTTCTGCAGGGGCACAGCCAGATGTTTCCATTGGGCTTGGAGAGGGAGTATCAACCTTGAAAGAGAGAGACTTTTAAAATTAATAGCAAAGAGGAACTTAAAATCTGGGAATAAAGAACAGATTATTGGTACCAACTCAAGAGATCATTTGCTGAATAGTCATGTAATTCATTTCCTTAAAGGAAAAATACCATCTTTTTACATTTATTCAATATCTTGTTAGGAAGTGATTAATATGAAAAGTGAGCAAATTTGAAATCAGCAGAGCCTAAATGCTAACAGATAAAACAGAAAGCAAATTCATCCTGGACCTTCCTCCAAAGGAAATTGATAAAGTAACAAATCTCTCTCTCAATGTCGGTGAAGTTAATCCAGATGAATGACAAGTCAGTCTTTTCCTGTTTGTCTCAAAATATAGACTGCTTGTCAGTGCTCAAGAGAACAGGGGTTCTGTCCTGACTACTAATTATTAACTGACTTTATTAATGATTTCCTTCAAATTCCAGTTACCTCATTGTTCATTTATTAGGCACTTTCTTCAAGCCTGGCTCTGGGGTAGGCACTGACTTTATGGTGTCCTAGTGGGCTTTAAATTTAGAAGAGAGAAGTAAATGAAACAAGGAGAGTGATTCTAGGAACAGTAATTGAGGTGGGGGAATTTAGTTAAAGCTTTAGGAGTTAATATCTGAGATTTTTTTCTCTCCATATATTTTATTGATTTTTTACAGAGAGGAAGGGAGAGGGATAGAGTTAAAAACATCGATGAGAGAGAAACATCGATCAGCTGCCTCTGGCACAGCCCCTACTGGGGATGTGCCCGCAACCAAGGTACATGCCCTTGACCGGAATCGAACCTGGGACCCTTGAGTCTGCAGGCTGATGCTCTATCCACTGAGCCAAACCCGTTAGGGCTCTGAGATGTTTTGAAGGCTGAAAAGATTACTAGCTAAAAGAAAGGGAGTGGGAAAGGCAAGAATCAGTATGAGACTTTCAAGGAAACCTCAGGCAGTTTGGTACTGCCAATTAAAGATTGTGCATGAACTAGGTCCAGAAGGTCAATACTAAAGCAGGAGCCTTAAATCTTAAACCCTTCGATATAAGAAGTCAGGCTGAATGACATTTACAGATTTTTCCAATTGGTTTTACTAATTTGTAAAAAATAAGAGCTTCAGAATGCAGTTCATTGTAATTTCAGCAAAGCAGCCTCTTCCAGATGACCCGTTTTTCCTTCACAGTAAATAATTAATTTTTAGTTTTTGAGGCTAACTCATCTTTTTACTTACTTTTGGAGATCTCCATTTTCTTTCTGCTTTACACCATTATATATTACAGGCTTATTAATTATTAATTAGTGAGTGAAAAAAAAGATTCAAGAGAACAATCTGTGTTTCAGTCAATAAATTCTGGTCAGAAACTGTCTTGTATCAAAGACAGTTCAATCTTTGGTCCAGGCAGTTACTACTCAATACCGTCAACAAACCGATTAAAAGCATTAGGTTGTGCTCTAGCAGGTTTGGCTCAGTGGATAGAGCACCGGCCTGCAGATTAAAGTGTTAAGGGTTCGATTCCGGTCAAGGGCACATGCCCAGGCTGGTTCCCAGTGTGGGGCGTGCAGGAGGCAGCCAATCAATGATTCTCTCTTATCATTAATGTTTCTATCTCTCTCTGAAAAAACAAACAAACAAATATATATAAATATATATATATATAAATATATATATATATAAAAGCATAGGTTGTGCCTGGCCGGTGATGCTCATTAGTTAGAGCGTAGGAAGGGTTGCGGTTGGATTCAAGGGCAGGTATCTGGGTTGCAAGTTTGGTCCTGGCATGGTCAGCTGCATCTCTTTCACATCAGTATTTCTTTCTCTTTCCCCACCTCTCCCTCCCTCTCTCCTTCCTTTCTACTCTCTAAAAATCAATGGAAAAAAATATGCTATGGTGAGGATTAACAACAAAAAAAGCACAAGTTGTGAAGCCAGACAAGCCTGGGTTTGAATCCAATATGTGCCACTGATTAGACATGACTCTAGAACATGCTTATTTATAAAGTAGAATACTAGCTAACAGAATATAAGATTATGTGAATTAACACATTTAATGTTTAGCAGAGTACTCTATAAATGTTACTATTACTATTCAAATGCTATTCCATGCATTGGAATATAAAATGAGGTTCGTAAAGAAACAATCAACAGACTCTAAAATAGTAAAGTAAGTTTACCAAAATAGGCTCAGGCGAAAGTTTTTCTTCTTTAACAGGCTCAGGTTCCGGCTCCCGTGCTGGTTCCAGCACAGGCGCAGGCGCAGGCGCAGGAGCAGGAACAGATGCAGGCTCCAGTGCCTTTTCCATAGGTTTTGGTAGTTTTTTAGCAATAACTTTTCCAGCAGCTAATGTTTTTGCCTCCTGTAAATGAATGGGAGAGAATGAAATGTTTTTCTTTTTTTGAAAAAATATATTTTATTGATTTTTTACAGAGAGGAAGAGGGAGGGATAGAGAGCTAGAAACATCGATGAGAGAGAAACATCGATCAGCCGCCTCCTGCACACCCCCTACTGGGGATGTGCCCGCAACCAAGGTACATGCCCTTGACCGGAATTGAACCTGGGACCCTTGAGTCCGCAGGCCGAGGCTCTATCCACTGAGCCACACCGGTTTCCGCGAAATGTTTTTCTATTCAGGGTCACAGTTGGAAAGTGGGCGTTTAGATCCGTCTGGAAGAGGCTGGGAAGGTAGTTACCTTTTTTAGAGGCAATTTGGCCTGTGGCTGTTCACTGACATTGTTAGCGATGTCTCCAAGGGCTGTTCTTGGCCTCAGCCCGGCCTTGGAGGTTGCAGTAGTGGCCACAGGCACGCGCTTTGCGCCTGCTATACTGATCTTCGTCTTATTTTCAGCATTAATTTTCGTGTTCTGAAAGAAGGGTGGGGGTAGAGTAAGTGGGGGTGGGGTGGGTGGGGGTAAGATGAGCCTAAAGAGAGGCTCTTAGGACGGAAGTCGGCTGAGAACCAGAGGAAACCCGGGTTGCAGGGTCTAGCCAAGACTGTGACAAGCCAGTTTCCTTCCGTAATCCCTTCACTCTCGTGTAGAGGGATTGCCGATTAGTCCCGGCTGGCCCTAAAATACCACGAATTTACGTTTAAAAGGAAATAAAAAAGGTCTCCAATTGCCGGCACCTTGTTTCTCTCCGGGAAGGGAGTCAACACTGTTGGTGGGAGCCCACACAGGGAGCCTCCATCACCTTTTTTTTTTTTTTTTAATATATTTTTTATTGTTGGTAGTATTTCCCCCCTCTATCACCTCCAACAGCCGCCCCCTCCCCCAATATTTATCCAAGGCCCATCCAGATCTCTTTGTCACCTTCCTCTCCCCGTCGGTCAGATCTCCCAGCTCCCCACCAGGGGCCCACCAACCCCGTATCCTCCCCAAATCTCTGCCGTGGTCCGCTCCCGCCCGGGGGCTCCGGCAGACGAGATAGGAAGAGAGCACGAGGCGAGAAAGGCAGCGCCCGCTCGCCGTCCGCAGCAGCTCACCCTGGTGACCCGGAGCGCCATGGCTTCCTCTTCACCAGGCAGCAGCTCAGGAGGAGAAGCAGAAACGGGAGAGCCCCCGAGGAGCGGGGCACCAAACCCAGCGCAGACCGACAACCGTTCCGCCGCAGCACGCTGCAGACGCCGGCCCAGCCGCAGATTTAAACTCCGCGCCGCTCTCTCCTCATTGGCCTGTTCGTGGCACTCGCTCCCTTCCCATTGGCGGCTGCCGGTTCCCGAGAATGCGTTTCCACGGCGATCCCGCGACGGAGTTCGAGACGGGGCGGAGCCAGAGCGAGGTTGCGGCGTCCCTCGGTCGGGCTCTGCGCGTGCGCTCCCTGGCCAGGCGAGGCGGGGCGGGGCGAGGCGGGGCGGGGCGGGCTGGTGGCGCCACCAGGTGTAGCGGAGGGGCCGGCCGTGTGGCCTTGGAAAAGTGACAGTGGAGCAGCCGCAGTTTGAGAAGCAAGAGAAACAGTATGTTTCTAATCCTTATTGTTAACACACTTACAATATAGTGTATACGCATCTCTCTCTCCCTCTCTCCCTCTCTCCCTCTCTCCCTCTCTCCCTCTCTCTCTCTCTCTCTCTCTCTCTCTCTCTCTCTCTCTCTCTGATATGTAGCAGTGCAGATGAGATGAAAGAAATTGGAAAGGGTAAAATTATACAAGTCCAGTAAACCAAGATAAGGAATCTGCACTATATGTGAAGTGAAAGCCTTTAGAGGTGTTTTTTTTTTTTTAATTGACATACATTTGTTTAAATGTTTTTACTGATTTTTTGTTTTGTTTTGTTTTTAAAGAAAGGAAGGGAGAAGGATAGAGAGGCGGAAAAAAAACAATGAGAGAGAAACATCAATGGGTTGCCTCCTGCACACTCCCCACTGGGGACCAGCCCACAACCTGGGCAGGTGCCCTGACTGGGAATTGAACCATGACCTCCTGGTTCATAGGTCGACGCTCAACCACTGAGCCACCGTGGCCAGGCTGGAGGGTTGTAAACCAAGGTGTGGCATAATCTATCTTTCAAAAGGATAACCTTAATCACTGTAAGGCAATGTATGTAAGTGAGAAGGAGGAGAAACAAGAGAAAGTGAAGCAAGGGGAGCCATGAAGAGGCTATTGTAAGAGGCCAGGCAAAAGGTGATGGCTTGGATTGTTCTGGTAGTTCTCCATAGAAGGGTTCTAGAAATATTTTAGAGATAGACTTGCCGGGTCCTGATGGCTTGCCTGGTTAGAGTGAGAGAAAAGGAATCAAGGATGACTCAGGTTTTGGCCTGAGTAACTGAAACAAAGAAGACTAAAAGATGAGAAGCTTTTAAGGGATAGCAGGTTTGGGGTAGGAGGTTAAGATAACAACCAGTGAAATTGAAGCAGTAACCAAAAGAGTAATCAAAAAATACATCATTCAGCATGATTTACAATAGCCAAGCTACGGAAAGTGTCCATCTTCCACCGATAGACAAATGGATAAAGATGTGGTATATATGTATACAATGGGATATTACTCAGCCATAAAAAAAGAATGAAATCTTGTTACTTGCAACAGCAAGGATGGACCTAGAGGGTATTATGCTAAGTGAAATAAGTCAGACAGAGAAAGGTAAATACCATATGATTTCTCTTATATGTGGAAGCTAAAAAAACAAAATAAATGAACAAACAATACAGGAACAAGCTTATAGATTCAGAGACTAAATCAATGGTTGCCAAATGGGAGTTGAGGGGAAGAGTGAAAAGGGAAAAGGGATTAAGATGTACAAATTGCCAGTTATAAAAAAGTCACGGAGATGCAAAATATAGAATAGGGAATATAGCCAATATTTTAATAACTATGTATGGTGTCAGAAGGGTACTAGATTTATGGGGTGATAATTTTGTAAGTTATATAAAGGTCTAGCCACTATGTTGTACAACTGAAACTAATATAATGTATGTCAACTGTAATTGAAAAATAAAAAAATATTAAAATGGAAATAAGAGGAGAAAAAAAAAGACTGAGAAAATACAGGGAGGAAATTACAGAAATAATACAAGAAAACTTCCAAAACCTGGAGGACATGAATTTCATTAATTGATGTCTGAGTGCCCTGTATAATAAGTGAACAAAAACTTAATTCCGTGGCACACTGTGCTGGCATATAATATTAAGAATAGCCAGGCAGATGTGGGTCAGTGGTTGAGCGTTGACCTATAAACCAGGAAGTCACAGTTTGATTCCCTGGTCAGGGCATATACCCAGGTTGTGGCCTCAATCCCGTGTGAGGCCTGCAGGAGGTAGCCAAACGAGTCTCACTCATCATTGATGTTTCTCTCTCTCCCCTTCCCTTCCTCTCAGAAATCAAATAAAATATGTTTTAAAAAATGTTCTTGCCTTAATGCCTAGACCTGTGAATATGAAAAGACCAGCCTAATTTACCTGACAAAAGAGGCTTGGGCCGAAACCGGTTTGGCTCAGTGGATAGAGCGTCGGCCTGCGGACTCAAGGGTCCCAGGTTCGATTCCGATCAAGGGCATGTACCTTGGTTGCGGGCACATCCCCAGTAGGGGGTGTGCAGGAGGCAGCTGATCGATGTTTCTCTCTCATCGTTGTTTCTAACTCTCTATCCCTCTCTCTTCCTCTCTGTAAAAAATAATAAAGTATATTAAAAAAAAAAAAAAGAGGCTTGGAATACCTTGAGATAGGAATTACCCTGATTACCTGGGTGGGTCCACTGCAACCACGTGAGGCCTTAAAGGTAGAAGAGGATGGGAGAAAGGTGGCCAGAGAAAGATGCAATAGTGGAAGAAGAGGCAAGAGATATCAGAAATGGGAGAAGCATATGTCCAACTGTTGCTGACCTTGAAGATAGAGGAAGGAGGTCACAAGCCAAGGAATGTAGGTGGCCTGTAGAAGCTGGAAGCACCAGCAAACAGGGACCTCAGTCCTACATCCACAAGGACTGAATTCAATTAGCCTGAATGAACAAGGAAATGGCTTCTCCCCTAGAACCTCTAGAAGGAAATGCAGCTCTGCAAGCACCTTGATTTTAGCGCTGTGAGACCCATACTGAATGTTTGACCTTCAGAAATTTAAGTTTGTGTTAAGCCACTAAGTTTGTGGTAATTTGTTATGACAGCAATAGTTAATTAATACAAACCATTTTCTGTGCTTGATTACCACAGTCTTCTCTGCTTTTGGATTTCATATACAGGGAATCATACAGTATGAATTCTTGTGTTTGGCATCTTTTTGTTATTTTTAAAAATCTTGTTGAAAGTATTACATATGTCCCCTTACCCCCCTCCCCCTATCAACCTCATCCAGCCCACCCCAACCCCCTGCCCCAGGCCCTCACCACCCCACTGTCTATGTCCATGGGTTATGCATATGTGCATACAAGGTCTTTGGTTGATTACCTCCCACACACCTACCCTCTCCAGTCTTCCCTCTGAGATTCTGTTCTCTGTCCCATGCTTCCATGTCTCTGGATCCACTCTGTTCATCAGTTTATTTTGTTATATTCCACATATGAGTGAGAGCATGTGATACTTGTCTTTCTCTGACTTATTTCACTTAGAATGATACTCTCCAGGTCCCTTCCATGCTGTTGGTTTCTTTCACCTAACATGTTTTTGGTTTTTTTTAAATGTATTTTTATTGATTTCAGAGAGGAAGGAAGAGGGAGAGATAGAAACATCAATGATGAGAATCATTGATCGGCTGCCTCCTGCACACCCCCTACTGGGGATTGAGCCCCCAACCCAGGCATGTGCCCTTGACCAGAGTCAAACCCGGGACCCTTCAGTCCGCAGGCCAATGCTCTATCCACCGAGCCAAACCTGCTAGGGCCACTTAACATGTTTTTGAGAATCACCTATATTGTTTGTAACTAATTAAAAAAGCAACTGTTGAGTAGTATTCCATTATGAATAAACTACACCACAATTTATCCATTCTCCTGATGGACATTGGATTGTTTCCAGTTTTTAGCTATCATGAGTACATGTTTTTTGTGGTTTTTTTAATATATAGATTTCAGAGAGAAAGGGAGAGGGAGAGATAAAAACATCAATGATGAAAGAGAATCATTGATTGGATGCCTCCTGCACGATTGGGGATCAAGCATGTGTCCTGACTGGTAATCAAACCGTGACCTCCTAGTTTATAGGTCGATGCTCTACCAGTGAGCCACACCGGCCTGGCCATCTCTGAATTAATATAGTGGGTATTTTAGGGGAGAATCATAATCTAAATTTAAAGTAAAGCCAGGATCCTTTAGAGATATCTAACTATATTCTAGTATAGCCTCATTCTTCTGCTGTAATGAGAAAAGTTTGAAGTTTGATCAATTATCATGTAATAGAAACAATAAATCTGTATCTGAACAGATGTAATGTTTATTCTAAGTGGAAATCACCAGTGCCTAAATTGTAAGAAGGGAAAACAATAGTTGGAAAGGAAGGGAAAGGAGAGAAATGGGAAGGGACGAAAGAGAAATCAATAGGTTTGTTCATCACCACCGCCCTTCTTGGGGCAAACGAACTATAAACAGGCTTCTGTTTTGGGCATTATTTTAAGCTTGTTTGTTCACTTAATATAATATTAATTAATCTCTCAGATGCTGATTTCAATAGAAAAAATGACAAATTAATAAAAGCAACCTCTGAAGTCAAGTTTAAAATATTAAAAATCCTTTAACTTTATTTAGCCCTTTTCAACTTTCAATTTCTTTTCACATTATTCCTTTTGCTCCTCATAACCCTGTGAATTTGAGATTGAATTTTGATTTTATGTATGAGAGAGAAAAAAAAGATACTCGGAGAAGCTGATTTGTCTAAAGTCACATGGTTTGTATGAGCTGGAACCAGTACCTTGGTGCTCTTCAATGTGGAGTTTCCTGCTTTCTACCTGGACCCCCCCTTAATCTTCATCCCCTGCCTTCTTCTCTCAGTCACATTAATTTTATTTTCCTGTTGTTTATATGCCTTCTAAGGGAAATGATAAGTTTAATAATGATGCAATATTCATTATACCTATCTACTTAAAATTTTTTAATGTACAAAAGTTGCATTGAAACGCCAATATGCATTTATTTTCCCACCATTCATAAATTTTTAATTTTGAAGATTCTGGACCAGATAATGTGTAAAGAGAAGACAAGAATTATCCAAATAAGTTATAACAAATTTCTAAACCTCTCACATATTAAAATTAGTAAGACAAAAATATGATTTACAGTACATATTTGCCATATGTTAGATAAGAAAATAGTACCCATATGAAAATTAATTCATCCTACTTATCCAAATTTCTAGTCTAAGATGAAAATATTCAGATTCTTATAAATAGATAGGTATTCAAAAGTTTCTTTTGGACAAAGTTCTTTGGTGTTTATAAAACTGCATATATTATTATATATCTATTATACAGTCTTCTCAGACTGTATATTCCTTTTAAATTGGAAATTAAAAAATATAAATTAGATATATTTATAGAAAATCGATATTTTGATTTCATGGTGCCCGAGTGTTTATAGATCATATTGAACTTTAAATGACTACCTATACTTTGATATTTCTTATATATCTACATGTACCAAAAAAAGGACATTTAATTTATGGGCAGAAAATTAAACTGAGCTGACAGTTATTTATGACTCTCTCAAATGGCTATTCCACAACATATGGAACTAAATGAAAAGATGAAAAGCCTAACATTGCTTGGATACCAGCTTGATAAACAACTAGGAATGCCAGATGCATAATAAGAAATGTAGTATTCTACTTTAGAGGCAGAAGACAAGTGAGTGAATAACATGGACACAACTTAGTATAAGTTCTTCACCCTAATAAAGTAATATTCATTTGCAAATATTACCAAAAGTAAAAAAAAATTTATTTTACAGAGTGGTTGGTTTTTGTAATACATCAAAAACTGTAGTTATACTTCCCTATTCTCACTGCTTGTCTCATTATCAGTGGTTGAAGTTTCTCCCAAATAATTTAATTTACATTTAAAGTGGCAATACAGATTTTACTTAATGGATTTAAGTTTTAATTAGAAACTAGTTTTATATACAGAAAATCCATAAATATAGAACTTTCATTCTTTTTTTATCCTAGGGCTATGCAAAAAAATCGACTAAAATTTTTCATTTGGGTCTTTGTAATAAACATGTACATACATTATTTACAATGGAGATGCTTTCTGGCACAAAGTAAACACAGAAGTAATTTTGGTCTTCACTTGATTCTGTCATTTTATGTTCATCTTCAAAGATGATGTGATATATCATGTTCACTCAAATTTTAAGATTCTTGTTATACACATAATTCAAATAATGATTTTACTTGAACAATGAATGCTCCATTTTGTATTTAAATTTCCTTTAAGATTCCTTGATCCAATAGTAGGGAACTTTAATTCTTTTTTTTTCAAATATGGCAAAATGTTTCTGTACAATTGTGTGCAATTTTCTTCCTTCTGGCAATATTCTAATACTTAGTCATTTAATCTTCATTGTTTACATTCCAGAGGTAATTCCCGGTTATCTCACATGATGTAAGTACCATCTTTGTAGTATTTCATGGACTCCATTTGTTTTGTCATAGCCAGGACATCATGAAATCCAGTACTTAGGCCAGACATATGTTGAAAGTATGCCTCTTTTTCCACTTGAATTGTTAAATTGTTTACTCCAGCATCTTTAAGTATTCCTGTAACCTGTTATAAAAAAAAATCCATATATTTTAAAGCATTTAGGTTAATGCATTTAATGTACATGTCTTAAATAATTGATATTTTATTTTTTATAGCTACAGATAGTCAAAGATACATCCTCAAAATAATGTTTATTATTTATTTGGGCAAATGTTTAAAAGATAGAATTTATCTGTTTTTGTTTAAAATATGGAACACTTGGACAAATCTGCATGTCATTCTTGTGTAGGGACCATGCTAATCTTCTCTGTATATGTGCTGCTGAAGGGAGCACAAAATAGGATTTTAGATGATGAGTAAATTCTGATCTCACTTTCAAAGTAGTAAAAGAAAACAGCTATTGCTTTCAATTCAGTATGTCCAGAATAGGGATACAAGAACTGTTTTGATCCCTATCTTCAACCATAGCATATACCCTGCCAATGTTAATATTATTATAATTAATTTAGGGCTACATTTATAATAACTTATTTCTTGATCATCTGTTGGGAATTAAGGCGGATCATAAATTAATTTTATTTTACATTAACTTAAGCTGATCCTCTAAATCCTAAAACTTGATGTTATTTTAACCAGTTTTGGATATAAAGAAAACCTAGGTGTACAAAATGTTGTTATCCTCAGATGAAAGACTGATATTTTCAAACAGTTAAATTACTATTGAACTGTATAAATTATAATGTATGCAATTTTATGCAAGAATTACTTCAACTGAAATTACTTTAAAAACAAAAGATTATTACCTGCTGTACTATTCTTTGTTCCAGCACATCAGATGTCACCTGTATATGAATTGTTCCTGCCACAATATTGGCAGAATGACGCCAAAAATGAGGGTCTCGGTATGATATTAATCCTTCAATTTTTTGTACCTGTCAAATAAAAGCTGAAGTGATATAAATGGACTTAAAGGTTATAATTTACTTCATACAAAGCAATCTTTTTGGTCCAGGAACCACTATTAAACTACTTATTATTTTTTTTTTTTTTAAAAAGAAAGTAATAAGGAGAGTCCAGAGTGAGAAAGGAATAGGAGAGCCAACTAGCATAAAATAAAGGTGCCAAAAATGTTTTGACCTAGGAGTGATGTCATGAAAGGTAGCTCTGAAGAAGAAATGAATAGGGTACAGGTGCCTTTATACTCAACAGTTACACACCAATTTTCACGTATATAAGATGTACTTTGCCTATTCTAAACAGTGGATACATTCAATAAACTGTACGGTTTCTTTTAAACTGATACGCACATTTGCATATTGTTTGTTATTACACATTCAAAAAGTATCTTCCAGCCCTAGCTCGTTTGGATCAGTGTATAGAGCATCGGCCTGCGGACCAGAGAGTCCTGGGTTCGGTCAAGGACATGTACCTGGTTGCAGGCTCCTGCCTGGCCTGGGCCCTGGGGTGCTTGTGCAGAAGGCAACCAATTGATGTGTTTCTCTCACATCGATGTTTCTTTCTCTCTGTCTTTCCCTCTCTCTTCCACTCTCCTTAAAAATCAATGGAAAAATATCCTTGGGTGAGAATTAACGAAAGATATCGTCCATATGCAACAATTGAGGGCTGGTTAAATAAATTATAGACTATCCATACATTACCACTACATTGTCATTAACAATGTATTACAATATAGCCCTAGCAGGTGTTGCTCAATGGTCAGACTGAAGGGTCTCAGGTTTGATTCCTGGTCCTGGTTGGGTGTGTGTGTGAGGCAACCAATCGATGTGTCTCCCTCACATTGATGTTTCTTTCTCTCATTCTCCCCCTCCTCCCTCCCTTCCACTCTCTCTAAACATCAATGGAAAAATATCCTTGGGTGAGGATTAAAAAAAATGTTATTAGAATATTTATCAACATGACATAATTAAATGAGGAAAAATTTAAAAAGCAGGTTTTTTTGCTACTTTTATTTAAAAAATTTCTATATAGAAAAACAACTTTTAAAAGTGTTTCTTTCTAGGTAGTGGATTATATGTGGTCCCTTCACTTTTGTACTCTTCTGTACTTTGATATTTTCTGTAATAGACATGTTACTTTGACATGAAAAACTTTTGTTTTTAGTAGGATGTAGTATTCACTAATGAGAAGATGAGAAAATCAGACT
This sequence comes from Eptesicus fuscus, assembly GCF_027574615.1. Lineage (NCBI taxonomy): Eukaryota > Metazoa > Chordata > Mammalia > Chiroptera > Vespertilionidae > Eptesicus > Eptesicus fuscus. The sequence continues at coordinate 76,441,094 of NC_072476.1, forward strand.
AATATTATTTATGGAAATAGTGGGCTAAGATGCTATACTTTAAATATTCAAGATGCTAAAATTTCATCAGCAGATCCTAATTACTTTAATATGATATGGCAAGCCATAGCCGAAAGACATTCTATTTTTCTAATTCATAGCAAAAACTATGAACTGCCTGTTTATGTTCTCAAAGACTGTCTTTTTATTGATTTAAAGAATTATAAATAGTATAACTTATACTATTTATATACTTGGCCTGTTTATATGTGCTGCAAATATTTCCTCCTGGCCTGACTTTTGTATTTCATATTTGTTATGGAATCTTTTGACAATGGACACTTTTCAATTGGTCCAATCTGTAGATTTTTTCCCTTTTTGGCTTCTGGTTTTACTTCCATCATATCAAGAAGGCGTTCCTTTCCCTACCTCTCTGCTATATTCTTCTATTTTATTTTAGCAGTTTTATCATTTTATCATATAATATTTTCACTCACTGGAAATATATTTTTATATGATATGGTATAGATATATATATATAGCTTTTCTTTTCTACCAAGTGGAAATGTTAATTAGGTCAACCCTTTCTTCCTCTCTGATCTGAAATGTCATCTTTGGTATATACTGAAGTTCGAAAGTTCCTGGGCCTATTTCTGATTTTTAAAATCAGAATTAATTTATGTGCTTATTCTTGTGCAAGAACAAAATTGTTAGTTCTGTTAGTAAATTCTGTAATTTTATAATAACAGGATAGAATCCTTAATTAATAGTTAATTCTGTAAATTTATGTATTTTTTGTTTATTCTCAAGCATTAACTCTTTCCAATAAGCTTCCAAATAATATTGGATTATCTATGCTCTCCCAAAACAAAAACAAACAAATCCAAATGAGAGGCAACTACATTGGAATTTAAATGAAAGAAAATCAGCATCTTCATAATATAGTTTCCCATCCAAGAAAGTATCTCCATTTATTCAGTTCCTATTTTATGTCCTTTAAATAAAACTGTATTTTGTTCATTCATATCTTGCATATTTCTTGTTAGGTCAATTTAATTTCAAATGCTACTTTAAAAGGAAAAAAAAATAGTGAAGAAATTACACACAGTACCTTTTCTAAAGCAAGATGTAATTCTTTTTCATATTCTGGTGGCAGTCTCAGAAGTAGAACCTGACAGGCATCTTTAATCAATGGAACAACACTGAGAAATATTAATATAGCAATAAAAAGAGAACAGAGGGGATCAGCAATAAACCATCCAAACTGCTCTATAAGAATTGTGGATACAATCACACCAACACTGCCAAGTGTGTCTGCCAAAACATGTAGAAATACACCTGAAAGTAAAACATATAAAAACATTAAAAATTAATTCACATCTAATTTAGTTCTTTTATCCATAAAATATCTATAAATATTACTGGATACCTACTATTCACTTGTCATTCTAAATGACTAAATATGGTCACTACCCTCAAGGAATTCACAACCCAGGAGTAAGAAGGTATAGATGTGGGCTACTATACCACAGCGTGGTGAGTTTTATGATGGTGTGGTTTACCCTGGGGAGGCTTCCTAGAAATCGTGTATGAGCCAAGTCTTAATATTACCCAAATAACTTATATTAAACATTTAGGATAATTCAATATAGTGATAAATACTTCTCTCAATTTTCTTCATAATACAGTAAAAAATCTGTGTTTTTTTTTGGTTTGTTTTGTTTTTGTAGTGGAAGTTCACAATGGCATACTCAGTATTTCCCCTGGAAATAATATTTATGCAATTGTCACTATGAAAAGAACTCTATAATTATACAGTAATTGACATTTATTGACTTGTACCTTTTTTTAGCCACAGATTGTTTTTCCAAAATAAAACTGTACCAGAGCCCAATATTTAATACAAATAAACAGTGTCAAATCACAACATGGTTGAAAAGTAGGTCAATATTTGGCAAGGACTCACCCCTCATGTTAGCATTCATGCCTCCTCCTGCAGATCCATGGCTGTGACCATGCCCATGGTCACTGTGGCTGTGCATATGGTGTGAATGGCTGTGATCAGATGAGTGACAGCTTCCTTGAGAAGCTCCGTGGGTATGGTTATGGGCATGGCTAAAGGCACAGATACCAATAAGGTTCACTATCAGTCCTCCAACTGAGACTGGCTAGCAAGAGGGAGAAAAGAAAACTTTTAAATTTGTAATTTAAAAAATAAGCTTTTTGCTTAAAAGTTAGTAAACAGCAATATATGTTTTCTGTTTATAGTTTTGAAAGTATTCATAGCAAAACCTCATTATATTCATTAAGTAAATCCAAATTTTAAGTGATTAAGAATATGTACTTGGTTCATGACTTATGAATAAATAAACGATACTGAAGTTTTCTTTTATTTAAATAAACAGTTTGAAAATACTACTTATTAGAGTAAGTATACACTATACCTGAAATCTTGTATACATTACTAGGTAAATTTCAATAGTATGTATTTATAGGTATAACTCATTCTTTTTAAAAAAATAAATCTTTATTGTTCAGATTACTTGTTCCTCTTTTTTCCCCCCATAGCTCCCCTCCACCTGGTTCCCACCCTACCCTCTGCCCTTACCCACCCCCACCCCCCCGTCCTCATCCATAGGTGTACAATTTTTGTCCAGTCTCTTCCCGCACCCCCCACGCCCCTTTCCCCCCGAGAATTGTCAGTCCACTCCCTGTCTATGCCCCTGATTCTATTATATTCACCAGTTAGTACTGTTCATCAGATTTTTTTTTTTCTATCTCAGAGGCCAGATCCGTATTAAGTTTTTTCAACAGAAATTTGTTCATCAGATTTTTTATTCCTTTGGGTTAGATTCACTTGTTGATAGATACATATTTGTTGTTCATAGTTTTTACCTTTACCTTTTTCTTCTTCTTCCTCTTAAAGAATACCTTTCAGCATTTCATATAATACTGGTTTGGTGGTGGTGAACTCCTTTAGCTTTTTCTTATCTGTGAAGCTCTTTATCTGACCTTCAATTCTGAATGATAGCTTTGCTGGGTAGAGTACTCTTGGTTATAGGTTCTTGCTATTCATCACTTTGAATATTTCTTGCCACTCCCTTCTGGCCTGCATAGTTTCTGTTGAGAAATCAGCTGACAATCATATGGGTGCTCCCTTGTAGGTAATTAACTGTTTTTCTCTTGCTGCTTTTAATATTCTCTCTTTGTCTTTTGCTCTTGGCATTTTAATTATAATGTGTCTTGGTGTGGTCCTCTTTGGATTCCTCTTGTTTGGGATTCTGTGCACTTCCTGGACTTGTAAGTCTATTTCTTTCACCAGATAGGGGAAGTTTTCAGTCATTATTTCTTCAAATAGGTTTTCAGTTTCTTGCTCTCTCTCTTCTTCTGGCACCCTCATAATTCAAATGTTGGTATGCTTGAAGTTGTCCCAGAGGCTCCTTACACTATCTTCATATTTTTGGATTCTTTTTTCTTTTCCGGTTGGGTGTTTTTTGCTTCTTTGTATTTCAAATCTTTGACTTGATTCTTGCGATCCTCTAGTCTGCTGTTGGATCTCTGTATATTATTCTTTATTTCAGTCAGTGTATGCTTAATTTCTAGTTGGTCCTTTTTCATATCCTCGAGGGTCTCACTAAATCTATCGGCGGTTTCTAGAAGATTCTTGAGTAACCTTATAACCGTGGTTTTTGAACTCTATATCCAGTAGTTTGCTTTCCTCCATTTCTGTCATTTGTGACCTGTTTCTTTGTCTCCTCATTTTGGCTGCTTCCCTGTGTTAATAAAGTGGCTTTGTGTGCTAGGTGTCCTATAGGGCCCAGTGGCTCAGCCTCCCCAATTACCTGAGGTGGACACTCGTGGTACACCCCTTTGTGGGCTGTGTGCACAGTCTTGTTGTAATTAAGCCTTGATTGTTGTTGGTACTACTGGGAGGAATTGACCTTCAGGCCAATTGGCTGTGAGGATCAGCTGTGTCTACGATGGAAGAACTTCTGTGCTGGAGACACCTTTATGGGGCAAGATTTGCTTCAGTGGGGCTTTGGTGCTCACTGAGTCTGCCCCTTGAGTGTAGCCCTATGGATCTGAGGAGTTGTAATCTGGATGGTCCCACTCTGACCACTGGGTAGACTGGATCTTGGATATCCAAGGAGGTGCAAATTTAGCCTCTGCCTGAGGCCACCCAGCAGGAGCTATGGAGAGATCTGCTGATTCTTCTTCTTTGTTTGGGTTTGGAGGTGCCGAGATGAGGCCCAGCTGTGAAACAATGCAAGCTTCTGTGGGGCCTTGGGCCTTCTTTTGGAAGTTCTGGTGCTCTCTGACCCAGCTGCAGTTAGGTAATTTTAGATTGCAAAGGGCCAGGCCATTCATATGTAAAAGCCTCTGTGCACAGCTTGGGTGGGGCGGGGTCTCAGGGAATCAACAGGGCGGAGCAAACAGCTATGGCTGATCCTCAGCCCTGCCCTAAGAGGCCCCTGGGTCTCAGTGTCCCTCGGTAATCAATGCAAGCACCTCTGAGAGAAAGCCGCCCTCGAGTTCCGCCCGAAGCCAGACAGTCCAGTTTCTCCCTGTATGAGTCTGGGTCCCCAGAGTTTTGCCTGGAACTGGCGTTCAGAGCAGTCGGGAGCTTGTGTCTCCCCCCCGATTGAAAAAGACAAAAGCGTCCTCAGTTGCCAGCCCTTTCCGCGCACGTGTGTGCCTCTGTACCTCTGCACTTTACTTCTGCACCTCCTCTGAGTCTCAGTGTGCTTTTCTCATTCCTTCTAGTTGTAGAATTTCGACTTAGCCAGCCTTCCTGTGGTTCTGGATGATGTCCATTTTGTCTTTTAGTTGTAATTTTGAAGTGGTTGTGCGAGGCAGCAATTTCAGGTGTTTACCTATGCCGCCATCTTGGTTTCCCTAACTCATTCTTTTTAATAGCTGCATAGTATTCTATGAGTGACAAATTTAACTAGTCCTTTCATTAGTGGCCATTGTCTCCACCCTCCCCATTATCTAGCTATCTATATAATAGAGGAATATGCAAATTAGCCAGGATGCCATAATGTCATGACTGAACAGCAGGGACCCTAGGCTGCATGGCGCCTGGCTGGGGTGAGGGACTCAGGCCACACCCCATGCCCCGCAGGGCTTTACGGGGGACCTCAGGCCGCGCCCCTCACCTGGCGGGGCTTGATGGGGGACTTCAGGCCATGGCCCCCATCTGGCAGGGCTTGACGGGTGACCTCAAGCTGCACCCCTCGCCTGGTGGGGCTTGATGGGGACCTCAGGCCATGACCCCCCACCCCAGTGCTGGGCCAGGGGACCTCAGGCTGTGCCCCCCCGCCCAGCGGGGCTTGACAGGGGACCTGAGACTGCACCCCCCCACACCCGGTCACCGGGCTGGGGAACCTGAGGCTGTGGCTCCCCACCCGGAGGGACTTGATGGTGGTGGGGCTGGCTGGGTCTGGGTCTCACTCAATGGGGGTGGGGCCGGCTGGCTCTGGGTCTCACTCAATGGGGGTGGGGCCGGCTGGCTCTGGGTCTCCTGCATTTTCGAAGTGTGTGTGGGTGGTGGGCGGGGACTTGACTCTAGGTCCTGCGGCGCGCCCCAGACTCTGACAGGAGGGAGATTTTCATATACATTTTACTAATTTTCTTTCATCTCTGACACTTCTATTACAGAGAAAGGGCAAAAAGCAATATTAAAATATTTCCTCTAATTAATTCCCCTTTAATGTGCACAAATTTCATGCACCGGGCCACTAGTAAATAATAAAAGCATAATATGCTAATTAGACTGGAAGTTCTTCTGGACATCCTTCCTTCCGGACAAAGCCACAGCAGGTGGGGGCTGAGGCAGAGGTGGCAGAGGCCAGCGGCCAGGGCCAAGGCCCTTGTGCAAATTTCGTGCATCGGGCCTCTAGTTATAAATAATGATATAATGAATCATGCATCTCTACACACTTGTGTGAATATTTCTGTATTAAATATTAAAGATCAAAGGATATGAGCACTTAAAATTCAAGATATATTTCCAAACTGTAATCCAAAAACATTTTACTAATATATGCTTCTACCAACAAGACTCATAGTTGTTTTTAGTCATTCATCAATTAATTGCTGAGTTCCTACAAGCCAGGTGCTACAATTTAAGAGTTAATGATACACAATTCATGTCCCGAAAACACTTCACTTACATCTTAATTGTGGCATAATGACAAATTAAACAATAGTTATAACTCAACACTGCTATGGGAATATTGAGAAAGGGATACCTACAAACTTTCCAGAGAAAAGAGAGGGGTTAAGGGAAGGTATGCCACTAGAGGAGACATATAAGCAAAGTCTTAAGGAAGTCTGAATGTCAGAAGTAAGGGAAGGGCAGGCCAACTATAAGAAACAGCACATATAAAGGTAGGTCTTTAGATATAGGTAGAACATTAAAAGTTGCTATAGTAGTACTATAATCTATGGAGTAAAATTAATATTTTCCTGCCCGACCAGTGTGGCTCAATGGTTGAGCACTGACCTATGAACCAGGAGGTCACGGTTCAATTCCCGGTCAGGGCACATGCCTGGGTTGTGGGCTTGATCCTCAGTGGTGGGCATGCAGGAAGCAGACAATCAATGATTCTCTCTCATCATTGATGTTTCTATCTCTCTCTTCCTCTCCCTTCCTCTCTGAAATCAATACAAACATATTTGAAAAAAAATTTTTTTTCTGATTCTCTCTCTAACAAATTTCTTCAGGTACTTAAAAACACACTTTCAAATAAAAACATTTATTTTTTATTTCTTAAAGGAAGTTGTATCAGCTTTTAATATTGGAAGGCATTTAATTTAATTTATTTATTTTCGTTAATCCTCACTGGAGTATATTTTTTCCATTGATTTTAGAGAGAGTAGAAGGGAGTAGGTGGGGGAGAGAGAAGAGAGAGAAACATCATGTGAGAGCTACATCAACTGGCTGCCTCACACACGTCACAACTGGGGCTGGAAACCTGCAACCCAGGTATGTACCCTTGATTGGAATAGAACCCGTGACGACCCTTGGGTTCTGGGGCTGACACTCTAACTACTGAGAACACCATCCAGGGCCAAACAAAAACATTTAATAAGTCCGAAAGAGATCTCTATGTTTTAGAATGTCATCTAATATTTTGCCTACTAAAATATTAGAGAAAAGGATTAATTCTAAGAGAAAAAAATTAAAAAAAAGAGAATAGGAAATTATATTTAAAAATTTTCCTCTGAACACCAGTGAGGCGTCTGGGCACTGGTGGATGGAAAGAGGAGGAGTAGGGATCGGGGGAAGGCTCATTCCAAAAAAGGTGGGACCCAGAATATTTCAGCAGCCCAGGAGGCAGGGCCAAAGATATGATCTTCCCTAGGGCAGTGGAGGGAAGGGTGGAAGGGTGTTTATCAGGGATTGGTGAATTTGCTAAGAATCTGCCAGGCTCCTGGAACTCTAGCACAGCCTGAGGGGGAAAATTTTTTGTAAGAGTCAGCAGTGTAAATAACAAGATAGGAAGTTATGTTGGTTTAAATAAAAAATGAAATAAAACCTTTTTAGATCAATAACTACAAATAGTTATACTTTAGCATGAAAGAACTATATGAATATGAGCAGTAATTCAAATAGAAAAGTAAAGACTTACTGTTAACATGTGTGTGTCTAGTTCCGGAGGATCAATTAATCTAGCCACTGACTCCATAAACACAAAGAAAGCTATTACCATTAGAAAAAGTCCATTAATAAAGCCAGAGAGAATTTCTATTCGGCCATACCTAAAAATGTAGAATATATATTTAGAAAAGGAAATGACAAATAGTTTAAAAGTATAATATTATTACTTTCCAAATGAGAAAACAAGTCCAAATTTTCAACTACATAAATAGTAATATTAGAAAGTTACCAAGATTTTAAACATCATACTAATATGTTCCAAGGTACTTTCTGGACATATATCTGTTGAAATTTTATGTATTTATCAATATATAAATGTTCCCTCTTTTATACAAAGCCTTTCCTAATTTCTTAGCAAGAAGTTATTTTTCCTTTAAGCCCCTAATGTGCTCTGTATCTCTGTCACAGCACATAGATTCTGCTTTATACCAAAATCATCTGTATTTTTGGCTCATTTATCTTTCAAAATATAAACAGTTAAAAATAAGAGCTGAATTTATTAATCTATTTAGAGTAGGTCTTACCAAAATACCTTGTACCAACAGGGGATTCTTTTTTTTTTTTTGGTATTTGTTAATATAACCTGAGGTTTTTCCCCAGTTATTATTGTGGTCTTATTTTTTTTTTTAATTACTTTATTGATTAAGGTATCACATATTTGTCATCAACCCCCTCCCCCCGCCAACAGGGGATTCTAATATTTGTTGAACTGAATTATCCTACCTAACAATAAACAAATATGCAAATTGGCCGCACCTTCGCTACGCCCACCAGCCAAGCCACGCCCACCAACCAATCAGGACGCATATGCAAATTACCCCAACCAAGATGACGGTTAATTTGCATATCAAGACAGCATAGAACAGTGATGGCGAACCTATGACACGCGTGTCAGCACTAACACGCATAGCCATTTCTGATGACACGCGGCCGCATGCCGAGGATGAAACATTTACTATTCCTGAGGATGAAACATTTGTGAAATAATGTTTTTTCCTCAAAGTGACACACTACCCGAGTTATGCTCAGTTTATTGGCGAAGTTTGACACACCAAGTTCAAAAGGTTGCCCATCACTGGCGTAGAAAGAAGCGAAGAGCTGCAGAAGGGAGCAAAGCTGTGGAGAAGCAAGCAAGCCGGAGGGGTGGGGGGAGAAGGGAGGAGTGGAGGAGCGGAGGCAGGGTCGGGGGAGAAGGAAGGAGAGTGGGCGGGCTGGCGGAGAAGGGAGGAGCGGAGGCGGGGTCGGGGGAGAAGGAAGGAGAGTGGGAGGGCTGGCGGAGAAGGGAGAAAAGCAGGCGGGCTGGTGGAGAAGGCGGGGCGGGGGAGAAGGGAGGAGAGCAGGCGGGGCGGGGTAGAGTGCAGCAGGAAACCCTATTGCAGAATTCTTCCTGCAACGGGAACGCTAGTTCATTTAATGAAAGGATATTTAATGTATAGCCCCTTCATTTTTAATACTCTTAACAGCAAAGATGTGAATGATCATGTACATTCCATTGCCTCAAAGAAACATGTTGAGCTAAGAGCTCAATATTTAACTATTTGCTCTCTGCCTATAAGAGGGATTTGCCAGGGAGTACAATCTTGAGCTTACTGTCAATGAGTATTTATTAAATGTTTGGTTCATTTCCTCTTACATAGTTCAAATTAAAGGAAAACAAAACTCTGAAAAATTATTTGTATTAAGGGTGTGGGATGGGAATGGGGGGATGAGGACAAATATGTGATACCTTAAACAATAAATAAATTTAAAAAAAAAAGAATAATAAAATTTCATGTCCCTAAGATGGAATTTGCACTTAAGACTTTCATTGTACTACATCACCTTGATAGTGTACCTACCCATAGGAGAATATCCGAGTTGCTTTCCATCTACTCATTAGGGCAGCAAAAAGTCCCATGACCAAAGCAGAGCAGTCAAAGAGCATGTGAAATCCATCTGAGATCAGACCCAGACTATTGGTCAACACGCCATAAAATAATTCCACAAAGGTAAAAAGCTAAAATATTAAAAAAATATATATAGGGGAGTGTGTTGGGAAATACTGTTTCAAGAGAGTCACCAGAACTTAGTTATGAGGATTTTATCCCAATTAACCCACATTATAACCTTAATTGTACCCAATCTTTACTTGAAGATATAACTGCCTCTAGTTATTTAACTGGTATTTCTACTAAAACTGCATGTCATATAAATTGTAAGAAACTACACTAATCAGATATGTCCATCTCATAAATTATTTAAAAGGAGATGGTTTTATAGTTTTATTTATAGGTCTGTAGAACGCAATAAACTAAGCTTTAACATGTTAGCATCTGGTCTGTAGTGAGATCCTACAAGGAATAGATAACATCTTTAAAAGCTACTATATTTATTGATTTGAAACACTACACTAAACCGTTTCTAAAACGCCTCAAAAACTGTTTGCTTAAGTAGTCTGAATATAACCCTGTAATCTTCCTACTACTTAAGAGAAAATGTAATTTTAACCCATTTGTAATTACCAGAAATTTGGGAATTACTAAAATTATACCAGAATTGTCAGCATTAAAAGATTAAGCTTTTAAGATATACCATTTATATTTTAAAATCTTACCAGATTCAAACACAAGAAGTAAAAGATCTGCCTAGAGTCATTCTCCTCGAGAATCTGTTTTAGTGATTCCTTAATAAACCTAGGAATGGATTGGGAGCTATGCTGAAAAGCATCACCCATGAAGTTATAAAGAGGTATTCCTTCAGGAGAGTATCCAATTAGGGTACCTTTCTGTCCTCTCTTAGAGGGAGATGATAAGATGTTAGCAGCTAAAAAGAGAGAAAAAAAAGAATATTATAAAAGTTTAAAAGTTTAAGCTACCAAAACCCAACACAGTATCTGTCAGCACTAAATGCAAGCACTGAATAAATTTCCAAATTGAGTAAATGATGTAATCATCAGAATCCAAGAAGAAATTTGCTACGGAGAAAAACGCTTACACAAAATGAAGAATATAGCGCTCACTACCACTCCTCCAGACAGGACATGTTCAGTGCTCTCCTGGTGTGCTGCTCTGTTCATAGCCCGAAGCTGATCTGTTATTGGATGCGTCCAAAAATTTCCAAAAAGTAGAGCACTAATGAAAATGGTGAAGGATCCATAGCGGGCACATTTGTTAACTTCTATTTTGACTGAACAAATGGCATCGACATAGAAATCCAGGATCATGACAAAAAAGATAACCGTTGTGAAAGGTGTAACGAGAGAAAACCAAGACTCGACTTTACTCTAGAAATTAAAAAAAAATTGGGGGGGAAGGTCAATATTATACCTTATAAAGTTCGCATCTTTTAAGATGTTTACATTAATCCCTTTATGTATAACAAATGTTCTCATGATTCAATATGATTTGTAAAATGCCCAAATAAAGACCTATAAGATACTGGCACAATATTCCCCAAAGTATTAAAAACTAAAGCAGTTGGGTTCAATACTTTTTAAAATAATAGGTGACCCATAATCCTTGTGCCTAACATGTGGTGGGTATTAAATTATTTCAACTGATTCCTTTGAGCCATAGGCATGGGAAGGTATGTAAATATAATGGTACTTGATTTGATTTATCGATAAACAATAAAATTGAAAAGTTTTAAAAAACTACAAAGAAAAAGCAAAGATAATTTAAGCCACTTGCAACCTCAAATTGAAATAAAATACAATGTACCAAACTAAAATTTACTAAGTAATAACAATTCATTTTACTTATTACCAATAAATTCCTGATCTTACCTCAGTTGTCACAGAAAGAACAATGACCCATGGACACAAGAGAAGCACAGAAACAAGATGGGATAAAGCTTGAAGACGTTTGGCTCCACCAACATCTATAGAGAGCTTTCTGGAAGCTGTATGAAAACCAACTTTACAACACAAAGCCAGAACTAGCAATAATACTCCACCCTATGAGGAAAATTAGATAATTCTCATTAGAAATATACACAGTCCAATATTCAGGCCTTAAATATATAATATTTGAAGAGATGAACTAGTTTTTCCATATCCCAAATTACTGAACTACTTAAATGGCAGGCATTAATGTAAATTACTGGTAACTTATTTTAAACACTTTTAAAGTTATAGTTGCTGTAACTTTTCAGAATCTTTGATCCCATTAGCAACAAAGAAAAGAACATACCTTGTGATCTGCCACACCTAAGAAGGCAATGGCTGTGTAAAGCATATGAGTTAGAGCACTGTCATGATGTCCTTCAGCTAAGTGAGTTGGAGTAAAGGAAAAAATTGCAAATATTAACTCACTGCCCTGAAGTCCTTTTGGAATTTTTGGTACATTATTTTAGGTTGACTATAGACTCGTCTGGGGCCCCAAGCCTGACTACCCTCAATAGTTACCCTTAAAAATAATTTAAAAATTAATTTTGGGATATGACTAATAAGTTGGCTGATCTGTATTCTTTTTGTTGCCTCTAAAACAGTTACAATAGTGCCTAAGATATAGCTGTTAAATTTTAGTTCTTTTTTTTTGTTTGTTTTTTTATATATTTTTATTGATTTTTTACTGAGAGGAAGAGAGAGGGATAGAGAGTTAGAAACATCCATCAGTTGCCTCTTTCATACCCCCTACTGGGGATGCGCCCGCAACCAAGGTACATGCCCTTGACTGGAATCGAACCTGGGACCCTTGAGTCCGCAGGCCGACGCTCTATCCACTGAGCCAAACCGGTTTCGGCTAAATTTTAGTTCTTAACCTCCAGGAGACATATACATATATACTGTAAGTGGAACAAAGGGACAAGAGCAAGGACCCTCCCTGGACAACTCCTATCCATGGACTTGCTCTTTTAGAATGACTTTATTTATTTATTTATATACATTTTTATTGATTTCAGAGAGGGAGAGAGAGAGAAACATCAATGAGAGAGAATCATTGATCAGCTATTTCCTGCACACCCCCTACTGGAGATTGAGCCTGCAACCCAGGCATGTGCCCTGACCAGGAATCGAACCGTGACTTCATGGTCACGGGTTGACACTCAGCCACTGAGTCACACCAGTGGGGCTAGAATGACTTTTAAAATCAGTCCTAAATCTGTTTCTCAGTCATTGACCACATAGCCCTCATCAAAGCAAGCAAAAAACAAATGAGGGTGTGTGGAGACAGCTGTATTGCAAACATTTCAAAGTCAGGGCACCCTCTTTTATTGTAACAAAGTAAACTGATATAACTAAGAAGTTTTTGGGCAGTGAGTATCTGTAACCAGGAGACTAAAAAAATGGTGTTCTAAGTTCTGATAAATGGAGTAGGAAAAAAAAGATGTATGGATAAGAAATAAAACAAATTATATCTGTAGAGGAAAGTGAACAGACATATTTGACTCAAAAGTTGGGTTTACATAAGAGAGAATTGGGGGCTGAGTCAGAGATAATCATTTAGAGCAAGAGAGTGAATATCTAATTTAAAAACTTCCATGTTTCCATGCCTGTGTGTTGAGCATCTGCCCCCTAGTGGTCAGGGTGTGCCATAGCTATCGGTCGAACAGTTGCTTAGGCTTTTATATACCTACACTAATAAAAGAGAAAGATGCAAATTGACTGTACCTACACGACGCCCACCAGCCAATCAGGAGTGAGTATGCAAATTAACCCAGCAAAGATGGTGGGTTAATTTGCATACACAGGTGCGGAGTGAAGACTGAAGACTGAAGAGGCTTGGCTTCTCTGCTGTAGCTGGAGTGGAGAAGCCAAGCCTTGCTGTGGCCAGAGCAGAGCGAAGGCCTGGGACCCGGGTGCCGGAGGAAAACCGGTGCCGCCAGCCAGGGGGAGGAAGGCCTATTGCACGAATCTTCGTGCAACTGGCCTGTAGCATATAGATAATTGCCAGTGTCTTCTAAAACAACCATTTAAATTATTAAATTACAAGGGAGCAAATAGATTGATTTTGTTGAGTGTCAAACCATTTATTTAGCATGAGGTCAACGTAAAATACTTTTACTGTCCCTAAATTTCTGACAGTTTAATTCAGTCACTCCATTTCCCATTCTGCCAGTCTTTTATTTTTCTACAACAATAAATAACTCTGATCTGTTACAAAAGGATACGGTGTTCAGCCATTTTAGCCATGAGATCATCATTGTCGAAAAGCAATAGGCAGATCACAGCAATAATAAAAAAAGCAGCCCCCCTTGTCTGGAAATGAAGAGAATAATCTTAAGAATGGCATTTTTAAGAATTGATTTTTAAGACCATGATTATACAAATGCTAAAAAAATTTTTTTGCAAATAAACATTTAAGGTAAAATAACACCTGACATTAGAGCCCTTATATTGTACAATATAAATTTATAGTATTAACAGTAAGGTAATAGTAAAGAGCTCTAATAAATTCTGCAGGATATTTTAAGGGCACTTAAGACATAATAATGACAACGTCAATTGTCTACTTACTAATATGGCTAGCCATGTTACCATACACAAACAATTATTGTTCACAGAAATAATCTTTGCAAATGCTACTTTGCTTTTGATTGAAAAGCCCAAGTAGGTAAAGAATAATTAGTAAGAACTTAACAGTTAATTTATAATAATATCAATATTCTAAGTACCACTCCTCGAGAGGAAAGAATTAAAAAGCTATATTAAGAAAACTAGCAAATATTCTACTTATTACGTGTTACTACTACACTTGATAAATTATTACTGTGGTAGACATTTTGACAAAAGTCAGTATACATAAACCATACAATTTAAAATTTCATAATTTTTATTTAATCAGTATATGGCAACATCAACAACACTCAAATATGGAGAATGTAATCTAATCTTTTAGTAACAAAGAGGGCAACTGAGAATTTTGTAGTGCTTTGGTCATAACTAAGGAAAAAACCCACTGAGTCCTGGATAAATGCTGAGGTTCATTACTGACACGAATGAGAGGATATGCAAGATCTATACTCATTTCTGATTATTGGTGCAGCAAAATTTGTTTTTTTAAAAAATGTTTTGAGTCCTTTCTATTTCTTTTGTGAGTTGTTTTTTCCTATTTGCTCATTTCTGTTGAGGATTTTAAGCATTTTTCTTAACTGACTTATATTTTAAAGAAGTGTAAAGCTTTTTTTGTGTGGCAATTTGCTGCTGTTCGTTGTTTGCACAATGATTTCTGTTATATAAAAGCCTGTAATCATTATAAAGTTAAATGTATTGAATTTTCCCTTTGTGGTTTTTAAAATTATTTATTTTGCAATTTATTTTTCAATTACAGTTGACATGAAGTATTATATTAGTTTCAGGTGTACAACATAGTGATTAGATACTTATATACCTTACGAAGTGACTTTGTGATATTTTTCCTACTACTTTTATGCTTTTACAAATATCTTCCACCAAACTCTTCAATTCACTTGACATTTATTTTGGAGTACTGTATAAGTTAGGAGAGAAGCTTATACAATGCCATATGCTTTAATATTAATGATCCAATGTGGAATGTACAGTCTCTCACTCTATACTTGGCACATTACTTTGTTTATTTTATTCATCTTGTCTCCATTACTTAGCCTGAAAGTCTAAGGGGACTATTATACTTTATTTTTCCTTTCCCCTATAACTAGAATAGTGTACCGTGCATAGGAAACATTTAATTTGGTAAATAGAAATATTGCAGTTGTAAGAACTGGAATTATAGATGGATGACTCATTTACTAAAAATAAATAATACTTAAATTATTTAAGTTGAATAGGGATGCCTAGTTGGCAAAATGTTGTATAAATATTCATAAAAAATGTTCATCAAATTTTAAATAAAGTTCTTAGGTATTTTCCAAAAATGTCTGGGGATTAAAAACGAGGTGGGAAAGGGTTCAGGTACAGCATAAAGGAGATGTTTGTGGTGGTCAATCAGTTCTGTATCTTGATTGTGGCAGTAGTTACCCGAATCTACACATATAAACACACATATGAGTTATTTAAAATTGGTGAAAACTGAATAAGGTCTATGGATTATACCAATCTCAATTTCCTGGTTTTGACAGTATAATTGAGTTGGGTAAGAAGTTACTACTGAAACTGAGTGAAGGGCACAAAGACTGCTGCTCTACTATTTATGTAACTTCCTAGGAATATATAATGATGCCAAAAAGGTTGTAAGAAAAATGTAAAATTAATAGAAAAAGCCCTGCATTCTTTCAAATGTTAAAAGATACTATTTTGTTGTTTTAGATAACATTTCAAATGTATACTTTCAATTTTCAAGTAGCTAATAATGGAAAATTCTACCTTTGCTGGTCCTCCTCCAGAACCAGTGAACAAAACACTGAGTAGGGAGATGACAACAATATCACTGTGTTCAAATAGCAGCAAAGTCCTACAAGAATAAAACATATCAATCGTGAAATATATCTGATCTTTATAAAAAAGCATTAATTCAACTAGAGTGAAAGAAAAGAAATATTTCCCCTTGATTCATAACCCATCATGAGAAAAATAGGTACAGCAACTCTGGAAAATATGTTGGCATTATCTACCTTAGAAAGGATGAAGCTATAAATACTCAACAATACTACTCATAGAATTATATCATACAGTTTCTTGTATTTGTGTACTTGGGAACACTTATATAGATACCAGCACTGTTTGCAGTAGCCCAATATTGGAAATAACCTAAATGCCCACTGATAAGATAGATGATGTAAATTAGAATATATCCATTTAGTGGACTATATTATACAGCAGTAAGAATGAATGAAATTCCATGAGTATACTAATACAGAATTGTACACTTTAAAAGTCCTATAGACTGAATGTTTGTGTGCCCTCCCCCAACCTATTCATATGTTGAACCCAATCCCTAATGTATCCTAAAGGTAGAGTCCTCATGCGTGTGGTCCCTTATAAAAGAGACCACAGAGAGCTGCCTTGCTCCTTCTACCAAATACTGAATATATCTCACCTTGATCGTGAATTTCTCAGCTTCCAGAACTATGAGAAATAAATGTGTTGTTTATAAGACACTAAATCTATGGCATTTGGTTATAGCAGCCCAATGGAAAAAGTATGCTGCAGAAAAATACATGCAAGTAAAAAACTTGTAAAGTTAACCATTAAAAAGGAGAAGAAATATGGACATATATGGTAAAACTATAAAGAAAACCAAGCCCTATATATTTGTTGAATTGAACCCAATGCTATAGAAGTCATCGAAGCATTTGTATGTATTTTGACACAAATATTTTTTTCTGCATTTTAATTTCTTTATTGGTTAAGTTATTACATATTTGTCCTCATTCCCCCATTACCTCCCCACCCCCCCTCCCACTCCTGCACTCACCCCTGTTTGACACAAATATTTGACATAAAATCTAATGGAACAAAACTAATATTCAAAATGAAGAGCTATAAACAAGCATTCAAAATATAAATTTTTATTTACCTTAGTGGTCCACAAAGAGTGAGGCCAAAAAACCACAAGAGTGAAATGATACACCCAGCAACTGCATGTTTAAATATTTTGATCCACTATAAATGGAAACAAAACATTAAAAATTTCAGTCATAAATATCGAAAATCTTAATACACATCGGGAAATATAATAATGGTACTGCAAATATTTTAAAGGCTAAATAATTACATATTTTGAAATTAAACAGAAAATGTTAAGATCCTTTAACTAAATTTGAATTTGAAGACAGTATTCTGGTTTCCAGTAGTCTGTTGGATCTTGAAATCTTTTTCTATACAGTACAATTTTCTGTTCCCCCCCAATTAGTTCATCACTAATATACTAGGAACATTTAATATTTTAGTCTTTAAATTCTTTTCCATCAGAAATAGTAAGTGCTTCAATAATTTGAAAAGAGAGAAAAAAAGTTAAGATGTGGTTTAAAATAGTAATCCTATTTTTAAAAACAACCTTGGTCTCTAAAACAGAGGTACTTAAATTTGCCATTCTAATAAAAAAATCATGGCACAGATTTCCAAAAGCAAACATGTAATAGGGGATAACTACTATCCAAACAGGTGATAATATGAGAAGATTATGCAGAACGAAGGACATTTCTGGTATGCATCTTGAACCTCAGATGCCTAAAGGGAATAATGATAATGATGATGAGGGTGACATAGTATGTATTGCATACTCTATATGTTAGGCACTGTTTTAAGAATTTATATGTATAAACTCATTTATTCCTATGGAAGGGAGGTATTATTATTTCCATTTAACAAGTCAAATGACATTTATAATAGGCTCTGGGTCATGTCTCCATGTCTGACTTGTAAACCTTTCAGAATAAAGATCCTGTACTAAAAAAAAATTATATGCATGTTTTAAAAATGTTCTACCCTCTTCTGCATTTTTAAAAATTCCATTATCTTAGCACTTCATAGTTTATTCTTGTCGCTCCAATTCTGAATAGACAAGCTAACTCTGGGAATGTTCTGCTTTGCACTTAAATTACTCGTTAAGTACCGTAACCCTGATCAAGTAAAGAGCACTGTCATCTGGCCCACTGACTGGGAAGCAGCTAGGGAAAAAGGATTCAGCAAAAAACTCACCTGGTGTCTGGTAATACTTTTTCCAGAAGAAAATGGCTTTTGAAACAAAACCATAAGAAATGCAGTCCTGTGGATATTGAAACATTAATATATTAATCAATCATAAATACAAGATTTGGTTTTAAGTAAAGACACTTATTTTAGATAAATACATACACTATAACTTGAAAGGTATGTTAACCTCTAAAGAAATTATACTAAAGAACAATACTTGTGTGTGTGTGTGTGTGTGTGTTTAATTTTAGAGAGAGGAAGGGAGAGAGAAAAACATCAATGATTAGAGAGACTCATCAAGCAGCTGCTTCCTATAGGCCTGCTACTGGGGATCAAGCCTGAAACCCAGGCATGTGCCCTGACCCAGAGTTGACTCCTGGTTCATGCTCAACTAGTGAGCCACACTGGCTGGACAATACTTATTTTAATAAGGCAGCCACTGCAACATTTTGGGAACTCTTTTTTTGCATTTGCCTTCTGAACCAGTTCAAAAGCCACAAAAGAAAAGGGTATTTTTTCATACTTGAAATACCAAAGAAAACTCCAATCTTATCCAAAATTTAGTAATAACAAATCTTAATAGAAATGAAGTACTAATTGTATGTCCTTACCTTTTACTTTCCCAAAATAGTTATATAAAAATGCATACAAATATTGCTTAAAATTTCCTAGTCAAGTATCTCTTTCCATAATTATTACTAAAATTATACTCCCAGGAGTTTTTAACATATTTTTATTAACACAGAGGGTGATCACTATCAATCTCAAGTTCCAGAGAATCTTTATTTAGAGAGAATTTCTTATTATATGCAGAATAATGTTAAGTTTATACTATATAAGGACCCTGTACTTTGAAGGAAACATGTAGAGAACACAGTCCAGCATGGTTTATCTTAGAAAATAAGGAACATCTGTGCCAAGACAAGTCTCAGGTAACATTCTGCCTGCTGGAAGATTGGACTATACCGGTGGTATGGCTTGGGAATCCCTAGGGCCCCCAAGACCCTTTTAGGACGTCTATCTCTATACAAACTAATACATTATTTGCTTGCCTCTTATTTCCTCAGGGGTGTACAGGGAGCTTTCAGAGGCTAGCTGACATTAAGATACTGCAACAGATTGTTGCTGAAACAGAATGAGAATCTAGCTGTCTTCAATTAAGCAGAAATTTGCCAAACCCTCCTTAACACAAATGAAGGTAAAAGTCTATGTGGTTGGCAAGCTATTAGAGTACAACAATCCCTTTTGTTAAAAAAAAATTTCACCTAGGGATATGCTTATTGATTTTAGAGAGAGGGGGAGGGAGGGAGAGAAAGAGAGAGAGAGAAAGAGAGAGAGAGAGAGAGAGAGAGAGAGAGAGAGAGAGAGAAAAACATCAATGTGCTCTGACTGGGGATGGAACCTGAAAACCAGGTATGTGCCCAGATTGGGAATTGAACCGGAAACCTTTTGGTATACAGGACGACGCTTTAACCAATGAAGCCACATTGGCCAGGGCTTTTTACTTATTTATTTTTTAATCAATCTCTTTGTACTACTAATCTTAGGTATTCTATTTCAAAATATTCCACATAAAATTTCCTAAATATACTCAGTTAAAACAGGATTTTCAAAGAAATAAAAAACATTAAGGAAAAAAAGAACCATACACACTCACCCAAGCTTTAATATAAAAATGAACTGAACGATGTGAACTGCTTTTAGGAGATCATATGATTCAAAAAGTCCCACTGCCTTCAAGAATTTAGTGAAACATAGTAACACAATATATTTCGTGAATCTGAAAAATAAAAGCAGAAACAAGTTTCAGTATCACTGAAATCACAAGGAACTCTGTAATCTTTGTTTTTTCTTATTATATAGGTAGTAGGGATCATTATAAAAAGTTTAAACATACATAAATAAAAAAATGAAACAAACAAAAATCCAAAGAAGGGAAGCTAAAGTCCACAGAGTTAGCTAGGGTCAAGCCCATGTCTCTTTTAAGTATGCTTTTTTTAATATGTCACACAGAAAATCAGAGTTCATCCAAAAGATTTTGAAAGTTCTCATCCTCTAAACTGTTTCCAATTACACATTCACACTGGTCCACATGAACAATAAAATCATCTTAAATATGAAATAAATTGCATATTAGAATCTAAGATTAATTCAGTAATATTAACCCATTTAAGCTAGAGGGAAAAAATCAGAGAGGTAAGTATATTAACTATACTAATGCTATTTAAATACTCTTGTTGTGGTAGCAATTCATAATTAGCCAATAAAAATAATAGTTGAGCTAGAAATCCCTTGTTTATTCAGCTCCTAACACAGGGACTTGCATAATATGTGTTCAGTAAACATTTACCAAATGAAAAAGTGCTAACTCTACAATTATACTTATGTGAAACAGTAATACTTAGTACAGTAATATATATAGTGCAGTAATATAGTACATAAGAGGCATTCAAGCTTCTGGCAATTTAAACTACCAGCAACTCAGCCATAAATTCACAATAAAGAAAAGAATGGAATCAAGTAGAGGAAAGGTCAAAACCTCCTAAAGCTCTTAACTAGGTGTAAAAATAAGGCAACAGGATAGAAAACGTACATAAGGAACAACTGTCAACAAGATAGGGAAGAAAAAACAAAGAGCCCAGCTGGTGTGGCTCAGTGGTTGAGCATTGACCCATGAACTAGGAGGCGTTTCTATTCCCGTCAGGGCACATGCCTGGGTTGTTGGCTCAATCCTCTACTGTGCAGGAGGCAGCTGATGGATGTTTCTCTCTCATCATTGATGTTTCCATCTCTCTCTCCCTCTCCTTTCTTCTCTCTGAAATCAATAAAAAAAATATTTAAAAAGAAAAAAAGTTTCCTTGCATTATAGTGTTACTAGTTTTTAAGAGCTTGTTTATGACTAAAGATGTTAACCATTTCTCATACATTGCAAATGAAATGCCCTTTTTTGTTATGATTTTATTATTTTTTTGTTATTATTTTGGTGTTTCACTTTTTGGTTGTATCAAACTTATATATTAAATATAGTTAAATATAATCATGTTCTGTTTAAAAGAAAAAAAACAAACAAACAAAGACCAGGAAAAACAGTTACATTAAAAACCACAGCAGTCTAGGAAATATTGATGTCAGCCAAGAGTCTTGTACATTCCTCATGGGGCTATTTAGCCATTCTTCAAATATTCCTTGCATACTTTACTATATGCTAGATGCCAACGAGACCCAAGAGAAACCTGACAGGGTGGCTTCAGGTACAACCTACTCTCTTCCTGATGAAAGGTCGATATAGCTAGAAATCCTTTTACCTTTTTTTTTTTCCTGCCTTCAAGGGAGGGCTTCTGTCTAAAACTTATCTTAAGAAGGTTACACATTTTACAAGCCTGAATATGAAAGCCACACTTAGGAAGGCAGAGAGCAAAGACAAAGATTCTGGTTCCAAGGTTTCTTTAAAAAAAAAAAATCCTCACCAAAGGATATGTTTTTATTGATGAGAGAGAGAGGGGAGAGGAAACATCAATCAGTTGCCTCCCGTAAGTGCCCAACCTCGGAACCTTTTTGGTGCCCAGGACACCAGAACCAACTGAGCTACCCGGCCAGGCAACCAATGGTTTCTTAGATGTAAGGTTACGACTCTATTTGTTTAGAAAGCTCTTACTTTGGTTACTTACATCTAAACACATTTCTAGGTACTATCCAAGACACTAAATACATAAAAGAGACCCTGTCCTCCAGGAGTTAAGATCTTAGGTAGGCAGAAAAACAAGTATTTTGTGACTCAAGAAATAATAGAATTTAAAGGGCTAGATGTGGAAGCAACTATGTAATTGTTAATAATGAAAGCAAAGATCATCTTCAGAGTTTGAGATGTATAAATGCGCACACAAGGGCAAAGGAGGAATCCCGAAGCAAGAAAAAGGGAAGGGTACTTCAAAGTACAGAGAACAACATATGCAAAATGCTGGCACTACGAAGGAGCCATTGAAGAAATGATTGTATTTAAGCCCAGTTCCCCAGATTATGCTCAAAATGACCTGAAGTCACTAAGGAAAAGGTAAATTATCCTATCTAATAATAGAGTAACATGTAAATTACCATCACTCCGCTACGCCCACGATTGGGTGGCAGGAGGCTGGGGGGCAGGACTCGGGGTGGCCTATCTGGCCACTGAGAGGCACGGATCCGCTGCCACTGAGGGGGGCTACCCTGCTGTTGAGAGGCGCAGGGGGCGGGACTGTGCCTCTCAACGGCCAGATCCGTGGCTGCTGAGGGGGCCTACTGCGGACACCCAGCTGCGCCTCTCAACGGCAAGGTAGCCAGGTGTCCACGGCAGCCCCCCTCAGCGGCCATTGAGAGGCGCAGGGGGCGGGAGTCCCGCCCCCTGCGCCCATCAACAGCAGGGTAGCCCCCCTCAGCGGCCCCGGACCATCGAAAGTTGGGGAGCTGGGTGCCTGTCTGCTCCGGCACCAGCGGACAGGCACCCAGCTCCCCCGCTAAAAGCGAAAGCATGTAGGGGACCCTACACGTGCATGATTCAATCATGCACTGGGCCTCTAGTATTAATATATTAGTTTTAAGAAGATGGGAGCAATATGAAATTATTTCTAAATAACTTTTGTTTAATGTATTAACAAAACGTAAGAATATTGGCACTTTCAGCCAGGCTGGCACGGCTCAGTGTTTGAGCACTGACGTATGAACCAGGTCACAGTTCGATTCCTGGTCAGGGCACATGCCCAGGTTGCAGGCTCGGTCCTGAGTGTGGGGCGTACAGGTGGCAACCGATCAATGATTCTCTCTCATCATTGATGTTTCTATTTCTCTCTCCCTCTCCCTTCCTCTTTGAAATCAGTAAGAATATATTTTTAAAAAATGAAAATAAAATTTGGCACTTTCATGGCAAGATTTAGTCATATGGAACATTAAATACTTCTTAATATGTTACTATTATGATCTTTCTGATACTAATTTTCTTTATTCCATTTTTAATTCCCTTTTTAATAAAAAACAAAACAAAAGCACACCTGAGTAGCTGGTTGTTATAAAAGTTTTGTGGGTTTTTTAAAAATATTATTTTATTGATTTTTTACAGAGAGGAAGGGAGAGGGATAGAGAGAAACATCGATCAGCTGCCTCCTGCACACTCCCTACTGGGGATGTGTCTGCAACCAAGGTACATGCCCTTGACCAGAATCGAACCTGGGATCCTTCAGTCCGCAGGCCGACGCTCTATTCACTGAGCCAAAACGGTTACGGCTGTTATACAAGTTTTAAACAAAGTCATTCCTAATTTCCTTCTCATAGGTGACCAAATGGGTTCGTACATCCTTCCAAACCTTTTACTTTGCATCTCCATGAATTAATACACATCTTTTAGATACATTCATATATACAGAAATGTACATACTTTTGATATTACTATATGACTTTAAAAATAAATATTGAAGATATTTTGTTACCATATTAAATTAGAAAATTTATTTTCCAATTTTAAAAGTTGGATAGTTTGATTCTTAAAGTCTCAATTAATGACGTCTTCTTGTTGGGCTAAAGATGACACACTAGCTAAGTAGACATTCCTAGTTTATATTGCAGAGGGAAATAATGAACAGATTAATTTACTAAAAGGAAAGATGGGGGGGAACAGGAAAAGGAGGCTCTTGAACAAAGAAGTGACCCTTGAGACACTCACTGACTCTCTGGGCAACTACAGGGAGCCAACCCGCCTCCCCAAATCAAAAACCATTATTTGCCTTTAACTGTCTCATCAAAGATATCACTGGTCTTTTCTGTGAAGGATTAGAAAAACTCTGGTTCTATAAACCTGGAATTACTGAAATTTGGGTTTTGGGTTCAAACCTGTTTCTTAGGCTTTGACCACTGCAACAGCTCACAATTCTCCAGTTTAAAAAACAAACAAAGTCCTAGCTGGTTTGGCTCAATGGATAGAGCGTCAACTTGTGGACTGAAGAGTCCCAGGTTCAATTCGAGTCAAGGGCACATGCCCAGGTTGGGGACTTGATCCCCAGTAGGGGACATGCAGAAGGCAGCCGATCAATGATTCTCTCTTTCATTGATGTTTCTGTCTCTCCCTCTCCCTTACTCTCTGAAATCAATAAAAAATATCTATACTAATAAAAGGGTAATATGCTAATTAGGGCAGCCGACCACAGCTGCAGAGCTGCCAGCACGAAGCTCAGGCAGCAGAGCGCACGCACGGCTGTGAGGCCCATGGCTCAGGAAGCCATGGTGGCCGCCAGTGGCAGCAGCAGCGGGTGATTGGGCGGTGCCTTCCCCTGATTGGCCAGGTCGCCTCTGGCAGAGGGAGGCCAGACTGCAGCTTAGGCTGGGGGCTGAGGCAGAGGCAGTTAGGGGCGATGAGGCCAGCACGGGGGCAAGGTCGGGGCAATCCGGCTGGCAGGGGGGCAAGGTAGGGGTGATCAGACCAGCAGGGGCCAAGGTATGGCCGATCAGGCCGGCAGCGGGTCTAGGTAGGGGCAATCAGGCCAGGAGGGGGGCAAGGTAGGGGCGATCAGGCCGGCAGGCAGGCAGAGGCAGTTAGGGGTGATCAGGCAGAGGCAGTTAGGGGTGATCAGGCAGGCAGGCAAAGGGGTTAGGGGCAATCAGACAGGCAGGCAGAGGGGTTAGGTGTGATCAGGCAGGCAGGCAGGTAGTTAGGAGCAAGTGGTCCTGGATTGCGAGAGGGATGTCCGACTGCCGGTTTAGGCCCGATCCCACCGGCAGTCGGACATCCCCCGAGGGGTCCCAGATTGGAGAGGGTGCAGGCCAGACTGAGGGACCGCCCCCCCTTCCCTGCACGAATTTTGTGCACCGGGCCTCTAGTATATATTTCAAAATAAAACAAAACACAAACAAAAAAATACCTGTGTAATTGAAATACAATTTACTCAGGAAATATTCAAGTGTCTACTACATAGAAGCACTATGCGTGGGGTTTGGGATAACTGACTCCCAGTTCAATTATTAGGTGTGTGACGGTGGGAAACTTAACTTTTCTACATCTTAGTTTCCTGACCTGTGAAACAAGGATGCAGCTACTTAGTCTGTAGCACTGTGATAAGGGTTAAGTTAGAGGCTATACTCAAAGCATTTGGAACATAGGAGTAGCTAAAAAATGTTGGCTGTCACTCTGCACATTTCTGCAAAGGACTTATACATGCCAAAATAGAAATACTTAAAACAATTTATATTTGTGAATTCATGCATTAAAAAATCCACAATTAGCCCTAGCTGTTTGGCTTAGTGGATAGAGCATGGGCCTGTGGACTGAAGGGTCCTGGGTTCCATTCCAGGTAAGGGCACATGCCCGGATTGCAGGCTCCATCCCCAGTGGGGGGTGTGCAGGAGGCAGCCTATTGGTGATTCTCTCATCATTGATGTTGTATCTTTCTCTCTTCCTTCCTCTTTGAAATAAATAAAAAAATATGTATTTAAAAATCCACCATTAAAGGATTTGTCAATTAGTTTTTGTTGCAGATTATAACCAGTATTTGATTTTTTAGTTTTTATCAAGAAAAACTCTTGAAACCTGGAATCTATTCAAAATTCAACCAGTCCTGAGTTGAATTTGATTATGCAGTAAACTACAATAGGAGGGCAGCTCTGCTAAGTAAATAATGCAAATGAAGCAAAGGACTATTTCCAACATCAACCTAAGACTATCAGCTCTTGAGTAAATAACAACTTTAAACTGTTTATTTAAAAATAACTTCAAGTTTACAGAAAAGCTGCAAGAATAGTACACCCTTTACCTAGAGTCTCTAATTATTAAGGTATTGTCCCATTTGCCTTATCTCTCTCCCTAAATACAGGCTTAATTTTTTCTGAAGTGTTTATTTAAGTTACATACATTATGCTCCTTTACCCCTAAATACCTGTATTTCCTAAGCATATAGACATTCTCTGATAAAATCAGCAGGTACCGGCTTCAGGAAACTTAAACATTAATATGATAATTTAATCTATCGTCCATAGTCCAATGTTGTCAATTGACCTAATACTGTCCTTTTTAGCATTTTTCCTGTCTAGTACCAAATCCAGACCAGAATCACCTACTGCATTTAGTTGTCATGTCAGAGTAAACATCTGATATCTCCCTAAAATAGTTATTTATAAAATGAGTTGCTCAAAATAGATGAAAATATTAAACTTGTACTACAAAAATGCAGTTGATTTAAGTTGTTCCAGCATTTTGTGTTCTTTCCTTTTCACAAAACATAGTTGTAATACTATTCCTATGATTTCAAAGCATTTATCAAACCAACTTTTAAGTCTCAAAAGAACGAGAAAACCTTCACCTCATTAAAAACGAAGGCAATGAACACCAGTTCCAACCAAATCGTCGGGCCGTATTTCATGCATCTTTGACGCTCAGAACTCAGGACAGGTCAAGGACACACTTCAAAGTGGTCCCTGTCCGTCCCTCTTGAGGGGTCACTGGGAGTACTGGCGGGAGGGCAAAGAGGAATTTTCACTTTTCACTCTGAATTTCTGTACTGTGGATTTTTTGACAACGAGCACACATAACTTACTTAACAATACAATAAACCATGCAAGGAAAAGAAACCCAGATGGCGGGCTGGATTCTTGACGTGTGGAGTCACTGAACTTCCAAGTTCACCTGTTTGTACTTTGGTTTCTTCCCCCGAAGATTTGATGGTGACAACTTCCCCCTAACTTACACTGGAAGATGTCAGAAAGGTTAAGAAGTCACTAAGCTACTATTTTAGGGAGAAACAGCAACAGAAATACGTCTCTTGGATCAGAAAAACCTGTCCCTGAGCGGACCGGCAGTTCTCCGGTAAGCGGTCTGCCTGAAGCCTTCCTGACTTCAGACCATTCATTCTGCAGCGGGGCCACAGGAGCCCAGGGACGCCGGCCGCAGCCCGGGAGCGGGGAGCCGGAGGGCTCGGGGCACGTGCCGAGCCCAGGAGGCGCTCCGGGCTGTCAGGGGTCGGGAGGCGCGCCGGTCCCCGCGCGCCCGGGGAGTCAGGGCAGCGGCGGGGAAGGCGTGTCCGGGCGGCCAGGCTGTCGTCCGGGTCCGCGAGTGAGCGCCCGCGAGCGCAGGCACGTGGGCAGCCCCTGGCGTGGGCCGGTCCCTTACCGAGCGCTGGGCACGTCCACGGGACCGAGGCGGCCGCCACTGCCGCCGCCGGGGCCGGCTAGCACGTCCCCGCCGTATTTCTCCTCCATCCCGGGCTCAGGAGCCGCCGCCGCTGCCCCCGCCGCGCGGTCTCCTCATGTCTCACCGCTTCCGCGGAACAGCGGGCGCAGCGCGTCCCGCCCCCATGGCAGCGGCCTCGTCGGTTCCCGCAGGCCGGGCCGCCGCCGCCCCGGAGCCGCCTCGCTAGCGCGATCGCGTCGGGACTAGGCCGCGGGCAGTTCCGGCGGCGCCGGGCTCCCGGGAGGTGCACCGGCACGGACGTTGCCAGGCCACGTCATCGGGCCCAGCAGCCTCCACTCCCGGGGGAGTGCCCGACCCCGCGCCTGCGTACAAAGTCCTCGCTGCCCTGCCCTCCCCTAGGCCCCGCCCACTGCGGGGTGAGGGACTCGGGGTCTCGCTCCGCCTCTCCCGCCGCCGCGGCGGGCGCGCTTACCTGGCCCTGCAGCGCCGCCTATGGGCCGTCGGGGATACAGCGGAGACTTGTCGCGCAGAGGGAGGACCAGGCCTTATTTGGGTTATTTTTCTGTTGCTAAGATGCTAGGAACGTGGCTTCCTGTGTCTTGGTGTGAATCCCAGTCCTGCCACTTAATAATTGTGTCCCTTGGGCTTTCTGTACCTCGATTGTCTTATCTGTAAAATAGACGTAGTAATGCCCGCATCATAGGTTTGTTGGGAGGATTGTATGTGTTAATCTGTGAAGACTGTCTGGAGCAGTGACTCGAATATAGTAATCAATACATTCTTATTGCTCAGGGAAATTTGAGGAGAAAAGGGGGTTCGGAGCGGTGTAAATTTTGATTCGTTCACAATCCTCTACTTAATTTTCATATACATAAGGAGTCTTAGTAACAAAAGAATGAGAATCGCAGTCTCTACCTGGTAGAACTTCATAATTTAGTCTGGAACATTTAGCCATTTGAGAGCAAGGCCTGGGTGGCAACATTTCATGTTTTTGGCTTTTCGTGTTGAAGGTTTCCCAAATAATGTGTGATATGGGTATAACCAGAAACGACTCACTGATAGGCAGAACCTGACCTGGAACTGGCAACACGTTTTGGATATGGCACTGTGGGAAGCCGAACGCTGTGTAGAACACAGAGGAAGGACTGGCTTTTAAAGCTAACGATGCATCTTTTCCCATTTGAGGCAAATGAGAGAGCAAATATACAACACTCCTCAGCTGTATTGAGGTTTTAACTTCAGAATGTTTCATAGCATTTTTTTGTTTATTGAATTTGTACAACAATGTCCATATCTTTTACAGGCATCAGGTGATACTTGTTGGCCCAGAGTGGGATAGATCAAGCAAAGCCCACCAAAGAGTAGCATTCTTTTTTATTTTTGTCCAAAATGTGTTTATTGGGACAGTTCTCACCTCTCCTTGATTCCGGTGTTTTTAGAGCTGCTTCCTTCTGAAGGAGTGTCCTCTGGAAGTCCTGCTTTTCCTCCTGTCCCTGAGAGAGGACCGCGGAGCATTCAACACACAGAACTACCGATTGTGCGTGGCTGAGGATGGTGGTGGTTTTATACCGTCCTTGGCATTTCACATTCGTGAAGTAGGAAATGGGGCTCTGCACCTGGCACCTCTTCTTTTCTGGCAAGGAATGAAGGAGATTCTTAGCGAGAGCCATGTCGGCATGGGGAGCTCGTCTCACCAGAGAGGGAGTGACATTCTTGCTTCACTGTCTCATGAAGTGGCTTTTTTGGTAGCAATTTTTGGGTAGCAATTTCTTTGTAGAATTCTTATTTTCTAGTTGGAATGACAGTAGCAACAACTATCATGTTTTTCTAGAGCTAGTTCTATTCCTAGAGAGAACTAGGTAAAACGACATGTATAAGTTGAAGTTAAATTTCATACCAAGTGGAGCTTGAATTCACTTAATATTTCTGATTTGGTTAGAATTATGACACTATTTTTTTATGCCAATATAAGTACATTCCCTACAACTAAGGTGTGTGTGTGTGTGTGTGTGTGTGTGTGTGTGTGTGTGTGTTGGAAGGAAAAGTGTCTCTGGTTTCCTTATTCCTACTCACTTATCAACCCATTCCAGCTTAGCTTTTGCATTCATCACTCCTCGGAAGCAACTCTGTCATGGAGATTTTTCAGCAGTATGCTATCTCATCTCTCTGTAGCTTTCAGCATAGTTAATCTCTCCCTCCTTCTTGGAACCTTCTCTTTCTTGGGTTTCTAGAACCCCACATTTGCTTGTGTCAAAGAAAGCTCAAGTTCTTTATGTCCAAAAGTATATGCATGATCTTTCCCCTAAATCTGATCCTCTTGGCATCACTTATTTAGTTAAACAAACCAAAAATATAGGCAGCATCCTTAACACCTCCCTTTCCTTATGCTATATATACAGCCCATCAGCAAGTCATGCCAATTTTTTTTTACCTTATCAATATTTCTTAAATCAATCCAAAATTTCTCATCTCCATCACCACAATAAAGTCTAGGTGACTGTCATCTTTTGTTTAGACCTCTACAGTAACCGCCTTACTAGTTCTCCCAAGTTCACCAGAAAGGGAGTGACAGTCTTGCTTCACTGTGTCACCAAGTGACTTTTTTTGTAGCAATTTTTGGGTAGCAATCTGTGTTTCACATGTGCTACAGTAATAGCAACATTTTCCAAATACAAATCTTATAATGCACCACACTCCACCCTCCAGCCTTCCAGTGGCTTTCCATTACATTTAAGACAAACTCAAATCATTAACATGGCCAACAACATCCCATGTGGGCTTCATCTCACATCAAGCTGCCTTCTGATCTCTGGGTTCCAGTCACTCTTTCCCCCATCCAGTTGTTCTGCTTATCTTCTAATAAAATAATTTGCTTAGACTATTTTTCATGCCCAGAATACACTACCTCCGCCTTCACTTGTTAAAATCCTATTCAGCCCTGGCTGGTTTGGCTCAGTGGATAGAGCATCAGCCTGTGGACTGAAGGATCCCGGATTCCATTCTGGTCAGGACACATGCCCAGGTTGTGGGCTCAATCCCCAGTAGGGGGCATGCAGGAGGCAGCCGATCAATGATTCTCTCTTATCATTGATGTTTCTATCTCTCTCTCCCTCTCCCTTCCTCTCTGAAATCAATAAAAAAATATTTTTAAAAAATCCTATTCACTCTTTTTGTTACAGGTTGAGTTCTGCAAGAAGCAGACTCTGAGATGAAGGTTAGTAAGCAGGATGTTTATTAAGCAGTGCTTCTGAGACCAACAACTGTGAAGGGGAGGGAAAGGAAACAACTGGGCCACGGGAGGAGTTGAGAAGTGATGAGTCCAACTAAAGCCTCCGTGGACCTCATGGAGATCTCTGGAGCTACAATGGTCCTTGAGAAATATCTTACATGTTTTCCCAATAAAGTCCTTTATAGCTCCAGGATCCAGCCCAGGATGATGTGTTGCATTTAATTATCATGTCTTGTTGGTTTTCTTTTATTGGGAGCAGTCCTGGTCTCTCTCTTTTTCATGATCTTGACGTATTTGCAGAGGACAGGACACTTTGCAGAATGTTCCTCAGTTTGGATTTGTCTGACGTTTCCTCCTGATTGCCTGTAGGATATGCTTTTTTGGTAGGAATACCACAGAAGTGACTCTCTGTTTCTCTCAGTGCATCACATCAGGAGACCATGATGCTGATTTCATTGCTGGGGAAGTTAACTTTTTATTATTTGGTAAGATAATATCAACCAGATTTTGTAATCTAATGTTAATGAATAAATATTTTGTCTGGAGATACTTTGAGATTCTAAAGATACTAAAGATTATTTTCCTGACCTCACTTTAATTCATTTATATTATTACCCGTTCTGCACCTTGACCAAAACCATTATTATAAAGATTTCCAAATGGTAGTCATCCTTTTTACATTTATTTATTAATTTTTGTTAATCCTCACCCAAGGATATTTTTCCCATTGATTTTTAAGGAGAGTGGGAGAGAGAGGGGAAGACAGAAACAACAATTGAGAGAACACGTCGATTGGTTACCTCCTGCAGGCGCCCCCACAGGGCCTGGGACAGGGAGGAGCCTGCAACCAAGGTACATGCCCTTGACTGGACACTCTATCCACTGAGCCAAACCGGCTAGGGCCCTTTCACATTTATTAATTGACTTTCTACTGTCAGGTAAAACTTTCCTGTCTCCCCATTTATTTATCTATTTACTTATATCAGTATGAGCTCATGGGTTCCTAATTTATTCACTAGATTATAATAAGTTGCTATCATTATTTTGATGCCCAAATTCTCTCATATTTAGCCAGTGTGAGCACTTTGACTGGCTCCTGTGTCATTTTGACATATCCTTATCATTCCTTGAGAATTTCTATACTTTTAGGTATAAGATGTTCCAGATCTACTGTATATTCTCTCTGTCTTATCTATGGAATAAGTCATTTCTCCAAGGAGCTGCTATGTATCATGTGCTGGGTGTTGGATATGCTCATTGTTGCTGGTGTACTCACTGCTTCTTTGAACTCTCACTGGACAGTTAGGACTTGTGTTTGAACACACACACACATCTAAGTGCATATGTGTGTGTGTGTATGTAGATATATCTTTCTAGTTATCATCTATCTATGAGAAACTAGGAGTTCATACTGATACTTCCAATTATAATCCAACCGTATATGTTTTATCTTAGCCTTTCCCGTTTCCATATTTTTACCTCTTTCCCCTGACAGTGAGAAACATGGCTCCCATTATCCTCAATGTATTGATTTATATGCTTAGTCCTCTTGCATGTAACCAATCTCCTGAGCAGGTGGGCCATCTTTTTCTCTTGAGCACTGCCAAGGCGCACTGGCCTGTGCTGGCTGAGTCTTCTCCTCCATCCCAGCTGTTATTATTGTAAAATCTAGTTTTGCGCCCAGCCAGGTGTGGCTCAGGGGTTGAGCATCAACCTATGAGCCAGGAGGACATGGTTCGATTCCCAGTCAGGGCATATACCCAGGTTGCAGGCTCGATCCCCAGGGTGGGACTTGCAGGAAGCAGCCAATCAATAATTCTCCCTCATCATTGATGTTTCTATCTATCTCTCTCTCCCTCTCCCTTCCTCTCTGATATCAATAAAGATATATTGAAAATATAAAAATCTAGTTTTTTTTTGTGTGTGTGTGTGAAAATCACTTTTTTTAAATTAATTTTTTACAGAGAGGAAGGGAGAGGGATAGAGAGTTAGAAACATCGATGAGAGAGAAACATCAATCAGCTGCCTCCTGCACACCCCCTACCGGGGACATGCCCGCAACCAAGGTACATCCCCTTGATCAGAATTGAACCCGGGACCCTTCAGTCCGCAGGCCGACGCTCTATCCACTGAGCCAAACTGGTCAGGGCTAAAAATCAAGTTTTGACTCATTTGCATACAGTGACAAGTATGGAGATGAAACATTTTCTCTCAGTTTAATTTTCAGGCAGTTGGAAGGAGCAAGAAAAGAAGCTAACTTTTTAGAGAGGCTACTACCAGGTGTACTGGTTAATGATGCGGATTTTGTAATCAAAGAAAACATGATAATTTCAAGAGAAACATCAAAGGTGCTTTATTCAAAGTAATGTCCATAGCTAGCTACACATTTCCCCCATCTTTCAGGTAATTTGTGGATACTGTCCCAATAGAATTTTTCTTGTTTTGAGGCAAACCATTCAGAGACCCAATTTTCCACTTCTTTGTACTTTTTGAAGTGCTGCTCAGAAAGTGCGTGTGCCATTGATCAGAACAAGTGGTAATCTGAAGGAGCAAGGTCTGGTGAATACGGCGGGTGGGTTAATAGTTCCCAGGCAAGATCTTTTAACGTATCTTTAACTGGTTTTGAAGTGTGTGATGGTGAGTTATCATGAAGCAAAATTACTTTGCCGTGTCTTCTGGCACATTCTGATCGTTTCACGATCAAAGTGTGGTTCAAATTGATTATTTGTTGTTGGTAGTGATCAGTATTAACGGTTTCACCTGGTTTTAGAAGCTTATAATACACCACACCTTCCTGATCCCACCAAACGCAGAGCATTGTCTTCTTTCCGAAGCCATTTGGCCTTGCAGTCGATATTGATGGTTGACCTGGATCAACCCGTGATTCTGTGCGTTTGGGATTCTCAAAATAAATCCACTTTTTAGTCACAATTCGATGCAAAAAAGACTTTCTTTCGTGCCATTGAAGCAACATTTTACTGATGAGTTTTCAGTTTTCTATTTGTCTTTAGTTCAGTTGATGTGGCACCCATTTTCCTGCCTTTAAAATCTTTCCCATTGCTTGAAAACGATCGGAAATTGTTTGCTGAGCAACGTTTAATCTTTCTGCAAGTTGTTTTTGAGTTTGACCCGCATCTTCATCCAATAATGCTTGTAATTGTTGGTCTTCAAACTTTTTTCGGTTGACCTGGACGTTCTTTGTCTTTCACATTGAAATCATCACTTTTAAAGCATTTAAACCAGGGTTCGTTCACAAGTATCTTGAGTCCTATGGAGCATGTTCACCATAAGCTTCCCAAAGTATACGATAACTTTTTCTTCAAAATAAAGTAATAATTAAAACTTCCTGCAAATGCTCTTTTTTTGGCATGAAACTCGACATTTTTAAGCATAAAAATATCTATGATGTTAACACCTTCAGCAAATTTGACATATGAAGTTTTGAAGCTTGCTGTCAATACAACAAAATAGCATGCATATCAAATCGCATACATATCAACATATGTGTAACTCCATCTATTGAAAAAAATCTGCATTATTAACTGGTACACCTAGTATATAGGGTGAAATCACAAGACACCTGGGTTGGGATTTGGGGTTGTGCTGAGAGCTGATTGGTTGGAAATGAGGTATGGGTAATGAATCATTTCTTCAGGTCTTCAGGACAGCTCTGAGGTCTTTTCCGATGTCCCTCTGTTTTTTTTTTTTTTTATGAATCTTTATTGTTCAGATTACAATTGTTTCTCCTTTTTCCCCACATATCTACCCACCACCCAGTTCCTACCCCCCCTTCCCTTACCTCCCCCCCCCCGCAATCCTTATCCATAGGTGTATGATTTTTGTCCAGTCTCTTCCCATACTCCCCACACATACACCCCTTTCCCCCTGAGAATTATCAATCCACTCCCATTCTATGCCTGATTCTATTAAGTTCACCAGTTTATTCTGTTCCTCAGATTTTTAATTCACTTAACTTTTAGATTCACTTGTTGATAGATATGTATTTGTTGTTCATAATTTTTATCTTTCTTCTTCTTTTTCCTCTTTTTAAAGAATACCTTTCAGCATTTCATATAATGCTGGTTTGGTGGTGATGAACTCCTTTAGCTTTTTCTTATCTGTGAAGCTCTTTATCTGCCCTTCAATTCTGAATGATAACTTTGCTGGGTAGAGTAGTCTTGGTTGTAGGTTCCTGCTATTCATCACTTTGAATATTTCTTGCCACTCCCATCTGGCCTGCATGGTTTCTGTTGAGAAATTAGCTGATAATCGTATGGGAGCTCCCTTGTAGGTAACTAACTGTTTTTCTCTTGCTGCTTGTAAGATTCTCTCTTTGTCTTTTGCTCTTGGCATTTTAATTACGATGTGTCTTGGTGTGGTCCTCTTTGGATTCCTTTTGTTTGGGGTTCTGTGCGCTTCCTGGACTTGTAAGTCTATTTCTTTCATCAGGTGGGGGAAGTTTTCATTCATTATTTCTTCAAATAGGTTTTCAGCATCTTGCTCTCTCTCTTCTTCTGGTACCCCCATAATTCTGATGTTGGTTCGCTTGAAGTTGTCCCAGAGGCTTCTTACACTATCTTCAACTTTCTGAATTCTCTTCTCTTCATGCTTCTCTGGAAGAGTGTCCTTGGCCTCTTTGTATTCCAAATCTTTGAGTTGATTCTTGCAATCCTCTAGTCTGCTTTTGGGTCTCTGTATAATATTTTTTATCTCAGTCAGTGTATGTTTAATTTCTAGTTGGACCTCATTGAATTTATCGGCCTTTTCCATGAAATTCTTGAAAAACCTTATAACCGTGGTTTTGAACTCTATGTCCAGTCGCTTGTTCTCCTCCATTTCTTTGGTTTGTGATCTGTTTCCTTGCCTTCTCATATTCTCTGCTTCCCTAAGTTGGTAGGGTAGTTTTGTGTACTAGGTGTCCTATTGGTTCAACGGGTCAGCCTCCCAGTTACTTGAGGTGGACACTCTTGGTGTACCCTTGTGTACTGTGTGTCCCCCAGCAGGAGCTACAGCAAGGGCTAGTTTTCTCCTCCTTTGCTTGGGCGGTTTTGGAGCAGTCTGACTGGAGCTGCAGTTGGTTAAGCTGCTCCAGAACAGGCCATTTATATGCAAAAGCCGCTGTGTGGAGCCTGGGTGGGTTTGTAGAATGTGCGGGGCGGGGCCTCAGGGCGGGGTGGGGTCTCAGGGCGTCACTAGGCTGGGGCGTGGCCAACGGCGATGGCTGCCGTCAGCCGTCTCTGCCTTTCCACGTTTCCAAGTCCCTGCGCCCGCGCTCCAGCACAGTAAACAATGATTGCTGGGCGCACCACTGCAAAAGTCACTCTCACTTTCCGACCCGATGGCCGAGAGTCCAGCTTCTCCCCGTAGGTGCCTGGGTCCCCCGAGTGTCCCCAGAAATTGGATTTCAGAGTGATCGGGAGCTTGTCTCCCTGCGGGTTGAAGAAAAGCCTCGCACCCAGCCGCCCGCCGCCGGCCCGATTCACGTGCCTCCGTACCTCAGCTTTTCAGCGATTGTGCTTCTTTCTCTTCTTAGTTGTAAATCTTCCACTCAGCCAGCTTTCCCGTGGTTCTGGGTGGTAGACGTTTTTGTCTTTTAGTTGTATTTTTGAAATTGTTGTGTGAGGCAGCAGATTAGTTGTTTAACTATGCCGCCATCTTGGTTCCTCCTCCCGTCCCTCTGGTTTTATAGGAAAGTAGCCAGGATGTCATTTAACTTTAGGCACTGAAATATAACTTAGGTCAAGATGTTATTTTCAGTCTGCAGAGGTTGGGACCATGTGACCATTAGTCAGGTCTGGGCTCCTGTCTTCTGCTGCCTCAGGGCTGCTGATTATCCAGGGGAAAGGCCAGGTCTTTCTCTATAGAATGCCTCCCTCTAGAAACAAGTTCAGGCAGGTTTGCTAGCAGCCTCTTTAAATGACTGGAGTCTTCTAAACTCAATTGCATGCTTAGCACCTACCTGTGCTGCCATCATCATGGGATGCATGATCTAGGAATGGGGGAAGCAAGGTGAAGTGATGCAAACTTATGCTTCCTGATGAGTGACAAAGTCTTTTGTCTTTGACCCAGGAGTCTTAGGCCTTCTGTTAGTCCATGCACCTGTGGCAGGCTAATTGCAAGCAGGGGAACATCTTTGTCCCTTTACAGTTCTTGACACAGCTACCCACAAAATTAATATCATTTATTTAATTAGCTGTATGATAAAATTCTTTAAAAAATATAATTTATTAATTTTTTACAGAGAGGAAGGGAGAGGGATAGAAAGTTAGAAACATCAATGAGAGAGAAACATTGATCAGCTGCTTCCTGCACACCCCCTACTGGGGATGTGTCCGCAACCAAGGTACATGCCCTTGACCAGAATCAAACCTGGGACCCTTCCATCTGCAGGCCAATGCCCTATCCACTGAGCCAAACCGGTTGGGGCATGATAAAATTCTTGATAGACTATGGTCAAGGGTGAAGGGAAACAGGGATTCTTACATTGTTGCAGAATTATAAATTCATATTACCCCTTTCAAGGGCAACTTGGCAACATATATCAAAATGTAGTATGTGTATGATCTAGGAATTTAACTTACAGATACATTGCACAAATGTGCAAAGATATAAATATAGGGATATTAATTGTAGTCATAATTGCTAGCAAAAGACTGTAATATGTGCTAATAAGAATACTAACATTTATTTAGCTTTTATAAGGTCTAAAACACTCTTTTCAGCAACTTTTTATGTAACAATTCAATCCTCATAACAACTCTATGAGATAGTACTATTCTTCTTCTTTTTTCATTGTAAGAAAACTGAGGCACAGAAAGTTTAAGCAACTTTCCCAACATTACACAGCTAGTGAGATTATTCCTAATAAATAATGGTATATTCATTCAATGGAATACTATACAATTAAATGAGGTAGATTTACTTGTAGTTAATGAAACACAAGAGGCAAAACAATGTGTTGTTTTATGCTTCTTCTTTTATACAAAGAAAATAAGGGTTTATTGATTTATGTGTGTACAGAGAACATGTCTGAAATGATAAAGATGTATCAGTGAGAGAAAGTCAAAGATGAAGGAGGTTTGATTTTTCACTCTACATGTTTTGTAGCATTTACACTTTTTTTTGTTGCTATGTCCAGGTATTATTTTTAAAAACTGTGTGTACTCTGGTTTCTCCCTACATGGTAAGCACTTTGAGAGTAAAGATATGTTTCATCCCTCTTCCCCCACCCTTCCCAAAATGACCATCGTACCTTGCATATAGCCGAAGCAACAAACACTTGTTGAATGGGTACATAGAAGAAAGCCCCCGACACAATGTATTAAGTTAATACAAAAGAAAGACCAATGAACCATAGGCTTACACAGTTTTCTTACTTAATAAGTAAGATGTTCGTATTTTGAACATGACTGAGATTGGACTACACACAATACTCTGAAATAGAGACAAGCTTTAAACACTTCAACTCGCTATATTTGTCTGTATAAATAGAGAATTTATCGTTATCACTTTTATTTTATTTTTAAAAATATGTTTTTTATTGCCTGACTGGCATGGCTCAGTGGTTGAGTGTCGACCTATGAACTAGGAGGTCACGATTCGATTCCCAGTCAGGGCACATGCCTGGTTGTGGTCTCCATCCCCAGTGTGGGGTGTGCAGAAGGCAGCTGATCAATGATTCTCTCTCATGATTGATGTTTCTCTCTCCCCCTCTCTTTTCCTCTCTGAAATCAATAAAAATAGAAAAAATATGTTTTTATTGATTTTAGAGAGAGGAAGGGAGAGGGGCGGGGAGAGAGAAACATCAATGTGAGAGAGAAACTTCAATTGGTTACCTCCCACTTGCATGCACCCCAACCAGAGATAGAACCTGTAACCTGGGCATGTGCCCTGATTGGGAATCGAACTGGCGACCTTTCGGTGCATGGCATGATGCTTAACCAACTGAACCATACCAGCCAGGGATGTAGTTATTGTTGTTAGAACTTTTGTTCTCCCAGGTTATAGTACCTAAAAGAGTTACATTGGGTTTCCTGAAACTGTACAAGAGACAGTGGCAAACTATATTGCATCATCTGTTTTAAAGGAAAGTCAATGATGGCATAAGTAGCCTGCGCCTAAAATAACTACCTATTTTCCTAGGGAAGCTGAGCAAGGTCATCTTGTGTAGTCAAAACCGTCCCATAGGATCTCTGTCATTCCTCCCAGGCCACTTAACAGGCATTTGTTGGGCACCATGTGTTTGGGTGGCCCTCTGATAAATGCTGCCTTTAAAAAGGAAGACAAGACACTTTTGAAACCACTAGAGGACGATATAATACAATACAATCCACTGTGAATATGGGCAGAGCTTGTGGCCAAAGCCAGAAAAGGAAAGAGCTTTTTTATTTTTGCAACCTGGGCTGACTAGGGACGGAGCAGGTGTGTAGCCTTTTTCTTCTGGGGTTCCACAGTCAAGGGAAAATAGTGCACGCTATCTTCACAGAACCCACTTCGCAGCCTGGTTATGTATGACCTTTTCTAAAGCCACTATATACTTGGCTTTTCCCCTTTTTCCTGCCTCCAGCAGATCTGCTGAACACCTCCTCCTTTTCAGATTAGCTTACTTTACTCCTTGGCATGCAGCTGGATAGTGAGAGCACAGAGCCTAATGCATTTCATTATTGTATTTTTATTTATTTTTGTTTGTTTTCTCAGAGTTAGAAACTCTAAGTAGTTCATAAGTAATTCTTTTATATTAATTATTTTTTAATGTGCTTTTCTTGCTTGCTCTTCTGTTTCCATCATAATTATGATTTGAGTGGAGACTTTTGAGAATTTCTGTAGTTTTCTTTTTTTAAAAATTTTTATTGATTTCAGAGAGGAAGGGAGAGAGAGAGAGAGAGATAGAAACATCAATGATGAGAGAGAATCATTGATCGGCTGCTTCTTGCATGCCCCCTACTGGGTATTGAGCCCGAAACCCTAGGCATGTGCTCTTGACTGGAATTGAACCCAGAATCCTTCAGTCCACAGGCCAACACTCTATCCATTGAACTAAACCAGCTAGGGCTCTGTAGTTTTCTTTTACTGTGTCTTTATATTCAAAAGAGAACCAAAACATTTATCTTGATTTTCACAAGTTATTAAAATAATTTAGTTGAGTCTTTGATTATTGCAAGTTAAAATTACCTGGTTTTGTATTTCCAGGGCTTACTACATTAAAGGCTTGGCACATGGTAGGCACTCAATGAACCTCACTTAGAAAAAGAGTGGACAGGGAAAATGTGAGAATATGGTTTGCCTGTCCATAGTCCATATGAAAAGTTTTATGCCCAGGGCCTCTTGCTGAGCGGAATGGTACTTGAAAGTTCCTTATTCATAGGTGGCTATATTCTAAATCCTATAACATATCTAAAGACCATCAACTTAGAGATATAGCAGTTGTTTTTAAAGTGTGATCTCAAAATCAAAAGCATCAGAATCACCTGGGGATTTGTTAGAAATGCAAACTATTGGACCCTATTAGAGTTATACTGAATCAGAAACTCTGGGGTGGCTTGGAGTAATCTGTGTTTTAGTAAACCTTCCCAGGTGATTCCATGTCCAAGTTTGAGAACCACTGGGCTAGAGGCCAAATGAGGTGGCCTAAGGTTACCAGTTAAATCAATCAGGTTTTCTCTCTCGAGAATTTATACTGGCAACAAAGAGAAAGAGACAGGAAGCAGATATGGGTTCCCCAGACAGAGGGTGGTACACAGCTGTCAGGAGGATGGGCATGAACTAGTAGAAGCTATGAGTAACATAAGCTATGAGGTAGAGAAAAGATATTCAGAGTGAGGTGGCTGGTTGCTGGCAGCTGAGCTGGCACACAGAGAGAGTTGCTTAGTCACGATAATGATGGAGGGCTGATGAATACAGCTGTTGAGGAGTTAGCATGGTAACCTGGGGTCCCTTGTCCCTGCAGCTGCATTTGTGCCTTCCAGTTCTGGGAATTGCATCCCAGGCTCTGTAGTACCTGCTGTTCAGCTTGACTATGCCCCATGGTACCTGGCTATATAGTCGAATTGCTGATTTTTCCTAATCTCATATATAACCTACAGTAACCTACACCAAAAATCAGGCACAGATATTCTGTTACAGTTTGCATTGCGTTTTAACTGTATGTACCGAACATGAGTTAAATCCCTCTTGTGATGAGTGTGAATGAGGAAAAGTTTCTGTAAGATGAAGTAAGGCAAGCTGAATCATAGAACAAAAGTAAATTAGGGAGGTGATATTCTTGCTTTGGGGCTAATTTCTTTTTAAATGAGAGACCCCCCAAAACTATATTTGTACAATATTAAACTTTCCAAATTGTTTATCAGTTGACCAAGCTCGTCAACATAGTAAAATTCTATATAAAATTAGACTTCATATGACATAATCTTATAGAACCCCAGTCAAAGCTCTTTATAATCTTGGCCTTATTTTTACTATAAACATCAGGAGATAAACACTGTAACAAATCAGGGAACTCTTCATAGGCTTCTCTAAATGGATTTTTGGAGAGACCTAGCACTCTTGGTGCCCTAGTGAGGAACTAATTTTGGAGCATCTGTTGTACTACTTTTGTGTGATGTTTGTTTTAAATCTCATTGCAAATTTTCTTGAAGCAAGTTTAGGCTCAAGGTATTTATTTACTTATTTATTTATTTATTTACTTATTTATGCCTTTGAAACCAAAACGCTTTTATGTTTTTTAAAATATATTTTTACTAGAGGCCCGGTTCATGAAAATTCATGCACTGGAGGGGGGCGTCCCTCTGCCTGGCCTGCCCCCTCTCACAGTCTGGGAGTCCTCAGGGGCAGGAGGTGACCCGGCGATCAGGGGAAGGCAACACCCCCATCACACCGCTGCTGCTGCCACTGCCGGCAGCGCAAGCCTCAGCTGGCCCTGGTTACCTGAGCCTTGGTCAGCCCTGGGCGGCTGGGCAGCTGACATTTGAGGCTTGCCTGTGCCTCGGGCCGGCCCTGAGCGGCTGGGGGGCTGAAGGGACTGGGGGACTCTGGAGGCAGGTGGGTGGAGTGGCTGGACCCATCTGGAGACGGGCCCAGTGCACCTGCCACCCCGGCAGGGCTGAGGGGACTGGGCACCACCATCTTGTGGCTGTGGGCGCTGCTGTCTTTGAGGGCATGGCAGTCAATTAGCATATTTTCTTTTTATTGGCTGTGGGCACAACCATGTTTGTGAGGGTGTGACAGTAATTAGCATATTCTCTCTTTATTAGATAGGATTGATTTCAGAAAGGAAGGGAGAAAGGGCGAGAGAGAGAGAGAGAGAGAGAGGAACATCAATGATGAGACAGAGTCATTGATTGGCTGCCTCCTGCATGCCCCACTCTGGGGATCAAGCCTGTAACCCGGTCATGTGCCCTGACCAGGAATCAAACTTGGGACCCTTCAGCTCGCAGGCTGATGCTCTATCCACTGAGCCAAACTGGCTAGGGCTTTTATGCTTTTTTGAGCAGCTCTTTCATCAGCTTTGAAGTTTCTCTTAATCTCATATGTTACTCTGGTGTGACACAAACCGAGTCTATGTTTAAAATACACGAATTAGGTGCTCTCTCTCTCCAGGGAGCATGCCCCAAGTCATTCCTCCCACCCCGCCTCCCTTCCCCACACATATAAAAAATATATATATATATGAATTAGAAATAGAGGCACTGGTTTGTTTTATCCTTAGGGTCTCCCAGCACACAGTTTCATCACAGCATTAATGAGTTTGGCTTGAACAGGAGCTTGAATGCTGAATTTGAATCCACAAAGTTAGAATTTTCCCACTTTCAACAAATAAACTCTGTAATTCACCTGGTAGCTATAGATAACAAGGATCATTAAAGCACCACTCCCTGCTTTTATAAGCTCCTTAAGAAATGAAGTATGTACTATTAATATATGAAATTTAAAATAAACATTTCAGAATCTACATGTCCAATGAATTGCATAGTATGTCTTTGAAAGTTTTCTATTTTGTGATATGCATCACTTACATAAGTGATGGGAGTGCTGAGAACATTTTTGAAACCATAGAAATGATTTTGTTGGAGGACTAACTAGCCAGGTGCTACCCTTTCTTCTGTGGGACAAACAATTCAAAGATGTTTCCATTAAGTGCTTATAATTACTTTAATTATAAAATAAGTTATTTCTGTTTTCTCCAAAGGACAGAAAGATCAAATCTGGAAAGTTGGTATAAGAATTAGGACAGATGGGAAATGTTGTGAGGTACTACATCTTATTCTTCAGTTCAGATCAAGTGAGTACAGAGAATACTTCAGAAGATAACCCAAACAGACAAAACGACCAGAGTCAGTCAGATGTTGGGGGGCCTGTGCCTTCTTGATAAGAAACGGCAGACCCCAAACAGGAATCACTTGTTCTAAGTTCCACTTAATACCTAATCTAAGTGGAGTTTCAGCCTTTTTTCCGGAGTGGAATTTTAAAGCAGTCAGTTGGGATTTCCTGGTAATCTGCCCGATAAGACACCTTGCCTTCCCCTAAGGGGAGGTAACGTCGTCTGAAATAATTTTCTTGTCCCAGTTTCTGCCTATAAAAAACCTTGCATTTTGTTCAGCTGCTAAGAGCACCTTTTATTTACTAGATGGGATTCTGCCCAATTCATGAATTGTTTAATAAAGCCAATTAAACCTTTAAATTTCCTTGGTTGAGTTTTTGGTTCTTTAATAGTGTATAATGGGCCAAATTAGGACATGCAGTTGGAATTAGGTGCAAGCATGCCATTGCTATTGAAAATCTAGTCACTGGAAGAATGCGTGTGGAGTTTTTTCCCACTCAACTCCCAATTTTTTTTGTCAGCTAGACTATACCCAACATAAAAGAAGGCACTTGGGTTTTTGGGTGGACTAATAGCATTAGGAAAAAAAAATCAGTGTGTTTTGGAAGAGGCAAGTTATGCCAAAAGTGAATGGATTTGACAGTTTTATAAATCCCTAATGTTAGAAAGTTTTTCTGGAATTGAGACCTGAATGTAGAAGCAAGGTTCTCTGAACCTATGGAATTGATGTAGGTATTCCTTGGTGCAGAGCAAAAATTTCCTATGGACCTTATAAATCTACAGCCAGTAAGAGAAATAAGTAAATCAGAATTTACAGCTTCAATGAGTGGCAAAATTTGTCAGGAAGAACTAGCTATTAAGTAATTAGCTTTTAAGAAGCAAAATATAAATCTCCTTTAGCTGTGGGAAAGGGAGGAGAGCCAGAGACAATCATATTTGAGATACTGGCCTAACGATGTATGGGGGCAAAAAGGTTTTTTGTTTTGTTCTTATTTTTTAATTTAAAATATTTATTTATTAAATCGATTGGGGTGACATTGGTCAACATAAACATCTAGGTTTCAGGTGTCAGTTTCTATGTTACAAGATCTGTCTATTATACCGTTTGGCCACCATCCAAAGTCAAATCTTCTTCTGTCACCTTATATTAAGTCCCCTTCTCCCTCCATCCCCTTCCCTCTGGCAGTCATCACACTGCTGTTTGTGTTCACAAGTTTCAGTTTTATATCCCACATATGAGTGAAATCATATAATGCTTAGCTTTTTCTGCCTGACTTATTTCCCTTAGCAGAATATTCTCAAGGTCCATCCATGTTGCAAATGGTGCTATTTCATCCTTTCTTATGGCGGAGTAGTATTCCATTGTGCAT
Organism: Eptesicus fuscus; assembly: GCF_027574615.1. Lineage (NCBI taxonomy): Eukaryota > Metazoa > Chordata > Mammalia > Chiroptera > Vespertilionidae > Eptesicus > Eptesicus fuscus. The sequence goes on from NC_072476.1 coordinate 76,485,330, forward strand.
ATGTACCACAAAAAATATGGAATGCTTTACGAATTTGCGTGTCTTCCTTGCACAGGGGCCATACTAATCTCCTGTGTATGTTCCAGTTGTAGTATAAGTGCTGCCCAAGTGAGCACTTATTATTATTTAAATCGAGGGAGATAAGGCTTATGGGGAGCCTCACACTCCCAGGAGTCCTGAGGTAAAGGGTATGCATAATGAGGCAGGACACTTGGGATGTGAAGGAGCAGTTGCTTTGGCATGCGACTTATTTTGCTGTCCAAGAATGACAGATACACTGAAGAGGTGTGTCACAGCTGAGATATGAATAAGGCAGAAGGCCAGAGCTAAGTCAGATGACAAATGAATGCATAAAGACTCATACGTACTAGGTACTAGAACTACTGTACCTACTACTGGGCTGATATTGACATTGTAGTGCCTAGATTCTGTGAATCTATTGGTCAGGTTTCTGATTTTAAAAATCCAGAAACATTCTAGTTTTTACCTATCACCACAGACATTAGTATAACCCAGGAGAATCAGGTAAGAGTAGCCCTTTGCTGAGTCTCATCTTGTACCGCAGCGCCGCCTATAGGACTCTTATAGGAACTACATGCAGAAGTTACCGAAGTCCTTTGGCGTCCACAGATTAGAATCACAGAATTTCAGAGATGATGGGACTTTAAAAGTCATTGAGCCAAGTTTCTACCCAATGCTTGAATCACTTTTATACCATATTTTATTAGCAGTTGTCTAACTTCTGTTGAGCCTCCTCAATGAGTAGAAACACTCATTAAACAGTTCATTCTATTAGTATTTTCACAAATTTCTACTTTTCACTCCATGCTTCACCACTCCCTTCTACAGAATCTGGACCTCCTAATCTTAGGTCTTTCCAGGACTCTTCCAGGTGACTTGGTTTCCTTCTCATTGGCATCCCTCTTTGCAAGCACTTTAGTGGTGGGTTCTGCCAAATCTGTTACCATTTGCTTTCCATCTTTCAAATTGTTGCTCACATCTCCTATCTACTAATTCTCCTCTCTCATTCTCTTTGTCCTTGTGGACTTATATTTTTATTTAAAGAAAAATTTATCTACTGTCATTTTGGTAGATTTTAGAAGAGAGAAGTAATAAGTATAGGGTTTTATATTTATACTAGAGGCCCAGTGCATGTATTTGTGCACTGGTGGGGTCCAGCCGGCCCGCCTGATGGGGGCCATTGGGAGCAAGCTGGCTGGGGGGAGGGGCTGTGGTCGTTCCAGTCATTCTGCCATTTGGTCAATTTGCATATTATCCTTTTATTATATAGGATAGGATTTATATTTATTCAAATTAAAGTTTTTATTGTTCAATCTGGCTTTGGATCTTCACTCTGCCATTCAAGACATTGGTCACCTCTCCTAACCACTAAAGAAGTGGAAAAGCCAGCCAGCTGTCCTCTCAGCTACTTACTCAATGAACAGGACAAGTTTGAAGACAGAATCCTGGGGTATTAGAGACTCTGGGCTGACATTGATTCATAATTAGCATCTATCTTTGTGATCATCTGGGCCACATTCCTCCACCTCGTTCACAAGGTGAGAGTCTCTGTCAAATGCTGAGATCATGTGCTCAAGCAGAGTGTTGACAGCTTCCTCTGATTTACCAGTCTGGCAGAGTATGGATAAGAGGGGAAGTGCTGTTAATTCATTAAATCATGCCTGACTCCTAGGCATGTTTAATGCTCCCTGTTATTCTCTCTGTGTTTAAAGTGATGTTTGGTAACCTGCCTGAAAATTACAGTGCCCATCCCTTCCCTAGTTTCTAAGATTGTTTTTTGATAATTAACAGCAACTCATTTGATCACCACATCCTTCCAGTAGTAGGCAGCGATGGAATTCGTTGGAACCAGGAGGTTTGCACTAATGTAGTGAACCCAGGTGCTCTCTTATAATCTCTCCACCAGTTTAGACTTTTAGGTCTTATCTGAATGTGTGCTCTACTATTTTTTTTTTTCTCTACTATTTTTTATCCATTCATCTTTCTCCTTAATAGAGATAGAAGATGGAAATTAGGAGATGAAGGATTCGTGAACTATGTATCTATCCCTATTATCAATCTTTCACCTTCTTGTTATTACTACTCGTACTAGAGGCCCAGTGCATGAAACTCGTGCACTGGGGGGAGGGGAGGGTCACTCAGCTTAGCCTGCACCCTCTCCAATCTGGGACCCCTCAGGGGATATCCGAATGCCTGTTTAGGCCTGAACAGGCAGTCGGACATCCCTCTCACAACCTGGGACTGCTGGCTCCTAACCACTTGCCTGCCTGCCAGCCTGATTGCCCCCTAACTGCTCCCCTGCTGGCCTGATTGACACCTAACTGCTCCCCTGCTGGCCCAATTGCCCCCAACTGCCCTCCCCTGCCAGTCCAATTGCCCCCAACTGCCCTTTCCTGCTGGCCCCCAACTGTCCTCTTCTGCCAGCCCATAGGTCCCCATCTGCCCTCTGCTGCCAGCCTGGTCACCCCTAACTGCCCTCCTCTGGAGGCCATCTTATGGTGGCCATCTTGTGACGACGTGGGGGCGGCCATCTTGTGACGATGTGGGGGTGGCCATCTTGTGACGACATGGGGGCAGCCATCTTGTGACGATGTGGGGGTGGCCATCTTGTGATGACATGGGGTGGCCATCTTGTGATGACATGAGGGTGTGAGGGCCACCTAGGCTTTTATTAGTATAGATATAATTTGAAAAAGTTATCCTGAACATTTAAGTAAAAAGAACATGTAGAGCACTTGGGTTTACTAGGAACTGTGAGTTATTTAACAAAATTTGATCTTTATTAAATGGCTTTTTATGGGGTTGCCATATTGCAACCTATGATATGTACAGTTTCAAGTGGATCTCTTGACTCATGATTTATTTATTTATTTATTCATTTATTATCCTCACCCGAGGATATTTTTCCATTGATTTTTAGAGAGAGCGGAAGAGAGAGGGAAATATCGATGTGAGAGAAACACATCAATTGGTTGCCTCCTGCCAGCTCCCTGAACAGGGCCCTGGTGGAGGAGGAGCCTGCAACCGAGGTACGTGCTCTTGATTGGAATCGAACCCGGGACCCTTTGGTCCTCAGGCCGATGCTCTATCCACTGAGCCAAACCAGCTAGGGTGCAACTCATGATTTAAACTCATACTCAGGAGTGAAGAAAAATGTTTCAAAACCCCTCATCGCTTCATTAAGTTATCTGCCTTTCACACACCTGGGCAAGGGTGTTGCCGTTCTTCCTTGTGCCCCTCAGGACCCATTCTCTGCCTCTCTTCATACTCTTATTTGCCCTGCAAGGGTCACATCAAAGGCACTTATGTTCTCTGGCTTTCTGCAGGGGCACATGGGGTTGGGGTACTTATTTCCTGGTTCTTTCCTGTGAGGTTGCTACAGGCTGTGTGTCTCTCAACAGGTCACTGCTCTTGTCTAGGCAGCCCACTCTATACTACTCTCTCTCTAGGTTCTGGCCCTTTGGGGCCTGTGACAGCTCCACTGCTGCTACCTCTTATGGATTCCCAGTGTCCACTCACCCTTCTGTAATTAGCCCCTCAAATTTCCCTAACTTGAGTGGACCATCTGTTTCCAATTTTGTGTGTGTGACTGATACAGAAAGTTTAAAACAAGGCTGAGGGAAGTTTCCTCTATTGTATCAGACTTATTGGACCATATAAAGTAATATTATTGGACAGGCTAGGAATTGGCTCTTTGTAGAATTTTTGGCACATCACAGTCAAAAATATAAAATAGTTTATAAATTTTTTAGATCAGAAAGTGAGAGAGCAGATTTTCGTGGATGACCTGCTGCTCTCCCACACTGCGGGCATTATTGTAATAAATGCTCAGATATTATACAAGAAAAAAAGAAAGTCAAGTGAGATTATTTTCTCATAAGAACACTCATTAACTGAATTTTATACTATAGAATCCATTACTGATTTTTTTTCCAAACTGTTGTGTAAAAAATAAAAAACCTTCTCTCTCTCTCTCTCTCTCTCTCTCTCTCTCTCTCTATATATATATATATATATATATATATATATATATATTTTATTTATTATTTATTTATTTATTTATTTTTATTTTTTCTCTTCTCCCCAGGATACATAAGAGACTCCTACAAATCAGTGTGAAACAGACCAAAACAAGTAGGAAAATGGGCAAAGTTACAGACTGCAAATGCATATATAAAGATGCTCAACCTCATTAGTAATCTGGAAATTGCAACTAAAACAAGAAAGCACTTCATTCACATTAGAATGGCAAAAATGAAATGAAAAGTCATGTAATATCCTGTGGGGAGTGGGTGTGAGGATAAATTGCTATAACCACCTTGGAAAATAACTTAATGCTATTTGGTCAAGTTAAAAGTAAGCACACTCTAAGATTTGCCTCTCAGTGAGAAAGTGCAATTCTCTAAATCACTTGAAATGCCACCCTCCTTTTTCTCTGCACTATAGTCCCCCTCCCCTGTCCCAGCTCACAGTGCTCTCTGCATTTCTGGGGAGAGTCTGTGATTTGTTAAAACCTCTTAGATTTGACTGGCTGCCCTGGTTCTAAGATTGAAAGGGCAAAAATGGCTTATTCCAGAGTTAAACGTTCTTTAAAGCCAGAGACATGAAGAGTCTTTGCCACATTCTCTTCAAAGCATCCGAGTGTTTGCTCCCAAGCCCATGGAACTGAAGAAGGAAAGGAAAGGGAAGAGTCTTCCTCCGGCTGTGATGGTGTTGAGAGCTCTGCTCCTTATCACCTCCGCACACTCTCACCCAGTTGGCCTTTTCTGAAAACGAATTTCACAACATTTGCCACCTAATAACTCAACATGTGTGTGATTTCCTGTCAGTTTAACTTCTCCAAACTTTCGTTTAACAATAACCAGAAATTCTCAGAAATAGGAGGATAGTGCAACACGGCTCTTCCTTGTCACCATCCTGTCATCTCCCTGGAGTTCCTGAAACAATACAACTGATGGCTCTTAGCAGAGGCCAGAGGTCAGGACGGGGCAGGAGGCCCTCCCTGCCTGGACCCCCTGACCTGGATCTGTCTATTTCTTTGTCCTGCCAGCCCTGACGAGTCTATTATTTGATACTATTAGTGTATCCTCTCGATGAGTGACATTTCCTAATTTTTTTCCCACAGGGCCTGTTCTATACTTAGTGGCAGCTAAAAAAAAAAAAAGTTGCCTGCTGACAGCTGCTGGTGGGCTGACGGGGCCAAGGAAAGGTGGTGTCCCAGGAAGAAGGCAGCCCTCCCCACCTCCAGGTTGGACTGGATTTCTAAGTGCAAACATATATCTTATTTTCTTTTTGGACTTGGAAGTCACTTTCTTGAGATAAGCAAGAAGAGCTCCTTACTGGCTTGCCAAGTACGTGATTCTGCCTGAAGTCTTGTAATTGAACTGTTTATTAACGAAATCATGCATTTGAGAGTCGAAAGGCTCATTTTGTCCAACTTTAAAAAAAAACCTCAACCATTATTAAGAGCATTAAAAAATATACACATATTTTTTTTGACTTTAGAGAAGAAGGGAGAGGGAGAGAGAGATAGGAACATCAATGATGAGAGAGAATCATTGATTGGCTGCCTCTTGCACGCCCCCTACTGGGGATTGAGCCTGCGACCCAGGCATGTGCCCTTGACTGGAATTGAACTGGGACCCTTCAGTCTTCAGGCCGGCTCTCTATCCGCGGAGCCAAACTGGCCAGGGCTTATTTTGTCCAACTTTTTGATTTTGCGGATGAGGAAAGAGGCCCAGAGACATGAAGAGTAACGGTAACATTATTTTATTTTATATAACACAACGCAAAAGCACGATTGACTCCTTTTTACAGAAGAGGAAAGGGATGATCAGAGATGAGGTGACTGGTCCAGGGTAGCACGGTGAGTCAGTTACAGAGTCTGGACTTGAAGCCAGGTTTCCTCATTCCCACTAGGATGCCTTTTGATGGGCACAGCACAGCCTTTGGGCAGGGGAGGGGACTGTCTGGAGCCCCACTTTGTCTGTACTTGCGGATCCAATGCACTAGTAAAAATCATATGCATTAAAAAATGCATTTGATGGGCACAGCACAGCACAGTAGTGTCTGTACTTGCGGATCCAATGCACTAGTAAAAAATCATATGCATTAAAAAATGAAACGCTATTTGTGTGTTCTTCATTGGTAAAGCACATGGTATAAAATTCAAGAGGTACAAAGGGTGTAATGTGAAAGAAAGTCTCCCTCATACTCCTATCCCCCAGCCATCTAGTTCCCCTCCATTCAGATATGTGCTATCCTTAGGTAAACAAATGAATATCCTATATAATAAAAGGGTAATATGCAAATTGACCCTCATGATGAAACAACCAGTTGCTATGACACGCATTGACCACCAGGGGGAAGACGCTCAACTCAGGAGCTGCCCCCTGGTGGTCAGTGTGCTCCCACAGGGGGAGCTCTGCTCAGCCACAAGCTGGGCTGATGGCTGCGAGTACAGTGGTGGTGGCAGGAGCCTCTCCTGCCTCCTCGGCAGTGCTTAGGCTGTCCAAGGGAGCGGGCCTAAGCTGGCAGGTGGACATCCCCCTGAGGGCTCCCGGACTGCGAGAGGGCACAGGCCAGGCTGAGGGACCTCCCTGAGTGCACAAATTTTTGTGCACCGGGCCTCTAGTATATACATATATATAAAAAATGGAAACACACTTTACCTTGGTCTCTACTTTGCATTTAACATTTTTCATGCATTTTGGAAGTCAGCTCTGATCAGCACATGTAGAGCTGCTTCCTTCTTTTCAGTGGCTGCAAGTATTCCATTGAATGGATGTGTCACATTTTACTTAGCCTGTCCTCTCTTGATGGACATCAGCTGGTGTCCATTCTTAGGCTACTGCTGGGAAGAATGCAGCATACAATATACATTTTCATATATAAGTGCTAGGATGCCTAGCCAGGGTTGGTGAACTACATAGCCTGTGGGCCAAGTTCAACCTGCCATTTGTTTTTGTTGAACATAGCTGTGCCCACTTGTTTACATACTTTCTGTGGCTGCTTTCATGCTACAACAGCAGAGTAGTTGCAACAGTGATACATGTCCAGAGACCTAAACTCCCTGCCCTGGTCCTTTAAAGGAAAAGTTCGCTTGCCTCAGATCTATAGAACATTGCCGGGTCAAGGGTTTTGCATTGTACACTTGATAGTCAATGGCCCAATTCTCTTTGCAGACACTGTACTGGCTTATTCTCCCACTGGCAGCAGTTTTTCCTCATGTTCTCACCAGCATAGTTCATTGAACCTTTCCATCTCCTCCAGTCTGATAGAAAACCGTATTTTCCTTCATTTGCTTCGCATTTCTCTGGTTGGGGGAGGGTGGAGTCTATGAGGGAAAGAGAAATGAATGCGAAGTAAATTATCGGGTCTTAATTCTTAGATGTGAGCAACAGAACTTCACCCCACTAAACAAATTAATTAGAGACCCTACTGCGCATGCCAGCTTGGCCGTCCCAGGTCTCTCGGTCCCTCTCTTCCTTCCGGTTCGAAAATGGATTCTGAACAGCACCTGCTTCCTTGCCTTGCTCTACTCATAATTCGTCACCAAGCACACTGTGAGCAGCTGCTAGGCGGGAAAGGTGAGTTCTGGTTTCAACCCTGGGGACGTGGAACTTATATTTTGGCAAACTCCTACACACCAGAAGGCCAGCCTCTAACCAGTGCCCACAAGTGCTAGCCTATGGGGAGGAAGTACCTTTCAATTGAGCGAGGGGTGGAGGGAGCGGGGGGAGGGGGAGCAGAGATGAGCCGGCTTCTCTTCCTCTTGGGGGTTTAGGCTGTGTTGTTTTTGGAAACACATACATGTTTGTTGTTGGAAGTGATGTGTGAGAGAGCAGGAACTCCAGCAGTTTCCAACTAGAGTCAGAGTCACATCTATTCCTCTCCCCAGCAGGGAGGCAGGCGCTGAGGCCAGTGAATTGAGGTCACAATTCAGCATTTGCAGGTCCTTGTTTTTCTCCTTGTTTAGAATGGAGATTGGTCCTTGATCTGGTGCTAAAAGGCTCCGGCTGCGGGCCAGGAGGCAGCAGCATCTTGAGTTTGTCAAAGTTAAAGATAAATGGCTTTGAGAATAAAGCTTTATTTCAAAATGATAGCAAGGTACTAAAGTTTTGTAGCTAATGAGGTTGCAGAAAGGCTCCTCAACAACTAACTAAACACTGAAAATGTGGTAAGGCAGTAATAACATTTCAATGGATAAAAATTAGATTTTTAAGTTCCCAGAGAGGAACTATTGGAAACAACAGTGCTCAATTAATGTGGTGAATCCATTTAATGGAATAGCATAGGGCCTATGCCATAGGCTGTTAAAAGAATACAACAGATCCATATGTCCATATATGGAATCTTTTCCAAGAAATCAATAAGTGTGAAAGTCAAGGTAAGGGATGGTAAGTGTCTTACGTCAGTATTTCTGGAAGCAAAGACTGAGACAGGGATTCTTTTGCTTTCAGGAGGCATTGCTCCCAGGAGCAGGCGAGAGAGGAAATGGAGTGGGGCATTGTGTGTGTGAATGTGTGTGTGTGTGTGTGTGTGTGGGTGGGGGGGGGTGGGGCAGGGGGAGCTAAGCAAAGGGGTGGTCTCAGTGGACATTTGCTTCAGCTTGATCCCATTGGGGGCTCTGGAGTGTGAGTTGCACCACAGTCGTCCAACCTTTTTGTACCCCTGTGTTGGTTGTAAGGACTGGCCATAAGGATTCTCTGTAGAAGGGGGCAACTGTGAACTATTACTAGCCAGCCGCCCAGCAGCCGGGGGATGGGTGCACTGGCTGTGAGGGGTCTGGGCAGAACTCCTGCAGCAGCTGCAGAAGCCATGCTGGCATTTGTGGGGAAGGATAGATGTGCTTTTGTTGAACATAGCTGCCTATGTATGTGCCTAGTTCCCAGGCACATACAAGCGCATACAATATGTGCTTGTATGTGCCTGGGAACTATAAGAGCAGAGGCTCTTATGCTGGAATCCATGGACCCCCATGGACTTCTCAGATAGAACCATATTTCAATATAATTGGGTTTCCTTTGCAATCCTTTATATTTTATTTTACATATATTTTCAAGCGTTTTTCTAAGAGGAGCATCTATAGGCTTCATCAGATAGCTAAGGGGTCCATACTACACACAGAAAAATAAAGAGATACAAGAAAGTGATAAGAGTGCTTCCCTGGGTGGGTGAGGGAGAGGTGGGTGCTACAGGGCTGGGTCAGGAAGGGGAGAGAGGTTTCCTATTCTTGGCATATCCTTTTGTACCATTGGAATATTCTCTATGTGCATGGATTATATTTTCAAAAGATATAAAAAAAGGAAATTTATTTTAAAACTTACCTACTGCTCTAAAGAACCAAGGAAGAAAGGATGGATGGATATGGGAGAAAGTATCCCTCAAATGAACCTGATTTTTTTCTGTATTTTTCTTTTCACTCTCATTTCCTGGATACTTTTTATACCATTTCTCCGATGACCTGCTTTCCTCTCCAAAAAGTCCCTTATCTCCCTAACGCCTGCATTTGATTTTGAAGCTGTTTTTGCCCTCTTGGATAGAAGCCTGCATAATTATCTTTCACTAATTTTTCACCCAACTCATAATCAAAAGATAACTAAAGTGTAAAGTCATTTCTTAACATAAATGCATATATTGGCAACATACATTACTTTGGTCTGCATGATATTTTTGTGGGTCAAAAGTATGCCTTTAAATGAAGAAAATATTCCTATAATGAGAATAAATGTTGGGGGTTGTTTCATGCTCAAGATTCTTTGAGGTTTTTAATCAGAACAGGTTTGAGGACATTTGATGTTTCCTTATTCATAATACATTTCTAAAAAGTCAAGATTTACTAAATACTACCTCTTGGGATTTTAAAATGAATGTGCACTCTCCACCACTTTTGTTGCCAAGGGAGCTCACATCTGCCCTGGAAAACCTTCCCGTGGAGCGATGTCAGCAGAGATAAATGAATGAGAGTACATGCGGTTCTGTAATAATAGTGCAATTTGGCTAAAGGGTGACATCATCTTTTTGCTGTCGTATCTGCCATCCTAAGTAGCAATAAGTCCAGCCTAGCTAGAGAATGAATCATAAGGAGAGTACATTGGCAAGGTGGGATTAAACATAACAAATGGAAAGTAAAATTTAAAAAAGGGACAGTTTTGCATCTATACTGTCCATAATATATTTTTTATTATGGAAGGTTTTAATTTAATTACCACCTCATAATGTGCCACTGTTTTTGGATTATGTGGAACAATGCAAAGCTTCTTTCCTAATGGCTGGTTTGTTATATATGCACATGTGTATATAAATAGGAATTGATTTTCGTCTTTAAAGGGCACATTTAAATGCTGGCAGATAAAATGCCTTTATCAGTTCAATCCACTCATTGTGATTCCTCGTGCCTCCCTGTGACAGTTGCAGGAGGGTTTGCTGGGTTTTATTTGGACGCAAGAGAGGAATGTCACAGTCCTTTATGCTGATTAACCCTGGATGCAGCTTGTTTCTGAGGAGGTCAGTATGTGACTCTGCGTTGGTTCTTCAGGGGCTGCGTTAGTATTAAGTCATTGCTTTTGTTTGTTTTCTTTTTAAGTAACAGCTTTATTGAGATAGAATCCACATGCAAAAATATCGCTTCTGTTAACTAATTAAAAAATATTTTTATTGATTTCAGAGAGGAAGGAAGAGAGAGATAGAAACATCAATGAAGAGAGAGAATCATTGATTGGCTGCCTCCTGCAGGCCCCATACTGGGGATTGAGCCTGCAACCTGAGCATGTCCCCTGACCAGGAATTGAACCCACAACCTCCTGGTTCATAGGTCGATGCTCAACCACTGAGCCATGGCTAATTTTCAGACTGCAACCATATCCCTAGCATCTCCCTATCTTCTAATGTTCACAGGCATCAGGTGTTTTTCTGCAAAGGCATTGATAATGACTATGAGGGATAAATATTGCAGATGGGTCAAATCAAAAGAATCAAATTTCAAAGCCAGATTAAAGAGTCATGAAAAGGAGGGAGAAGCAGAAATGAAGGAACAAGAGAATTACAGAAGTAAAATGAGCAGTTGATTATTTCTTTTAAAAAGAGATCTGCTGTTTGAATAAAGAACAAAGAACTTTCATTGCTGGCTCCCCACATGGCTGTGTCTTTTTTTGAGCAGCAAGTCCCAGGATCAAGAAACCATAAAGAGCTTAGACTTTAATACGCATCAACAAAAAATTTACACGGCAATTTCATTTCCAAAGCACATTTGCATATTATCACAGGTAAAATGATGTTTTCGCAAACACCATTTTTAATATAGGATTTTATTTGCAGAAGCTGTTTTCCTGGCCTAGGGAACAAATGGTTCGTTGAAACAGAACTTCGCTGATCTGGCTTCAAAGAATTCTATGATTTGAAAAATTATGTGGAACAGACGGGATCAGAAGTCCCCGAACACAGAACAGGCATAACTGGTAATGAAAATGTTCTTTTGGTATAGTATTATGTTTTAAAAAAAATATTAGTATGCAAGGAACTTGGGCAAGAGCAGAAAAGAGGTAGAAATAATACTTTATATTTGAATAGGTTTTATGCTTTCCAGATACCACCTAAGTTTGTTAGCAACTTTTATCCTCATTTTACTGATGAAAAACTTGCTCCTAAGATGTGTTCAAGCTGACAGAAGATTTAACTTAAACTGGCTTAAGCAATACAAGGTTTCTCTCTGTCTCCCTCCCCCCTCCTCCCTCCCTCCCTCTCTCCCTGCCTCCCTCATGTCTCCTCACAGAATTGAAAAGTCCAGGACAGGAAGTAGCTTTGCGTGCCTTGAAAGAGATGTTCAATTGATACCAGAGGGCCCAATTTCTCTTGACAGCTCCCAGCTCTGTTGTCTTAATATGTAGTTTACTTCTAACACAGGATTTCTCCGTGAAGTGGCAGGATGGTTGTTAATAGTTTTAAGTTTACATCCTCAACTCTAAATCCAGTAGGAAAAAGAGAGTACCTCTTTCTTACAGTACTAGCAAAAGTCTAGATTGTGTCTCATTGCCTCAGATCGGATCATGTATTCAACCCTGAACCAATCACTGTGGCCAGAAGGATGAGGCCCTCTTATTAGCCAGGCTGGAGACCGTGACCCCTGGACTGAATGCATGGAGAAGGGCCAGGGATGGCTTTCCACAGGCAAAGGGGGCATTTTCCTTCCCCAGTTTTATTGAGATATAATTGAAATATGACATTGTATAAGTTAAATGACCTAGTTTTATATCTCCAGTGCAGTCTGTTACATAGCTCCCATTATTCCCAGTATTTTCTGTGTGAATGGTGCCCCCTAGAACTGTGCAACCTGGAGAGCAGGCTGATAGAATATTAATCTGATATTCACATGATTTTTTTTTTTTGTAACTGTATTTTAAACTTTTTCAGGGTAAGGGTTATATTATGATAGTTTTTGTGTCCTTATGAACAAAGTTTATCAGGCCGATTTTCCTTCAGTCAAAATTCAGAAGACATATTTAATTGAGTTATGGAAATAGCTTTCCTGGTGAGATTACTAAATTAACTTGTACACTGTTATGGGAGAAGCTGGATACAGACTCCTTATCCATCATGGTGAGGAAGTGAAGGGGATGATGGAGAATCCATTTTTATAAAGCTCTCCAGGTGATTCTCTTCAGAGCATTTACAATTTTTTGCCTCAAGATTTCAGCATGTAAATAAATATCAGGCAGGAGATTGATGGACATAAATCTCTTCAATGCACCACAAACAGCCGAAGAAGTGATGTTAAAGTCAAGGCTCATTAGAAATCTCAGTAGAATAGAATACAACTATAAAAATTCAAAAAGAACATAATAAATAAGAATTAACATGGAAGAGACAGACTTTGGTTAAATCATGATGTTTCAGCTATCTATAGCTGAATAACAAATCTCTTCCAAACCTGGTGGCTTAAAATGACAAGCATTTATTATTTCTCATGATTACATGGGGTGCTAAGGCTAAGCTGGGTGGTTTCTCAGCTCCAGGTGCTGTCACTGCAGTCACTCACGCAGCTGCATTCAGCTGGGAGCTTGGCTGGGGCTACATTAAGATGGCCTCATTGTCAAAAGGCTCTCTCCGTGTATGTCTCATTGTCCATCTTTACAGCAGGGTGTCTGGTTTCCAAGGGGAGGAAGCAGAAGCTGCCAGTTCTCTTTACTGGGCTTAGAATTCTGTCTCAGGACGACACTGTTGCTACATATATTGGACAAGATAAGTGACAGGGCCAGCCAGATTTACTAGTAGGGGGAGGAGGAAGGGAAATAGACTCCACCTCTCAGTGTGAGTGGAGTGAAGGCGTTGTTGGTGACCATATTTGGGTGCTGTCTATGACACATATTCATAGTTACATCTGGTATACACATCAAGAAGTGGCCATACATTTGGACCACCTAAACTTAAGCCCCAAAACAACAGGATCCATACAATGAAATGCTATTCAGCAACAAAGAGGAATAAAATACCTACACTAGTACATTCTAAAACATGGATGCTCCTCAAAAACATCATGCTTAGTGAAAGAAGCCAGACACAAAGGACCACATACTATATGATTCCATTCATATGAAATGTCCAGACAAGGCAACTCTAAGAGGACAAAAAGTAGATTAGTGGTCATCTGGGGCTGATGGTAGGAATGGGGATTAATTGTAAATGGGCATGAGAAATCTTATTTGGGTGATAAAAATGCTCTAAAACTAGGTTATGGTGATGGTGACACAATTCAGTAAATTTGCTAAAAATTATTGAATTGTACCCTTAAGAGGAGTAAAGCTCATGGTATAGAAATTATATTTCAATAAAATTATGAAGGAAGTACAGGATGGCGGCTTTAATTTAAGAGACATGATTCCGAAGGCGTTGCATAATTCAACACTTCACAATTTTAGGCTAATTTATCCATTGGAAAAATTATAAAGTGGAGGAGATATATTCTCAAAGTGTAAAACCCCACACCTATCATGGCCTATTTTTGCTTTAACTGTTTTTTATTTTTTTTTTTTTAGCTGTCATTTTTATATTTTATTTTATTTTTATTTATTATTTATTTTTAATTTCTTTATTGATTAAGGTATCACATATTTGTCCTCGTCCCCCCATTTATATCCCACCCCCTCCCCTTATTTTGTTTTCTTAGTCTTATATATCCTTTACACAGTACTCTCTCCTAATTTAACAATAGAGTATATTGAGGTTAGTATCTGGACTTCATTCATTGCTTTTTATCACATCTAACTTCCAGTCCAAAGGTACTGATTTTTCAGTAGTAGTGTTATCACTTAAATGACATCTGGATGATACTGTTTTAGACTAGTCAAACAATTTTCATTCTTAACAACTGTCAAATTTAAAATGAGTACAATGGCTACTAAAGTCACTGGTGGAAGTCTGGATGTGCATGCATAATGGAACCTGCTGATCAAAGAGTGCAGGTATTTATTCCTATGGCATTAACAGAAACACGGTTTGCAAGTCATTCACCTTGCCCATCTTGAAATTTTTCAAGTTTTGACAAATTTTTACATTTAAGGAGATTCATATAGTTTTAAATTTTGCTCAAAATGGAGGCTTTATTATTATGTGTATTGCACTACTTGAAATAATTCACATTCACATGAGATGCAAATATTATAGAGTTGGCAATGGTGAGACCTTGCCAACCTGGCCTTCCCCCTGGCCCCCTCCACGTTACTGAGACGGGAAACCATCAACGTTCAGCACGTGCATTCTAGATGGCTCATGAGTCCTTCCTGTTTGCTTACTATTCAATTTCTAGGGCGTGTATATTCCATGAATTTGCATTAAGTTTAAAGTTAGACTCAAGAATTCTAAATATCAAGTGAAATTTTGTCTGATCCATTCAGCCTCTGGAGCTTGAAACTCCAAAATTGGCTTGGGTTATCTTCAAGGATTTATGACCTGGGTCGAATTTGAGGTTTATAAAAGGGCTCAGCCAGAGTTGCTTTAGTTTGGGATCTCAAAAGAAGTGTTTTGCACATTACTTTGTAAACACATTGAGCAAGTTATCACCATCCGCTAGATTTATGTCCTGCTCTCCCTAAATGAGTAGACTACTTACTTGGGTCTTCATTTCTTCATTGATATAATGGGTGGAATTGTGTGTCCCCCAAATTTATATGTCGAAATTCTGACTCCCAGTATGTCAGAATGTGACCTCATTTGGAGATTGGGTTTTACAGAGGTAATCACGTTAAAATGAAATAAATAGGGTGGGTCATAATCCAATATGATGAGTGTCCTTATAAAAAGGGGAAATTTGGACACAGGGATATGCACACTGAGAGAACACCATGTGAACATCGAGGCAGAGATCAGGGTGATGTGTCTACAAGTCAAGGAATGCCTATAAACCATCAGGAGCCAGGGAGAGGCCTGGAATAGATTCTTCTTCACAGCTAGCAGAGGGAACCAACTCTGCTGACACCTCAGTCTCAGACTTCAAACCTCTGGGTCTGTGACATGATAAACTTCTCTTGTTTAAGCCACTCTGTTTGTGATATTTTGTTACAGCAGTCCTAGCAGACAAATATAATTTGTACAATAAGAAGGTAGACGAATGGCATTTGTTTGGAATTTTGACCAAATTATCATAATGCATTACATTGGTTGATTTTCATAAGAACTCAAAAAACTAGGCATAAATTTCATTGTATATATAAGTTAATGGAGACCGAGATACTTGAACAATATGACACAGCTCCTTTCCTTAGCTGACATTGGGACAAAGAAGTCTAGTCCTCTAGTGTTTATTACTGGCAAGGTTTTGGAATCAAAGGAGGATTAACAGGGATGATCTAATCTACATTATTAGGAATTGAATTAGATAATAACAAGAGCTAATGTTTGTTAATCTCTATGTGTCAGGCACTGTTTCAGACTTTACCAAATTAAGAACTCTATGAAATAAATACTATTATTTTTCTCATTTCATAGGAAAGAAAAGTGACAGAGATTATGTAACTAAAGAAGTGTTTACAGCTATGTGAATGAGTTCCTAGGAGGGAGGTGGAGATTGCCCAATTTCTTTCTCTGATTATTTTATTTTAGCTTATTTTTATCTATAATACAGATATCATATATCAATTGTGAGGAAAAAATTCATGAGATTTTACCACAATACCAGATAAATTATTTTAACGTTTCTACACTGCCTTCCAGACTTTTTTCATTTGTATAAATAATCTCTACCTAAGGTAATAATAACATGTATAAAAATTGATATTCTGCTTTCTTTCCACTTAATATCATACAGAAGCCTTTTCCTTGTCATAATGTAGTATCTGCTGTGATCATTTTAATGAATAGTTCAGAAACACTCCATTAAGCTTTAGAGATTCTTCTTTTTGGGAGAATTTAAGAGTAACCTGGCTAAACTTAACAAAAAGGTTAACATGACTCTTCAGGTTACCTACAATATTATATTTCTGTGCTTTGGTGCTTAATTAGCAAACACCAATGATATTTGTAGAAAGCTATTCCAGTTACTTTTTTTTGTTGTTCCAGTTACTATTGCTACATAACCTATCGCTCCAAACTTGCTGTAAAATAGCAATCATTTTCTTATGTGAATGGATACTATAGGTAAGGAATTCAGAAAGGGTATAGTCAACAGAGTGGGAACAACTTATTTCTGCTCCATGATGTCTGGGGCTTCAGCTGGGAAGATTTGGAGATTGGAAGTCAGCTTGATGAAAGTCTGAAACTATCCACATGCCTATGGGTTGATGCTCACTATTGGCCAAGGTCTCAGCTGGAACCTCAGCTGGAACATCTAGAGCTGGCTTCTTCATACTTGGACTTCTCCATAGCCTACTGGCTGAGTGCCAAGAGCAAGCATCCTAACAGAACCAGGAAGAAGCTGTGAACCTTTTATGAACTTGTCTTGGAAGTACATAGTGTTAGTTCTACCATCCTATTTAATAACTAGAGGCCCGGTGCATGAAAATTCATGCACTGGAGGGGGGTTCCTCAGCCCAGCCTGCCCCCTCTCACAGTCCGGGAGTCCTCAGGGGCGGGAGGCGACCTGGTGATCAGGGGAAGGTGACACCCCCATCACACCTCTGCTGCTGCCACTGCTGGCAGCTCAAGCCTCGGCTGGCCCTGGTTACCTGAGCCTTGGGCTTGCCTGTGCCTCGGGCATTGGCTGGGTAGCTGCCATTTGAGGCTTGCCTGTGCCTCGGGCTGGCCCTGGGCAGCTGGGGGGTTGAGAGGACTGGGGGACTCCGGAGGCAGGCACGCGGCAAGGTGCCTTGCCATGCACCTGCTGCCCAGGCGGGGCTGAGGGGACTGGGCGCCACCATCTTGTGGCTGTGGGCGCTGCCATATTTGAGGGTGGGGCAGTCAATTAGCATATTCCCTCCTTATTGGCTGTGGGTGCTGCCATCTTTGCGATGGTGTGAGGGTCAATTAGCATATTCCCTCCCAATTGCTGAGTATGTGATTCTGCCTTTTCCAGCTTTTACATATTCCCTCCCAATATGCTAATTGACCCTCATGCTGTCACAAAGATGGCAGTGCCCACAGTCAATAAGGAGGGAATATGCTAATTGACTGCCACACCCTCAAAGATGGCAGCGCCCACAGCCAATAAGGAGGGAACATGCTAATTGACTGTCACGCCCTCAAAGATGGCGGCATCCTCAACCACAAGAGGGTGGCGGTGTCCAGTCCCCTCAGCCCCGCTGGGCCGGCTGACATGCGGCAAGGCTGGGCCTGCCCCCAGGCAGGCCCGGCCGCTCTGTGCACCTGCCTCTGGAGTCCCCCAGTTGCCTCAGCCCCTTAGCCACCCAGGGCCGGCCCAAGGTGCAGGCAAGCCTTGGATGGCAGCTGCCCAGCCGCCCAGGGCCGCCCAAGGCTCAGGTAACGAGGGCCAGCCGAGGCTTGTGCTGCTGTCAGTGGCAGCAGCAGAGGTATGATGGGGCATCACCTTCCTCTGATTGCCGGGTTGCCTCCCGCCTCTGAGGGCTCCTGGACTGTGAGAGGGGGCAGGCTGGGCTGAGGGACCCCCCCTCCAGTGCATGAATTTTCATGCACTGGGCCTCTAGTTAGTTATAAGTCCTAATAGAGATCAAGGGAGGGAACCTAGACCCCCACATCTTGATGTGAGGAGAGTTAAAATTACATTGAGGGAATGTAGGATGGGAGCTATCATTGAGGTTAGTTTTGAAAAATAAAACCTGCCATAAGGTCCTTGAAGTAAAGCTCTCCATTTATTTGTGACTGCTCTCAGTTTGCTTTCACAGTTCTTGGGCCAAAAGTAGGTTTACAGTTGTGAGTACACGAAACACAGAGTTTATTCTTGTATTATTATTTATTAATTATTGTATTATTTTCCATATGAACAATGTACACCTACTTTTTTTGTTGACACTGGGACAAAGAAGTCTAGTCCTCTAGTGTTTATTACTCTCAGGGTACATCTACTTTTGCCACATCCTGTATATTTAAAAATACAATTATACTTCTCTTTTATCTAGATTAAAAAATTATGATCTTTTTTTGGGGGATACATTTTGCCCCTAGTAAATGGTTGCTGAACAAAAGAACTAATCCTGGTTTTATCAACAACTTTATGACCTTGGACTAGTGACTTTTCTCAATTTCAGTTTCTTCATCTGTAATATCAGAACCCACTTCATAGGGCTGTTGTAAGAGTTAAATACATTAATGCAAGTAAAGCAATTAGTATCATGCCTGAGCACTCCATAAGCAATAACTGCTATAGTTGTCATCATTGTGGTCAAGGCATGGATGGCCTATATCATTTTCCCCCCATAGCAGAGATAAGGGGTGCCTTGACCTAGTGCTTTGAGAAAAAAAAATCTCAATATTACATTGTTTTAAAATTTCAAATAACCTTAAAGGAAGATATGGGATAATAAAAATATGATTTAAAAGGGTGGCAGAATGAATTTAACCAGAACTTGAAGAATAGTATGTTGAATTGGTGTCATGAGGTTCTTGCAAAACCCAAATGGAAAGGAAGTCCAGTGAATCTTAAATTGAGAAAATGGGGCCTTTGACGAGTTGATTGTATATTGAAATCCCTAGTTGGGCCATGTTTTCCTTTCTTCACCTCCCACCTCTTGGCTCAGGCATGTCTAGCCCTCTTTCCATAACTCTTTGCATGTCCTTGTACTTATAAGGCTGGTTCCCTAGTCTTCCAGGGCCATCTATATTTTATATTCTATATCCTTTTGGAACAAACCATTGCATTTTCCAGCTTTTACAAGGAATTAAATCCCACTGAGGACATTTATCATGATTTTTATAGGTCTATTAAGGACTGGGGCTGTGGGGGAAAAGGTTCAGATTGTAGAGCATTTAATAGCCTGTGCATTCTTGCTTCTTCTTCATCCCTTACTCTTTATACCTCCTAAAAATCTGAACTCTAGATACCAGGCCCTTCCAGACTTGATTAGCCCCCTAGGAGGGATGATCCAATTTATCATCTAGAGCGAATAAGTAAGAAAAAATGTAAACAGAGAGAGAATTTGGGAGAATTAAAACAAAATACCATGGAAATGCAGTTTGACTGGAGTATGCTGAAATGTATTTTATATGCATTATTCAATTTCATCCTGAGATCAGCACTATGACTGAGTGCTATTATTAATCCTATTTTGCAGATGAGGAAACTAAAGCTCAGTGAAGTAGACAAAGCTATTTGAAACCATGATGTCTAACTACAGAAACTTCACCTTTAAATATTATTCTGTTCTATGTTATTGCTAACTCTGTGTGGTTTTCCCGCTACTGGGCGAAGAATTTTTCAAATCAAATGGTTTAAGGAAGAGTTGTATGTCTTCCCTGATCTTCAGGAGTGTTTTGTCTTTTTTTTTGTGTGTGTGTGTTTTGTCTTTTTAAAGTGCTTTTTATATACTTACTTAAAATATTTTAATAGAGAAATCACCAATGTGCAAGAGTTACAAATGAATCATTAAACTGTACAAGATGTTCATTAGGAAAATAAGACCTCCCTAGTTTTTTAGCAATTATTTTATGATATTTCTGATTAATGATTTCATTCTGGCCATTTTAGTATTCAGTGGTCTTCATTTGTTAGTGTTGATTATAGAATTCCATGCCTCATTGGAATCTGACTCTTTTTGGCCAAGAAATGTGAATTAAAATCAATAGAAATATCATTAGCATCCTAATATCATGAAAGATAGTATAACCATTTCTCATACATTCAGTTTATTAAAACTTGCTAAAGTGTGAAATATGTAGGACAAGTAATGATGTTTTAATCTTTCACCAAGGTAACAATTGAAAGCTGATTGATTCCATTCAGTAATTATAAAATCAGAATGATGGAAGATTGTAATCAAGTAGGATTCATTCTCCTACTTTGTCACTCCTCCATGCAAGATAAAACTCTAATTTGCATCATCTCTTTTATCAGAAAAGAAATCAAACTTCTATTTGCTTCACTAAACCCAGGAGATAGATAATAGCCTTTCCTGACTCTGGAGGGGATGGCAAGGCGGCCGCTGCCTACTAATGTAAAAGAAGAGGGGACAGTCTTTTAAGACTAGATGGTCTCTGTGAGAAGGACCAACTCAGGATCTAAGTATTCAAACTACAACATTCCTCCAACTTTTGCATGACCTACCTATACTGAGTGAGGTAGGGGCTTGTCTATTACAGTCCTGCTCTGCCTGACTCCCCCCCGCCTTTTTTTAAGTTTTTATTGATTTTAGAGAGGGAGTACGAGATAGAGAGATAGAAACATTGATGATTGGCTGCTTCCTGCGTGCTCCCAACTAGGAAAAACTTCCTAACAAGGCAAGCAAGTTCTTATGCAGATCAGGCTCCTTAAGAGAAAGATATGGAAACAACCTAAGAACCTAAGTATCCATTGATGGATGAATGGATAAAAAAAGTTATGGTGTATATATTATTGATATATACATATATATATATATTTCTCAGTGGTAAATAATGAGGAAATCCTACCATTTGCGACTAAGTGAAATATTTCAGACAGAGAAAGACAAATACTGTATGATCTCACTTATATGTGGGATCTGGAAAAAACTCATAGGAAAAGAGATCAGAATTGTGATTACCAGAGGCAGAGGATGGGAGAAGGGGAAATTGGAGGAATGTGGTCGAAATGCACCAACTTCCAGTTATAAGATAAATAAGTACTGGGGATGTAATGTACTGCATGATGACTCTAGTTAACATTGCTGTATGATATATAGGAAAGTTGACTTAAAAAGATGTCCATCTGTCTCTTAGGCCTTCTGGTTCCCATTCTACCAGGCTTACTGATTAAACGTTTATAGGATCTGATTATTCATGGTTTAGAAATGACCTTATAACACATCACACAAGTGGATCAGGAAGTATTTTCATTCTCATAGGAGTTGAAGCTCTAAAGATTTTTCTTTTTTAAAATATATTTTATTGACTTTTTACAGAGAGGAAGGGAAAGGGATAGAGAGCTAGAAACATCGATGAGAGAGAAACATCAATCAGCTGCCTCCTGCACACCTCCTACTGGGGATGTGCCTGCAACCAAGGTACATACCCTTGAGTGGAATTGAACCTGGGACCCTTCAGTCCACAGGCCGACGCTCTTTCCACTGAGCCAAACCAGCTAGGGCAAGATTTTTATTTAATGTAGTTAATTAAGGATGTGAAAGCTGGGACTTAAGGATGCCTTTCTATGGTTCAGGGAGTTAGGAGAGAACATTAGGGTAATTCTGCTCTTTGCTATATAATATCTACTTTTATTGTTTTGTTATAGTTACTGACCTTCCAAGCAGTAGAGTATTGTGCAAAGATTATTATTTTTGGAGCCAGACAGACCTGAATTTGGATCCCAGCTCTAACAGTTAATAGCTATGAGGCCTCTCATCTGTGAACTTGGAAAAATAGTGCTTGTTTTGCAGGGTTGTCCTGTGGATTAGAGATACTATATTTATTGTGCCTAACATGGTGCCTGAAATATTGTGAGGGCTAAATATATGGCATGTTATAGAGAGGATTACCTAAATTTTAAAAAGTAAAAATTGATGGCCACAGAAGCCAGATAATGTATTTTAAAAATTCACAACAAACTGTGGGATGATGCTGAAGAGAAATGGATAGGGTTCTTTTAAACTCTGTGGAGAGAAAGACTTTTTAGAATGTTGGGGAAAGTTTAATATTCAGGAACATATGGGCATTGACTCTGCTTTTTCTGTTACCTACGCTGTGGCTTTGCTGATGAATAGTATGTTGTAGAACCATAGGAGTTTGGCATTGGAATACATTCCCCTAGATGGGGGTATATAGATTATTCGTGTAAATTCTGATATGTGATTTAATCCCAAGTTTAAAAAGGATTTGGTGTGTGTGTGTGTTTAGCATTGGTAGGATCCTTGCTTGCTTGGTAAATGTCTGTACCATCTGCAAGCTCTGAACGGGAAAGTGAAAAGCCAGATCAAAATACATAACATCTACTGCTGTTGTGGGTGGAACTTCCCTTCTGTTATGGATTCTTGACTGAAAAAAATGGGAATGTAAAGCAAGTGTATGCGAAGCACTCCTTGCAACTCCGAACCCTCTGGAAGCACTGCATTCCCTCAGCCCAGTGGATCTCATCCTGGCATCATATTAGAATCACCTGGGGAGTGGTTAAAAAATGATTGATGCCTGGACCCCCCCCTGCCCCTCGGCCAATTAAATAAACATTTTAGGAAAGGGGTCCAAATATCCATATTAAAAACACACAAAACAAACCTCTCTGGGTGATTTGAATGTTCCAGGGCTGAAGATCACTGCCAGTCAAAATTTCTCAATACTAACCACACTATAAAACCTCAGGAGCTCCCATGCAGGGCAACAGCAAATAGAAGGGTAAATAAGACATAAAAGAGCTTGTAACTCTGTTTTGGTATCTTTGTTGGAGGGCATTGATCTGGGAAATACGCCTTTTGCTAACATCACCTGGAATCAAGAGCTCATTGTTTATTTTCAGCCAATAAAACCCCCACAGGAGGTGAGGTGATGGGTTCTGGGAATGGGATGTCAAGATGTGTCATTTTGGTTGCTGAGTTTTTAGGAAATGTTCTTCTTAGAGCACCTCCCTTGGGCCTGATGGTTTGGCAGCTTCACATCCAGCACTTAGCTGCCCAATCCCACTGGGGATCCTTCCTCTGATTTCCAGATGCTGAAGATAACTTTATTGGCAAAAGCAGCATTTAAAACCAGCCCCTACAAAGAGCTGCTTCATTGTTATCCCTTCAGGGGCGAGGACCCTGCCAGGTAGGCACCTGTCACCTGGATGTTAACAGAGTGAGCGGCACCCATTCCATAGCCACCATGGAGGAATCAATATCACAGTGTGCTGGAAGTGCAGGGACTCGAGAGGTGTTGGGTCACTTCTCTCGGTGGGGACATTGAGGCCCAGAGAGGTAACTCCAGAGAGGTGAACAGTTTTAAGCAGTGACTTATGAAGCCGCTGATCTATAGTGTAGGTCCTCATACCAAGGTTAGGCTTTTCCCATTTTATATTATTTTCTCCATTTTCTTTATGTTCTTGTTTTCCTGGCTTTCTCTTTTCCTTTTCCTAACATCTGACTACACACACACACACACACACACACACACACACACACACACACACACAGATTTATTATAAGGAATTAGCTCATGTGATTATGGAGGCTGAACGGTCCCATGATCTGCTATCTGTAAGCTGGAGGCTCAGGAAAAACAGTCGTGAAATTTGAAGACCTAAGAGTCAGAGATTCCAAATTTGATCTAAAAGCCTGAAAACCAGGAGTTTGCCAAGGGCATAGATGATGCCTCCCTGCATTGGGGGGTGCCATCTGCTCTATGAAGTCCACCAATTCATATGCTCATCTCTTCTAGAAACACCCTCAGAGACACACTGTGGTCATGATTCCTTCTTGGTGGTTATGGATTGTGTTCTGGGCTTGGGGAAAAATGACTCGTCTTAACATGCTTATTAACAGGCTATAGTGGATATTAATTTATTTTTGGTGCCCATCATCTCTTCACCTCTTCTCCATGCTGAGATCATGTAGTTAAATGAAGCTGGCCCACTTCTAGCTCCAGGGGTGGAACATGTGACCCAGGCCTAAGTCAGTCTGCAGGTAGCATTTCTCCTGCTTATAGCTGTTGGTTTGAGATTGGCTTGTGAGTCTATGGAGCCAATGGGACTGTTGAGGGAGAAACATGCACTGTTTTGCATTGGAACCTGAAAAAAACATGAGCTGTAGTTGTAGCCAGTCATAAAGGAAAAGCCCATTTGAATGTGAACCAAGATAGAAGATGAAGCCTGATAGGAAACAGAAAATGTTGGAATATACTCAGAGGAGATTTATATAATTGGACAGTTTGGGAATAAATTAGTGGAGATAAATGTTATGGGTAAAATAGTGCCCTCTAAAAGACATGTCGAAGGCCTAACCCCTGGTATTTCAGATGTTAGTAAGATGTCGGTTAAGGTAAGGTCATACAGGAGTAGAGTAGGCCTTTAATCCAAGATGATTGATGTTCTGAAAACAAGAAAAGAAGAGAAACAGAAAGTGAGAATACCTTGCGAAAATACAGACATACACAGGGAAAAAAGCCAGGTGACCTTAAGGCAGAGATATTCCTACAAGCCAAGGAATGCCAAGGAATGCCAAGGAATGCCCACAGACTAGGAAGCTAGGAAAGGAGGACTTCCGTGGAGCTTCCGGAGAGCATGGCCTCCTTGGTTACTTGATTTCAGGCCTCTAGCCTCCAGGATGATGAGACAAATACATTTCTGTTGTTTCAAGCCACCTAGGTTGTGGTACTTCGTTATGGCAGCCCTTCAAAACTCAGTAAGTATATAGAAAACTTAGACTTTTTTTCTCCAACTCCAGGGAAAAGCAAAACTTGTTCGAGAAAGTAAAGATCAATATGGTATATCACATGGCTTAGTTGTTGAGGATTTAATGGTAATAGTACTATAAATATTGATTGTTTATCTTACCAAAATTATACTGTATGTAAGAGTGATGGGGTCGTGTGTGTGTGTGTGTGTGTGTGTGTGTGTGTGTAATCATCTCCCTTTGTGCACAGTTAATATAGGCGATTAAGCTGAAATATGAAGAGGTAGCAACATAAACACATAACTTAGAAATATGGGGGCAAATAGTAAATGATTCGGGTAGAAGAGCTGAAAGTACCTGTCTCTTGGGGGCAGGAAACAGAAGGTGGGGGCTGCGGGGACTGCTGTTGTTTTGGAATGAGTCTTGTAGAACTATTTGACTCTACCCTGTGCACGAGTAACCTTCATATAAAGAAATGCTACTTAAAAAAAGGAAAAGAATTTGAACCTACAAATCAAATTTCTTATAGGACTAAGGAATGTCCTGACCTTGGACAAAATAAGAAATAGAATAAATCTATGTTGGGGGCTAGTTATCCTCAGATCTGTATCAGTTTCCTGGGGGTGTGTAGGGGTAGAGGGGGGAAAAGTTCCTCCATGAAGCTTTCACGTCTCCCTTTGTCCCATATTCAAATGCTGCTCTTATAAAAGAATGAGGTCCTACCCGGTTTGGTTCAGTGGACAGAGCATCGGCCTGCAGACTGAAGGGTCCCGGGTTTGATTCTTGTCAAGGGCACGTACCTCATTTGCAGGCTTCATCCCTGGTAGGGGCCGTGCAGGAGGCAGCCGATTGATGATGTTCTTCTCTCAACGATGTTTTTATCTGTTTATCCTTCTTCCTTTCTCTCTCTCTCTCTCTAAATAAATAAGTAAATAAACATAAAACCTATGTTACCCTAAGTTTGTAGTTACAGTTTAAAACCATGAAGTTAATTTTAACTTTTTTTTTTTTTTATTGATTAAGGTATTACATGTGTCCATATCACCCCATTGCCCTCCACCCCACTCCCATACATGCCCTCATCCCCCAGTGTCTTGCGTCCATTGGTTATGCTTATATGCATGCATACAAGTCCTTCGGTTGATCTCTTACCTCCCTAATTTTAACTTTTTAACAGGGGTCTTTCCTTAAAACTGAAGGAGGTTCTTAAGATGAATGACATATATGTTTCCTTGGGTTGGGAGTTACAGGCACTTTCTTATCCCACTGGAATTCTGAGTCAGATAGGTTTATTTTCAACTAGGAGCTAAGAGCTGAGTGTACTTGACCTCTTACACTGATCTTAAGGCAGATGCCCTCTCAGCCATTCTCTCCAACCTGTCCTCATCCCCCTTAAGGAAAGAAGCGTCGAGCCTGCACTGCTGCTTTTCACCATCAGAGGGCAGTGTGGGCGCGAGTGCCTGGGAAGGAGGAGGAAAGATGCTTAGCACTAAGGGAGTGGAAGTGTCTTGCAGTGTTTGCACTTAAAGCATCTCGGTAGCTAGATATTGCATTGGTACAAATGATACGTTTTTGTCTAAATTTTGTGCCAATCCAAAAAGGCAAGAAGTCTGACCTTAATCCATTTGGCATGGCTACCTATTTCACCACAAGCCAGGACTTTATTAGGAAAATGAAGAGAATGGCAAGAATAAGTTTAGATCGTCATTTCCCCCCCACTTTTTTTTCTACTTGTAGAATAAATTCTGAAAGAACACGGTGTCGGCTGGAATGGTGCTCTGCTTCCTTCCCTATTATTCTAAAATAGATGTGCTTCTCACACGCATGGGTAGACCATTTACCCCTGATCTGTATCTCAGGGACAAA
Organism: Eptesicus fuscus; assembly: GCF_027574615.1. Lineage (NCBI taxonomy): Eukaryota > Metazoa > Chordata > Mammalia > Chiroptera > Vespertilionidae > Eptesicus > Eptesicus fuscus. The sequence goes on from NC_072476.1 coordinate 76,512,089, forward strand.
TCTGGCTTATTAGCACCATTATTTGTAAACTGCTAACCTGGTTCCCTGTGCTGTTGTAATGCTGTCTTGATGGGTTGCTGTGAAAATGTGAAGATGTCTGTCAGGCAGGAAAAAATTATGTAAAAATGATGTGGGTATAGAAAATGGGATCGACAAAATGTAATAAACTCCTCCTGGGCTGAAGAGCAGAGCTGCATATGTAATGAAGTACTTTGGGATTACGTCACCTTTTATATAACATCTGGCGATGACTTTTATTTCAGAGCTAATTTGAAGAAGCCAGGCGCTTTTCTTTCCCCCTCCCCAAGACTGCCTTTATCTGAAAGAAGAAAGAAAGAACTGTTACATTTTGCATGCAAAGAAAGCCCGAGTGGCTAGATTACTCCCTCAGGGCAATGGAAAACAGAAAAAGAAATTGAAAAAGGTCAGGCAAACACGGCAGAAGGAATGAAGAGGGATGTGTGATTCTTAGTGAAATTGGACCGTCTAAGCAACCAGACAGGTAACCTGGGTGGCTTTACCCTTCTCCTTTCTCTCCCCTGCCTCTGTAGACCTGGCCCAATGATGCTCTGGAAGGCATTTTCCCCTAAATATTTTATCTGAAACAAGAGACTGAGACAATTACTGAAAAATTGGAAACATTCTAAATTTTCTTCCTTTCCTTTCCCTCAATCTGGCACCTCCCCCTCGCCCCCCAATTATATTCACACTTGGTTATCTATCACGACAGATTTTTCAGGTGGTCAACTCGCCATTTTAATTTGTCTACATGGACAATGGGGAGAGGCCTCCAATGACATTGACCGGTACTTCACTTTCAAGGCAGGAACCAGGAGCGGGGAAGACCCTCTTTGCACCTCCTCTTTTCCCATTGTCACAGGTTCTCTGCCCAAGCTCACCTCTGTACATGCTGGACCTCGCTACCCTGTGTTTGCCAGACTCATCATGTTATTTGAAAGTTTCCCAGTCTTGCCTCAAGCCTGGAAATGCCTTTTCTTGAATTTCAAGGCCATGCCTACAATTCAGAAGAGGCGGTGTCTTACTTTTGTACCGAATGGGTTCCCAACCACATGTTTGAAAGTTAGTTGGATGTTTGAAAATGGAACAATAGCTTTGCATGTTGTAAGGAAGAATTTGTTCTCAGGGAGCCAAAGTATATGATGATATCTCTAATTATGGTTTCTGATAGTGACACCTCCCTCTGTGTGGGTGAGAACAGGCACATGGGCCAGAGTGGGTGGCAACTGCCAGTCATATGGGCTGGGGATGTTGACCCAGGAATCTCTCCTCCCAAGGCTTAGCTTTTCTTTCCTTGGCCCACCCTGAAAGGGCAAGGCTGGAGTAAGAGGGTCTGGTTCTCATCCCACCTCCAAGAATGACCACATGTGACCCCCACAAGGTGGTAGACATGAGGTTGCTAGATGTGGGTTTGCTGGAGCATTAGAGGGATGGGGCAGGTCAAAGGACACTGCCAGGGATGGTGGACCTGTGTGAGCTGGCAAACTCCAGGCGTGGTGGTCTATGATTTCTGGAGTCCTCGGTGGCAGGGGTTGACCTTTCAACTTAGCCATGTAGACTCATCTCTAGCCCTGTGGGGAAGAGATTCTTCTATTGTTTCAACTTGGACCCGGCCCTTCCTCCTAACAGCTGTGGCTGCCTGGCATGAGATGGTTCTGTCACTATTCTAGGCAATGTAGGAAAGACTGAATTTTGAGTATGAAAGATTTGAAGATGTCAGTGTTTAATACAGGGATACCTTGGAGATATTGCAGGTTTGTTTCCAGACCACTGCAATAAAGTGAGTTGTAATCTTTTTTGCTAGTGGAGGGTCTTGCCTTCAATTGGAAAAATAAAAAAGCAATGTCTGTGAAGTGTAGTAAAACAATAGTGTGGTATCTTTGTTATGTATTGCTGCATAACATACTACCCCAAAACTTGCTGTCTTAAAATAACAACATTGAAAACAACAACATTTAATTATGTTTCATAATTTTGTGGGTCAGGAATTTAGGCAGTGCTTGGCTGGGTGATTCTTCTGCTCCACATGGCATTGACTGGGTACTCTTCAGTTGGCGGCTGGTATGGTCTGAAGGTCCATGATGGTTTCACCCACATGCTTGATGTCTTGACAGAAATGGCTTTGGGCCCCTTTCCCTTTCCATGTGGTCTTAAGGCATCTCTCCACATGCTCTCTTTTGGAGGACAGTTAGATTTTTGCATAGTGCTTTGTTTAGGACTCAGGAGAACAAGGAGGAAGCTGCCAGTTCTCTTAAAGATTGGACTTGGAATTGGCATGGCACCAATTATGCCATAGTCCATTAGTCAAAGCAGTCACAGAACAGTCCAGAAACAAGGAGGATGGAAACAGATCCCACCTCCCAAGGAGAGGAGTGTCAAAGAATGTGTGGCCATCTCTGATCTACCACATGGGGGTTACATACTAGTAAATGTAGACTGTGTGAAAGTGGAGCAACAAAGAGGATATGAGGGGGAAAGACATTCCTAACTAGGAATCAAAGTTTTCCCAAGGGAAATGGTTTCATTGGGAGGCCTAAGTTACCTGAGAAAAAGGTACTTCTGCTAAACCAGGGCAGTATGGAGATTTGTGTTCCCTTTTGTGCTTTTGGTTCAAAATAAAACTCTGGTTAAAGTGCTTAGGAACACTGATGGTAGGTGCACTGGAAAAACATCAGTGGTTAATGTCTGTAGGACACTTTGGAGATGATATCGGCAAGTTTCCAAAGGAAGAGTTGGGAACATTTCTGTTTCTCCACTGTGTCACACAGCTTTGCCAATAACTAAATAAGCAATGGATTTTGCAGGTTTTGAAAATGTTTCAAATTTTTCTTCTGATGTAGAGAAGAGGAGGGGAAAGAGAGGATTGTTTTTTTTTTTTTTAGTCTAATTTAATTTTCTTTGTCTGTAAGTTCAATACAAGATCCCAGCAAAAGCTTTGTAAAAAATGATAGCAGCAGTATGTTTCTCTTTATTGTAGACATGATATAATATTGGCAGATTCATGAGGTCCCCTTTTAGACACTAATTTAATGTAACTAATTAGCTTTTGAAAACATAATATGTGCACATAGTACAAATTTTAAGGGAACAAAGGACATATAAATAAAGATCTCCCCCACATTCTTATCCCTGAGTCCTCCATGTCCCTTCCTCAGAGGCAGTCATTTTGTTTGTTTGTTTGTATATACTTCCAGACAAATTCTTTGCATATCCAAATCCCCCCCCAACATCTGTGTGTGATTATAGGATATATAATTAAATATCTCCCCCCACAAATAGAAGCATGCTGTATACTGTTTTATACCTTGCTTTTCTTCATAAAACAATATATTGGAAATTGTTCCATATTAGTAGATACATGTCAATTTCTTCTTTCCCAAGAGTTACATTATATTCTGTTGCATGAATGTAGTATCATCTTTTTTTAATTAAAAAATTTTTAAATATATTTTTATTGATTTCAGAGAAGAAGGGAGAGGGAAAGAGAGAGAAAAACATTAATGATGAGAGAATCATTGATTGGCTGCCTCTTGCACAATGGGGGATTGAGCCTGCAACGCCGGCATATGCTTTGACCAGGAATCAAACTGTGACCTCCTGATTCATAGATCAACGCTCAACTACTGAGCCACCACAGCTGGGCTTACTTTTTTTTTTAAATAAATCAGTCTCTTGTTGATGGGTATTTAGGTTGTTTCCAATCTTCTATTATAAGCAACACTGCAATGAATAGTCTTGGACATGCAATAATAGTTGTGTATATGTGAGACTACATGTAGAAATATAATTGCAGGGTTGAGAGCTATGAATATTGTAATTTTGATATTGATTACCAAATTATCTTCCATAGAGGTTCTATTTGTTTACATTTCTCTACCCAGCTTTCATTTTTAGGTTCTGGGGATTGTCAGTGGAGTTTGTTCTGAGAAGGTCATACACAGAAAAAAAACTTTAAGATTGAACAAGGAAAGATTGCCATTTGTATCTTTATATCAGCATCATTTTATGAGATTTCTAAGTAGTTTATCAAATATTTTAGCAAAATAGACCATGTGTCAGGCAGTCCTCCCTGCTAGGAAACCTGCCACATGGAGGAATGGGAAGATTGGATACAGAGTGAGAAGAATGTTTTCAATCTGACATCACTAGTGCTCACTGTGGGATCCTGATTAAGCCAATTATCCTTTTTTATGACCTCAGTTTTTGTTTCTTTAAAAAAATATTTTTATTGACTTCAGAGAGAGGAAGGGAGAGATAGAGTGAGATAGAAACATCAATGATGAGAGAGAATTATCAATTGGCTGCCTCTTACACAGCCCCTACTGGGGATCGAGCCTGAAACCCAGGCAGGTGCCCTGACTGGGAATGGAACTGTTCATGGGTCAATGCTCAACCACTGAGCCACACTGCCAGGTTCAGTTTTCTTATTTGTCAAATGACTACTTGTCAAAGGATCTCAGAAGAATCCTTGGATCCAAAATTGATTCTCTGGAACTCCCTTCACTTTTTATAATGTAATAAAAACTTCTGTACAGGAACAGCTACATAATTTCCAAGACCACATGCAAAATAAAAATATAGGGCCCCTTGTTCAAAAATGATTAAGAATGCCAAGATGGCTACAGTGGCGTATTAAGCTAAGTGTGGGCCCTTCTAAGTGCAGGGACCCTGTGCAACTGCACAGGCCATAAGCCCATGAGGCTGGTCCTGTGCCGATGAAGATTATTGCCTCCAATCAATGGTGTATTTCTACTTAAGTATTTAGTGGCAGTTTGATATACATGTGTGCTTGAGACACCGACTGTCCTTTTCTAAGGAAAGCTGCCTTTGTCCACAGCACCTTGATAAAGGAAGTTGCCCTAACCTGTACCTTGTGCACTGGGCGTCTGCTGATTGGACTAGAGGTACACACCTGACTGGAGGGCAGTCAGTTCATAGGCAGGTGAGTAGCTTGTAGGATGACCTGACAGGAAAAGCTCTGACCAATGGAAGTTAAGTAATTAATTGGTAAACAGACTATTTCTGGAATTTGAACTGAGAAACATGGAGAAGGTCAGCCAGCCAGTTTGGGGCTTAGGGGATGGTATGAGTGGAAGTGGATAGGTAGAGAAAAGAGAATCCACACATATTCCCTGTGTAACTAAACAGTGAACCCTCATGACTTGATATAGCTAAGTAAAATTATTTCTGTTCTTTGCAACCCAAAGAACATAATTAACCCAAGGTTATGCTAGACTAGAGCATAGCTTTAGCCTATTAATGCTTAAGCCATCTAGGGAATGTGGCTTAAATACAATGAGAAGTATGAAAATAGAAAAATAGTTTCAAAACCTCGTTTTCTCCTTCAACTGCCAGCTACTGCACTGGAATCAGCTGGAGAGTAGTCTGTGCTGGCCAGGTGAGAGGTGATCTGAGCTCATTGAGTGCCGCCCTTCTGTCTTTCTTGCTTCTTGGCCAACTTTCTTATATATCCCTGGGACTGCTTTTTTTTTTTTTTTTTTTTTAACTTCTCCTCCTAAGTTATTTTTGACATCTTGTTCTACTTCCAGTGGAGTAGCCCTAGGAAAAATGTAGCTGTCAATTGTGCAAAAAGACATGTATTTTCTTGGTATATGTCTTTTTCCTTTCTGTTGGACTGTGCTAATGGATCCCTGGAGTCTGCAGCAGGCTGAGGCAGGAGCTGCACTAAATGACCTCTCCAACCTTTGGCAGGTTAGCCATGCTAAGAAAAGGATTCCAATATAGTCATTTCCCAACCCCTAATTATAGAATGTCTATATAATTGTTCAATGCTTTTCCTGTTCCTTCATGGTTCAATAGAGGCGAGTTTGTTGGTCTTCAAATGCATACCCAACTAATTTGGTCAGGAATGTCACATAACTTATCATTGACAGTAATTTGCTTTCTAGGATGCATTAAAATCTGTGGCGTGTGAGCACGTTACTTATAATAGCACCTACTGCACAGAGTGGCCAATTTAAATGAGGCATGCATAGAGCTGCACTTTGCAAATGGACCCCGATGCATAGGAATCACTCTGTAGCCTGCACACCCTGGGTAAACAAGACATAGACTCAGAGGGCTCATCTTCCTCACAGGTGCCTCTCGGCAGTGCAGGGTTTAGCTCTGTTTAGGGGTAGACTAGGAAAACCAATCATCCAATTGGCATTATTGTGGAGAAAGGGACATTTATGTTAATGCACTGCCTCTAATGTCCTGCCCTGCAAAGGCTTCGGTCCAGGAGGGGAAACAGCCTAGAGTTCTATGTTCTTTTTTGCTTGGGCCATCAGCTGCACTTTGCCACACCCTGCGGGTACTGGTATTTCGGAGAGCACCTGAACAGCAGTGCGGGACTGGCTTGAGCCTGTGGGCTGTCTGGGGTGATTGCTATGGGAATGTGCTAGAGCCATAGGTGGGTACCAGTTTTGTACGTAGGAAAGGAAAAATGAACCTTGTAGTATTTCCAGGTTCAGATTTTGCTGTAAACTCCAGGAACCTAAGCCTTTCCATGTCTATGTCTTCTCCTCATAAATGGAAATGCTAAGCATCGATGTTGCCCTTAATGCCAAGAAATAACCCTCACGTACATTATTGCAATACTTTTTGCTTATATGAAATATACCTAGGTTTTTGAAGATAAAGTTTTAAGTCAGATTTTATCAGAAGAGTTAATATCGGGGAAAATATGGCTGGTTGAAAAGTAGTTCAGGAAGATCTATCTATCTGTCTGTCTATCAATCATCTATCTATGAATCAACATTAGAAAATTTATTAAGAGGCCACAGTGTTAACAGGAGGATGACATTTATTTAGGCACTTAAAGCATTGTCGGTAAAATGTCTCTCCAGAATCACAAACTCAACGCTGGTAATTGGAGGTGGGAGGGAAAGAACTCTTATGGATTAGAACCTGGTTATCCTGAGGAAATCCAGAGGGGAAATTAATAGCTTATTTCTGGGATGCAGACGGATTAATGGCAGATTACTGCAGTGCTCTCTACCAGAAGCAATTTGGTTTATTTTATCATTTCTATTTCCCATTTGGTTATGAGAACACTCCCAGCTTACATATTTCACAGCCCACACATAAGTTCTGAAAGCAGTGTCATTTAACTTACAACTGAATACAGACCTGTCAGTGAACATTACCAATTTATACAGAGTCATGGTTTCCGCTGCAAGTCCTCAAAGAGAACAAAATAAATGGCATAAACAGAACACGGGGTCAGTGTCTCCTGTTTCTATGTGATACTGCCATGACTTGCAGTTGGTAAGTAACGCTACTCCCCACCTCCAGGACACAGGGCCATGATAGGCGTCCACAGGACCCGCTGGCTCTGGTGTGGACTAGGAGAAAGTATACAATTTGTGGATTAAATGAAATGGCAGTGAACAGTAGAAATTAGGCAAAATTGTGAGACATTCCAGAGTTCAGAAGGAGTGAGGGATTTGGGCAATAAGATGGAACATTCTCGGAGAAACCAAGATGGCGGCATAGGTTAAACACCTAACCTGCAGCCGGGCACAACAATTTCAAAAATACAACTAGAGGTCAGAACGGACATCGTCCAGAACCACAGGAAAGTTGGTGGACTGAAATGCCCACAGCTGGGGGGAAGGAGAAGGCCACGGGGACAGTCGGGGAAGCCGTAAAAGCCTGAGGTATGGAGAAACGGGCGGAGACACGAGCACACCCGCCTGCGGGGAGGATGGAACCGGAGAGGAGGGGGCGGCTGATGACCTGGCCGGCGTTCACTGGCAGGAAGGAGATAAAGGCTCCGGAGTGCGCTGAGCACTGGCTCCGATTGCACTGAACCCCATTCCGGGCGAAACCCTGGGAAACTCACTCACTTTCGCAACTCCGCCGCCCCCGCAGGCCGCCCGGCCCGGGACGCGGGGGACGCCGCCGCCGCGGCGGCGCCCGGAGCCCGGCGGCCTCCCAGCACCCGTCCCCGCTGCGCAGCCCCCGCGCGCCTGGTGCCGCGGGCCGCGCGCCCCGCACACCGGACGGAGGCCCGGGCGCCTTCTCCGTGCACCTCCCGGCGGCGCTAGACTTCAGTAGAGTTGACTGAATTCAAGGGATTAAGAAGTATAAATTGGGGGGACGCCGCGGCGGCGATGTCCGGAACACGGCGATGTCGGTGCCTGGAGCTCGGCGGCCGCCCAGCGCCCGTCCCAGCCGCGCGGCCCTCGCGCGCCTGGTTCCGCGGGACGCGCACACCGCGCACCGGACGGAGGCCCGGGCGCACCTCCCGGCGGCGCTAGACTTCAGTAGAGTTGACTGAAATGAAGGGAATAAGAAGTACAAATCGGGAAGTTTGAAAAAGATGGCGGCGGAGGTTAAAGGCTGTTCTGTTGCCTCGCACCCAGCGAAATCGGAGGGGATGAGGTGTGGAGGTGCGTGGGTCTGGCTGGTGGCGGGGGAAAGGGGCTTTTGTTCCAAACCTAAGGGAGATTAGCTCTCCATCACCCTGAAACCCATCTTCTGGCGAACCCCGGGAGACCCAGATGCCTGCGGGGAGAGGCGGGACTCTTGCAGAGGTGCGCCCAGCAATCAGTGTTTGCTGCGCTGGAGTGCGGAACGAAGGGACTTAGATACGTGGAAGGCAGAAGGACCAGACTCACAGCCATCGCGGCTCGCCGCACCATGGCCTGTTGGCGCCCTGAGACCCCGCCCCCCCCTGGGACCCGCCCCGCAAGTTTTGAAGACCAGCCCCGCAAGTCTTGCAGGCACACCTGCGCCCCAAGCAACGGCTTATGCATGTGGGTGGACTGCCCTCTGGCAGCGGACCAGATGATCTGCTGTTCTAGTCGGACTGCTCCAGGGCCACTCAGACAGGAGGAAGAAACTACAGTTTTTGCTGTAATCCTTGCTGAGTGCCTAAGGCAGTAGCTGATCTACACCCCATTGGAGACCCAGAAACGAGGGCATCTAGTGGTCTGTGGGAGATGACACCAGATTTCAACCATGTGCATAAGGGACACATTCAACGGGAATATTCAGTGAGCGCCAAAGCTTTGCTGCACCAAGACCCGGCCCATAAACGTGTCTCCTGCACAGCAACTCTTCCTTTATAGACAAAGAGAGCCCCCCAATGACACCAACAACAATCAAGACTTAACTATACAAAGGAGGACCAAGATGGAGGCATAGGGCAGAAGCCTGATTGTTGCCTACCACAACAACTTTGAGACTACGACAAGAGAGCAGAGCAGACACCATCCAAGACCACCATAGGGCTGGCTGAGTAGATGCTCTACAACTAGAATAAAAGAGGGGTATGTGGGATGATGCTGATGCCGGTGACCCAAAGACCACACTTTAAGAACTACAGCTCAGGCGACACAAAAGAACTATGGCTCAGGCGATACAACAGCGGCCTGGAACGTGCTCGGCGCAGTTCCCCCGGCGGTCTCCGGCTGAGGGGACGGCTCCACTGGCAGCCAAGCACGGACAGACGAGCCCCTATGAGACATGGGGTGGGAGACTCCGCGCTTGCTGACCTCTGAGTCCGTCAAGAATCTCAACGCCCCGGAAGCGGCCAGGTGCGCATGCTCGGCGACCGGCCACCGATGCAGACCCAAGGGCCGACGCAGCGACGCCAGACTGGCCCACCGCCATGCACCGGGTGCACCGGAGCTTCGCCGAGCCGCCGCCCGACGAGTTCTGCAGCAGTCATACTGGAGCTCTGGAAGGATGGCCAGGGGAATTGCTGAGGGGGGATTGACCGGCAGGAATTGGGATCGGGAAGACGGGGCCCCGCTGAGACCCGGGTGCGGGCGGGGTTGCGCGCCTCTGGGCTCGGGTGTGGTCACACGCCTCTGGGTATAAGTGAGGCCTCACGTCCCTGGGGCTAGGTGAGGCCACATGCCCCTGGGTCCAGGTGAGGCCGGACTCCGGGTCCGGGTGAGGCCAAGTGCCCCTGGACCCGGATGACGCTGGATCCCGTGCCCGGGCGAGGCCAAGCGCCCCTGGGTCTGGGAGAGCCCACACACCCCTGGGTCCAGGCGAGACCATGTGTCCCTGGATCCGGGTGAGGCCGCGTGCACCTAGGCCCGGGTGAGGCCACGTGCCCCTGGGACTGGGAGAGGCCAAGCGTCCCTGGGTCTGGGCGAGACCATGCATCCCTGGATTCAGATGAGGCCTCGTGCACCTAGGCCCGGGTGAGCCCAAGTGGCCCTGGGTCTGGGAGAGGCCAAGCGTCCCTGGGTCCGGGTGAGACCATGCGTCCCTGGATCCGGGTGAGGCCTCGTGCACCTAGACCCGGGTGAGCCCAAGTGGCCCTGGGTCTGGGAGAGGCCAAGCGTCCCTGGGTCCGGGTGAGACCATGCGTCCCTGGATCCGGATGAGGCCTCGTGCACCTAGGCCCGGGTGAGCCCAAGTGGCCCTGGGTCTGGGAGAGGCCAAGCGTCCCTGGGTCCGGGTGAGACCAAGTGTCCCAGGATCAGGGTGAGGCCTCGTGCACCTAGGCCCGGGTGAGCCCAAGTGGCCCTGGGTCGGGGAGAGGCCAAGCGTCCCTGGGTCCGGGTGAGACCATGTGTACCTGGATCCGGGTGAGGCCTCGTGCACCTAGGCCCGGGTGAGCCCAAGTGGCCCTGGGTCTGGGAGAGGCCAAGCATCCCTGGGTCCGGGTGAGACCATGTGTCCCTGGATCCGGGTGAGGCCTCGTGCACCTAGGCCCGGGTGAGCCCAAGTGGCCCTGGGTCGGGGAGAGGCCAAGCGTCCCTGGGTCCGGGTGAGACCATGTGTCCCTGGATCCGGGTGAGGCCTCGTGCACCTAGGCCCGGGTGAGCCCAAGTGGCCCTGGGTCTGGGAGAGGCCAAGCATCCCTGGGTCCGGGTGAGACCATGTGTCCCTGGATCCGGGTGAGGCCTCGTGCACCTAGGCCCGGGTGAGCCCAAGTGGCCCTGGGTCTGGGAGAGGCCAAGCGTCCCTGGGTCCGGGTGAGACCATGCGTCCCTGGATCCGGGTGAGGCCTCGTGCACCTAGGCCCGGGTGAGCCCAAGTGGCCCAGGGTCTGGGAGTGGCCAAACGTTCCTGGGTCTGGGTGAGACCATGTGTCCCTGGATCCGGGTGAGGCCTCGTGCACCTAGGCCCGGGTGAGCCCAAGTGGCCCTGGGTCGGGGAGAGGCCAAGGGTCCCTACGTCCGGGTGAGACCATGTGTCCCTGGATCCGGGTGAGGCCTCGTGCACCTAGGCCCGGGTGAGCCCAAGTGGCCCTGGGTCTGGGAGAGGCCAAGCATCCCTGGGTCCGGGTGAGACCATGTGTCCGTGGATCCGGGTGAGGCCTCGTGCACCTAGGCCCGGGTGAGCCCAAGTGGCCCTGGGTCTGGGAGAGGCCAAGCATCCCTGGGTCCGGGTGAGACCATGTGTCCCTGGATCCGGGTGAGGCCTCGTGCACCTAGGCCCGGGTGAGCCCAAGTGGCCCTGGGTCTGGGAGAGGCCAAGCGTCCCTGGGTCCGGGTGAGACCATGCGTCCCTGGATCCGGGTGAGGCCTCGTGCACCTAGGCCCGGGTGAGCCCAAGTGGCCCTGGGTCTGGGAGAGGCCAAGCGTCCCTGGGTCCGGGTGAGACCATGTGTCCCTGGATCCGGATGAGGCCTCGTGCACCTAGGCCCGGGTGAGCCCAAGTGGCCCTGGGTCTGGGAGAGGCCAAGCGTCCCTGGGTCCGGGTGAGACCATGCGTCCCTGGATCCGGATGAGGCCTCGTGCACCTAGGCCCGGGTGAGCCCAAGTGGCCCTGGGTCTGGGAGAGGCCAAGCGTCCCTGGGTCCGGGTGAGACCAAGTGTCCCAGGATCCGGGTGAGGCCACGTGCACCTAGGCCCGGGTGAGCCCAAGTGGCCCTGGGTCGGGGAGAGGCCAAGCGTCCCTGGGTCCGGGTGAGACCATGTGTACCTGGATCCGGGTGAGGCCTCGTGCACCTAGGCCCGGGTGAGCCCAAGTGGCCCTGGGTCTGGGAGAGGCCAAGCATCCCTGGGTCCGGGTGAGACCATGTGTCCCTGGATCCGGGTGAGGCCTCGTGCACCTAGGCCCGGGTGAGCCCAAGTGGCCCTGGGTCGGGGAGAGGCCAAGCGTCCCTGGGTCCGGGTGAGACCATGTGTCCCTGGATCCGGGTGAGGCCTCGTGCACCTAGGCCCGGGTGAGCCCAAGTGGCCCTGGGTCTGGGAGAGGCCAAGCATCCCTGGGTCCGGGTGAGACCATGTGTCCCTGGATCCGGGTGAGGCCTCGTGCACCTAGGCCCGGGTGAGCCCAAGTGGCCCTGGGTCTGGGAGAGGCCAAGCGTCCCTGGGTCCGGGTGAGACCATGCGTCCCTGGATCCGGGTGAGGCCTCGTGCACCTAGGCCCGGGTGAGCCCAAGTGGCCCAGGGTCTGGGAGTGGCCAAACCTTCCTGGGTCTGGGTGAGACCATGTGTCCCTGGATCCGGGTGAGGCCTCGTGCACCTAGGCCCGGGTGAGCCCAAGTGGCCCTGGGTCGGGGAGAGGCCAAGCGTCCCTACGTCCGGGTGAGACCATGTGTCCCTGGATCCGGGTGAGGCCTCGTGCACCTAGGCCCGGGTGAGCCCAAGTGGCCCTGGGTCTGGGAGAGGCCAAGCATCCCTGGGTCCGGGTGAGACCATGTGTCCGTGGATCCGGGTGAGGCCTCGTGCACCTAGGCCCGGGTGAGCCCAAGTGGCCCTGGGTCTGGGAGAGGCCAAGCATCCCTGGGTCCGGGTGAGACCATGTGTCCCTGGATCCGGGTGAGGCCTCGTGCACCTAGGCCCGGGTGAGCCCAAGTGGCCCTGGGTCTGGGAGAGGCCAAGCGTCCCTGGGTCCGGGTGAGACCATGCGTCCCTGGATCCGGGTGAGGCCTCGTGCACCTAGGCCCGGGTGAGGCCACGTGCCCCTGGGTCTGGGAGAGGCCAAGCGTCCCTGGGTCCGGGAGAGACCATGTGTCCCTGGATCCAGGTGAGGCCTTGTGCAACTAAGCCCGGGTGAGGCCACGTGCCCCTGGGTCTGGGAGAGGCCAAGCGTCCCTGGGTACGGGTGAAGCCAGATCCTGGGTCCGGGTGAGGCCGTGCGCCCCTGGATCCATCCGGGTGTGGCTGGGTCCCAGGCCCGGGTGAGACCACGCGCCCCTTGTGTATGGGTGAGGCCACGTGCCCCTTAGTCCAGGTGACGCCGTGCCCCTGGGTTCGGCCGAGACCAAACCAGAGGGAGTCGGACCTCCATTACCATCATTTGTCCACCATCCAGAGCTGAGGGGTCAGTGCTGACATGTACACATAAGGAACTACTGGACATTGAAATTGGGTCTCAAAAGAACTGTTGGTCCAGGGGGAAGCTCGCTACAGATTGATTCATTTGCCTGTCAGCATAAATATTATTGCTCGTGTCACATTCAGTTCTTATTAGTATATATCTAGTGACATTTGATCTCGTTCATCTAGAGGAAATGATGAACAACATAGACTGAGGAACAAGAACAGAACCAGAAGTAAGGAGGCATCAATCGGACTATCGGGCCTCAGAGGGAGGATAGGGGAGGGTAGGGGGAGGGTGGGGGGGAGGGGGAGAGTTCAACCAAAGGACCTGTATGCATGCATATAAGCCTATCCAACGGTTAAGTTCAACAGGGGATTGGGGCATGCGTGGGGAGAGGGGTGGGATGGGAATGGGGGGATGAGGACAAATATGTGACACCTTAATCAATAAAGAAATTAAAAAAAAAAAAAAAATAAGATGGAACATTCTCTTAAAAGTTTGCCACACTTTCATTTATCCTAGTTGTAAAGTATTCAAACAATCTAGAAGAATATAGAATAAACCTGAGGCCTGATGCACAAAATTCGTGCAAGGGGCTCGGCCCTCACAGCCGCTTTGGCTTGCCTCGGCCCTTGCAGCCCCGGCTTCGACCAGGAGGTCGTCCAGAAGGTGGTTCGGCTGTCCAGTCTAATTAGCATATTATTCTTTTATTATTATAGAAGGTAAACATCTCATCTTCTCATCCCTCCTGAATTTTCTTCCCTTACCAGAGGTAACCATTATTAGGTATTTTCATGATATGCAGACTTTTTACGTCCAAGTATATGTATGTACTCAAGTGTGCAGGTTTTTTAAAAAAGTAAATGGGATATTTTATACATACAGATTGTCTTGTCATTAAGCAATATGTCTTAGGCCAATTGCATTCTTTTAAAAAGATCTTTAATGTTGAAAGTATTACATATGTCCCTTTTTTCCTCCATTGACCCCTTCTAGCCTGGCCCCACTCCCCACTCCAGGCCTTCACCACCCTATTGTTTGTGTCCATGGTCATGCATATACGCACGCATACAAGTTCTTTGATTGATCTCTTCCCATCCATCCACCTCTGCCTTCCCTCTGAGATTCACATTCTTTTTGTTTTTTAAAGATTTTTTTATTGATTTTTAGAGGGAGAGGGCAGGAGAGAAACACCGATGTGAGAGTGGAACATCAATTAGCTGCCTCCTGTATGCTCCCCGACTGGGAACTGAACCCCCAACCTGGACATGTGCTCCTGACTGAGCATCTAACCAGCAATCCTTCCATGCAAGGGATGATGCCCAACCATCTGAGCCACATGCCCAGGGCCCAGCTGTATTCTTTTATATTATAATATGGCTCTCCTTTAGGTGGGCATTAGGCTTCTTTTTTTTTTTTTTAATTTAATTAATTAATTTATTTATTTATTATTTTTAAAAATTTCTTTATTGATTAAGGTGTCACATATTTGTCCTCATCCCCCCATTCCCATCCCACACCCCATTAGGCTTCTTTATGATAAACAATACTGCAGTGAATATCCTTGTTTATGCTTCTTTGTGCACAGGTACAAATATTTCTCTAGAATAAAGATTTACCAGTGGAATTTCTGGGTAGAACTATATGGATATTTATAGACAGATGTTGCCAAATTGCCTTCCTACCAGTGTATGAGGGTATCCATTTTTCTCATATCCTTTATAACTCTGGATATTATCAATCTTGTTAATATTTGCCAATGTGGTAGACGAAGTATGATTTAGTTGTTTTAATTTATATTTCCTTGATTAGTAAAGGTTGAGCATTTTTTCTATATTAATTGGCAATTTGCTCTTCTTGTCCATTGCACATTTTTTCCCTATGTGTTGTTTGTTTTATTGACTATAGTCACTTCTTAGGTATTTTATGGATATAAATGGCATGGATTATATATATTTCACATATTTTATGTACTTTGACACTTGTCTTTTCCTATATCCATGGTGTTTTACTTTACCCAGAACTTTATGAAGTTGAATCTGTTAGTCCTTTCCTTTATGGTTTAATAATTTTATACCTGTTCCAAGATTATACCTGTTCCCTCATACTCTGTAGTTTAAAAAATGATTTGGCCCTTTAATGACTCTGATATATAGTTTCGTGTAATAGGTGAGGTAGGGAAACTTTTCTTTTTTTTCTGAAACAAATTCTCATTCTAGACATTCCCACCACCTCTGATCCACCTCACATGTTTCTCTATGACATCTTGGATTTATGGATTCTTTGGATGTCTGTAGAGATATACCCTGAAATTGTATACTGAATTTTGTGTGATATATGAACAGCTGTGAAAGATTCTGGACATACTAGGAAGGTAAAATAGACTGGAATTATTTGTTGAGCTATTGAATATGGAGATTAGTGGGAAGAAGTCAGGGATAATAGCTAGATTTTTGGCTTGGGTGATGGGTTGGTTGGTGGAGTCATTGCTGAACTAGGAGATGTAGACTGAGTACCAAATTTTAAGGAAAAGCTGAGTTTTACTCTGTACATTTGCAACACTGCATATTGATATAGAGACAGAAGTGAATGTGATCACCCTAAGTGAGAGTACAGACAGAGCAAAGATCTAGAGAATACCAAGGTTTTAGGTGTTTTTGGAGAAAAGGGACAGTTATAAGGTTGAGAAAAAGAGATATGAGAAAAGTCAAGGGGAAATATCCCAATAGCCATGGGAGGAGAGAGTTTCAAGAAGGAAGAAGTGGTCAATAGGGTGAAATACTGCAGAGAAATCAATTGAGATAAAGACAGAAAAGGGCCCACTGAGTAAGCAATCAAGATCATTGGTGACCTCTCAAGACCACTTTCTGGGGAGCAATAGGAGTAGATGCTTATGGGAGACAAGATGCGATAGTGAGGAATGGGGTTGGAAGAATAAATGGAAGGTGAGGTGATAAAGGTAGTAGATGTAGCTAAGTCTTGCCCAAAGCTTTGCTGTGAAGGTTTGATGGTAGCTGAAAAAGATGTGTGGAAAAACTTCTATATTTTTCACACAGTGGAGTGATATTGTAAGGATATAAAGAGCTAATGAACTCAGTTATCTGGTAGATATATTCTATTCTTAAAGGATTTGATGGTGAACTTAATAAAGATTTTCTTTGACTTATATTCGGGATGTTAAAAAAGTATTTAACAGCTGAATTGGCTTGGTCACTGACCAATCAAAATAGAAGCTATAACCTGTCACAACAGATGCTGACTATAAGCCATTGGTAGGGCTGTACTAATGTCTAATAGTCCTGTTCCTATGGGCTGTCTGGCTCTATGTATAGATGTTTCTCTGAGAAATACTTTGGTTAAAAGTACTGAATCTCAAGATTGGATTAGCAGAACTTCCAGGGCCCCCAAAGGACCAGATCACAGAGGTTATAACTAGCATTGCAATATGTATTCAAACTCATCTGCTAAGTTTGATTGAAGGTTACATTTGTAATCAAGAGCCTTGGGGGCAAAAAGGGCAGAAAAGTGAACAGGAACACTGAAAAATTGTGTTTTTCTCCCCCTAAAACCTAAAATTAACAGTAAGTGACAAGTTGTGGAGGAACAACAAAATGAAGGTAACACATTCCAAGTAAGAGTTGTAAGGGCAAGAACGATTTTCATTTCAAATTGTAATTTTACTTTGAGCTGTAAGGTTAGGAACGAAATGGATTTTTCTAATAGCAGAGCACATGTGATAGGGAAATTTTCTGTTTCCACTGATGTTCCCTCAGTGACCAGTGCTAGCGTTGGAATGAAGATATGAATTAGTGTTTTTTGTATGTGTACTCTGTGTTTTTATGATAGGATGGAGGTTCGGGGGGCAGAGAGAGGCCTATAACTTAAACTATACGCACTTTATCATTTTAGCTCTACTCCTTCTCATTTTTTTCCCCGGTTGGTAAATGTACAATCTTGCATCATCCCAGGAAATAATTTTTCCAAATAGAAACTGAAGCTTATTTTTTTCTTTGACAAATGTCACATAGATAAACCTCTCACCATAATTGGCTCTCTTTCAGAGGTTTTCATGTGGAATATTTATAGTGAAATGTAAGTGTGTCTAGTATATAAACAGAGTTAATCACAGCTATTATACTCACTTTTACACTTCTCAGAGATTGCTTGGAATGTCACATCTCGATAAGCTTTAAGAAAATTGGAATTTAAAAGTTTGTTTTTAAAAGAAGGCAGAAAAAAATGAGAGCTCCGAGGGGTGGATAAAGTAGTTAATGTTCTTTTGGTAGGTAGAGTCAATAATATTATCTTTTTTGAGTAAAGAGAAAGAAAAACTATGTTTGCTTACCTGAATTTTATGTCTGTTGTCATTGTTTCTTGGCCGAGGTTTTGTTGTGTGTTGCAGTTGACTAGATAAAATAAATCAGAAACAGGCTCGATTGCTGCCATCTCTTAGATAGGCTAGAAAAATGTTCTTACCAAGGAAGTATAAGAAAAGGAAGAAATATCCAGAATCAATATTTTATCTGTAGATATAATACTGTTATTTGACAATGTTCCTAATTCTCTTTTTCCAGGTCACACCAGTTTGAGGGGGTAGGCTTGAAAAACCCAGGTAAAGGTGATGGTCACAAATAGTTTTAACCTTGAGCACTTACCAGGCGGAATCAATAGGACCTCAACCTTCTCCTCCCTCTTCCACTTTCCAAGCTCTTCCTTTCTTTGGCGTGGTCCTGGTTAATGCACATATTCTCCATGGAAACTGTCAACCTCTCAAACATCTGTTCTGCTATTGCCAGTGCTGATCTCTGTTTGGGTGTTGGCTGGCCTCCATTGGGAGTTCCTGCTCACACCTTGATGACCTTGTTGTATCTGTCTACTGATGGTGCTCTTGCTGTTTCTTCACCAATGTTACAGTTCTCTAAGTGAAGAACACCCTAAAGAATAGTCTGGATATTTCTGTCCTTCTAAACCCTTTGTTTTAAGGAGATACAGACAATCAATCCCAAGGATGGGTTGAAGATATTTGAGTGGCACCACACAATGCTACAAAATTTTGCCTTCATCAGCACCAAACCAGTGTCCCAGAAAGGCATCCAAGGTTTTCTATCTATCCAGGCACAGTTCTCTTAGAGATGGGGGTGGGAGGCAAAGTTTTAGAGACTCTGCCAATTGGTCCTCTTGGCCAAGAAACTCATAAATTCCTCTGGTACAAAAGATACCTTGAGAATTGATTCTGTTCTGATGTTGCTCAGGAAATGGTCATGCAAATTAAATTCTACTTCTGAAGACCTATTGAAGCATTTAAAAAGGAAAAATTCTTCCACAAATGTGCTGACCTGATATTTCCCTTAAATACCTAGAGTCTTAATTAAAACAATTTTTTTTAGCCATTTTCTAAAGTAATTCTCTAGGGTTACCAATAGCTCTGTCTATTTTCTGCAAATGACAATGAGGTCATGGAATTAGACTTTATTGGAAGCCTGGCCATATCTCTAGTCCTAGCACAATCTCTCCTTCTTCCTAACCTTTTACTTTGCATCACCAGAATTTACATTAAGCAAAAAGTCCTAGCTGTATAAGTTGCTTGCCTTCCTCAGTCAGGAGCATTTACTGAGAGTCCACATAGCTGCTACCAGTACCATAAGAAATCACTAGCCTCTGCTCTTAAAATCCTTGTAGTGTAGTTGACATTATCAGGCCAGGTAGTGGCTAGGGTGTGGTTTCCAAGACTTCGAAGGCCACATGTTTTGTCAGTCCAAGAGGAGATAGAGACTTGTAAGATGCAGGGCTTTAGCATCTCAGGAGGGAGGTAGTATAGTCTAATCTTTCAGAGCATGGGCTTTTGAGTAAGACATGGGCCCAAATTTTGGCTCCACCATGCATTCGCTGTGCATTCTTAGGCAAATTTCTTAACTTCTTTGCACCTTAGTTTCCTCTTTTGTGAAAGAGGAGTGATAATGTAATACCTACCTTATGTAGATTTGTCTTGATGATTTAATGAAAAGAAAAAAAAAAAAGGTTCAGCACAGAGCCTGGAACACAGTAAGTGCCTAAAACATGATAGCCTTCATATTAAGTGGCCTATTGGCCTCTTCTTGGGATCTGTTTGTCCTGAGGAAGGCCCAAAGACAGAAATATCTACAGAGATATTGACCATATAGACTATGCCAAAGAAGAGGGGTATTTTTTTTCTATTGAGAGCCACTGACCCATGATAGAAAAGGATCAATGGAAAGCTTTGTAAAAACAAGCAAACAAACAAACAAAAAAAAACCCCCACCAAACTAATTTGCTTTCCCCCTCAGGGAAATATAAAATATTGAATTTACCTACTTTTAAGAACAAGGAACATAGCACTTTACTCAATAACTCAATAAATAATCTGAACAGATTTCTAGAACTTTAAGGGACCTCAGAGACTATCCAGTATAATATCTTTATTTAATAGATGAGACAACAGAGGAACAGAAGTGCAAATTTACTTCATCATCATTACCTACCTTCACCATGACAGACCAAAGGAATAAATCCTTTGCTTCTAAGTCTAAGGCCTATTATCTTCCCACTAAATTATGTTTAGTAAAGCAATAGGGAGAGGAATAGAGAAAGAGAAAATTGAGAGGAGGGAGAGAGAAGGAAAGGAGTTGGAAAAAGGGAGGGAGATACACATAGAAAGAGGAAAGCACAGAGAATGAGAAAAGGAAGAAACAAGGTGGCCATTTCCACAACAATATGGTTTCATTGAATGTACATCATGTTAAGTTAACCTTCTTTTCTTTTTCAGTAAAATCTGTAATTCTGAATGAATGACAGAGCCTCATCACCAGTAGGGAATCTATGGCATAATCCAGATGAGAAATGTTAATAACTTGGATTAGAGTGGCAGCAATAGAGGATGAATTTGGGATATAGTTCAGAAAGATAGATATATTGTTGGGAGGTAAGTGAATGGAAGGGTAGAGGGTAAATTCAAAGTTTTTGACCTGAGTAATTAGGTGGATGGTGATAACCATTTACTGAGATGGGGTAAACCTTTGGACAAGCTTATACCTGATTGCTCAGGGAAAGTTCTGAGTATACAGTTGGATATTTGAGGTGGGAGCTTAGGAAAGAGCAAGGCTGAAGATATAAATTTGGGTTTTCAGTATAAAGAGATTATGGGACTAGATGAGATTACCTAGAGATGGAATGAAAATAGAAAGGTTAAGAATGCGGAGGTCTGAGTCTAGAGTACTCTATTTTCAGAAAGCCAGGAGAGGAGAGGGTGCCAGCAAATGAGACCCAACAGTTACTAGTGAGGGAAATGCTGAAGATATGGGTTATTCAACTTTTAGTAATAGATTCATTTATACATAAAGAATGGAATATGGAAGAATGTGGGCTAGATAGTTGTACAGTTAGGACTGTGTGTATTAAAGTAGTGATGAGCAACAGATTAGTGGCAACTTGAAGAGAAGCTGTGGGAGACTACCTCATGTCTTGCCCCTGTCTCATGAACCTGGTTGAAAAACCTCTTGAGTAGCCTGGCTGGTGTGGCTCAGTGGTTGAATGTCAACCTATGAACCCGGAGGTCACGGTTCCATTCCCAGTCAGGGCACATGCCTGTGTTTTGGGCTCGATATACAGTAGGGGGCGTGCAGGAGGCAGCCAATCAATGATTCTCTCTCATAGTTCATGTTTCTACCTCTCTCTCCCTCTCCCTTCCTCTCTGAAATCAATAAAAAAATATATATTTAAACAAAAAAACAAAACACAATTCTCGAGTAGAAATAAATTGGGTCAGATTTGCAGGAATAAAAGCTGGAGAGAGAGTTGCCACATCAGATTGGTTAGTAGGTCTTGGAAGACATGAAAAGCCATAGTGGATGCTGTGTCTTTGTGCTAAACTACGTGTGGGTGATGAGAACCTGAAACCATGAGGGAGGAGAAGACTGGATTCTTGAGACATTTGACAAGGAAGAGTTGGCAGAATTTTCTGACTGACTGGACATAGGTGATGAAGGAGAGGAAAGAGGCCCAACTGATTGAAGGGTATTATAATTAGTGTATGTTTTTAGTGTAGGAAGGAAGAATAATTAAAAAAGAAACATGAGCTAGTAACCTATTCTTTACCAGAACTGTTAGTAACTCTGAGAGTTTGAACTTATATAGTTGGTTCTGTATATTGAAGGGGTAATATAAAAATTTAGAAAAGATAATTACAGCAAATTGGCTCTCCCAACCACAAAAGATGTCTAATTAACCAATTAATGTGCTTCTGTTAGCATAAAAACTGATAGCGGAAGCCAAATGGTATAATAAGATCAGTTTAGACTTTTTGATGGTCTGCCAGTTGAATATTGATATGACTGCATTTATTTATGAGGTTGCTAATAATTTGAATTGCTCTGTGAGGGCTTGAGTTATTTTATAGAACCATTCTTTCCTGCTTAACTACATGACATTAATCTGACCCTTCTGAAAGCAGTGACTTGTGTCCAACGAGAGATTTCTGTACTGTATTGAGGATGCTCCTAGTAATTGGAAAGTGTGAGTGCCCTGGCGGAAAGGCTTGTTAGCTTCCTTCATACCTCAGAGACTTTTCTTGGCTCCTGGGTAGTCTTCCACAAAGTGGGAGGAGGCATGTTCAGTTTTAAGGGAAAAAACCCTTCCAAGCACTTATTTATATAAGCACCCATTTACATATAACCGTTCTCCTACCCTAGTGTGAACTCAAGTATGTCCTTGAAAAGAAAGAATATTATTGTTTTAAAAACTCTCAATTTTTGACTTTTCCAGGACTCCCTATAAAATTAGATCAAGTTCGTAAGTTTTGCTATATATGCCATTTTGCGCACTTTATGCCTGATTTACTTACATAAGAACATCAGCCACTTAAACGGAGAGAAGAGTTTCTACCTCCCCTTGTCAAGTTCTGAACAGATGACATATATTTAGATTAGTTCTATAAGTATTAGGATAGGAGGAATTTAGCACTGGAATGGAAATGAGATATTATCAGGTAAAGGGACAGAAGTATAAAAAGGTGCATTATTTGGCCAAGTGCATATACCTAACTGATGATAGAGATGCTGTGTTCTCACTGCCTCCTGTCAGGTGGCACATGCTTTTGATTTGTCCCATTACTGGTGATGTTAACTTTGGTTATTTGATAAAGAGGGTGTCTGTCAGTTTTTTTCCACTATAAAGCTATTTACTTTCCTTTTGCAATTAATAAGCATTTTGTGAGAATGTACTTTGAGACTATATGTATTTCTCTTCTCATCAAACTTTACCAACTCTTATCCACTGATGTTTCTTGACTAGATTCATTATTACTATGATGGTTACCAAATGGTTGTTTACTAATTCTATCATTCCTTCTACAAAGATGAGTTGGCATTTTATTGAAAGGAAAAGTTTTTCTTTCCCTATTTAGAAACATATATATATATTTGCATATATGGATTTCTTTTTAATTCAATGATCTATAGTCTATTTCTATTACTATTTACTATGATGCTCAAATTTCCCCAGATGGGCCAGTGGGAAGTGCTTCAAGCTGGTTTCTGTTTTCTTTTGACATGCCTCCATAATTTTACTTTTCTCATTTATTTTTTTAATTATGGCAAAATACATGAAACATAAAATCTACCATTGTAATCATTTGTAAAGTGTGCCACTCAGTGGCATGAAGCACATTCATGATATTGTGCAACTATCACCACTATCTTGTCCCAGAAATTTTTCATCACCCCAAATGAAAACCCTGTGTTCATTTAGCATTAGCTCCCCATTCCCCCATCCTTATAGCTTCTGGCAATCAAAAATCTGCTTTCTGACTCAATGGATTTAGCTCCTCTGGATATCTATAATAATAAAAGCATAATATGCTAATTAGACCGGACATCCTTCCAGACAATCTTCAGGATGAAGCCAGGGCTGCGAGGGAAGCCCAGGTCCCAGGTGTCGGAGGGAAGCTGGTGCTGGCAGCCAGAGGAAGGAAGGCCTACTCTTTCATGAATTTCGTGCATCGGGCCTCTAGTTTCATATAAATGGAATCATACAATATGAGGTCTTTTATGTCTGGCTTCTTTTAACTTAGCGTAATATCTTCAAGATTTATCTATGTTGTAGTATGTATCAGTACTTCATTATTTATGGTTGAATAATATTTCATTTACAGTTAGGTCTTTGATCCATTATCAGTTAAAATTTTTAATGTATGGTGTTAGGTAGGGGGGTCCAACATAATTTTTTTTTTACATGCAGATATCTAGTTCTCTTAGCACCACTTGTTGAAGAGACTGCTTTCCTCCCCCCTCCATTATTTTTAAGGCTTTGAGTTTTATTCAAATTTTTTGGTTTTTGCATTTATTTTTCCTCACATAGAAAGCCTGTTTTTATTTTATATTAGTGTGCTTATTTCCAAAATACCATACCTACACTTTTAAGTAAAACATATAGACAAAGGTTAAGATTACTTTGCAGATAGTTTGCTCCTTTTTTTGGTTGTCATTTTTTTAGTTTTATTTGACAAATAAAATTATATATATTTAAGGTGTACAATGTTATGATTTGATATATGTATACATTGTGAGATTACCCAAATCAAGTTAATTAAAATATCTATCACTTCACATAATTACCTTTTCTTTTTTTTGGTGAGAACACAAGGTTTACTCTCTTAGCAAATTTCAAGTATACAATACAGTGCTATTAACTATAGGCATCATATTGTAATTAGATAATCAGAACTTTTTCTTCTTTTACTGAAAGTTTGTACCCTTTGATCTATATATTTCCTCATTTCCTTTACCTCCTGGCCCCTGGCAAACGCCATTCTTCTCTGTTTCTGGATTTTTTAAGATTCCACATATAAGTGAGACCGTACTATTTATTTTTCTCTGTCTGGCTTATTTCATTTAGCATAATGTCCTCAAGGCTTATCCATGTGGTCTCAAATAATAGGATTTTCTTCTTTTCCATGGCTAAATATATTTCATTTTATAGTTTCTTTATCCATTCACCTGTCAATGGACATTTAGGTTGTTTGTTTCTATGTCTTGTGAATGGTGTTGCAATGAACATGGGAGTATAAATATCTCTTTGAGATTGTGATTTCATTTCCTTTGGATATATACCCAGAAGTGGAATTGCTGGATCATGTGGTAGTTGTATTTTTAACTCTTTGAGGAACCTCCTATTAGTAGATCTACCAATTTACATTTCCATGAACACGAAGCCTTAATTTCTAGACGAACACAGTATCTTATGAAGGCTTTCCCTGCACAAGCCCTGGGAATAGCCATTTCTCTAAGAAGTCCTGGTTCCTTTTAGTAAAGAATAGTATTCAGAAAACAAGATTTGGGCACTATGTGTGCTTACTGCTTTTAGGGTGTTGATGCTCATAGTCCCTCTCATTGGATAGGACTATGTACACATATACCTACACACACACTGAAAACCATGACTTAACATCAATACTTCCAATTCCAAACCATCATAGAGTTTACCCTAGTTTTCTCCCTTTATATGCGACTCTCTTCTCTGACAGTGAAAAACCTGGCTTTTATTATTCTCAATATATTTACTTATAACCAGTCTCTCTCCACTGCCACTCTGTCCCCCACTACCCCACCCCAGATCTTCTCTTCACTCGACACTTGGGCTTTGACCCTTTGAGCTGGGCTACTACCACCTCTCTCCTGTGTGGACATCCTCTTTCCTTCTCCAGCTTGGACAACCCATACTAGGCTGTGCAGATTATCTCATTTTCCTCAAGCTTCAACAGCCCATGCCTAGCTGCTGCTGCTTCCTTCCCCATGGCCCCTGATACCTACCTTGCTTGGGCCCACCTAGTAGATTTTGGGCTGAATTATTCATGAAGGAAGGAGGGAAGAAAGGAAGAAAAACTAAATTGATCAATTTCTAAGCTTATCATTTTTTTTCTTTGTAATCCTATAACTTTTCTGTGCTCAATGTACCTCTTGCTGATGTATAACCTTTAATAATTATTTTAATGCCTTTGGCAAATGGATTGGCTGTCTGTAAATTCTAACTTAACAGTTTTTTCCCCTTTCTCTGCACTTAAGAAAAGAAAAAAAAAATTCTAGACCCTGACTGTATCATTCCAATACGCCAAGGTTATGGGTTCAATCTCCTGTCAGGGTACGTACAAGAATCAACCAATGAATGCATAAATAAGTGGAAAAACAAATATCTCTCTCTCTCTTTCCTCCCTCTTTCCCTCCCTCTCTCATTCCTCTCTTTAAAATCAATAAAAATATTAAACTATTTTTTGGGAATTATTTTCGACTTACAAAAATTTTGCAAAGAAAATACAGTTTTCATGTACTTCTCATCCATGTTCTCCCTTATATTAACATTTTAGATGACCACCTCTCTGCACTTTTAAGATATTTCATTAGCCCAGCTGATGTAGCTCAGTGGTTGAGCATTTGACCTATGAACCAGGAGGTCATGGTTCGATTCCAGGCCAGGGCTTGATCCCCAGTGAGGGGCATGCAGGAGGCAGCTGATCAATGATTCTCTTTCATCATGTGTTTCTATCTCTCTCTTCCTCTCCCTTTCTTTCTGAAATACATGAGAAAAAAAAAGATATTTCATTAACTTCAAATGTCTAAGTTTGCTAACAAGAAATCTGCTGTCAGTACAACTGTCACTTCATTTTAGATTACTTGTCTTATCTTTCTTAGAGGTTTCAAGACTTTCTCTTTACTCTTGACTTCTACAGTTTCACTTTAGTGTGTCCAAGTTTGGTTTTATTTGTATTTACTCTGCTTAGTATTTGGATTGTACTGATTTGATAATTCATCAGATTTTTTGTTTGTTTAATTCTAGAAAATTATCAACACATTTATTTCAAATATTGCTTTCCTATCATTCATTTCAGTTTATTCTTCTGGAATTCCTATTCATGAAAATGTTAGACTCTCTCAATTTATCTTCCATGTTTCATTTAAATCTATCTATCTAATCTATCTATCTATCTATCTATCTATCTATCTATCTATCTATCATCTATCTATCTGTCTGTCTCTGTCTAGAGAGGAGAACAATTCAGTTTTGTTTATTGTATATTTGTTTTTTTTTTAAATCCTCACCTGAGAATAATTTTTTCCATTGATTTCAAAGAGAGTGGAAGGGAGGAATTGGGGTGCGGGGGAGAGAAACATTGATGTGAGAGAGAAATGATTGGTTGCCTCCTGCATACACCGGACTGGGGCCAGAGATTGAACCTGCAACCAAGTGCATGCCCTTGACTGGGAATTGAATACAAGACCATCCGGTGTTCAGGCCGATGCTCTACCCATTGAGAAACACTTGCTGGGCTGCTTATTGTATTTTTAAAATTCAATCACTATATATTTCCTTTTTAAATTTTGAATTGTTTCTTTTAAATACTCACCTTTTCTTGTTTCAGTTTTTACTTGTTTTTGTTGAAAATGTTGTATTTCTTTAAAGTGGAGGTTATGCTGCATTGTTTGTCTTTCTTCCTTTCTCTCTTTGCAAATGCTCAATGTTTCTAATTTAAAGTCTTTGTTAAGCTTTTCTATAAAGTTAATTTTCCAGACTGAATGCATGATGGTTAATTTTGCAGGTTTTTCTGTCTTAGCAACCAATTATTGTTTTTGGAATATTGGTACTCCACTAATTTTAGATAGGACTTTTTTTTGTTTTTTGTTTCTCTTTCTTTTCTCCATCTCTTGGTATCTGTCTCTTTGTCCTGCAGTTTTACAGCCTCCTGCCCCACGACCATTCTTCAGATCCCCAATCTGTAATCGGGCTTTAAATTGCTGGTGGGGGTTCCTGCCCCATAGTAATGGCAGAGTACAAGGACCAGTCAGATGGCCAGGGAGCAGTTTGGCTCAGTTCTTATTGGCAACACTGTGGGGTTTCAAACTATGGCTCATGTATTTTAAACTGGGGCAATATTGCCCCCCTTAAGGTAAAAAAGTGATTCTTGGAGGATAAAAATCTTAGATATTATAGTGCCCCTTCCAAGCTCAACCCTGTCCCTAAAAATCTTATTCCTTAGCATTTAATTTATCTCTATAGGGAAAATTCAAATAAAATTTTCTCCTTAGGGGGATAATAATAGGAAAAAAAATCAAACATTGCTATAGCTTTAGACAGAAGTTCACTATGTTTTGTTCAGTCTACTTTCTTAAGTAGTGAGCCTTATTCCCCATCATCTGTGGAGCTTTTAAAACTCTATAACTCCTGAAGAGCTGAGCTCCTGGCCAGCCATAACTTCAGCTTGCCTCTCAGTTTTGCTTGTTTGTTCCATGGAGATGTATATCTTGTTTTTGAATCTGGAGCCTTTTTCTCTTTTTATATCTTACCACATATTACTATATATTTGGAGCATAAAGGGGGTAATCAGAGCATGAACTCATTGCAGCATTTTGATTAGAAGTCAGTATTTTTATTTCATTTACCAACAACTACTCTGATCTATATATACAAAGAGGTAATATGCTAATTGGTCCTAATGGTGTCCCAGTCACGACCGGTCAACAGGCTGCGCGTGCATAGGAGCTGGTGGGCGGGGACAGGGACAGAGACTTCCGTACCCTGTGGAGGTGTGCGCAGGCCTGCCCAGCACTAATGTCATGCTGCCTTGGAGGCGGAGGCTGCTCCCAATGGAGGCATGTACAGGCAGGAGCTGGTGGGCGGGGACACAGACAGGGGGTCTGACCGAGCAGCGGAGGCATGGCTTGAGCAGGCCTGGAGCAGACACAGACATTTTTTTGTGGTGAAGGGACTGGAGTTCGTGTTCATGAAAACACCTTGGCAGCTGCGGTGGCCGGCAGTGGTAGCAGCAGCAGGGTGATGGGGGTGGTGCCTTCCCCTGATCAGCCTGGTTGCCTCCCGCAGAGAGGGAAGGTGGGCCTAAGCCATCAGTAGGACATCCCCTGAGGGCTCCCGGACTGTGAAAGGGAGCAGGCTGGGCTGAGGGACACGCCCCCCCCCCCAGGGCATGAATTTCGTGCACCGGGCCCCTAGTATCTTTATAAATGCTTTTCTTAACTTATATAAGACTCACAATATTTATATGACATAATATAGGACTATCCAGCTGATATATATCAGTCAGTTATATGTGTTTTAGTTTCTAGCTTAGCATTTTGAGGTTTCTGAATTATGTAGATCCTTTTTATTTAGACCATCTTCTCTGAGAGATCCTGGGGTTTTGAGGTCCCACTGTTCTGCAGCTGGAAGTTTATGGCTGGATCACTCTAGGGTACCATTAATGCGTTCATAACCTGTTCTCTGGTAACATTTGCAATTGTACTCCAAAAAGCCTTTTCCGTTGTTTTAATCCGGATAGCATGCCTCTTCAACCACATTTCATATGGCAGTTTAGCGTAGTGATGAAAGGGTATTGGGACCTCTGTCTATCTCTCGGATTTAAAGCGCTTATTTTAGGAAGAGGCTCTCTCAAACTCTAGTAAGATTTTCAGTGACTGACAAGACAATGGAATTGTCTTTTGATAAGAGAAAATTATTTCACAAACTTTTTGGCTGATTTCACATACCCCTAATCATTTAGAAAACATTAGAAAATACAGATAAGCAAAAATGAAAGGCATTCACAATTCTGTCACCTATTTTGGTGTATGATTTCCAGGCCCCCAAATGCATCCATATGTTTATAAATAATATACTACTATGAAAGTGATTATGCTGTAGTTACCACTCTGTAAAATATATATATTTCTCATTTATTAATGCAAGGTAAATATATTCCTGGGTCAATAACGATGGAATCTACATCATATTCTATTGTATCAATTACCTGTTTTAGACCAACGTTTTGCTATTAAAGAATAATGAATTGAACAAGCCTTTCCATATAATTTTGTTCATTTGTTGGTGTTGGAGGAGGTAACTGAGGAAACATGACTGCCAGTTGGCCTGTGAGTTGAACCGAGCAATCGGAGGCGCCTCATTCCTTCCCTTGTCCTTGGAATGTATTTTCTGCCCACTGTTCCCACACTGAGAGCTGATTTCAAGGACGCAGCCTTGAGAGAGTAAGGTGTTGAGACCCTCTGGATAGTATATGTGACTGAACCCAATTAAGGCCTTAATATACATTTTTAAGATTCTGGAGGGAGGATGCCAAGGTCTACTTGTTTTGTGGCCACCCAAGAAAACAAGCCTTGTACGTAAATCCCCTTGCTTAATAAGCCGCCAGCTACAATCTGGAGTGACCTGCCTCTTTCTTTGGTCTCTCTTTGCCCTCTGTGTATTGGGGCCAGTTGGTGAGCTAACAGTTAGGAAGAATTCTCACAACAATCAGAAGGAGACTGAAAGCTAAGGGAAGGGCTACTACATGCCTATCCTGGGAAGTGGCAAGCATGTAGTAAAACCTGGGTAAATGTTATTTAATGAACAAAGTGTCAGAGTTTGCACTAGGATTTTTGTTAAGATGAATGAAAACAAATAGCTCTGAAGTGTCTGAGGAGACAACTGGGAAATACAACTTTGTGTCCCTAAAGAAGGGTTTTGTAAAGCCTGAAAACTTGGAGGTATATTTTACAGCAACAAGCCTTGCCCTTTTATCCACTTAGCCCTGAAACAAAATAGAATTTTATTTTTATGATTGAATGAGTTCAGAATACATTATGTCCCCTCTTATGTCTGGAATCATCTTTATCTCCCTTTATTAAATTATCTCTAAATGAACTTTTCCAATTTTCCATCATGCACTTTGGTGGTCTTTTTCTACCCTCTGAAGTTATGGGACAGGTTTGAATTGAGGATGTAAATATTTGAAAATTTGGAGCAACCAGTCAGATAGGAAAGAATAAAAAACAAAACAAAAAACAACCTTACTCTTGCTCTCTGTTTTCTTTTTTTGTTGTTTAATTTTAAAATTTCAGACTTTGCTACATAGGTGTGGTTCTTTAAAGTCACTGACTTGTTCCTCAGGGGGTCATTGGAGAGTCAGTACTTTAAGTATAGTTCCCAGGTATGAATTGAGATGCAGTGAAAGATTCAGCTTTCTAAAACATATGTTTTAAATCATCTACCCAGAACATAAGAACCAGGAAGTGGGCTGATAACACTCAGAGCAGCCAAAATAGGTGGCATCAAATTGATGAGCTGAGGTGGGGTCATTTTACTTACGGGAGAGGCCTTCAGATTCTACTCTTACTATACACTGAAACCAACACATTTTATTTATTTATTTATTTATTTATTTACTTACTTATTTATTTATTTATTTATTTATTTAAAAATAAAATATCCAGGTAGTGTTAGTTGGTGTTTTTTTTGGTGCTAGTGTAAATGATGTCATGAATATGTATATGTATATGTATATGTATATGTATATGTATATACTAGTATATATATTTATTGATTTCAGAGAGGAAGAGAGAGGAGAGAGATGGAAATACCAATGATGAGAGAGAACCACTGATCGGCTGCCTCCTGCATGCCCCACACTGGGGATCATGCCTGCAACTGAGGCATGTGCCCTGACCAGGAATTGAACCGTGACCTCTTGGTTCATAGGTCCACGCTCAACCACTGAGCCACGCTGGCTGGGCAAAACCAACACATTTTAATCATTGGATTCTGAACACCCAGCACATTACTGGCAGTAGATTAGAAAAGGGAGTTGGAAGGCTGGAAGGAAGCAGAAACAGTGAGCGCCTTAAAGGAAAGGAACAGAAAAACTGACACCTCAGAAGAGAGCAGTGCGGGGCTAACAAATCTACGTCCAAAGAGTCTCACCCAACGCAACAGCCCCCAGGGAGGCCATTGCTAGTATACATGAGGATGAATCATCAGAAAATGTAATCTGCCCTAGCCAGTTTGGCTCAGTGGATTGAGCATCGGCCTGCTAACTAAAAGGTCCCAGGTTTGATTCTGGTGAAGGACACATGCCCAGGTTGTGGGATCGATCCCCAGTGGGGGACTTGAAGGAGGCAGCCGATCAATGATTCTCTCTCATCATGGATGTTTCTACCTCATTCTCCCTCTTCCTTCCTCTCTGAAATCAATAAAAAAATATATTAAGAAAAAGAAAATGTAATCTGTCTAAGAAAGCAGAGACCAGAGACTATAATGGAGATTGATTTTCATTCAAAACCACGAGTGTCTTAAAAGTTTTGATGCTTAAAGGAGTAGGACTTGCAGTCATCTAGGGAGTTGGGCTTTTTCCAAAGGATTCTGGGTGGCTGAGGTGTCACTAGGTGATTGAGATGGATTCTTTTCTTCCTGGTTTGTAGAGCTTAAACCACTAAATGGTGAGATATGGGAATATTGGTCACTTACCAATGAAGTCATAGATGACTGGGTTGTGTGGAAAGGAGATGAAATGGAGAGTAGGGAAAGCTGTTGTAAAAATTACTCGGGTTTAAAATGTGGAGGTGTCTGATGCTGGGCAAAGAAAGAGTGCTAAATGCATATGTGTGGAATGGAAGGGAGCTTCTCTCGGGACTGACTCTCACCAGTGCTTTGGCTGTCACCCTGGGAGCGGAATGTGATGGAGGACGGTTGAGGGAGGAGAGGGAAAGTCAGCCTGGGAGCTCAGGCAGGACCAGGCTCCGAGGAAAGGGTTCCAGAAATGGAAACTGCTTGTGGTAGCCCATGGTGCCTGTGTTAGGGCTGTTTTGTGTGGCATTTTGATCCTGGAGGTGTTCCCACCATTGAGAAGCCTGGCTGACCTCTCACCTGTGGCCTGCCCCTGCTCTGTCTGGGGCCTGGGTGGTACCTCACCAGGTTGGTGAGGAGCTCCTTGTCATGCCTGGCCCTGATGGGCCATACTGACCGTGTGAACAGCAAAGCAAGAAGAACCCTGAGGTTGTCATTTTGCTAAATCTAGCCCCCATTTCAATAAAAACAAAACAAAACCCGGACTATTTAGGTTATTGATATAGATAGATTTCCTTGTTTTTGAATCCTACATGTAGAATCATTCATAGTAATTCACTGGATATAAGTTAAACAGTCTTAGTTTTTAAAAGAAAGGATATATTTGTAGAGTTTTAAAAGATACAAATTTCACTAAAATTTTCACTGTTAGTTGACAGGGCATCATCCCCTCTCAAATCTTTATGTAAACTGTATAAAGATCATATAATCACTTGGTGTATAATTTAATACTATTGGTATTTATTTAAAAGTATGTTTTTATTAAATTTTTAGAGAGAGAGGAAGGGAGAGGGATAGAGAGATAGAAACATTTGAGCCACACTGGCCAGGCATTATTGGTATTTATTTACAAAGCACTTATTGGAAAAGTTTTAACTATTTACAAAAGTCTTATGAAGAAATTAATATGGCTCCTATTTTATAGATAAAGAAAAATGAAGCTCACAGGAGTGAAATGAGTGGCCACATGGAGTACCAGAAAAGGAGTTAATGTTCTGAAAGAGAAAAGTTCTCTGTAGTTTCATCTCCCTTCCTACAGATAACAAAAGTCAACATTTTTGTATATTTTCTCTAAGCTTTTTTCCTTTGTTATAAATGCAAAGTACATTATAATATTAGGTAAACATTTTCTTATGTTATTAGTAGTCTCTGAAAACATGATTTTTAACAGTTCCCTCATGCAGATTTGACTACATAGTTGATTTGACCATTCTTTCCTTGTGAGATTTAAAAAAAAAAATATATTTTATTGATTTTTTACAGAGAAGAAGGGAGAGGGATAGAGAATTAGAAACATCGATCAGCTGCCTCCCGCACCCCCCCACACTGGGGATGTGCCCGCAACCAAGGCACATGCCCCGGACCAGAATCAAACCCGGGACCCTCCAGTCCGCAGACGGACGCTCTATCCACTGAGCCAAACCGGTTTTGGCTCCTTGTGGGATTTTTGTTGTTTGTATTTTATTATTTTCTCTTGTAAAGGATGCTGTGAGAAAAATGTCTGTACACACAACTCTATGTGCAGAGATTATCTGAAAAACCTAGAGAGGTAGGAAGCCACCATCAACAAGCATCTAGACGTTACCTCAAATGTGGAAACGATTCTTCTAAGTATGGAAGAACAAACATGAAAAAGACAGTTAACATCTCGATTAATACTTAGAATATACAACAGTACACATGAAAGATAATAATACAAGGCAACAATAAATCCAAAGGGCATGGAATGAACAGCAGCACATAAAGACATGCTGTGCAGAGAGTTAATACTAAGAAATGTTGATTGCTTTGTTTTGGTTTGCAAGAGCTGAGAGTTTGGACCACTGAGAAACAGTTGGGCCCCAAGGACCGTTAAGTGTGGTGTGGATTTATAATAAAACTAGTAGCCCTGCGCATGAATCCGTGTGCCAGTAGCTCTCTGCGAGGCCTGGCCACTCTGTGCCTGCTGCCCAGAGGCCCATCCGCAGCTGGGTGCTGAACACTTGCCTCGTCGCCGCAGCAACGAAGCAAGCATTCGCCAGGCCTCTCACGCTGCCCACTCTCAGCGGCCACCCCCCTGGGACTGGGGGACTCCAGCGGGGCTGAGAGGACTGGGCACCACCATCTTGTGGCTATGGGCGCCGCCATCTTTGTGACGGAGTGATGGTTAATTTGCATATTATTCTTTTATTAGATAGGATAGATCTGGCTTCAGCTATCAGCTCTGCTAATTACTATTAACAATAGGAACTTGGACCAGTTACTTTTTCTCCATGCTCAGTTTTCACATCTGCAAAATGGGAGTAAGGATAACATATTAATGTCACAGAGGATAAAATGGAATAATGACTGTGAAGGGCTTTCTGATGTTATTAATTATTATAAATGGAAACATTTCAGAAGAGTGCCTGGAATTTTGATGTCACTTTACAGCCACTGTATAATAAGATAGTGTTCCACATAGACAGAAAGTATCTTGCCCTCTAGTAGTTGATATGTTGGAGCAAGCAGGAGTTTGGGGCAGCGGTAAAAGGTTCAAGAGTTGCTATGTTCTAAATTGGGAGGAAGTCCGAAAAGGAACTATAAGAGTACATGTCAAATGCTGCATCTCATTCCTCCTTTGACACGGTTTTGCCTCTAGAACGTTAGCAGGTCAGTGCTCTAGGGACACTAAATGGCTTGTTGGTAGCACACACTGTGGGACTCACAGTCGTTCTGTGTCCTCCTGGGCTGGTGAGGAAATGTCCTCCTGCCTGTCCTCAGAGGAGGCATGTTAGATGGATGGAGCGTAGTACCTCTTCTTTGTCAAAATAAAACTGCACAAAATTCTTCCCTCGCTGTGCAAGCAGAGAAGCTGGAAGCATAAGTAGAATGGAAAAACAATCTTTCCTTCTTAAGGTCCTGAGGAAGAGAAGATATTCGCTGCTAGGGGGACTAAATGAAAGTCAGACTCCGTCATCATGGAACATGTTTAGGGCTGTAAATGGGTCGGGTGGGCTAGAAATATGGGTTCCCATATTTTACCTGGGAAGGGCTTATGCATAGAAAGGAGGTCCTGAGAGTGGGCAAGGGAGAATGGGCCTGACGGAGTCCAGGAATCCTTGGGCAGGAGTGTCCTCAGACCAACATTCTGGGGTTGTGCCAGGCATCACAGAGGAGAGGTTAGGATGGAGCCAGGGAAGGCCATTACTGTTTGTGTAAGTGTGCAAGTATGTGTGAGAAAATGTATGAGTATGTGCATTTGAAAATTGTGAGTGTGTGAGAATTATGAGTGTGTGTGTAGGAGTATGAGAAAGCATGTGTGTGTCTGAGAGAATGTAGAAGTGTATGTGTGAGAGTATGTAAATGTATGTGGATATGTTGTGTGTTTGTGAGAACACATGAGTGTATGTGTGTGAGTAAGGGTGTGTGTGTTTGTCCAGTCAAAGGAAATTATATATTTGAGACCACAAGTGAAGGGCTTCTCTAAACTTTTAACTAGATTTCCTGGATTTTTAACGTACAGCACCCTCTGATATGGGCTCTGCAGTAGCCGCATAGCATGGCCTAACTCTGGAATCAGCTTGCCTGAGGCCTTGTCTGTATAAACCTGGGTAAGGACCTTCACCTCTCTGTCCCTCAGCCTCCTTGTCTCTAGAATGTGGAAGATAAGAATAGTTCCTACCTTATAAAAGTGGGTGGGTGGGTTAAATAAGTGAGGTAATACATGTAGGGCATTTAACACAGTGCCTGGAACTAATATATCAACTATTAAGTGTTGAATAAAGGAAAATGTCATGCCCATTCAGGCTATCATTTGAAAAATTACTTACTATTTTGATTAATTAAAACATTCACATCAAAGGTCAAAATATATATGGTGTCCCAAAAATTTATACACACTTTGCATAATTATTAATTCCAATGGGTTATATCTGAAAAGAAAGAAACATCCATTGAGCTGTCAGACAATGTAAGTGTATACATTTTTTGGGAACATCCTATATAACAAAGGGGGAATTTGTATTCACTTCTGTTCACCATTCCTATAGTTCTTACACCCCATAAACATGTAAACACTGCTTTTAGTTTCTTGTGCAAACTTCTAGAATTATTTTACTTTATGCATTTAGAAGCAAATACATATCCTTTTTATGCAACTGATATATATGGCTTCTGTACTTTTCTTTTTATCTTTAAACTTAGAGATATGGAGATCTTTCCACGTAGGTACAGAATGAGCTTCCTCACTTTTAAGAAGAGCTGCATAGCATTCCATTTTTTTGGGATGTACAATAATTTATTTCCTCAACTGCTCCAAATGGCTAAGTAGGTCGTTTGCAATCTCTTCCAAACTCTCTGATGTGATGTCTTTAGAGCCCTCTGCAGGAAACACTTCTAGGAGATTATCTACGTGCTGTGGCAGAGAGGGCAGAAGGATCTTGTGCCCTCTCTTCATCCCCTCTGTTTGCTATATACTGTGCAGTCAATTGTAATCAGGACAGGTGAGAGGGTCTTATGGGGTTTGAGTTTTGTACAATCAACTTCATTAATCCACACCCATGTGAATTCTGTAACTCCCTGGGATGAGACTTTAGGCAATTGGTAATGACTTGCACATCTGCTGAAAACGAGGGAAAGGACCCTGAGCACCGACTAACGCCCACCATCCAGCATCAGGCCCTTTCCCAGTAGAGTGTTGACTGGCCAGTAGAGGGCTCTCTTCTTTTGGGAAAAAGAAAAAACGTCTCTGGGAGAGGTTTTAAACTTAACACCCACACATGGAGTGAGGCATTTCTCTTCCCTGTAGTTGCCCAAAGTCACACAGGTAGTCACCACTGCTTAGGAGCTGCAAATTCTTGGCGTGCCATTCCCCTGAAGACGTAGGGATTAAGTGAGCACTGCCGTTGTCGGCTTTTGGGGTGTGTTTAAGGGGGATCTGTGGGGGAGGAAGTGTGTTCAGCATTCCACAGAGGTTTTAGGGCAAGGCCTGGGATCTGACCCAGATTATAGCTTTTCCCTTCTTGAGGACGTGAGGCCTTGTTCTGTATTTTAAGATTTAGAAAGCACACATGCCTAGACCAGGATCCCTGAAATGTGCTGGGGAGACCTGTTAGCAGGGCCCTGAACCCTGTTTAAAAGCCCTATTATGTAACCCCTGGTGGCTGCTCTTTGAGGTGAATGCCCTCCCGAGGTCAGATGAAAATCTACATCAGCATTTGGAGAGGAAGAGGAAAGGAGCCAACATTAATTTAGCATCTCCTGAGATAGGTCTGGTGAGGTTAAGCCACTAGGCCATATTTCTCTTCATTCTTGTCTGGTGGATACTATTCCTGCCCCCACTCCCTCACCTCATTTCCAGAGCAGTTCAGGAGATCAGGGTTCAAGAAAGTAAGTGTATTGCGCAAAGTCACAAGGTCGTCACCACTACTGAGGAGCGACAAGTCCCTGGCTCCAGTTTCATCGCTGGCCAGTGTGACTACAGAGTCCAAACTTAGTTTTCCAGGACAGCTCCCTCCCTGCAGAGCTTAACCCTGACCTGAGCAGGTCGAGGTCACGGACTCAGCCCCAGTGAAGACGTTTCCCCTCCACTTCTGACCTCTGGCCCAAATTGAGAACCAACTCAAAGCACTTTTCTTTTTCAGATAAAGGTAGGGCGATGTCCATGAATTTCCGTTTGCCTTTCTTCAGAGCATACATGGGCTAATATTGAACCAGCTCTGAGAAAACAGACACAAGGGGCTTGAGAAGGTGAGTGTAAAACCTGCTTCCTGCAACCTGCCTCGTCTGAGCCCCGCGTGATCCAGCGCAGGAGCGGGGAGCACCTGGCCTCCGGCCACAGGGTTCCCGCTGGAGGGTCTGGCAAGGCTCAGGGTGGTGGGCTTTTCCCAGCCAAAGCGGCCTCTCAGCCTGATTGTGGTTTGAGAAAGGACAGAAGGAAGAGAAAGGATGAGGCAAGGTGTTTAGGAGCTAACCAAATGAGCTCTACAGGTGCTTTTCAGGCTGTTCCAGGTAATTTTGCACAAGTAGAGAGCACTTTAATGGGAGCTGATTAGCTATAGCCAATGTAGACGGCATTTTGCCCTTTTTTAAACTCAACAATATTTGGTATGCTGCTTTTAAACTTAGTCTTACTAGACTGCCTTACAGGATTTTGAGAAACTGTTTTTTTGCATTACGTATTATCATTCACAATGTTTCACACCTGTCAAACATGTGCTAATAATGTTTATTTGTTCAAGTCCCTCTAGAATTACAATTAGATTATGTGGACGTTTATAACAGAAAAGGAATTATTCAAGGAATGGATGTTAAAAAGGAGTTACTGCTGACTCTTCCCCAAACTTTAAGAGTATACATTGATGGCTTAGTCCAGTGGTTCTCAAACTTGAGCATGCATCAGAATCACACGGAGGGCTTGTTAAAACAAATTGCTGGGCCTCAGCCAGGCCGGTGTGGCTCCGTGGTTGAGCATTGACCCAGGAACCCAGTGGTCACCTGTTCGATTCCTCATCAGGGCACATGCCCAGGTTGTGGGCTTGATCCTCAGTAGGGGGTGTGCAGGAGGCAGCTGATCGATGATGTTTCTCTCTCATTGACGTTTCTATCTCTCTATCCCTCTCCCTCTAAATCAATAAAAACATGTAAAAAAATTGCTGGGCCCCGACCCCCGAGTTTCTGATTCTTTAAGTCTGGAGTGGGTCTCAAAGCTTGCAACTTTTAACCAGTTCCCTGAGGGAGGCTGATGCTGCTGGTCCGGGACCATACTTTGAGGATCACTGAGGCAGCACTGGAAAAGCTCAACACTAGTAGTAGATATATTGTTGCTTCTCCCTTACCCCTCCCTCCCATATCTGGTAGGAGAAGGTAGTGATTAAGAGAGCAGCTCTGGACTCAGAGAATGGAGTTTGGAGTCTTCCTCCAATGCTTTCAACTATGTAATCTTGGCTAATTTACTTAACTTCTTAGCACCTCAGTTTTCTCATTTGAAAAATGGGGATAATAGTGTCCAGTTCATAGGGTTATGTGGAGTGAGACAATGTATATAATTGGATTAGAACATATATCATATAGACCAATAGAATATATACACGAAATGGTAGCTCTTCTTTCTAAGAGTTCTTGCATAGCCCTGAAGTAACTTAGTTGTTAGGTTTACCAACAACAGGACAAAATAAAGATAATTAAGTATAAGGCATGATATTTAAAAATAATTGGGGAGGTAGTATTTTTTATTTTAAGAAACACCAACATTCCCATGAAGCATAGCTCTGGCTTTACTGACTATTGTTAATACCTGAGCCTCTGAGCTCATCAGGGCTGAGCAGGTGGGGGAAAAGTTAGAAAAAAGATTAATTGGGTTGGTAGCTTTTAAACAATGAAACTCAAAACCTTCCCAGCTGTAGGAATAGGAAGGCTGTTTTACACTTTAAAATTCGATCTTGACATTCCCAACCCTTGTAAAATTGCCTCCCTTCCTAGCCTGTCAGGGTCATGGAAATCCCCACTCTTTGGCTTTAAGGCGGTGTGTCTCTGGAATGCAAATTGTATTTTCCAGGAGTAATGGCACATTAATCTGATAATACTCACGAACTCTCTCCGATTAGATTACATAAATCAGCTAGGTGTTACCTTGGAAAACCCAGTGTTTTGCCCTGAGGGAACAAGACACAGAAGAAGCTGGGTGGGAGGAAGGACTGGAGTCTGGGACAGAGTGGGGACTGCGGGCCACCCAGGGCACTGGGGGGCAGAAGAGAACTGCCAGTGACCAATTTGGTCGGCCGCTCGTTGTGCCAGGAGAGTTGCAGCCAGGCCTTCCAGCTAGTTCTCTGCGCCCTTTAGGTCCCACAGTTTACAGTAAGGTTGTGTTCGGAACATTGCTTCTTTGTGGGGAAACTCGGGAGGATGGCTTTGGCTGCAGAGGCCTCGGTAGCCTCAATGGTACCACCTCCACTCCGGGCCCCTCTCTTCATTTCTCATTTGGAGAGCCACCCACCCTAAAAAAAAAAAAAAGAAAGAAAAGAAAAAGAAAAAAAAGGAAAACACTATTCTGTTGTGCTAGTTAAGTCCAGCCAAGCAGTGACTGCTTTGGGGCGTTTAGGCAGAGATAACCAGTGAGTTTCCCCCTTCTCTGCTTCTAACAGTGACTACGTCACCTGAAGCAAATGTTACATAAGCCTTGTCCTAATGTCATGGGAAATCCTGAGACTTTGCAAGGATAAGACTTAACTGAAGAGCGAGCTATGACTTTGTTTCATCTTAATAGCTTGTGCTGACTCGGAACCTTAGAGCAGATTCCACTGAATATTTTCAGGGATTTTTAAAAATTAAAACAAATATTTCAGTTACTGTTGCCACTCAACATTATATTAATTTCAGGTGTACAGCATAGTGGTTAGAATTTTATGTAACTTACAAAGTGATCCCCCCACTAAGTCTTGCACCCACCTGACACCATAAATAGTTATTACAATACTAGAGGCCCAGCACAGGATTGAAATCGAGAGAGGAGGCGCCCCGCCTCCAGCCATGTGAGGAGGCACCCTGCAGGGGGCTGGTACCTGTGCCCAACCCACGTAGCACCGGCCACCGCATTGTGTCCGCTGGGGTGCAGGCAGGCAGCCTCCCTCTGGCTGCTGGGGCTGGGGGTGGCACGCAATCCCCTCCCACCCATCTGCACACACAGCTCCTCCTGAGCGGTTGTGATGCAGCCTCCTCCTGAGCAGGTTGTGACGCCCGGCTAAATTAGCATATTCCATATATATATATATATGTCAATAATATATATATAATATAATAATATATATATTATTGACAGTATTCCCTAAGCTTGTACTTTACATCCCGTGACTATTACTGCCAATTCGTACTTCAGGGCATTTTCCTAGCGATAAGACTGAATGAGAGCACAAGGTCTGCGTCCCACTTGAACTTCAGCACACAGGCTGGC
This sequence comes from Eptesicus fuscus, assembly GCF_027574615.1. Taxonomy (NCBI): domain Eukaryota; kingdom Metazoa; phylum Chordata; class Mammalia; order Chiroptera; family Vespertilionidae; genus Eptesicus; species Eptesicus fuscus. The sequence continues at coordinate 76,552,650 of NC_072476.1, forward strand.
CTCGCTTTGAGACAGAAGCACCATGCATCACACATCTGATCGTAAAGCCGGGAGGCCAGCAGTTTCATTTTGTAGCCCCTCTCAGGTCCTTGGGCTCTGCTGCAGGCTGGGTCCTCCGTCCTCCTCCAGCTGGTGGCCTTCCATTTCGAATCCAAAGTCAACAAACGTCCACCTGCAACGCCCTGTGGCTGGACAGTGCTGCCAGCTGGGGTAATGGGGCTGAAGGTCAGGGGCAGGCTTGTTCAGGTCTAGCTGGTCTGGTGTTAAACTTCACCAGACCTGTCTTCACTTGGCAAATGGAGAGGGAACGGAGGGGAGGTCATCTCTGTGGCCAGTGTCCTCAGCTTCCATTGGGTTTGTGTTTGGAAGGTGAGTTCGTTTTGTGGCCTGTGGAGGGGGCCTGGTGGAGAGTGAGATGGGAAGGAGAATAGCCAGGGACTATTCAGGAGGCTAAGCAGCTTGGCATGGTGCTGGCAGGCTGTGTGCGTATTATAAGAATACATTAATATAAATGTGGACAATCAAAAAATAATCCTATATAATAAAAGGCTAATATGCAAATCGACCGAATGGCAGAACGACTGGTCGCTATGATTCACACTGATCACCAGGGGGCAGATGCTCAATGCAGGAGCTGCCCCCTGGTGGTCAGTGCACTCCCACAGGGGGAGTGATGCTCAGCCAGAAGCCTCTCCCACCTCCGCTGCAGGCGGGCGGTAAGAAGCGAGGGGTCTTGGACTGTGAGAGGGATGTCCTCCTGCTGGCTTAGGCCCGTTCCCTGGCTGCCAGAGGGATGTCTGACTGCCAGCGGGCCTAAGCTGGCAGGCGGACATCCCCTGAGGGGTCCAAGACTGTGAGAGGGCACAGGCCGGGCTGAGGGATTCCCCCCCCCCCCCCCCCGGCCCAGTGCACGAAATTTCATGCACCGGGCCTCTAGTAATAGAATAAGATGGTTAGAGACATTGAAGGCATTTTGACTGTCATTTAGTGGCTCTCAGTACTATTGTATTTATATCCAAGAGTCCTGTGGGTATTTCCTAGAAATTGCTTCCCCAAATTCAGATCTGTGTAAAGAAGCCCCATGTTAGGGCTGGGAGGACACAGATGAGTAGAGTTACAGTTGGGGGTTAGATCAGGCAGCCTACAAGGTTCTTGCTAACTCTAAGATTCTCTGAATTATTCCAGACTTGTAAGGTGAAACTTCCGAAGCACCTTTGCAGGTAATTCTACAAATGACCCTGCTCACAACCGCCACACCTCTTCCTGGAGAATGGCTCTCTTTGGGGCTAGGAGTCACTTCAGAAATGAATGCATGTGAATTCTCTCAGGAAAATCTTTTTGAGAAGCTGTAGGCAATTTGGTTGAAATCTTCATGCACTATTGCAGGCTGAGACCCTCCCGTGCTGATAAGGGTCAGGCAGAGCATTAGTGCCCTGATTAATTCTCCCTCCCGGAGGAGTCTTCTTTACCTCAAGCAGAATGGTTCTTAGTTTGTAAGAGAAACATTATGTTATGTAAGTCTTACAGAAGGAAAAGGGCTCCAAAATGGCTTTCTAGGTGCTTCTTAGAATCAAGTCTTGCTTCTGACAGAGGTTGAATTCATGAGGATTGGGGAAAGTAGGTTTTCAATAGCAGTATTCCATTAAATGCAAAAAAGGCGATCACTCCAAATCCAAAAGCTATTCTTGCCTGTTACATTACCCTTCTCAGAGACCATCCATCACAACATCAAAACTTCAAATATGTAAGAATAGCAGTAACCATTTAGACTCTCCCTCTTTCTATTATTATTGTAAGTATTTGTCAATGTAAGAACCATCCATACCTGTAAGAATTTTTATGAGTTTATTTGAGCCAAACTGACGACAGCTGCCAGGAAGCAAAATCTCACTGGATTGAGAAAATGTTCTGGAAAATGGCAGTTTTGCATCTTATCTATCTACATATAAAAGGCTAATATGCAAAGTGTCCCCTTGGGAGTTCGACCATGAAACTGGGAGTTCGATCGCTCGCTATGATGTATGCTGACCACCAGGGGCGGTGCGGAACATGGCGGGTGACCAGCGGTGGTGGTGGGGCACTGAGGGAGGGAGGGAAGGAAGAGGCGGGAAGGTGGGGAGGCAGGGAACCTGATCAGCCCTAATTGCTGGCCAGGCCTAGGGACCCTACCTGTGCACAAATAATTTCGTGCACCGGGCCTCTAGTTTTACATATTATAATAAAAAGAGGAGGGGTAAGTGGGTTACATGAAATCCATTGGTGATAGATTAGGGAGGTGGGTACAGAATAGTTAATAGTCAACAATTAACAAGGTAAAAATAACAATGAGGGCATCTGTGGTCTCCGCAAAGGCATGTTTATCAGGTATGTTACCCTAAGACAGTGGTCGGCAAACTCATTAGTCAACAGAGCCAAATATCAACAGTACAACGATTGAAATTTCTTTTGAGAGCCAAATTTTTTAAACTTAAACTTCTTCTAACGCCACTTCTTCAAAATAGACTCACCCAGGCTGTGGTATTTGTGGAAGAGCCACACTCAAGGGGCCAAAGAGCTGCATGTGGCTCGTGAGCCGCAGTTTGCCGACGACGGCCCTAAGACAATAGACAGGCTCAGTTAAGGTAAAGACTGACCTTTGCTAGGAAAAATACTGCCCTAGGACAAGACTACCTGCTATGAACTGCTTTTAGTTAAAAAGTTTTAATTTTAGAGCATCCTTTGTGGTTACTTTAGGTCTCTGAGTCTGTAAGGCCACCATGCAGGCCTTCCCCGAGCTAGTCAGATTTAGCACGTGGCCCCTTTTTGTCCACATATTGAATCCTTAGAGAATCACTTTGAGGTGAATTTTATAGATGAAGCTCCGAGAAGTATTTGTGTAACATGCGGCAGCAGAGAAGTAATGAGTGTTCCTTCCATTCCCCCAGGCCCCTCTGATGTTCCTTAGGCTCCAGCCATTCTACTTCCACCACCCCTGGCTCTCACCAGCATGAATCTACTCCCTTAGGCAAACTTCTTGCCGCTGTCATGATCCTCCCAGACTTCGGTGTGTTCAGACATTGCACCTTCCTCTTTCTCCTGCAGAAGAAAAGCAACTTCTCCTCAACTGCTTTGTAAACTTTCCTCCCTGGGACTTCGTTTCCTCATCTGTAATGCCAGGAATCATCTTGCTTGTTTTTTTTAAAATATATTTTATTGATTTTTTACAGAGAGGAAGAGAGAGGGATAGAGAGCCAGAAACATCGATGAGAGAGAAACATCGATCAGCCGCCTCCTGCACACCCCCCACTGGGGATGTGCCCAAAACCAAGGTACATGCCCCTGACTGGAATTGAACCTGGGACCCTTGAGTCTGCAGGCCGACGCTTTATCCACTGAGCCAAACCGGTTTCGGCTCATCTTGCTTGTTATCCCATCCCTCCCACCTCAGCCAGAGATGGCTCCTCCCCAGGCACTATGAGCCCAGCCTCTGATACACCTGCAGGGCAGGAAGTACACAGGGAACCCAGGGCTTTTGTTTTTTATTCTTAAGCTTTTCTTAATGTCTTTTTTTTTTTTTAGATTAAAAAATATTTTATTGATTTCAGAGAGGAAGGGAGAAGGAGAAGGAGAGAGAAACATCAATGATGAGAGAGAATCATTGATTGGCTGACTCTTGCATGCCCCCCACTGGGGATCGAACCCACAACCCAGGCATGTGCCCTGACTGGGAATTGAACAGTGATCTCCTGGTCAACGCTCAACCACTGAGCCACGCCGACTGGGCTCTAAATGTCTTATTATTGCTGCCCTAAACTAATTGCTAATGTTCCTGGCCAGAGCCTTCAGACTTCTATTGCTTTGTCTCTCTCCTAGTTCCTGAATCTCATCTTCTCCAGTTAGTAGTGGTTGACCTTGGGCAAATAACATCACTTTTTTGAGCCTCAGTTTTCTCATCTGTAGAAAATGGGTTGATAATATCTATGTTGCATGGATTAGTTGTGACGATTATATCAGTCAATATCTTATAGGAAAACACCTGGCAAAGAATAGCCACTTGGTTCATTTTAGTTTTCATTTTTCTTTATTTTGGCCTTAGAAACAGTAATCTTTTACACAGAAAATATCAGTAATCTTTTAAACCTAGTCTGCCCAGACACCTGAGCCCCTTCACATTTCTGCCTCCATGTGCCCATGTGTATCTTCACTTTACATGGCCTCTAGCCTCAATGCTTTTGAGATTACTGGTTTTGGGGGTCTGCCCCCTCTTTCTGCCACACCCTTTCTTGCTTCTCTGTGTCTTCTAGGCTTACCTCTGCCATTACCACTATGCTCTTTTTGGTGCCATAGCCTGGTGCTGAATATAATAATACCTGCTTTGCATACTTCAGGGATTACTGTAAGGATCAACGGGGATGATTTATGCAATAAAAATGCTTTGCAAAGTAAGATGGGGTGCATTCACATGCATTATGATGATGATGATTATCACTCCGCACTATCTTCAGATGACTAAAAATATCTACCCAGCCTGGACCTTCTCAGCATAATCTTATCTCTCTTGGACTTCCCCATACTGGCTGAGCAGTCTGACGGTTAAGCAATGGAAGAACTTGTGGGAGACTGCAGTGTTGGGAGTGGAGAATGCCTGAGTAATGAATTACCTTCTTTAGGGTCCCAGTGGGAAATCAGGCACCCCGGAAAGCGTTAATTGACCTCAGTGAGTGAATGCGTTAGGCCCAGCAAGCATTTCATTTGCTCAGGCAGCCCATTGTGATGATAACATTAAATAATCATTATCATTACATGGAAATTCTGTCAACTTGGGGATTTAGAAAGTGTTTCTCAAGTCACATACATACAAGCAACCAAAATGCACAGAACGTTCATCTAGAAGAAAGTATTTGTGAAGACAACATTTGTTTGTAATTGTCAGCATTTGGCAAAGGCAGGAAATGAAAGAATGAAATGAACCACAGCTTTGGATTCCTTCCAGTGTTTTTTTCCAATCCCAAATCTTCAAGGCTAGGGAGGGAGGCCTTCCTGTCTCGGGCCATGAGCTCTAGGGAGGGGAGCAAGAGCCTGCAACTCCCTCACCCCCTCGTCTAGGAAGTCATTTCAAAGGGAGCTGCCTCCAGGGAAAAGCAATAGCCCATTGGCCAATATTTATTTATAGTCTTATACCCTGTAAACATGTCTTCTTTTAAAAAATTAAGAGCAAAAAGTATTTTGGTTCTTGTTTGTTTGCACCACCTCCAGGCACTCATATCTGTTTTCCTTATTTCTGGGCTGGTTGCTCAACATCTTTGGTCTTGATGGAACTGGTTTCATTCCTCAGCCCTTCCTTATTATTAATGTTCTTATTATTGGTTAGTTCTTTTATGTTTGCAGTGTCCTTGACAATCTTTTTTTATTAGCTGTTCTTTACAACAACACAGTAAGGTGGATCAGCCTTACTGAATATTTATCCAACAAATTGTCCAACATTTTCTTTTGTTGGCTTTTGTTAAGATTTATTACAACCATTTTTTTTTTCTTCTTTCTCAGAGTCGCCCTTCTGCAAGAGACTTATTTCATACTTGTTCTTGTGGGGCTCCAGGAGCCAGGGGCTGATGTCATCTGCTTTCCATTGCGTTTGGCTTCTCCCTCCCCTGTGGCTTTCTCACCCTCCTCACAATTATTGTTGACTCTGCTGTTCATGCAAATGGTGCTCAAGTAATCTAAAGTGGGTTTGAGTAGAGGGCTTCTTTTTTCTTTTTCTTAACTTTTGGGCACATTTCTAAGTGGCCACTGGCTATCAGGTCTTCAGCACATGATTCATTACCAAATAATCAGTTTGCTACTAATATTTTGTGGTTGTGGTTGCTGTGGTTGGGTATATATTTACTCTATGGTGAATCACTGGACTGTCAAGCTTTAAAGAGGGATGTCTCTGGGATGGCTGGGGATTTGCACTTTAAAAAAAAAGGTCTTAGAGAGAGAAAGGGAGTGAGTGAGGAAGAGGGGGAAGGAGAGGGAGAAACATTGACCAGTTGCCTCCTGCACGCACCCAACTAGGGATCAACTTGCAACCTGGATTCCCAGTCAGGGAATCAAACCCACCACCTTTTGGTGTACGGGACGAAATTCCAACCAACTGAACTACATTGGCCAGCGCTGGGGATTTGTACTTTAACAAAAAAGAATATCAATTCTGATCAACCAAGAAATGACCACATTTTCCCAAACCCACCATCATCACCACTTCTACTACCACCATCTCTTCCACATAAGAACTGCCTTACCCAGTCTTGCACCACCATGAAAAAATACTATATTAAGTTTCTCTCTAGGCACATATACCAAGATATTCTGGTGTCTAGGACTTTATAAGTAAACAGGTTGTCTCCAAATACTATTGAAAAATTATTTGAATACATAATATGCTTGTAATCCTTTATACTTCTCCATTACACTTACATCATGTTAAAGTTATTGTTGACTTGTCTTCCTTACTCACTAAACTCTGGTTTTCTTGAGGGTAGAGACCATACCTCACTCTTCATCCACCAAGTACTGTGCAAGGCACTAGTGAAACTTTTTAGGGAGTTAATAAATGTCTGTTGAGTGAATGTTAAAATGCTCTGATTAAATGAGAAAATGCTTTTGCAAACTATAAAATGTTTTATAAACTAGTAAGGACCATTGAAATATAACTTCTTTTTATTATAATTGCATTACTTTGTCTATACAGCAATGAAGGATAAATTTGAATCCTAAGCTTGATAAGAAATACTTATCCACTTTATAGAACAAGAATGATAGAATTTGATGGAATTTGCAAAAGATGAAAAAGATTATTATTATTATTATTATTATTATTTTATTTTCTTTGTTTCTGATCCCATGCTTCAGCACAGCGTCATCCACATGAACAAGAACAACCCTGTTTCCTAGGTTGGGGTTTAGAATCAGCTCACCACTGGATTGCACCAGCCAACCGAAAAAGATGGAATGCTTCATGAATTTGCATGTCATCCTCCCACAGGGCCATGCTAATCTCCTCTGTACTGTTCCAGTTTCAGTATACAGTATGTGCTGCCAAAGCCAGCACCAGCCATATTATTTTGACTGGTTTCTGATGTTGGGCCTTCTTGGTCACCTGTGGCAATTGAGAGTCCAGCAATGGGTGGAATGATAACCTCTGAATGTGTTTAAAATTCATTAAAAAAATTCTCTGCTGCCCTAACCAGTTTGGCTCAATGGATAGAGCCCAGATTCAATTCCAGTCAAGGGCATATGCCCAGGTTGTGGGCTCATTTCCCAGTAGGGGACGTGCATGAGGCAGCCGATCAAAGATTCCCTCTCATCATTGATGTTTCTTTCTCTCCCTCTCTCTTCCTCTCTGAAATTACTAATATATATATATATATATATATATATATATATATATATATATATATAATTCTCTGCTGTAACAGTAGGTATTTTAGAAAATGTCCTAAGTGAAGTTGTACTTGCATGGGTTCTAGGTGTAAGTGGTGGTTCTGGAAAGCTGTGAGTTATTCTGTGCTGTACCAGATTTAAGCCAATGGAATAGTAGTTGCCAAAGCAATCAATGTTCTTAGCAGTTTGAAAATGGTCCAATATTCCAGAACTCTCCCCACTATGGAACTTATCTTACTAGTAGAGGCTGTGAAGAAGGGAGAAAAGTGTTCTTCCATCCACAATCTCCTGGCATACTTCTAAAAAAAAAATAATAAAAAAATACATGGGCCAGTTATTTCTGCAGAACAAACATTACACGAAGTGATTAAAAAAATAAGTTCTACTTTTGAGTCTGGCACATTTCAGGTACTTAATAAATACTGGCTGAGTGAATAAATGAATGAATTTAGCCTTCCTGTCCTGGCTATCCAAGATGTTTAACATTTGCATGTAAAAAAGGCCCAGGAATGACTTTACTGGCTTTCACCCAAGGGTATCCTGGGGTCAGTCAACAACAGGGGAAGAACTCTGAGCTTGAGCCAAGTCCACTTACAAGAAGCAGCTTTTGATAAAAGCTCAGTTCTCTTATCAATATTCCTTCAACTGTTTCTGCAGCCCTGGAAAACTTTCTTTTTGAAAAGCAAATGCACTGTAGGCAGAAGCTGAATCAGAAAGCCAGAATTCGAGTCCCATCCCCAGTTGGGTGGCAAGACATGTCAAAACCCATTGGTAGATTTTGGGGATGGCTTTACAGAAGGCTGACAGCACTTTTGAGTCTATGTATAGAAGCATTAAGATTGCTGCTGGAGGTAAAAAATTAGTCTGTTAGAATCTACTGAGTTAAATAAAGTTTCCAGGAAGCCGCACTACAAGAGTCTGGCTTTCATGCGTTATCTGCATTCCTGGCCAGTGGTAGAAACAGAACCTGTTGACTTGGGGATCTGGCAATTGTCTTAAATTAGGGGCTTCAAGGCCACAGAGCCACTTTCTTTCCTTTTTGCCTACTTTTCTGCTCCTTAATTTTTACCAGTGATTCTGGTTTCTTCTCCTCACCTGCTAATTTCTGTTTGTTAGCACCTGGCCATCAGAAGACTTTTTTTTGTCTACTTGGTTCTTTGAGTGCTGAAGATTTAGCTAGCTGGGAATTGAATGGAGGAAAGAGTCAAGCAGGGAGATTTGTGCGTGAAATGGATATTTTGTTCCTCCGAAGATTTGTCACAGCAGATATAAAGTGTCTTTCTCACTCAAAGTACCTCCAAGCACATTCACAAATCAATTAGTCACTGGCAGGGCAGAGAGTGGAGGCAGCATAAGCCCTGTGGTGATAGCCAGCGACCCTGGCTGCTCACTCTCTCAGGCATGCTGTCCTTGATCATTAGATAACACAGTGACACTTCACCCCCCCGGCGACTGTTTCCATTACAATCAAAACTTCAGAGAGAGGGTATGGCTTTCAGAGTATTGCTCCACTCCATTAATAAACAAACACCCACAAGGAGAGACTGGGGAAAAGGGAGACTGGCCATCCCTTTGAGACAGAAAGCCAAGAAAAGGAAACAAAAAGAAATCAATCTTTTATTTGCTCCCTGGGACTCCAGAACACTTATGTATTCTCTGGCATGTTCAGTCGTTGACTAAGGTGGAACCTGAGTGTCTCTCTCAGTTCATTAGACAGACCAATTAAGCGCCACAAAAGAGTCTTAATGCTAAGAGGATGAGGCTCTTGACACTGCCCTTCTGAGCTTACAAAATAGGTGCGACATGCCTCCTGCCAGTTCCTCAGCAGGCAGAGCCTACAACATATGCCTCAGGGGCCTCGGAGGTACTGTGTGAGGGTGGAATCTGAAGAACACCTAAAAATGTGTCCAACCGAGCTGTCAGAGGAATTCTCATCAGTCACTCTGCGGGAACAAATAGAGTTTCTGAAATGCACACATCATTTTAGGAACACGCTTTGAACTTTGAGTTCCCAGCTTGTTGATAATAGGCTTAGGGGAGGGGTAGAGGTCACAGGATGGGAGAACAGGGTGACCACTGCCCTAGGTTCAAGAGAGTAAAGGTGAACCCCATCCTTCGTAAGATTTGGAGCCTTTCAGACGACTCAGCAAGCTGAGGGGTTGGAAAGAAAACTGCTTCTTATATAATAGCTGAGGGCTCTTATCTCATTCTTGGGAACAAGCTGGGGGTAGGTGGCAACTATTCTGGTCTTTCGTTTCACAGTTGGCAGAGCTGAGGTACAGGGAAGGGAATCGGTCTGTCAGCCCACTTAGCTAGATGTGCATGTGAAGAGAGTTCCTTTGATGGCCCTCAGCACCTCCCCATCCTCCATCCATGCCATTTACAAACTCTGCTCAGAGCCCTTTGGCAGCCTCCTAGAGAGCAGGAATTTACTGCATCATTGAGGTAACCCGACAGAACTGGAGTCCAAAGACCTGAGCTTGAATTCTGGCTCCTACTCTTACTAGGTCTGCAGTCTCAATTTATTCCTTTTTAAACATGAGATGACAATTGTGAGAATTAAAAGTGTTTGAGAGCATTTAACCCAGTGCCTTGTATACTCAGTAAATGTTAATTGTATATGAATTTACGGAAGAATTAAAATGAGCCCAGATTTCCTTCTCTGACAAGCAGGTTCCAACTTACTTCAACTCACATATTTCCCTACACCTGTGATTCTCAAAGCTTGGTTTCTGGACCAGGAGCCTCAGAGGCACCTAGTAACCTGTGAGAAATGCAGATTCTCAGGCCCCCATCGTAGACTTGAACCAGAAACTCTTGGTAGGGGGAGGGCGGGCAGCAGTTTGTATTTTAATAAGCCTCCCAGGGGATTCTGATACACACCACAGTTTGAGAACCACTGCTTTATATTAACTTCATAATGGCAGGAACAAAGCGCTGGTGGCAGCAGCTGACATAATCATTGTTGCAACATGGTTGACAGCTTGAACTCAGGCAAATATTGGTGGTACCACTGTACCTGCCCTATCTTTGTGCATTTGTTGAGAAAAGAGAAAAGGAAATTTGCTGAAGTTGACCATCCTGCTGAACATAGAAGACATTCTGCTGTTTTTTTAATTTTAATTTTTATTTTTGGTGCAGGAGGTGGAATTGACAGAACATAATGGATCTGCGTGAGCATGGAGCTGGGAGAAGAAATTGTCAAATATAATCCCCAAACCCCACAGGCCTTGTAATGTTGGAGTGTGCAGGGACAAGGGAAGCATTGTGTTCTGACAGAAACTGTAGAGGAAGATGCCAACATTTCTTCGCCATTCAGATCAATGCATAGAGTGTCGGCAAGTATTGAAATGATTTTGAAAGTGCTTTGAAAGTTGAGTATGTGATGTAAAGCTTGGACATTTTAGAGCTGTGGAGAAGATCAAACTTTCTCTTCAATTCTCCAAGAGGGAATAGGAGGTTGTGTCACTTGATTGACTCCTCGTTTATTCCACATAACTTCATAGTGGCTTCCAGAGAGCCTCTTAGCAAGAATGGCTACTGTGCCCTTCCTCTGTGCCCTGCCCCTATTCCTTCTCCTTCCTGTCCTTCCTTTCTGGAAAAGTTTAGAAGCTCCCCTCTCCCCTTTCAAGGGGGAAAACACTGCTTGAGTTGCCTTAGCAGTACCTGAGAGCATTAACTACTTAAATCCAAAGACTTCTTATCGCTATAATCCAGCACTCTCAGATGACAACACTGAGGTGCAGAGATGGAATTCCCTGGCTCCAAGTTCAATGCTCTTTAACCTACTCCCTAAAGCAAGCATGTCAAACTCAAAGGCTAACACAGGCCAAATATATGAGGCATGTGGCCCGGGCGGTGAGTTTGACATGCTTGCCCCAAAGGAAGCGTCAGTAATCATGGGGTGTGGCACAGAAAAAAGGAGTCATGGAATTAGAAGCCCTTTCTCTCCTAGTTTTTCAGATATCACACCGAGGAGACAGAAAATAGCTAGAGAATTACTAAGACATCCCAACTGGCAGGGAAGGCAGGCTGTGGACCGCAGGCAGGGACTTGAAAATGTATGGATGTTGCTAAGAAAAACAGCGTGCAGATAACCAATCACAAGGCAGTAAGGCGTATAAGCCAATCCTAAGGATGTTGCTAAGGCAAAATTCTTGGAAAAACCAATCAGGAGCTAGCAAGGCTGTCTCCACCCCCAAATTAAAAGGCGAGCACTTCCTTTCCCGAGTTCTCTCTCTCTTCCCGGCTTGCAACGGGTTCTTGTTATGGCCACGTGGGCCTCCACACGTGGACTACTAGACTTGAATTAGCTTGTTTACTAAACTGCTCCCGACTGTAGCATGGAAAGGGAGCTCCGGACCCTGGCCTGCCCCTGGAACCCCAGCTGCACCTTTTCCAGGACTGGCTTCTCCCAAAAAACTTTGGTTCCATTAATCGCTTTAGTCCGCGACTTCATTGATTTCACAAGGCAAGAACTCGGACTCAAACACCCACATTTTGGTTTCAATACCTGTTAAAGAGGTCAGTCTCTATGTGGATTGGTATAATTTTCTACTTTTGTTTAAATAAGTGAGGAATGTGATGTTTGATTAGCCCGTTTTTAATTGTAGGCACTAGAGAATGGGTGGAAGTAAAAAACAAGTCCCAAATGGTCTCCAATTTATCTTTCTGACAGAAGAGCTCATCATTGGCAGGCCATTAGCTTTTAGTTGCTGCCAAAGTCATGCTGTTCACTTAAAAGGGAAAGAATAGGTGGGATCCAATCCTCCACATCATATTAATAATTTTTTGCTCACAACACTTGAATTTCTAGGCCCAATCACTCTTTTCTGTCTATAAAATAGCAACAACATACTCCTCTTTTCCTTTGGCATTAGGAATATTAGGTGTTTGCTTAGTAATCCTTAAATTTTGCTTGGCTTTCTTCATGCTGACATTCTGAAGTGCCCAGGCCATAAGTTAAATAATTTCTTAAATGTTCAGGGTACAGTGTATACAGCCAACACATAATTTTTCAAGATAATGAGAGAAAACCTTGGCCTGGATTACTTCAAACTAGACAGATCATCAGGATAAACAAAGGTGTATGTGTGTGTGCGCATTATTTTCTTTCTGACCCTGTAAATGTGACTCAGTGGTAAGGGCACATGTGAGTATTCATTGTACATTCATTATAATGATAGTAATGAACACGTTAATTGAGCACTTATTATGTACCAGGTGCTTGTGTCTGTAATACCTCATTTATTTCTGACAGCTCTCTATGGAAGAAATTTTATCCCTATTTTACAGTCTCGGTGAAGGTAAGTGATTTGTCACAGGTCACATGGGAAGAAAGTGTGAGTGTCAGGATTGTAACCCACTGTCTGACTTACTAATGTTTCACATGCTTTTTGAAAGTGTAATCCTTTCCCCATGTCCCTATTTCTGGTGGATATATCGTGGCTGCGAAGCCAAATGGCACCTAATCCTTGTGTGGATGACAAATTGTGGGTCAGTTAGGTGAGGAAGAACTTAAGTGATGTGTCTTTCTAAAAGAGCCTATGTCTGAATGGTCAAATGTGAGGGCATTAACCATCCAGGGCAAAGAAAAATAGAGGATGTTTTAGGAAGGTATGGCTGACAGGGTAGATAAGGTCAGGAGATGCTTTGGGTTAGTTTCTAAGAGAAAGATCTGGGAAAGCTACTTAACCTTGAACTACATTGAGTTTAGAGTAAATAACACTCTGGGCCTCCACCCTCCCCCAATCACTTTCTACGCAGAAGTTAAGAACAACCATCTTAAGTTGTCAGTGGGAAAGCTGATGCCTGGTTTACCGCCCTTCATCTACATGTGATGGCTCCATGGCTTCCTGTTGCACCTAGAATAAAATCCAAAGTTCTTACTTTTTTCACAAAGCTGTAGCAGGGCTGTTGATACCTCCCTGGGACTCACTGTGTCTGTGTATTGGGCACCTTTCTACTGTAGGCACCTGCAGCTTTCTGTCCGAGGTTTCTGGGCTGCCAGCTGGGTCAGGAAGCCCCTGGGAATTAATGTCCCAGGAGCAGGTGTCAACCAGTGATGGACAAGAATTGGTGGATAAATATCTCAACTCTCCTTGCCCTCAGGTGGTAGGACTCTGAGGTGTGCTGTGTGCAGTCTTCCAAAGGTCTCATAGGGCGGAGCCTTATTCACAGCGGTAAACTGCTTACTATGTCCCTGTACTGCCTTCCTTTCCTTCCTGTCTCACTTTCTTGCTCCCTTCCTGTGCTTCCTCCAAATAAATAAATACTTGCATTCAAATCTTTGCGCATGGCCTGTCAGCGGAACCCAACATCAGCCAGAGGTCTTGTTTGACTTGGCCTCTGCCCATCTCACCTGGAGCCACTCTACCCCTCGAAATGTTCTCCAGCCACATCGCTCTTCTGTATGCTTTTTAAACCTTCTAGGCTTCTCGGTACGTGCTGTCCCTGCACTTCCCAGGCCCAGCTCATCAGTTAGACTTTAGCTTCAAGGTCACCTCCTCAAGAGGCCTTTACAGATATCCCCAAAAAAGAGCTTGAGGTCCTGGAACAGCTTTGGCTCCAAATGTTGTGAGATGCAGATCAGTGAGAGCGGTGGATATGATGGTCACATTCCGCTTCCCATTCTTGCTCCCCATCTGATCACCCTGATTTTCCACATCCCTGGTCTTAGGTGTGACAGGCTGGGCTCATTCACTGTGCAGTTTGGACTTCTCCTGAGCATTCCTGTTTTTATCTGTGGCGCCAGGGTTAAGAGAGAGACTTAACCCTTTGCACTCGCTTGCTTTTTTCTCGATTCCTTTATTCTACTCGGGATTTAATGCTAACCATGTCGAGTCACACTCGACATTCGAGTGCAAAAGGTTAAAACAGAAGGAGAAAGTCATGACCAGGCTGACAGAAGAGACTGTGGAGGCAAGTGTTCAGAAGGTCTGTCTGACACATCAGAAAACTTTTGAAATTATGGATGGATTATCTGAATCCAATTGTCAGTGTCTTCTGAGGCTTGCACACCAATAAATGTCCTTAAAATCCTTTATTGATTTTTCTCACAACTCTTTGTAAAGGGGCAGTTCTTTCATTTCTTTAAAGTTGGCTTTGTTGTCCAAGCGAGAGAAGTGAATAAGAAATTATAGACCCTCTTGTATTTGAGCTTTCATTCTCTTACCATATAGGCTAGGAGCCAAAGGTACATTTCCATTGAACTGTTGCTTTTCCTTTCAAAGGAGCTCAGATAATTCCTTTGAGTGGATTAAGAAGAGGCTGCCCCCGGGGTAGAGGATGCTCTGCCTGTGCTTGAGTAGAGCCTGGGTCTCGAGATGGAGATAGGGTGGCCCTGCCACCAGCAGTCCTAGCTTCTGAGAAACGGCCTTCGGACCTACTATCATCCTAGGCGCTGCAGTTTGCCATTTCCTTCTCTTTGAGCTTCAATGGATCATGAAGTATAAGCAGTAGGAGCTCTAGTGAGCACAGGTGCCAGCCTCTCAATTTACCCAGGAGGAGACTGAGGCTTACAGCCATTTAACAACTGACTCAAAGCCACACTGCTGATCTGTGGCACATTTGAGATGAAAACAGGCTGACAGTCATGGGAACATTCTTTTAGGACAGTAGCTGTCTAAAAGGTTTTTGTCATGCTCAGGAAAGTCACCAAAGGGTCTAATGGGCTGTGAGGACGTTTTAGGGAACATTAGCTCTAAGAGGAGGTCCCTTTGCAAATTTTCACTTTGGGCTCTCAAAATGAAAAATGTTGCCACTTTTCTTTCTTGGCAAATATTTCCAGAATTGTGGTAACTGCTTTGAAACACAGAACAATACAGATATGAGGTAAGAATTGATGTCGACCTTAGATCTTATTTTAGAGAAATACTATTGAAACCTTCAGTTCAAACTTTTTTTTTTTTTGGTTTGTTTTGTTAGGGCCTGAAATAACTCAATAACTAAGGCATTTCATTGAAAAACAAAGCAAGAAAAAAAATGTTTTATCCTTTGGAAAGAATTAATCCTCACAGAAGTATGGTAAAATAAGTATGGGCTTGTGTCTGTGGGACCATTATTAAGTAATGAAGAATGAATTCACCTTCTTCGGGCTCAGATGAACTTGGGATTAAAATCCCTTCAACAATGGCACCTACTACCAACCATCTGCTGCTGCACATTACTGAAACATTGGCATTTCATTTAGTTAGTCATCAAATATTCATTGAGCACGTTTTTCATTCCCCACTGAGTTATTACATTCTATAATTCCAAGTAGAAGAGACTTTAAGAGCTTGTATGCACAAACTTGTCTGAAAAAAATAAAATCAAAAGGATATG
The DNA here is from genome assembly GCF_027574615.1 of Eptesicus fuscus. Lineage (NCBI taxonomy): Eukaryota > Metazoa > Chordata > Mammalia > Chiroptera > Vespertilionidae > Eptesicus > Eptesicus fuscus. The sequence goes on from NC_072476.1 coordinate 76,568,376, forward strand.
TAAAATGAATAGGAAAATCATTCTTCACAGAAGATGGTGGATCACGTTTGTTGCATTGTTTCTGCAGTGGGTCTGATAGTTTGTGCTGAGTAATTCATGCTACTTTGCCCAAGCCCCTGGAAAGCATTGGCATATCTCTGAGGGACAGCTGGCTAAGTTAAGGTACAGACTGTTGCCACAGACTTGAATTTTGCTGAGTGGCCTCTTGGGATTTTTATTTTTATTTTTTTTGGGTAGAACAGCATTTGAGAGCACTGGCCATGAATTAAGCAGATCTGGGTTCAAATCCTAGCTGTACCCTTTGATTTGGGCAAGGGAGCTAACCTCTTTTAGTCTCAATTTCCTCATGTGTAAAATGAAGGTAAAAATTTATCCTCATAGGGATCTGCACATAGAGTGTTATAGGAACACAAATTATATGTTTTAAATGAAAGCTTTTTCCCAAGGAGTGTGGATCTGGTTAAAGAAGAGGGCCCTTTCCTGTCTAGTGCCTTGGGCTTGGTTGTGAAAGTACTGGGAGAACTTCAAATATACAAAATATGTATATTTTTATTGATTTCAGAGAGAGAGAGAAACATCAATCATGAGAGAAAATCATTGATTGACTGCCTCCTGCACGCCCCCTACTGGGGATTGAGCCCACAATCCGGGCATGCACCCTTGGCCAGAATCAGTCAGCAGGCCAACACTCTATCCACTGAGCTGAACCTGCTAGGGCAGAACTTCACTGTTTTTATTTTTATTTATTATTATTTTTTAAAATATATTTTATTGATTTTTTACAGAGAGGAAGGGGGAGGGAATTAGAAACATCGATGAGAGAGAAACATCGATCAGCTACCTCTTGCACCCCCCCCCCCCCCACTGGGGATGTGCCTGCAACCAAGGTACATGCTCTTGATATTTCCAATACCCACCTGGCACTGTACATAGTTAGTACAGTATTGACTATACTAGAGGCCTGGTGCACGAAATTCGAGCGGGGGGGGGGGGGGGGCGGTCCCCTCAGCCCAGCCTGCACCCGCTCCAATTTGGGATCCCTGGGACATCCCTCTCACAATCCTGGACTGCTGGTTCCTAATCGCTCACCTGCCTGCCTGCCTGGTTGCCCCTAACTGCCCCCTGCTGCTGGCCTGATCACCCCTCATTGCCTCTGTGTGCCAGCCTGGTCGCCCCTAACTGGCCTGCCCCCTCCCCGCTGGCCTGGTTACTCCTAACTGCTGTCCCCCTGCCACTGGCCTGGTCACCCCTTACTGCCCCCACTGTCGGCCTGGTCACCCCTAACTGCCCCCCCTGCTGGCCTAGTCTCTCCTCACTGCCCCCCCCGCCCCCCGCCAGCCTAATTGCCCCAACTGCCTCCCCTGCTGGCCTGGTCACCCCCAACTGCCCCACTCTGCTGGTCTGGTTGCTCCTAATTACCCCCCCACCCCGCTGGCCTGGTCACCCCCAACTGCCCCCCTGCCGGCCTGGTCACCCCTCCCGGCCCCCCCGCCGGTCTGGTCACCCCGCACAGCCTGCTGTTCAGTTGTTTGGTAGCCCCTCACTAACCCCTCTGCCGGCCTGGTCGCTCCACACAGCCTGCTTGTTCAGTCGTTTGGCCGTCCCTCACTAATCCCCCTGCTGGCCTGGTTGCCCCACGCAGCCTGCTTGTTCAGTCATTTGGTTGTCCCTCACTAACCCCCCTGCCGGCCTGGTCGTAGGCAGCCATCTTGTGAGGGCATGAGGGTTAATTTGCATATCACCTCTTTATTATATAGGATTCCCTATGCTGTACTTTACAACCCCAGGACCATTTTGTAACTACCAATTTGTACTTCTTAATCCCTTCACTTTTTTCACCCAGTCCCCCAAACCCTTCCCCTTTGGCAACCGTCAGTCTGGTCTATGAGTCTGATTCTATTTTGTTTTTTAGATTCCACTTAAGTGAAATGATATGGTAGTTGTTTTTCTCTGTCTGACCTATTTCACTTAGCAAAATACCCTCTATCATAGGACTTTTTTTCATTACTCAATGAGCTGAGAAGGGAGACAAGCTTGGGCCACAAGATTAAGACAGAAATCATCCTCCATTACCTCCTGTGTGTCCCAGTATATTCTTCTACAGGGACTTGTGTGTTTTAGTTCCTCTTCTACCTTTTGGGCTCTTTGCTTCTCTGCTGCTGCTACGGCATCCAGTGACCACTTTCCCAGGTCCTGGGTCTTATTCTCTGCCATAGTCTTTTGTTCTAGAATGATTTCTCAGTTATGACCCTCCTCCCCAATCAGAGTTTCCAGTGCTGTTCTTCCCTGAGCTGTATCAGGGAAACCAAGCTGAGTAAACAAAACCATGACTGAGGATTCCCTTTGCACCAGGGTGCATGCATAGCTCTCTAATTAGAATTTCAGGTGAGAAATTTTAGGCAGAGTTTTTTTTTTTTGGGGGGGGTGGGGAGGGCGTGCATCATGTCCCTGGACATTTTCCCCTGGTAGGTATGGCCTTAAGGAAGTGGTAAAGAAAGCTGCAGCAACCACCTTTAGAAAACCCACATCTGCCCCCTTCAGCACTGGAGAAAGGAGTTAGTCTGGCTTCCTTCCCTTTCTTCTACAAGCTTCTGGTCTGAAGCTTGAGGTCTGAGCTTGATTTTTTTTCTCTCTCTCCATAAATGGAAGAAAACCCCACTCCCTAAAGGAAACCAACTGCAACTGTGAACCTCAGACAAGTCAGAGTTGGGAATTCTTGGGTGGTTGGGCTCAGCTGTCAGTTTGGGGCTCCTGGAACCCGACACTGGGAGGCCTTGATATGGCAAGAAAAGGTTCCTCTGTGTCAGCTGATTAGTGGGTTTCAGTTGGGCCAACTAACTTCTTCTCACTCTACTTAGCTGACCCTAGAAATCTTGGCTAAACTGCAGAGCTGTATCAATTACAGTAATTTACATGAATTATTTACCAATTATCCTAATTACCAGGCTGCATGGTAATGATTATGCATATCATCAGATGTGTGCCAGATCAAGTTGGTTATGAGGTTTATTTGATTGCAATACTAATCATTGTGCACATCTGCTTGGTCTTTGTGAGTTGCTCACAGAGATGGGCATTTTCTCACACCTTGAGAACAATGGAACGTTGGAAAGCACTTGCTATTTTCTTTCTTTTTTTTCAATCTTCACCTGCGGTTATTTTTTTAAATTGATTTTTAGAGAGAGTAGAAGAGAGAAAAAAACACATCGATGTGAGAGAGACACATCAATTGGTTGCTTTTGCACACGTGAGCGGGGGTTGGGGGGATCGAGCCTGCAACCAAGGTACATGCCTTTGACTGGAAACAAACCCAGGACCCTTTCGTTAGCAGGCAGATGCTCTTTCCATTGAGCCAAACTGGCTAGGGTGGCACTTGTTATTTTCATTGGTGGGTTGAAAAGAGAGAGAAAGTAAGTAATCATGATTAGTATCTGCTGCCAAACCCAATAAATCTAGATGATTAGTTTTGAAGGTAAAGTTAAGACCAGTGGCACTTCATTAGAATATAGGTTTCTATCCTCAAGGGCAGGGACTTATGTCTTATTCATGTTTCTACCTTCGCCTCTAACATAGTACAAATTCAATAAACATTTGTTGAGTCGAACTGAATTTGAAATGGCACTGGGCTCTATTTCATGGCCAAAAATATTAAGCATCATTATCACAAAATTAGAGGTCCAGTGCATGGATTCCTGCACTGGTGGGGTCCCTCGGCCTGACCTGCAGGGATTGGGCTGAAACCAGCTCTCTGACATCCCCCGAGGGGTCCCGTATTGCGAGAGGGCGTAGGCCAGGCCGAGGGACCCCACTGGTGCACGATCAGGGCCAGGGAGGGACTGTGGAAGGGCTCCAGGGCGTGTCTGGCCCATCTCGCCCAGTCCTGATTGGCCAGACCCCAACAGCAAGCTAACCTACTGGTTGGAGCATCTGCCCCCTGGTTGTTCTGCCATTTGGTTGATTTGCATATTAGCCTTTTATTATATAAGACTAGAGGCCCAGTGCATGATTGAATCATGCACGTGTAGGGTCCCCTACACGCTTTCGCTTTTCGTGGTGGAGCTGGGTGCCTGTCCGCTGGTGCACCAGGCCTTCCAGAAGCCTCTGGCGTGGCAGAGGCTTCTGAAAGGCCTGGTGCCGGAGCAGACAGGCACCCAGCTCCCCCACTTTTGATGGTCCGTGGCCACTGAGGGGGGCTACCCTGCTGTTGAGAGGCGCAGGGGGCGGGATTCCCGCCCCCTGCGCCTCTCAATGGCCACTGAGGGGGGCTGCCGCGGACACCTGGCTACCCTGCCTTTGAGAGGTGCAGCTGGGTATCCGAGGCTGGCCCCCTCAGCGGCCGCGGATCTGGCCGTTGAGAGGCACAGGGGGTGGGAGTCCCACCCCCTGCGTCTCTCAACAGCAGGGTAGCCCCCCTCAGTGGCAGCGGATCCGTGCCTCTCAATGGCCGGATAGGCCACCCCGAGTCCCGCCCCCCAGCCTCCCGCCGCCCAATCGTGGGCGTAGCGGAGTGATGGTAATTTACATGTTACTCTATTATTAGATAGGATAATACAAGCCTATATGCTAAGTATCTGACCATTTGTTCGAACGTTCAACCAGTTGCTATGATGCGCACTGATCACCAGGGGGCAGACGCTTAATGCAGGAGCTGCCTGCTGGTGGTCAGTGCGCTCCCACAGGGGGAGCGCTGCTCAGCCAGAAGTCCTGAGCTGGGCTCACAGCTTTTGAGTGCATCGGTGGTGGTGGGAGCCTCTCCTGCCTCCGTGGCAGTCTGACATCCCTCGAGGGCTCCTAGACTGCGAGAGGCTGCAGGCTGGGCTGAGGGACTCCCCACTTGTGTGCATGAATTTCGTGCACCGGGCCTCTAGTATAGGGTAATATACTGACACTATTCTTCTATTGTCCTGAAGGTTTATAAGATCACATACATGGGATTTTATGGAGCTATTACAAAATACTACCCATATGCAGTAATGGTATGTCCCATATCTGTGGCCCATATCACTCTACAGAGTTAACATCACATTTCCTGAGAAGGGGAGTTGAGCTTAAATACGCATGCCAATGAGTGAGACCGTCATTAGTGCAAAAGTCATGTGTGTATATTATCAAGTAGCCCATGTTTGTCAAGTTGTCAGAAAGATTGTTACAATGATAACATTTTCATATTGTATAAATCCAAACTGTATAATAGTGAAAGGTGAATCTAGCTCCCACCCTGGGCCCCCAGTTCCACTCTCCAAAGGCAAATACTGTCAATAGTTTCCTTTGATTTCTTCTAGAAATCTTCTATGCATATATTTGTATAGATGTAGATAGTTTTGTTTGAAAGTAGGTAATTAGTAATTAGCTAATATTTATGACATATAAAAAAGTATGAAAAATACTACTACTAATGTGTGTTCCTCCCTCTAATTTAATAAATAAAGCCAGTAAGTATAAATGCCCTGTATATACTTACACATCTTCACCCTTTCTACTTTCATCACTCAAGCATTCGAATGCCCTTTCCGATTCCATCTCCCTCCAAGGGTAACTGCTCTTCTGAATTTGGTTCCCATGTCTGCTTATTACACTTTATAATATATTTATGTATCCTATGCAATATATAGTAATGCTTTTAAACAAAATAATATACTGACACTATTTCTTCTATTGTCCTGAGGTTTGTAAGATCACATACATGGGGTTTTATGGAACTACTAGAGGCCCAGTGCACGAATTCGTGCATGGGTGGGATCAGGCCAGGCCAGCCCAGGGGAGGGGTCGCAGGCAGTTGGCGGGCCAGCCCTGTTCCCCCCTCTCCCCTGGTGCAACTCCCGGAGGGGACAATTTGCATATTAGCCTTTTATTATATAGGATTACAAAATCATATTGTACATATTCTTGTCACATGATTTTTCACTCAGTATTGTAAGTCACTCATATAGCTGTGTATAGTGATAGCTTATTCATTTTAATAGTTGTATGGTATTCCATTATATGAATATATCACAATGTATACATTAATTCTCTTTTTGATGTATTATTAGATTGTTTTTAGTTTTTTCTATCACAAACAGTACTGTATTGAGCAATCATACTTATGTCTCCTTATGTATGTGTATGATTCTCTACAGCAGGGGCAGGGAATGGCCAGCCCACGGGCCATATAAGGCCCGCGAAATCATTTGGTCTGGCCCTGCCAAGGCATTAGGGGTGAGTTAATTAAATGTTTGACCAAATAAGCAGGCTAATTTTTAAGTTGATAATTTTGTATGACCCACAAATGATGTTATAAATATTCAAATGGCCCTTCACAGAAAAAAGGTTCCCGCCCCTGCTCTAGGGTATATAATGAGGAATGAAATTGCTCAGTCATGTGATGTGCACATTTTAAACTTTTCTAAATATTGCCAAACTGTTCTCCAAACTGATTATATGTCTTTTTAAACTTTATTTTTAAGTACTAAAAAGGACTTGTATATATGTAATAGGCAAACCATAGGTTTTGAAATCATATTGATTTACTTATCAGTGTTAATTTCTTTTAAAAGGTGTTCTTCTGGCAAGAGGTGGGGCTGGGATTTGAACCTAGGACTTTTAAAATCCTGTGTGCTTTCTGTTGCTTCATATTCTGTTTCCTCTTTACCTGAAGGTATCCACCTCCTGGCGTGTGTGTGCCTTTCAAGGACAGAAATTGGAGCCCAAATGAAAATGTGTAGCCTGGGCTGCACTTTGTTTATGGGATGTAGAGGAGAACCTGGTTCCTTGGCTTCCTTTGATCTTTGCTGCATTGGAGCATTTCCTCTCCACTTCCTCCTTTTTTTCCTAAAACTTAACTCCGTTTGTCTTTTGGAGACTCAAGTAATACATGTTCCCCATTTAAATCTTCCCTCCCTACTCTCATCTTGGTCTCCAGACTCCCACCAACTTTTGGGTGGGTATCCTTCTGGTTTCTTGTGGGGACATTCTTTGAGACTATCTGATACCCTATTTCTCATCCAACTTTCACTGGCTAGTTTTAGCATCCATCAGTGATTACTGCCTAAAACAGTTATTACTGTGGTGGTTGCCAATTAGTGGTTGTACGATTTTATTTACACCTCAAAATAATCTCAAGAAATATATTCTATTATTATCATTTTGAGTATAGAAAAAGCATCAAAGGAATTAATGAATGTAAAGTGTTAATTGTTGCCATCTAACTTCTGGATTCTGGCTCAATATACAACCCCCCTCACCCAAACAAAACAAAACAAAACAAAATAACTCCATTAGAATTAGATTATTCCACAACTACAACGGGCTAACACTGGAAATATTCAAATTAAAAGTTGTAGAAGGGATAGTAAAGTCACTTTATCCATCTCCAAGAATATGATTGTATAAAAATTTAAATAAATACGAATCTTATTCTGTAGGGGCAGGGTAAAACTGCCCCTACAACTTGTACTTCATCTGAAAGAATTTATTTGCTGAAGTTGCAAAAAAGCCAAACAAACAACAAAACTTTTCTTGAGAGGTGTTTTGCAGCATAAAGGGTTGTAGGCAGCTTCTGGACCCAAGATCCAAAGGAAAGAAAGCGTAAGTTGATGTTTTATTCTAATAGGACCTGCGGGGGTCAGCTTCTCCTGAAAAGGAAGGTTAAAATTTCACTGCACATCAAGAGACGTGTTCCTGCTGCTAATCCTCATGTTTAAAAACATGTGTATCGGGGGAGAAAATGCTTCACGTCCTTATCAAGTAGGGCATAACAAGATTGGAAATTGGTTCGTGATTTATTGCACCTCCGGCAACACACTGAAGTGTGTTAGTAAAATTAACTTTTGGTGTATACAGTAGCTGCTTGCGCAGCATGACTAAAGAGAGACCCTGTGAGTCGGAGAGGTTGCAGATGAATGAGGCCAGAAGTGGAAAACTTCCACCGGTGCGGGCAGCACAAATGCGCGTTGTTAGCATTTGCTAGCATTTGCATTCGATCTTTGTGGCTAGTGGGAACCCCGACTCAGAAGGCCCTGAAGGTCCTTCTCTCTTCCTTCCTCCAGCCACCTGGACCTATGAAAGTCCCTCTCATACAAGGGTCTCTTTGTTGGTTGTCAAGATGGGGCTGCTACCCGTCGTCGAGCTGAGAAAATCCAGCAGAAGTCCAGACTAGAGTTGCACAAGACCGTATTGTTGCAGCTTCGGGCTTGTGTGGCATTTTGGCGAGCGGGGCGTTTTGAACACCCACAGGACCTCAGGGTTGTGGACATAGCCATGGACAGGGAAACTATTTGATAGCAGAGGCCTTTCTGGAAATTCCCATGTGGTGAACAAGGATGTGCAGTGTAATTTTGGTTTCATATGAAAATTCCTTGAAGCAGGCCCTGGGACTGTATCGGGTTCTCAGATCTTTCCCTTAACGAAATGGCCAAATGTAACACAAACATTAGGATTGCATTTCAGTAATATAAACCAAAAAGGGGCTAATTTACATTTGTGCCCACACCATTAATGTAAATTGGTTATTAGCTATTTATGCTAAAGAGCAGCCATATAAAACATAAAGGTAGTTTTATTAACTACATTTGCCCTCTGAAATCTGCTGTGCATGGAGTTTACAATCAGTGATTTTTTTCCCCCTCCATGCAGTATGGCATTTACTCTGCCTAATTAACATATTTATTAACAAATTACTGCCCCTTTTCTGCAATTTGCATTTTATAACACAGCACCAAAGTGGAGTTAATAAGACAGTCCCATGCCCTGCTTTTATGATTCTCCTGGAATGTCACATTAACCTTTTTGTCTCTTCTTGCCTTCATTTCTCTTTAGGCAGGGGTAATTAAAGAAGAATGGCATTTACAAACAATGATAATGCAGGAATAATGGGAATGTAAATGAGTCTGGGTCATTACATCCCTTTTTTTGGGGGGGGACTATGGGCAGGTGTGAGCAGGGATGTGGATGGGGGAAGGGACCATCCTTGCCATCAAAGCCATCTCTTGCTCACCACTCTGGGAAATGCTTTGCCTATGAGGTAGGTCCGCCTTCTAATTCCTTCTCACATACTCATCACTCCAGCATACAGTAACCCTAAGAGAGAAGTCAAGAACAAAAAGAATGTAGGAATAGTTCTTGAGAAATTGGAAGAATAAAAAGCTTAATATTTAAGTACACATTTGCTATGAAAAACTCCCAGAACCGAGTTTCTCAGAATTAACAATATTGAGGCCTGAGTATCAGGCATCAAAATTAAGCAAAACTTTATCTTTCTGGGTCTGGGAAGCCAATTAATTTTAATCCGTGTGTCAAAGAAAAGCAAAATGACCCTAAAGCAAGTTTCTTAGCTTTACTATTAGTCCGTAAGTCCCCAAAGGATCTGGCTGGGCTTTGATAGGTTTGTGACCCTCCTGAAATTGAATTTAAAAATTCGAGCAAATTTTAGGTAGAGGGATATCTATTAGTTTCTAAAGGTGATTTGTGGCCTTAAATAGGTTAATCACCACGACTGATTTTGGAATTTAGGATCATAAGACATGTACTTTATATAATTAGAGTGGGATCTTCAGGGTAAGCCTTTACAAACATCTGTAGTCACCATAGATGTGCTCAAGTATAGAAAGTGGACTCCTCAGTTCTAAATCCCTTTCTGAGTCTTGTTCTCTTGGGTGTCAGGTTACCCAGAATAGGGACCCACTGGAGCCAAATGAATGGGGACTCATGGGACTAGTAGGAAAGCAGGCATTTCCTAGATTTGACCTGTCCTGGCTTCCAGCAGCATCAAACACTAAGTGAAGCTGAGGGGCTAGATGTTACTAGGTGTACCGGTTAATAATGGCAGATTTTGTAATCAAAGAAAACACGATAATTTCAAGAGAAACATCAAAAGTGCTTTATTCAAAGTAATGTCCATTGCTGGCTACACATTTCCCCCATCTTTCAGGTAATTTGTGGATACCTTCCCAATAGAACTTTTTGTTTTGAGGCAAACCATTCAGAGGCCCAATTTTCCACTTTTTCGTACGTTTTGAAGTGTTGCTCAGAAAGTGCGTGTGCCATCATAGATCAGAACAAATGGTAATCTGAAGGAGTAAGGTCTGGTGTATACGGCGAGTGGGTTAATACTTCCCAGGCAAGATCTTTTAACGTGTCTTTAACTAGTTTTGAAGTGTGCGATGGTGTGTTATCATGAAGCAAAATTACTTTGCCGTGTCTTCTGGCACATTCTGGTTGTTTCATGATCAAAGCGTGGTTCAAATTGATTATTTGTTGTCGGTAGCGATCAGTACTAACGGTTTCACCTGGTTTTAGAAGATCATAATACACCACACCTCCCTGATCCCACCAAATGCAGAGCATTGTCTTCTTTCCGAAGCGATTTGGCCTTGCAGTTGATGTTGATGGTTGACCTGATCAACCCATGATTTTGTGCGTTTGGGATTCTCAAAATAAATCCACTTTTCAGTCACAATTCGATGCAAAAAAGACTTTCTTTCCTGCCTTTGAAGCATCATTTTACTGATGACTTTTCGATTTTCCATTTGTCTTTTGTTCAGTTGACGTGGCACCCATTTTTCTTCCTTTAAAATCTTTCCCATTGCTTGTAAACGATCGGAAATTGTTGCTGAGCAACGTTTAATCTTTCTGCAAATTGTTTTTGAGTTTGACATGCATCTTCGTCCAATAATGCTTGTAATTGTTGGTCTTCAAACTTTCGGTTAACCTGGACATTCTTTGTCTTTCACATGAAATTATCACTTTTAAAGCGTTTAAACCAGCGTTAACAAGTACCTTGAGATGGAGCATGTTCACCATAAGCTTCCCAAAGTATACGATAACTTTTTCTTCAAAATAAAGTAATGAATTAAAACTTCCCGCAAATGCTCTTTTTTTGGCATGAAATTCGACATTTTTAAGCGTAAAACTATCTATGATGTTAACACCTTCAGCAAATTTGACATATGAAGTTTTGAAGCTTATTGTAAATACAACAAAATAGCATACATATTAAATCACATATATATCAACATATGTGTAACTCCATCTATTGAAAAAAAAATCCACATTATTAACTGGTACACCTACTATATTGGAGCTGGAGAGTCAGTAGCCGTGGGCATGTGTGACATTGGATCCATTTCCCTGTTGGCGCAGGTGAATCCTTAGTCCAGTGATCTGGAAAATGGAAGCAGTGACTACTGATTTCTTCATCCCTGTAAAAGACTCAGGGGTTTCTTTGAGGAAATGAAGCCACATGGTGCTACATAAATTTCATTACTGTTAATATCAACACTCCGATTTTAATTTGATTTAAAATTTTTATTGGACCTAATTGTAGCAGTTATGAATGTTGATGTTATTTTCTGCCATTTCTAATTTCTATAAAGAATACAGATCTTTCTTCTTAATAATTGAAAATGACTACTGCTTAATAGATTCATACATTCATGTGGAATTTTAATATTTGGCTTTGACATTAAGGGTTAGTACAAAAAAAAAAAGGTTAGTGCATATTATCAGCTCCTTTAAAAATTATATTGTTTTTTAAATCCAGTAATGTCTGATCTGCATGGTCTAATAATCTGATGTTGTTCATTATGGAGAAAAATTAGTCAATATGGAATGCAAAGAAAGCTAAATAATCATATTTTTGTATGCAAAAATAAGAATAGTGCTTGGAGGGGTGAAAAAGGTAAAGGGATTAAGCAAAAAATAAAACTAAAAAAAAAGAACAACAAAAAACTCATAGATACAGACAATAGCCTGGTGATTTCTGGAGGGGAAGGGTCGGAGGAGGTAGAAGAGAGGGTATTGGGGGATAAATGGTGATGGAAGGAGACTTGACTTGGGGTGTGAACACATAATATGATACACAGATGATATATTTTAGCATTGTACACCTGAAACCTATATAACTGTATTGGCCAATGTCATCACAATAAGTTCAATAAAAATAGTATTTAATGATATTTTGCTTTTGGCTTTTGCTGAAGATTTTTTTTTTTTTCATCTGGAGTAATGTCAGATGGGGATCTCTATAAATAAAGGGTAAGAATGTCTGTTTGACTTTGTAACAGGCATACTTCTAGGTCCTAAAGAGTTAAAACATATTTGGATAACCTTTACTGAACAGGCTGCTATATTAGGAAGACTTATATAATTAACTCAGGAAGGCTTTGTGAGAGAATGACCTGCTGCACTCTATTTGTGTCATGGTCATCGTATGCATAAGCTAATTTTAAATATTAAAACTCTAATTATAAAGGACCATTTTCCTGAAGGGCGGGCCATGTGGGGAAGAGCGGGGAGGACCTGAGGGGTGAGTCACAGGGCAGAGGAGGGAGTGAGTGGAGGGGATAACTGACCAGAGTGTGTAGCATTAGTCCTTGGGTTGTCCCTGTATCCTGGGAGAGAAACTCAGAACTGGGTTTGTTCCTCTGATTGTAATTTGGAAGATAGTACTTGGATGGAATTCTCCCATAGATAGCACCTCACATTTTGAAGAATAATAATAAGCTGCAGTTTTGACCTTAGGGCAGGGAAGTTCATGGAGAAGAACCCTAAATAAGTAATACGGATGTACATTACACCAAAGGTCTATGGTCCAAGAGCAGTTACTGGAGGAGAGGACATTTGAGGATCAGCAAAGCACTTGGATACTTTTACTGAGATTCTTGGGGTCAGATTCCTTTATGTCTTTGACCAGTGATGGGCAACCTTTTGAGCTTGGTGTGTCAAACTTCGCCAAAAAAACTGAGCATAACTCGGGTAGTATGTCACTTTGAGGAAAAAACTAACTCCAAGACTCTAGTCGCAAATGTTTCATCCTCAGGAGCAGCAAATGTTTCATCCTCGGCATGCGGCCGCGTGTCATCAGAAATGGCTACGCGTGTCAGTGCTGACATGTGTGTCATAGGTTCGCCATCACTGTCTTTGACTGATCCTGTTTGCATTTACTTGACTCATTTTCCTAGTTCCTTGGTTTTTCAGTAAGTGAGCTGCTTGATTCCAACTGCTTATCTCAACTGTACTAAGGGAAAACAAAGTAAGGGTGTTGGTTCTGGATTGGACCCAGGGAAGAATGGGCCTACATGGATAATCCAGGACCATCTTCCTATTTTAAGGTCAAATGATTAGTCAACTTAATTCTGTCTGTTTCTTTAATTCTTCTTTGAAATGTAACAGAAAGTAACATGTTCTGGGGACTTGGACATAGACATCTCTGGAAGGTCAGTACTCTACCTACCAAAGACCTCATGCTCTGTACCCGTGCTGCTGAATACAGTAGCCCCTAGGCACATGTGGCTACTTACATTTAATTAAAACAAATAAAAGGAAACGTTCAGTTCCTCAGTCATATTAGCTACAATCAAGTGCTCAGTAGCCACTGGTAGTTATCAGTTAGCATAATGGACAGGGCCATTCTGGAGAGGTAGAAAGTGCCAGATAATGTTGGTCCTGGGGCTTCTCACCCTCTTTCGTTAAAAAATCCTTGAGAATACAAGAGCCTGCACCCATGGTACCAGAAGATGTGGGTTAGCCCAATGAGACCCCATTCAGACACCAACTTTCACTAGAAACTCTGGCTTATTTTTATTTTGTCCAATAATATATTCAATTTTATATTTCCAAATCTTCAAGTGAAACCAGCATTCTGGGAAACTCACCATGCTTATTCCAAAACTCCCTAGGCTCATTGCCACACACTCCAGTGCTGATGCAGATACCAACAGGAGAAGCCCAGCTGCAGAAATTTTTAGGCAGAGAAGGACTATGGTTAGATTCATTCATTCATTCATTCATTCATTCATTCATTCATTCAATATAGAGAGGAAGGGAGAGAGAGATAGAAACACCAATGATGAGAGAGAATCATTTATTGGCTGCCTCCTGCATGCCCCACACTGGGGATCGAGCCTGAAACCTGGGCATATGCCCTGACTGGGAATTGAACAGTGACCTCCTGGTTTATAGGTTGACGCTCAACCACTGAGCCATGCTGGCCAGGCTGTGGCTAGATTTAAAGAGAGTCCCCAGGGAGCAATGGCTGGGGTGGGGTGGGGTAGGATGGCCTTGACAGGAAGTAGACTAGAGGTAAGGAGACCAGATAAGAGGACTATTTTATATTCTTGCCCTGTTAACTCAGATGACATTATCTGACTTACTTTGACCAATGAAATGTGAACATGTTACTTTGGGGCAGAAATGTTAAAAGCCAATTTCTGCTTCATGATACTTTCTTTCTTTTTTTTTTTTTTTACTTTATATTTCTTTATTGATTAAGGTGTCACATATTTGTCCTCATCCCCCCATTCCCATCCCACCCCTCTCCCCACGTATGCCCCAATCCCCTGTTGAACTCAACCGTTGGATAGGCTCATATGCATGCACACAGGTCCCTTGGTTGAACTCTCCCCCTCCCCCTACCCTCCCCCTACCCTCCCCTATCCTCCCTCTGAGGCCCGATAGTCCGATCGATGCCTCCTTGCTTCTGGTTCTGTTCTTGTTCCTCAGTCTATGTTGTTCATCATTTCCCCTAGATGAGCGAGATCATATGGTACTAGATATAAACTAACAAGAACTAAATGTGAGACGAGCAATAATAGTTATGCTGACAGGCAAATGAATCAATCTGTAGCGAGCTTCCCCCTGGACCAACAGTTCTTTTGAGACCCAATTTCAATGTCCAGTAGTTCCTTATGTGTACATGTCAGCCCTGACCCCTCAGCTCTGGATGGTGGACAAATGGTGGTAGTGGAGGTCCGACTCCCTCTGGCTTGGTCTCGGCCGAACCCAGGGGCACGGCGTCACCCGGATTAAGGGGCACGTGGCCTCACCCATACCCAAGGGGCGCGTGATCTCACCCGGGCCTGGGACCCAGCCTCACCCGGATGGATCCAGGGGCGCATGGCCTCACCCGGACCAAGGATCTGGCTTCACCCGTACCCAGGGACGCTTGGCCTCTCCCAGACCCAGGGGCACGTGGCCTCACTCGGGCTTAGTTGCACAAGGCCTCACCTGGATCCAGGGACCCATGGTCTCTCCCGGACCCAGGGACGCTTGGCCTCTCCCAGACCCAGGGCCACTTGGGCTCACCCGGGCCTAGGTACACGAGGCCTCACCCGGATCCAGGGACACATGGTCTCACCCAGACCAAGGAACATTTGGCCTCTCCCAGACCCAGGGCCATTTGGGCTCACCCGGGCCTAGGTGCACGAGGCCTCTCCCGGATCCAGGGACACATGGTCTCACCCGGACCCAGGGACGCTTAGCCTCTTCCAGACCCAGGGTCACGTGGCCTCACCCGGGCCTAGGTGCACGAGGCCTCATCCGGACCCAGGGACACATGGTCGCACCCCGGACCCAGGGACGTTTGGCCTCTCCCAGACCCAGGGCCACTTGGGCTCACCCGGGCCTAGGTGTACGAGGCCTCACCCGGATCCAGGGACACATGGTCTCACCCGGACCCAGGGACGCTTGGCCTCTCCCAGACCCAGGGCCACTTGGGCTCACCCGGGCCTAGGTGTACGAGGCCTCATCCGGATCCAGGGACGCATGGTCTCACCCGGACCCAGGGACGCTTGGCCTCTCCCAGACCCAGGGGCACGTGGCCTCACCCGGGCCTAGGTGCACGAGGCCTCACGAGGATCCAGGGACACATGGTCTCACCCGGACCCAGGGACGCTTGGCCTCTCCCAGACCCAGGGCCACTTGGGCTCACCCGGGCCTAGGTGCACGAGGCCTCACCCGGATCCAGGGACACATGGTCTCACCCGGACCCAGGGACGCTTGGCCTCTCCCAGACCCAGGGCCACTTGGGCTCACCCGGGCCTAGGTGTACGAGGCCTCATCCGGATCCAGGGACGCATGGTCTCACCCGGACCCAGGGACGCTTGGCCTCTCCCAGACCCAGGGGCACGTGGCCTCACCCGGGCCTAGGTGCACGAGGCCTCACCAGGATCCAGGGACACATGGTCTCACCCGGACCCAGGGACGCTTGGCCTCTCCCAGACCCAGGGCCACTTGGGCTCACCCGGGCCTAGGTGCACGAGGCCTCACCCGGATCCAGGGACACATGGTCTCACCCGGACCCAGGGACGCTTGGCCTCTCCCAGACCCAGGGCCACTTGGGCTCACCCGGGCCTAGGTGCACGAGGCCTCACCCGGATCCAGGGACACATGGTCTCACCCGGACCCAGGGACGCTTGGCCTCTCCCAGACCCAGGGCCACTTGGGCTCACCCGGGCCTAGGTGCACGAGGCCTCATCCGGACCCAGGGACGCATGGTCTCACCCGGACCGAGGGACGCTTGGCCTCTCCCAGACCCAGGGGCACGTGGCCTCACCCGGGCCTAGGTGCACGAGGCCTCACCCGGATCCAGGGACACATGGTCTCACCCGGACCCAGGGACGCTTGGCCTCTCCCAGACCCAGGGCCACTTGGGCTCACCCGGGCCTAGGTGCACGAGGCCTCACCCGGATCCAGGGACACATGGTCTCACCCGGACCCAGGGACGCTTGGCCTCTCCCAGACCCAGGGCCACTTGGGCTCACCCGGGCCTAGGTGCACGAGGCCTCATCCGGATCCAGGGACGCATGGTCTCACCCGGACCGAGGGACGCTTGGCCTCTCCCAGACCCAGGGGCACGTGGCCTCACCCGGGCCTAGGTGCACGAGGCCTCACCCAGATCCAGGGACACATAGTCTCACCCGGACCCAGGGACGCTTGGCCTCTCCCAGACCCAGGGCCACTTGGGCTCACCCGGGCCTAGGTGCACGAGGCCTCACCCGGATCCAGGGACACATGGTCTCACCCGGACCCAGGGACGCTTGGCCTCTCCCAGACCCAGGGGCACGTGGCCTCACCCGGGCCTAGGTGCACGAGGCCTCACCCGGATCCAGGGACACATGGTCTCACCCGGACCCAGGGACGCTTGGCCTCTCCCAGACCCAGGGCCACTTGGGCTCACCCGGGCCTAGGTGCACGAGGCCTCACCCGGATCCTGGGACACATGGTCTCACCCGGACCCAGGGACGCTTGGCCTCTCCCAGACCCAGGGCCACTTGGGCTCACCCGGGACTAGGTGCACGAGGCCTCATCCGGATCCAGGGACACATGGTCTCACCCGGACCCAGGGACGCTTGGCCTCTCCCAGACCCAGGGGCACGTGGCCTCACCCGGGCCTAGGTGCACGAGGCCTCACCCGGATCCAGGGACACATGGTCTCACCCGGACCCAGGGACGCTTGGCCTCTCCCAGACCCAGGGCCACTTGGGCTCACCCGGGCCTAGGTGCACAAGGCCTCACCCGGATCCAGGGACACATGGTCTCACCCGGACCCAGGGACGCTTGGCCTCTCCCAGACCCAGGGCCACTTGGGCTCACCCGGGCCTAGGTGCACGAGGCCTCACCCGGATCCTGGGACACTTGGTCTCACCCGGACCCAGGGACGCTTGGCCTCTCCCAGACCCAGGGCCACTTGGGCTCACCCGGGCCTAGGTGCACGAGGCCTCACCCGGATCCAGGGACACATGGTCTCACCCGGACCCAGGGACGCTTGGCCTCTCCCAGACCCAGGGCCACTTGGGCTCACCCGGGCCTAGGTGCACGAGGCCTCACCCGGATCCTGGGACACATGGTCTCACCCGGACCCAGGGACGCTTGGCCTCTCCCAGACCCAGGGCCACTTGGGCTCACCCGGGCCTAGGTGCACGAGGCCTCACCCGGATCCAGGGACACATGGTCTCACCCGGACCGAGGGACGCTTGGCCTCTCCCAGACCCAGGGGCACGTGGCCTCACCCGGGCCTAGGTGCACGAGGCCTCACCCGGATCCAGGGACACATGGTCTCACCCGGACCCAGGGACGCTTGGCCTCTCCCAGACCCAGGGCCACTTGGGCTCACCCGGGCCTAGGTGCACGAGGCCTCACCCGGATCCAGGGACACATGGTCTCACCCGGACCCAGGGACGCTTGGCCTCTCCCAGACCCAGGGGCACGTGGCCTCACCCGGGCCTAGGTGCACGAGGCCTCACCAGGATCCAGGGACACATGGTCTCACCCGGACCCAGGGACGCTTGGCCTCTCCCAGACCCAGGGCCACTTGGGCTCACCCGGGCCTAGGTGCACAAGGCCTCACCCGGATCCAGGGACACATGGTCTCACCCGGACCCAGGGACGCTTGGCCTCTCCCAGACAGAGGGCCACTTGGGCTCACCCGGGCCTAGGTGCACGAGGCCTCACCCGGATCCTGGGACACTTGGTCTCACCCGGACCCAGGGACGCTTGGCCTCTCCCAGACCCAGGGCCACTTGGGCTCACCCGGGCCTAGGTGCACGAGGCCTCACCCGGATCCAGGGACACATGGTCTCACCCGGACCCAGGGACGCTTGGCCTCTCCCAGACCCAGGGCCACTTGGGCTCACCCGGGCCTAGGTGCACGAGGCCTCACCCGGATCCTGGGACACATGGTCTCACCCGGACCCAGGGACGCTTGGCCTCTCCCAGACCCAGGGCCACTTGGGCTCACCCGGGCCTAGGTGCACGAGGCCTCACCCGGATCCTGGGACACATGGTCTCACCCGGACTCAGGGACGCTTGGCCTCTCCCAGACCCAGGGCCACGTGGGCTCACCCGGGCCTAGGTGCACGAGGCCTCACCCGGATCCTGGGACACATGGTCTCACCCGGACCCAGGGACGCTTGGCCTCTCCCAGACCCAGGGCCACTTGGGCTCACCCGGGCCTAGGTGCACGAGGCCTCACCCGGATCCAGGGACACATGGTCTCACCCGGACCCAGGGACGCTTGGCCTCTCCCAGACCCAGGGCCACTTGGGCTCACCCGGGCCTAGGTGCACGAGGCCTCACCCGGATCCTGGGACACATGGTCTCACCCGGACCCAGGGACGCTTGGCCTCTCCCAGACCCAGGGCCACTTGGGCTCACCCGGGCCTAGGTGCACGCGGCCTCTCCCAGATCCAGGGACACATGGTCTCACCCGGACCCAGGGACCCTTGGCCTCTCAGACCCCGGGGCACGTGACCTCACCCAGGCCTAGGTGCACGAGGTCTCACCCGGATCCAGGGACACATGGTCTCGCCTGGACCCAGGGGTGTGTGGGCTCTCCCAGACCCAGGGGCGCTTGGCCTCGCCCGGGCACGGGATCCAGCGTCATCCGGGTCCAGGGGCACATGGCCTCACCCGGACCCGGAGTCCGGCCTCACCTGGACCCAGGGGCATGTGGCCTCACCTAGACCCAGGGACGTGAGGCCTCACTTATACCCAGAGGCGTGTGACCACACCCTAGCCCAGAGGCGTGCAACCCCGCCCGCACCCGGGTCTCAGCGTGGCCCCGTCTTCCCGATCCCAATTCCTGCCGGTCAATCCCCCCTCAGCAATTCCCCTGGCCATCCTTCCAGAGCTCCAGTATGGCTGCTGCAGAACTCGTCGGGCGGCGGCTCGGCGAAGCTCCGGTGCGCCTGGTGCATGGCGGTGGGCCGGTCTGGCGTCGCTGCGTCGGCCCTTGGGTCTGCATCGGTGGCCGGTCGCCGAGCATGCGCACCTGGCCGCTTCCGGGGCGTTGAGATTCTTGACGGACTCAGAGGTCAGCAAGCGCGGAGTCTCCCACCCCATGTCTCAGAGGGGCTCGTCTGTCCGTGCTTGGCTGCCAGTGGAGCCGTCCCCTCAGCCGGAGACCGCCGGGGGAACTGCGCCGAGCACGTTCCAGGCCGCTGTTGTATCGCCTGAGCCATAGTTCTTTTGTGTCGCCTGAGCCGTAGTTCTTAAAGTGTGGTCTTTGGGTCACCGGCATCAGCATCATCCCACATACCCCTCTTCTATTCTAGTTGTATAGCATCTACTCAGCCAGCCCTATGGTGGTCTTGGATGGTGTCTGCTCTGCTCTCTTGTCGTAGTCTCAAAGTTGTTGTGGTAGGCAACAATCAGGCTTCCGCCCTATGCCTCCATCTTGGTCCTCCTTTGTATAGTTAAGTCTTGATTGTTGTTGGTGTCACTGGGGGGGCTCTCTTTGTCTATAAAGGAAGAGTTGCTGTGCAGGAGACACGTTTATGGGCCGAGTCTTGGTGCAGCAAAGCTTTGGCGCTCACTGAATATTCCCTTGAATGTGTCCCTTATGCACGTGGTTGAAATCTGGTGTCATCTCCCACAGACCACTAGATGCCCTCGTTTCTGGGTCTCCAATGGGGTGTAGATCAGCTACTGCCTTAGGCACTCAGCAAGGATTACAGCAAAAACTGTAGTTTCTTCCTCCTGTCTGAGTGGCCCTGGAGCAGTCCGACTAGAACAGCAGATCATCTGGTCCGCTGCCAGAGGGCAGGCCACCCACATGTATAAGCCGTTGCTTGGGGCGCAGGTGTGCCTGCAAGACTTGCGGGGCAGGTCTTCAAAATGTGCAGGGCGGGTCCCAGGGCGGGGCGGGGTCTCAGGGCGCCAACAGGCCATGGTGCGGCGAGCCGCGATGGCTGTGAGTCTGGTCCTTCTGCCTTCCACGTATCTAAGTCCCCTCGTTCTGCACTCCAGTGCAGCAAACACTGATTGCTGGGCGCACCTCCGCAAGAGTCCCGCCTCTCCCCGCAGGCATCTGGGTCTCCCGCGGTTCGCCAGAAGATGGATTTCAGGGTGATGGAGAGCTAATCTCCCCTAGGTTTGGAACAAAAGCCCCTTTCCCCCGCCACCAGCCAGACCCACGCGCCTCCACACCTCATCCCCTCTGATTTCGCTGGGTGCGAGGCAACAGAACAGCCTTTAACCTCCGCCGCCATCTTTTTCAAACTTCCCAATTTGTACTTCTTAATCCCTTCATTTCAGTCAACTCTACTGAAGTCTAGCGCCGCCGGGAGGTGCACGGAAAGGGCTCCCGGGCCTCCGTCCGGTGCGCGGTGCGCGCGTCCCGCGGAACCAGGCGCGCGAGGGCTGCGCGGCGGGGACGGGCGCTGGGCAGCCGCCGAGCTCCAGGCACCGCCATTGCCGCGTTCCGGGCGTCGCCGCCGCGGCGTCCCCCCAAATTGTACTTCTTACTCCCTTAAATTCAGTCAACTCTACTGAAGTCTAGCGCCGCTGGGAGGTGCACGGAGAGGGCGCCCTGGCCTCTGTCCGGTGCGCGGTGCGCGCGTCCCGCGGAACCAGGCGCGCGAGGGCTGCGCGGCGGGGACGGGCGCTGGGCAGCCGCCGAGCTCCAGGCACCGCCATCGCCGCGTTCCGGGCGTCGCCGCAGCGGCGTCCCCCCAAATTGTACTTCTTAATCCTGTGAATTCAGTCAACTCTACTGAAGTCTAGCGCCGCCGGGAGGTGCACGGAGAGGGCTCCCGGGCCTCCGTCCGGTGTGCGGGGCGCGCGTCCCGCGGAACCAGGCGTGCGAGGGCTGCGCGGCGGGGACGGGCGTTGGGCAGCCGCCGAGCTCCAGGCACCGCCATCGCCGCGTTCCGGGCGTCGCCGCCGCGGCGTCCCCCCAAATTGTACTTCTTAATCCCGTGAATTCAGTCAACTCTACTGAAGTCTAGCGCCGCCGGGAGGTGCACGGAGAGGGCTCCCGGGCCTCCGTCCGGTGTGCGGGGCGCGCGGCCCGCGGCGCCAGGCGCGCGGGGGGCTGCGCGGCGGGGACGGGTGCTGGGAGGCCGCCGGGCTCCGGGCGCCGCCGCTGCGGCGGCGTCCCCAGCGTCCCGGGCCGGGCAGCCTGCGGGGGCGGCGGAGTTGCGAAAGTGAGTGAGTTTCCCAGAGTTTCGCCCTGAATGGGGTTCAGTGCAATCGGAGCCGACGCTCAGTGCACTCCGGAGCCTTTATCTCCTTCCTGCCAGTGAACGCCGGCCAGGTCCTCAGCCGCCCCTTCCTCTCCGGTTCCATCCTCCCCGCAGGCGTGCGCGCTCGTGTCTCCGCCAGTTTCTCCATACCTCAGGCTTTTACGGCTTCCCCGACTGTCCCCGTGGCCTTCTCCTTCCCCCCAGCTGTGGGCATTTCAGTCCACCAACTTTCCTGTGATTCTGGACGATGTCCGTTCTGACCTCTAGTTGTATTTTTGAAATTGTTGTGCCCGGCTGCAGGTTAGGTGTTTAACCTATGGCGCCATCTTGGTTCTCCCCATGATACTTTCCCCTCCCCCGCTTTGTGACACCCTCTTCCTAACAATAAATAATGTTTCAGATGAAGATTGCAGATTGAAGACAATGTGGGGCAGAGCTGCAGCTGACCCATGATGGGCATTTAGTGTGAGCACAAAATTAACGTTTATTTTTGTCAGCCACAGCGATTTGGGATTATTTGTTATCACAGCAGAATTTAGCCTATCCTGATTGATACAGAGATGGTATAAGATACTTAGACAGAGGCCTTGGTTGTGTAAAATGTCAATTAAGATATATGTTGACTTAAAAATGGTTATAGGTCATAGCTTCATTTATGCTGTTTGCTTGTCTTTATACAACAACCATTCTCTTTTTATATTTCAACTTAAAGTTCTTTTTATTATTTAGTTTATGCTTTTAGACAAATTATGTAGTGCCAGGATCATTTCATGAAAATACTCTTTGATAGGATTTGGGTTGTGAAAACAGAGCATAGAAACAATTCAGTGGAGACATAAGATTTTTCTGTTAACTAGAATTGTTGGAAATGAAGGAGATGGGTTTGCATCTTTCTGATGACTTTCTTCCCTGGTTTATTCCTTTGAGTTGTCATTAGTTTGAGATTGCTCTTCCAACCCCCAAATAGATACCATAGATACAATAGATACAATTTTGGTTGCTCTTTTTATAAAGGGTTAAGCACTCAAAGCAAGTTAATGGTTGATTTGGATCTTTTCTCTTTTCTCTAATTAGTAATAAGTGATACTGTCTGTTTCCTAAGAGCAATAAATGCATTGTTATATCTGATAAAATAGATCATATTCCAGAGTCTAAAATTGGAATATATATCCCAAAATGTAATTGGCCTTCTTCTGAGGATGGAGATTTTAATAGAAGAGACTCAGAAGCAGCATGGAAAAAATACTATGAATCATTCACAGTAATCATGTCATTTTTTGGCCCAACTTTGAGACGTTTATATTATTGTTACTTGACCTATTTGTGTGCATAAATGAAGGCTTGGAAAGGGAGTGGAGTTATTGGCGGGTGAGGGGAGCAAGTATATTAAAATAGGTGTCATGAGCCGGAGGGTTTATAATGACTTGACTGAGGGCCACCGTTCACCTGGATGGGTCTCTGTTTCCTTTTTTGGTTTCCTCTACAAAAATACTCTTCGTTGCTCTTTGGCCAAACGTATGAATCTTTAAAAACAGGGAAGCCACAACCCTTGCCTTTTCATGGATCCTAAAGTGGTGGTGGTGAGGGGAAGATGGGGGCAAACAGGATTGATTTGTAGCCTCATCAGGACTTAAAATGTTGTAGATGGTTTCCATGTCAAGGGAAAAAAGTTCCAAGGAGGAAGATACATGGCTATCTTGGTCCTTTCTTGACATTCTTACGCCGGTTTTGGAGGGGACAGGACAACTTTCATACATTTCTAGAGGAGAGGCTATGTAGGTTCAATTTCATAAACCATGCATTCTTGATGTGTATTATTATATAGCCATTCTGTACTCAGCACCTAGAACAGACTTACCATTTTTCCCACAATGAGGGAAAAATCTTATTAATAGAAGCTCTTTGCTGCAATGACCAGGAAATTGCATAGTAGAGTAGAATGTCTTAAAAGTAAATTGTTATAAAGCGAATCGTATTTCCTTCTAAGAGCTATAGTAAAATTAAAGAGAGTGTTTTCTGACTGAAGAGTTGTAAATAAATCACAGATATATAAATATATTGTAGAGCAGAGATACAGGTATAAACTTCAGTAGTAATTTAAATGGCAAATTAATGAAGTAATAAAATGGGTATAAATCCACAAGGAAAGGCCAGAGTAATGTAAGTTACATGTAGGACACAAGAAAACTCATGCATCATGAATTTGACCCAAATGAATGATAGCTGCAACAAACATTGATTAAACATGAGCTCACCCACAATTTTACTTGCCTCCTTTGGAGTGATGCTCTAGGCCAGCGGTCGCCAACCGGTGGTCCATGGACCACTGGTGGTCTGTGAGGTCCAAAAGGTTGGCGACCGCTGCTCTAGGCCTTTAAAAGAGGCAGTCCAATGAAGTTTTAAACACGTTTTCCTGTTCTATTACAGTACATTTCCATGTAGAAGACAAGCACTATTGACTTTTATCACTGATCTTAAAATAGCAGGTATTTAATAAATGAGTGTTATTGTTGATTATGGGGTTTCTTCTTCATCCAAAAATTACTATTCTCTAAAATGAGGTTGATTCTTCCATCACAATAGCACAAAAACATGAAGTGCCGAGGGACAATCTAATATGAAGAAAAATAAAACTTTACTAAGGGAAAAAGAGAAGATTTTCTTTCTCTGGCGGGACATGGTTCAATGTCTTAAAGATGAACAATGTTAATTTTTTCCAAATAAGTTAAGTAGAATTCTAATTATTATTCATATAAAATATTTGGGGGACTTAAAAATCATTCTTATATTGTCCTGGGAGAAAAAAAATAGAGAATGGCCCAATTTTTTTTTTGAGAAAGAATCATAATGAGAAAACACTTGTACCATATTGTATTAAAATGTATTATAGCACTTCACACCCATTAGGGTGGCTATTATCAAAAAAAGAACACAGTGTTGGTGAGAACGTGGAAGAATTAGAACCCTGTGCATTACTGGTGGGAATATCAAATGGAGCCACTACTGTGGAGATCAGTATGGCAGTTCCTCAAAAATTAGACATAGAACTGCCATTTGATCCCCAATTCCGCTTCTGGATGTAGCCACAAAAGAATTGAAAGCAGGGAGTCAAACAAATCTTTCTATACCGTGTTTATAGCAGCATTATTCACAATGCAAAAAGGTGGAAACAACCCAAATGTCTATGGGCAGATGAATGGATAAACAAAATGTGGTATATGCATCTGATGAAATACTATTCAGTCTTAAAAACGAATGAAATTCTTCCCGTTCGTTGTGCCTTAGTGGTTGAGCATTGACCCATGAACCAAGAGGTTACTGATTTGATTCCCAGTCAGGGCACATGCCTAGGTTGCGGGCTTGATACCCAAAAGGGGGCGTGCAGGAGGCAGCCAATCATTGTTTCTGTCTCTCTCCCTTCCTCTCTCTCTAATATCAATAAAAAGAAACATTTTTAAAAAAGGAATGAAATTCAGATACATGCTGCAACATGGATGAATCTTGAAGATATTATGCTAAATGAAAAAACCAGACATAAAAGACAAATACTTACATGGGGTACCTAGAATGGTCAAATTCATAATGGCAGGAAGTACAACAGCGGTTGCCAGGGGCTGAAGGGAGTGGAGTCATTGTTTAAAATGGGATACTGAGTTTCAGTTTGGGAAGATGGTGTTTGTGATTGTACAACACTGTTCATGTCATTAACACCACTGACTGTATATTTAAAAATGATCAAAATGATGAATTTTATGATGTTATACACATTTTACACAATAAAAATATCCAAAAACTGTATTGCAGTTATACTAGGTGGAGTAGCAGAGTAATTGCTCAAGATTGGTATTCAGTTCAATGTAACCACCTAAAGAGAGAAACCCTACTATGTTAATGAATTTAATATTATATATATTATTAAATAAGTTGATAAAAGAAGAATTATTTAATAAATACTGGGACAATTAGTGAGTTATTTTGATGTATCTTGAACATTCTAAGATCTTTTTTTTAAAAAAATGTATTTCATTGATTTTTTTACAGAGAGGAAGGGAGAGGGATAGAGAGCCAGAAACATCGATGAGAGAGAAAGATTGATCAGCTGCCCCCTGCACACCCCTTACCGGGGATGTGTCCGCAACCAAGGTACATGCCCTTGACCAGAATTGAACCTGGGACCCTTCAGTCCACAGGCCGACACTCTATCCACTGAGCCAAACCAGTTAGGGCTCTAAGATATTTTATAATCTTAAATACCAGGTGCATTAAGGTGTTCAAATAAAAAAATGAAACTATGAGAATACTTGTCTAATCTCAGGATGGGGACATATTTTCTAAAAAGTAAAGACAACAGCATTATAAAGAAATATTTTATAGATTTTATGCATAAAATACTCTGAACATAAAATCTATCATAAAAATCCAAAGGCAAGTGATAACTAGAAAAAATATTCATAGAAGAAAGGTTTACTAACATCCTGTACATAGTTTATGCAAATATAACCAATTTAAAGAAGGAAAAGATAAGGATTGATAATAATGTCCAACCTTGCTAGAAATTAAATTCTTTTGCATGTCTCTGGACAAAGCATAATAAAAAAACCCAAACAACCAAAAAACCCTCTTTAATAATAGAATGATTCTATTTTGCAGGGTTTTGAGGGGGAGAGGCACTCTCATTCACAGCTGATAAGGGAATACATTTGGATAGCCTGTCAGGAAAGCTGTAGCAAGACTTTGTTGGCTGTGACAGAAACTAAGCTTAAACTAATTTAAACAAAAAAAAAGGATTTTTTTTTTTTTTTTGGCTTATGCAACCGAGAAATTCAAGGAATGGAGTGGCTTTATGAAAAGTTGGATCCAATAGTTCAAATGATTCATTCTCTGCCTCTCTCATGTGCTTGCCTCTGCATGGCTGTAGTCTCAGGCTGGCTGTCTTTCCATGGTGAAGAGAGAGCTGCTGGCAGGCCCAAGTTTACATCATCCTTAACTGCTTGCTGTTCCTCAGAGAGAGTGAGCATCTTTAAAAATATATTCAGATATCATTCGTATACCATCTAATTCACCCTTTTAAATCATACAAATGCATCATTTTTAGTATATGCACAGTTGTGTAATCATCACCAGTTAAGTTGAGAGCATTTTCATCATCCCCCAAAGAAACCTCATAGCAGTTGGTCATACTCACTTTACCCCAAAACACCTCAGCTCTAGGCAACCACTGATCTATGTCCTGTCCCTATATTTGCCTGTTTTTTTTTTTTTTAAATATTTTATTGATTTTTTTACAGAGAGGGAGAGGGATAGAGAGTTAGAAACATCGATCAGCTGCCTCCTGCACACTCCCTACTTGGGATGTGCCCGCAACCAAGGTACATGCCCTTGACCGGAATCGAACCTGGGACCCTTCAGTCTGCAGACCGACGCTCTATCCGCTGAGCCAAACCGGTTAGGGCCCTATATTTGCCTGTTAATGAGCATCTTTCAAAGTGTCTCCAGCAAAATCCCCGAGGAAACTCCAGTTAGCCTGACTTGGGTTCTGTGTCCATCTGTGAACCACTTAGTGCTGGGTCAGGGGGTTGGATTCCTCTTACTGGCCAGGCCATGAGCTGGACCAGCCCCATCTGGGCCACATGTTCTGGGCAGGATTACTGTGGAAGGGGAAGGGTTCTCCAAAGGGAGGAGAGTGGGAAGGGAAATGTATGTCCACACTCAGCGAGCATGGCGGTATGTACCCAAAGTCTTTAAACTACACATACCTCTGGGCTCAGCAGCTTCAAGGTGGGGACTCCACCATAAAGAAAGGACCAGAAGCAAACTTGCACTCCTGTTGCGCCTGTGAGGATGGGGTCTAAAGCAGAGAAGGGTGCAGAGCGGCTCCCCTGGGAGACCCCAGCCCTGTGTGAGTGAAGTGGAGCCTCTGGACCTCAGCTTTCCCTAAAGGCACCAGGCGGCATGATGGCAGCACCCCAGCCACAGGCGAGTGATACTCTCTTGCTAAACTATTGCAACTTTCAGCCCGAGGAAGCAGGTTCTCCATCAGCTCCTGGCGGAGTGGTGTGTGTGCTGCTTTGAATCCCATCCCAGCCAGGAGGGCAGTGTTGGAGTCCTGTCCTGTGCAGGTCAGGCAACAGGTAAGCATGCATGGGCCACAGCTGACAGTGCAGGTGTCAGCTGAGCTGCACTGTCTCAGCCTTGGCCTTTCTGTGCCTGTTATCTCTTGATGTTTAAACTTGCCTGGAGTGAGGGGGCACTGGGGCTGTCTTCAGCTAGAAAGAACCACTGCACTGTGGCAGATCGCCTAGGAAGATCTCTGTGGGGCCTGCAGACTGTCCCTTGACAACATAAATCGGTTTTTCAAAAGCCAGTCAGAAGGTGGGTATTTTTGTTCAGGAGGTGCCTGCTGTTTTATGAGAGAAAAAGAGAGAGGGAGGGAGGGTGGGAGGGAGTAAGAGAGACTCTTTAAAAGTGAAATTTAGTCTACAAGTGGAAAGGGTAGTTGGGGGCATTAAAGAAGCAAATACCAGGAGTCCCTACATGAACAAACAACTGTTACAGATAGCATCGCCCAGTCCATATGTTTTGAGTTCATACTATCAGTTTGAATTGAGTTGTTAATTGTTGGTGGTTGGGATGGTAATGGAGTTTCAGGAATCTCTCTATATAAAAGGCTAATATGCAAAGTGTCCCCACGGGAGTTCGACTGGGAGACTGGGAGTTCTATCGCTTGCTATGACTTGTGCTGACCACCAGGGGGTGGTGTGGAACAAAGGAAGGCCCCGGCCAGCAACTGGAAGGCCCCGAACAGCCCTGATCACCAGCCAGGCTTAGGGACCCTACCCGTGCATGAATTTCATGCACTGGGCCTCTGGTACAATATAAAAGTGAAGGCAAGAGGGAAGGTGGGGTGGGTGGAAGAGATCAACCAAAGAACTTGTATGCAAACATGCATAACCCATGGACACAGACAATAGGGTGGTGAAGGCCTGACGGGGGAGAGGGGCGGGCTAGAAGGGGTCAATGGGGAAAGAAAGAGACATATGTAATTCTTTCAACAATAAGATTTGTAAAAAAAAATGAGTAAATAAAAGTGGAAGGCAGCTTTGGCATCCTGAGGGCATCTGCTGCTGTTCAAGTCGGAGGGTGTGGTAAGCACCCACAGCCCAGTGATGACCTCACAGCAGGAGTTCTAGGTGTTCAGCCTTGTGGTCTCTGCACCCCGGCTGCCTTGCAGCCTCAAAGGCTGTGGGAACCCCAAGGCTGGGAGCCAGCATTTCTTGGAGCCAGGATCAGCCCTGGCTTGGCCATGTGATTTGACTTTGTGCTAGCCAGGAAGTAGTGAGTTTCTTCATGCGATTCCCATCAGGACTGGAATATCCCACCGCAGGTTTCTTCATGCGATTCCCATCAGGACTGGAATATCCCATCCAGGTATTAGAAATCAAATAAAGGCGGGAGTGATAAAAACCAGGGGTGGTAAGAGTGGGGTGTGGGAGAAAGAACACAACTCAGACTGGCACAGAGATGGGTGGGGAACAGGCTCTCCTTTCGCGTCTCCTGGTTTTGTGATTTATTATTGGGAGAAAACCAGCTTTTACCCACACTGGATGGAGTGGAAGATGTTGGAGAGCAGAGTATTTTGCTCAGCTGTTTGGAAAGCTGTTCGTATGAGCAGTTCTGGGCTTGACATGGGGCCACAGTTCCTTCAGCATCACCTGCAAGTTCCTGCGCTGGGGTCAGGCATGCCCTCGAGGTGTGGTGGAAAGATGAACAGGATTGGAATTCAGAGATTGGGAGTTTGCAGTCCAGCTCTGCTGTTTGCCAGCACTGCGAATTGCCTGTAGCTTTAATTTCCCATCAGTGTAGGAATTTTCTCCAGGTAGGTTTTAAAAAAAATATTTTTATTGATTTCAGAGAGGAAAAGAGAGAGAGAAACATTAATGATGAGAGAGAATAATTGATTGGCTGCCTCCTGCACACCCTCCACTAGCATCGAGCCCAGGAATTTAACTGTGACCTCTTGGTTTTTAGGTCAACACTCAACCACTGAGCCACGCTGGCTAGGCTCTCCAGGTGTTTTTTTTTTTTCCCCTTAAACAGAAGTAGCCCAAGGATCCACTGGTTTCAGAGTTAAGTGGTCCCCTGCTTTCCTCTGTCTCTCTCCTCCCAAGGCAAGGAAGTTGAATGTAGCAGCTGGCAGTTAGAAGAGAAAGATGGCATTTGCCTTGGCGGGGGTGGGGTGGGGGGGGGAGGGTATTTTAGATATCTTAAGCTTTGAAACTTTTCTTCTTCTCTCCATGTCCCAAATGATTTAATTTTAGCATAAATAATAAGCTTTCACACTGGACTGTAAAAGGCATGTGATTTTGTTTTTGTAATTTATCTTCTGCAGTATTAAAGGAAAAGAATTGTAAAAGTGTATCATCATATGTTGCTTTTAAAGCCAGGGTAGTTGTATAATTTTGTTACCAGCCGTGCTAACATCTAAAATTTGAAGACGCTTAAAGAGTAATCACTCACCCTGTTCATCATGAATATACTGCATAGGTCCCTTTTTAGAAATTGTACAAGTTTATTGTCTGCAGAGAATTAAGTCTAATATTCAGTTTCTCAATTTGTAAACATTGCTTGGGTTTTTAGTTTTGGTGGTTTATACCTAAACTTTTATTTGAATATTTCCATGTGTTTATGACTATAGAAGTTTTTCCTACTCTGAAATCAACAGTAGTTGAGTGCGTATGGATCAGATACTGATTCAATTGTCTGTGTTAAGATTGCTTAATACTAACCTGTGCTAGAGTTTATTCGTGTGAAGATTGTATTATTGTTGTGTTTTCAAACTAATATTCTAAGGGAACAGTTAGAATGGGGTCTAAAGCAGAGAAGGGTGCAGAGCGGCTGGGGTCTAAAGCAGAGAAGGGTGCAGAGCGGCTCCCCTGGGAGCTGATAAGCTGGATCATTTGTTCATGGATAAAGTAAAATAATAGTAATATTTTTATACTTTTAAGGAAAAACGAATGAATGAAATGTTTTCTTAATTTTAAAATTTCTTTCATCTGTTTATATTGCTTCACTGATAGTGAGGGCTAGCTGGTGAATAAATTATACATAAGTAGAATAGAAAACATATCTGAAAAGTAATTCTTTAGCATTTTAATGTGTTATTATTTCTTGAATGCAGAAATATAAATACACATCCTATAGCCATATTTTACTGCTAGTAAAATTATAATTTGTGTGGTAGAATTAAATATATCAATATTTCATGATATTTTTTTCATAACTCTATTACAGGTCTCCCCATAAATAAATTGGAGGATCCTTGCAATCGTAGTTAAGTACTCACTATTCATTTTTGTCCAGTGAATTTTCTAAAAGATCAGCATGCTCACTATGGGACACCATGCTAGGTCTGGGATATGTAGTGTGATGTGACTAAGAATCTCCTTAACGAACGGACTGTATTGATTATGTTTTCTTCAAGGCAGATGATGAGAGTTAATCTATGTTCCATGCTGTTTGTCTTAATGGGGGAAAGATCAAGCAGTTCAAGTCAGTCAGTTGTCATGAATGTGTTTACAGATACTCAAGAGATCGTTCAGGGGCAGGATTTGGGAGGCCAGCAGTCAACTTGCTCTCCTCTTGCTCTTCAGCCTGGTCAGTGGCCAGCCCACCGCCCAGCTCCGAGTCTAGAGACACAGATTTATTGAAAAGGTTTACTGTCAATGGTGTGACCTTGGGAAACGCCTGGTTCTAGTTTCAGTTCCTTCTGTATACTAGGGGATATGTCTCAAAGGTCTCTTACAGCTCTTAAGCTAAATGGGATGACGTCACTGTTGCAAAGGTTGCTGACATAGTTGTAGGATGCTAGAAGTGAGGTTCCCATTGCTATTATGATAGTTTTAGGGCCAGTACTTAAATCACTTACCAGTTTCCCCTCAGCTTTCTAGCTGAGGGAGTTGTTTAAGAACAGTAGCTAGATGGATATCAAAGCTCTCCTGTATTAACAGCTGGCCGATGGATACTGACCTCCATAGCGTGGCTCTGGTAGAAGCTGGTTGGAATACCCAGCTAAGGTTTGAAGACTTACACAAGGCTTCTACTTCCTCCTGGAATCCTGGAGCAGGCCCTAACCTAATCTAGTTGCAGGTGAAGAGGAGGCCAAACAGAAGGAAAAATGTGATTAAGCCCATCTCCTCAGACAGGCCTAGACCTGCAACAGGCAGAGAGTTTAGGTCAGGTTCTCAGAAGCAGCCCCTGAGGCTAGGATACAGATGTAAGTACCCTCAGAGGAAACCTGCAGGGAGTGAGTGGAGAGAACAGAGAAGGGCAAGCCAAACAAGGGTCCCATTCCAGGAGAACTCCCAGTCTCCAGATGTGAGGTCTCTAGGTGTGACTGACACGTCAGACTTGCTTTCATCTGAGGTGAGGGAATAGGTGATCACATTCCTGCACATCCAGTCACTGTTAGGAGCCACCCCAGGATGATGGCGTCGGGGTGGACAAGAACTCCTGCTCCCATGACTCCCAAGAACATCTGGGTGAAGTGACGTGGCTCCTGGTGAATCCTCTGAAGAAGGTCGCAGACTCAGCCGTTAGGAGCAAAGTAGCAGACAGACGCTGGATGGTACCTAATACTTACAGGGGCTCTGGATGGAGCTCTGACCAGGCCTCCTCAGAAAGCAAGAGAGAAGAGGACGTCTTAGATGGGATCACCACGTGGGTCTAGGAAGTGATCTATGAACCTCATATAGTGCTCCCCTTTCACTGCCTGCTGGTGAAACGTCCCCAGTGATTGCTCTGCGCTCTGATCCCTGGCATTAGTTGTTGTTCCTCTTTTCAGGGGAGGGAGTTCTGTGGACGGGAGGGAGGGAAGGGAGGTAGGCAGAGGGTAGAAACAGGGGAAGGAGGATGGAAATGCCCCTTCTCCAATAGCCATTTCTACCTTTCTGAGAGAGTGGTTGTTAGAACTAAAAAGTATCATGAATATAAGTGTGCTCTGGAAAGTATAAACCCCTGACTAAACTATTGTGAATGAGTGATTTGCCCAAGTTACATAATTTTGGCAGAGGTCAGGTTTTGTGACTGGAAGTTTAAGGATGTTTTCCTTGGATTATATGGTCTCCTGTTCGTTGTAAACTAGGATGAGGAAAATAAACTTGGCAGTGGTTATTTTATGACTGACTTCTATAGCTCCCCCCACCTGAAGACTAAGTAGCCCCTCAAAAGCTTTAGGTTTCACGGCTAATATTGTAATAGTTTTGTCAGAATATACATATATATGTATTTAAATTAACTCTGGCACTATGGAGTTTGGGACCATTGGATGTAAGAACTAGCACTATCCCAGGGACAGGGTGATCTCTGGTTTATGATTGGCGAGGGTGGTGTCATTGGTAACACTGGAATATATGACATAGGGAGGGACCAATTTCCTGAGCAAAACATTAGATCATAGGGCCTAATGGTATAAGGATGATTGCATAGAATATTTGAAATTGGAACTAACCTAGGATATATATTACATATAATCCCCTTAAATTGGTGTTTATCAAACAATCTTCTCTTTTTTAAAATATATTTTTATTGATTTCAGAGAGGAAGGGAGAGGGAGAGAGATAGACACATCAATGAGGAGAATCATTGATCGGCTGCTTCCTACACACCCCCTACTGGGGATTGAGCTCACAACCCAGGCATGTGCCCTTGACCAGGAATTGAACCATGACCTTCCTGTTTGTGGATGGAAGCTCAACCACTGAGCCATGCTGGCTGGGGTCTCTTGCGTGTGTTTCTCTCTCTCTCTCTCTCTCTCTCTCTCTCTCTCTCTCTCTCTCTCTCTCTCTCCCCCCCCCTATAGTAGAAAACATATTTAGGAGAGGCCTGCTGGTGGAGCTCTGACAGTGCCCCATCAGAGAGCAAGAGAGAAGAGGATGTCTTAGTTGGGCTCATCACGCAGGTCTAGGAAGTGAAAGAGTGGCCTGTATCAGACACCATCTGTTACTTGTTAGCTGCACCATCATCGGAACATTACTTAAATTCTCTGTGCCTTAGTTCATTCAACTATCTTACTGGGGTAAAAAATAGTCAGATCTCATCAGATGATCTTAAAGATTACATGAATGAAGGTATGTGAATGTCATGGGCGTACTCCCTGGTACATATTAAGCATTATATGAATGTTTGTTAAAAATAACTTTACATTTGACCCAGTACACATATACTTCCACACACATAATATCTGAAACAGAAATTATGTGTAATACCCTTTAATATTTTCTATTTTATACTAATATATTTTATTTCATTGTAAACATATATTCACCATCTTCTAGGTTTGAGTTACCCTTTCAAAAACAGTGTCTTCTGTACAGCCGTCAGCATCCCTCTAAAGCAGCAATGCTACAAAATAGGGGATTTTATTAAAATGTTTATGATACAATGTACTTTTTCTCTGCTAAATGAATGAACTATGAGGACTTCTAGATCAAAGGAGGAGGTAGACTAAGGCTTAAGGGGTTGGCCTGGAACACTGGGTGTTGGAAAGCTGGGAAAGGATGAGACTCGGTCCTTGGAACTTAGGGTTGGGGAATTCTGAGGGACTGGAGAGGAAGAAAGTGAGACTTCCCAAGATTCCTGCTGTGTCACTTGAACTCCTGTTCTCAGAAAGCACAATTAATAATATGACTCTCCAGCCCCTCTGTCTCCTGTCCTTTCCTGAGGAAATATGTTGTTGGCTGGACCTCAGTGAGTTGAAATGGCAGATAAATGTAGACCTTGTTCCTGTTCCCCCATCCCCCAGGTAGCTAAGTGAAAGGAAAAAGAAAAAAGAAAAAAAAAAAAGCCTTTGTGTGTGTTAGGATTGGGTGGTTTGCTTCCAAATGGCAAAGAGGTTATGCTTTCATTTGTGAAATGTCTTTCTTCTCTCGTGATGATGGTAAGTGCATCTGGAGGTGAAGTGAGTCCTATAAACCTAATTTATAAACAGTGCTAATCCACAGTAAAATGATATGCATCTTTAAAAATGGCCTCCCTTCTTCTAATTGCCCTGATGCAATGCTATAAACTTCTGACTTGAGATATTAAATGAATGAAAAGAAAATCATGTCACACTAATTCAAATGTGTTAGGCTGTTTAAAAATAAATTTCTAATGAGAAGGTATGTCAGTAACATCATAATTAAAATAGTGCTTCGGATGATCCCGACTTGCTTTTATTGGATATTTTGTGGCACAGTATTTCCCAGAAGGTTATGACTACATATGGCAGAGATGGAAAATGGAGACATGAAAATGAGGTCATGTCCAAGTGGGTGAGAGTCCATCACCATCAGCAGCCAAGCCAAATCTGCTTCCTATGCAAATGATGGCCCCAGGGCTGGCAGGAGAGCCGTTAAGGTCTTTGTTAAATCCTGACTCAATGCCATCTGCTCTCAAGTAGCTCTGTACTAAATGGGCAATGTTGTAACATCTGGGGTAGAGATAATCTTCAGCGCATTCTGATTTCAGATGGTCAGACAGGTTCTTTGAAGCTTGCTCATCTCTTGAATCCTGCCCTTCCCCCTCCCCCTGCCATTCTTTTTATACCCAATTTAAAAAAAGTTTTGTTTAATAGCTTCTGTTTATTTTTTTTTAATGGAAAAGGAGGGTGACTATGATGGATGGTGATCAAACTGAGGAAGGGATTACTATACAATTTATATTTTTTCTTGTTTCTATTATGAATCCAGAGATTCTTTTGGGATCCTTCATTCAGTATTGGTTTATTCAACAAATACTTATTGAGCATTTACTTATGTGCTAGAGGTTGTGATAGGGCTATAGAATCACCGGTTACTTTGATTTCACTTATATGTGGAATCTAAAGAACAAAATAAATGAATAAACAACATTGAAACAGACTCATGGACACAGAGAACAGACTGATGGTTGTCAGAAGGGAGGAGGTTTGGGGGACTGGGTGAAAAAGGTGAAGGGAGTCGGAAGTACAAATTGGTAGGTACAGAATAGTCTCAGGGATGGAAAGTACAGCATAGGGAATATAGTCAATAATATTGTAATAACTATGAATGGTGCCAGTTGGGTGCTAGAAATACCAGGGGGAATACTTTATAAAGTATATGATTGATTGCCCACGATGCTATACACGTAAAACTAATACAAAATAATATTGAATGTAAACTGTAATTAATAAATAAAATTAGAAAAAAAAGAAGTATCACTGGTGAACAGAACCAAAAAGGCCCTGGACCTCATGAGGATACGCTAAGTGGGGATAATGGAAAATAATAAGTAAACACAATTATGTTTGATTCTGCTAAAACTATGAAGAAAGCAAGCAGGTCCTCCAAGGGAATTTTGGTGTGATTGAGGTCATGGGTAGGGTAATGACCAACTTATTTTAGATAGGCTGGTTAGGAAGGCTATAGGTCAGGTTGCTCAAAGTCAATTAATTGAAAGCCAATTTGCTGAAAGCTAATTCATTGCATGGGCAAACTCACCGAAGGACTGATTGACTGAGCTTATTTATGCTGTCTATACTATTTAGTTTTGGTTTTCATTTTGACTTTCTAACAGCATTTTAAAGCCTTTTCAACATTCCCCGCCCTCCCTGGTCAGGCTCAAGAGTTTCAGGGACAGAAAGCAAGAGAAATTGAGCAGGAAAGTGGCTGAGGACCACAATAAAAATATATTTATAAGGATTTATTCTTGAATAGAATCATTATAAAAATATTTTTCATTACGTTATTATTCATAAAGGTAATATATTCATATGAACTCTTCACATTTAAGAATATATGCAAGAAGGAACTATTTATAAAGAAAATATTCAGAAGAATATTTTTGTTGAATATATTCATAAAACAATGTATTCATAAGGAGAATATATTCATAGGAAGAGTATATTCAATTTTTCTTTGCTCCAGCTCCCTGCTGTTGCTGCTGGAGACTGAGGGACAGAATTAGAGACATAGAGCGGGATACTGAGGCACAGATGGAAAAGAAGACCCAGAGGTTTAAGTTTCCACCTACATGTTAAGGCGTCGGGGAAGGAACAGTATAAACATTTCTTAAAATGGTATTATGAAAGCGAAATGAAAATCAGTCAACTAAACTAAAAAGTTAAAGGACAATTACATTAGGCAAATTGATCATTTGGGGAATGGGTCATTCATGCAATTGGTTATTTGAGGAATTAGTAGATTAACTATATAATTTGTCATCTAAACTGGGATGCTTTCAAGAGTGAAAGGAGTACTATTAATAATAATTCTAGGACAATAGGTAAAAACTAGAACTCTTCTGGACAAACTGAGATGTAAGGTCATCCGCCTCCTGGTCTCTGGCGCCTGTGTTTGAGTGCGGCTCGGCAGGTACCAACCTGAGGAACCGTCTGGACCTGCTTGGTTTTGCAACGTGGCTACATGGCTGGGTTTGAGATTGAATATGTGAATTGTTTCTCAACATGAATCCATCTTCTGTTCGAAGGATGCAAAGCTGTAGGGTATTAGAATAAGTGTTAGGGAGAGTTGTGATTTCTTGGATGGCATCCATGGCAGTTACTACCTTTCAGTGGATGACTTCCAATTCTAGATCTCTAGGCCAAGCTCCAAACTCAGATTTCCAAATGCAAGCTAGACATCTCCCGCAGGCTCCTCAAATCCAACATGTCTCAAATGGAATTCTTAGGAAAGAGAGTATAGAGAGAGAAAAGAAAGCCTTTGGGAAGAATTTCTCACTGCCATCGGTTCATGCTATGCTTGGTTATATTTTTAACAACCCGAAAGGGTTTTCTTCCTCCTCTTTCTTATTCAAAGCCTACCTGCCCTTTAGAACCCAGCTCAGACCTCATCTTTCTGTGGTATCATCTTTACAAAACAGCCCTATTTCTCTCTCCTTTATCGAAATGATCAATGGTTTATCTAAGATAGCAGCTCAGGGTGGTCATAAGTAAGCCCTGTGATGAGCACCATTTAGATTGGAATTGCATTGTTTCCTAAATGTTTCTGATGTGTTAGATATTTTTACCACAGCACTTAGCACATTGTTAAGCAGATAACAAGAGCTCATTTATTCATTCATTCACTCAACAAATATTTATTGAGTACCATATCAGGCCCCGGGCGTTACTCTACTTTCTGCAGACAGGACAGTCAGTGAAACAGGCTCTGATGTGCAGGAGCTTGCATTTTAGTGGAGAAGCTGGACAATGAGCAGATGAATGACTCATTTTAAAGATGAAGAAAATTAGACCCTGAGAAGTGAAGGGATGTGCCCAAGGGCATAAGGAATGCTGTGTAGGAACCAGGACTTGAACCTGAGTTGCTTTCTAGTACAGCGTTGTTTCCCAGTGCACCAAACCAGGTGCTCTGTGTAGCATTCTGGGGGACGCACCCATGAACTGGGCACTAGGGGAATGTTTCCTGCCCTCATTTTTCTTTTTATAATTTTTAAAAATTCTTTATTGCTTAAAGTATTACATATATCTCCTTCCCCCCATCTTTTTATAATTTAAAAGGTGTATATATTTTCTTTTATGTGTATATTTACATATGTGTATATCCAGTTGAGATAGGGAGGGTAGTTTCCCAGAGAAACTAATCCCATAGGCCAGTTGAGACATTTGTGCCAAATCATACAATACATCGATGGTTTAAATTTGAACCCCAAGGCTCCCTTTTCCTAGGACCAGGCTTTTATAGCACAGCACATTGTCCGAGTATGCTTCAAGACCACCTGTGTATAGTTAAAAATGAGAACCAGGAAATGAGATGAAAGGATTCTATGACCAGAGAATGCCTGTCCTTTCATAGCTGCATTTCTGGGCAGCCAAGAGGGAGCCAAAGAATCCCACCGGCTTTTAGTAAGAAGATGCTCCCTTGGCTTTCCACAGCTCCATCTGCGGGAGCCACAAGAGAGCCCAGGAGCTATGAGTGCGCCAGGTAACACCACATGGGCAGGAGTGAAGGCTGAGGGTATGTATGTCTCAGAATTCTATGTGCTCCTGGCAACCCGCATCAGCTCTCTCTCCCCAACACTCAGAGTTTCACCACGTTTTATCTTGAGACCCTCAATACTAATCTGATCATGCACTTTACTGTAGTTTCCATTAGTCACCACAAGAAATCCTGAACTGGAAAAATATTGTATGATTTTTCTTATATAGTCAAATTCATAGAGACACAGAGGAGTGGTGGCCCCCAGGAACTTAGAGAATGGGGCATGAGGTGGTGTTTAATGGATAGAGTTTTAGTTTTGCAAGATGAAAAGAGTATTGGAGATTGGTTATACAGCAATGTGAATGTACTGAACACTACTGAACTATATACACTAAAAAATGGTTGAGATGGTCAATTTTATGTTGTGTATTTACCACAATTAAAAAAAAAAGCCCAGGACCCAAAGGTCATCTTTTAGCCCCCAATCATCCCCATTTGTGTGTAGGACTATGAAGTGACTCCAATAATCCTAGTCCACCCTGCTCTTGCTCTCTTCGTCTCCATGGCATTTATGATGATCTGACCTCCTGAAAATACTTA
Source organism: Eptesicus fuscus (assembly GCF_027574615.1). Lineage (NCBI taxonomy): Eukaryota > Metazoa > Chordata > Mammalia > Chiroptera > Vespertilionidae > Eptesicus > Eptesicus fuscus. Next base: position 76,607,632 of record NC_072476.1, read on the forward strand.
TGTATTTGTTTGTTTGTCATCTCTCTCCTCAACTAGAATATTAGCTCCATCTGAGCAGAGATTTTTGTTTGTTTTTTTTATTGCTGTAATCCCAGTGCCTGAAAGACTGCCTGACACATAGTAGGTGTTCAATACATATTTGCTAACTGACTGCTGATGGGTGAATTTTGTGTGGATCTGCAGAGGGGAATTTGCAACTTATTAGGGACGCAGCAGAAGGAAGGTAGAGGAAAGCAGTAGCAGTCACACCATGACCTCTCCATCTCACATAATTAGATATCACCACAGAAGGTATTTGTGTGACATGTTTCATTAAAAAAAAAAAAAAGAATTAACTATTTCAAAGCATTTGTTTTGAAACATAGCTGGAAAAGGGTGGGAAAGTGCTTTTCTTTTTTATGAACCAGCCTTGTTATTGCTGCCTGGGGTGTTACCTTTTGGGGCTGCAGGGTGCCCCTTGTGCCACCCCATTTTTTATTTAGTGACATTATTTCATGGCTGGTTTCCACCTTCATTTTTCATTACAAATATATTATAGACTCTTTTTCTTCATTCACACCCTTGAACCCATCATTCACTTGTCTTGTGTGCATTCTAATGCTTTGAAAATTGCTGCAATCACAGGGAGTCGGCAGAGTTCTACCTTATTAACAGCACAGTCAGGAGCTAATCAGATGTCTTCATTTGCCCGACACAATTCACAGCCCGTGAGGAGCAATTGCTCCATCACTTGCCTTCTTCCTTTTTCTGGGCACTGTTTCTCATTCTGAATTCATTTGGATTTTCTGCTACGTTTAGGATCTTTTCATTTGAGCTTTCCTGCTGCATCTACACGTGTGCTTGAACTGTTTTGTCTGATCTACCATTGAACTATTTGATTGATTTGATTAATGAATTCAGTCCAAATGGTCCTTGCCATCAATGGTGACTTGCTTTCTGACTCAAAGAAATTTATCTTTTCTCCAACTTTTTCTTCATTTTCTTTTTAAGTATATTTTATTGATTTTTAAAGAGAGGAAGGGAGAAGGATAGAGAGTCAGAAACATTGATGAGAGAGAAACATCTACCAGCTGCCTCCTGCACACCTCCTACTGGGGATGTGCCTGCAACCAAGGTACATTCCCTTGACTGGAATAGAACCCGGGACCTTTCAGTCCGCAGGCCGATGCTCTATCCACTGAGCCAAACCGGTTAGGGCCATTTTATTTTTATTCAGTGCCTTCCCCTCTCCCCTTTTTTGGTTTCAAACTGATCTCAGAGATCTTTTTGAGGCATGGGCTTTTTGTGAATACTGGAGCAGCTTATATGCCCTAGATTGCTTTATAGATTCCTGTTGCTTGAAGAGACAGCAAGCAATTTCATGTTTCTAAGCCTCTGCTTGGCAGAATTGAATGTGGTAAGACTAAAGTGTACATGTATTTACATATGTTATATACATATCCTATATAATAAAAGCCTAATATGCTAAGTGTCCAGTCGACTGGTTGGCTGTTCAACCAATCAAAGCACAATATGCTAATGATATGCTAAGGCTGCTCAACTGCTCGCTGTGACGTTCACTGACCACCAGGGGGCAGACAGTTGACCGGTCGACCAGTTGCTATGATGAGCACTGACCACCAGGAGGAAGATGCTTTGACCAGTAGGTGAGCTTGCTGCTGGGGTCTGGCTGATCAGGACTGAGCAAGATGGCCGGACATGCCTTGGAGCCCTCCCATGGTCCCTCCTCGGCTGGCCAACCTCCCGCATCCCTCCCCAGTCTCAATCGTGCACCAGTGGGGTCCCTCGGCCTGGCCTGCACCCTTTTGCAATCCAGGACCCCTTGGGGGGATATTGGAGAGCCGGTTTCGGCCCAATCCCGCAGGCCAAGCTGAGGGACCCCACTGGTGCACAAATTCGTGCACCAGGCCTCTAGTAAATTCATAAAAACATGTTTGTGTTTTTTGTATCTTCAACTCCAAGTGTTTTGATATAATCAAATTAGGGTTAATGGTTCAGTGGGTCTTACATAACTTACTGCTGGTAAACTTTTTTCTTTCTTTTTTTAAAATTGGACATGAGCTGCAATAAGAGACCTTCCATAATTTTCTCCTCAACACCCTTCCTACTCTGGCCCTTCTATTTGTTATCAGTAATTACAAGTCACAGTGTGATATCACTTCAGTGTTCTGAATGTGGAAATATGGGAGATCCTTCAAATAAACTCAAGTCAATGATGGTGGTGTTTATAACTATTTCCTGCTTCTGTTTCTTACACCTCCTCTCACACCCTTCCTTCCCACACAGAGATACACATACACAAAATAGAAGACACACATAGAGTTTCTTGACATTTCTTTCATTTGGAATAGATGTTATACATTGTGTTATACATCATATCACAGTAGAACTTCAGGAGCCTGGTGTGGTTTGGCAGAAAACGTTTGGATGATTGCTGTTTTGGATAACTTGATTTAAGTAATAATCCCCCCCTTTTTGTTTTAAATGGAAATTTCCTATGACAAAGTCTACACTCTATATCCTAGTGATTAGAATATATAAAATATAACTAAACTTTTTTTTAATGATGTAGGTCATCCATTAAAGAATGTTGTGGGTTGTATAGGCAAATGCTTTTGGAGCTGGAGTTTGAATCAGTCAGAATTCTTGGTTGCAAGCAACGGAAATGGACGTTGACTTACTATAGATAGAGGGCGCTCAGTTGTAGAGAGGGCTGGAGGGTAAGCTTCTAGAAATAATGCCCAAATATAGGCCAAAGATCTGGTCCTATGAGGAAAGTATCACCAACGATTGAATGAATGAGTACAGGATAGCACAGTTTTAAAATTAGCTTCTGTGCCAGGAGTTTCAGGTTACAGTTTGTGTTGTTGCCACTGGCATGAAAGAGGGAGAGGAAGCGGGACATGAAGAGAGAAAGAAAGATGAGAGCACTCAGCACATCAGCCTGGTGTGATGCTCTGATCGCAGGAACTTTGCTTCATGGTTGTGCCCTTGTGGTAAGAGAATAGCTAACATTTCAGCTAAAGAGATAGTTCTTTCCTTCCACCCAAACTTACAAAGTATGGAATTCCCCAAAGAAATGGGTTCATATCTGAAAGCCAAGGTGAACACCAGACGCCCACTTTAAGGTTAAATATGTAACATTCCAGAGCAAATCTTGGTACTTACATCCCTGCATATGATCTGATATGAGCCCAGTTCCTTGGAGTGCAGCCTGTGGAATTGCAGCCCAAGGTAGTTGCCTTTCCGCAGAGTCAAAATTCAGACCTCACAGGGTGTTTTTTTGTCCTCAGTAAAATTCTTGAATATTCTGATCATTGAAGTGTGGCTTCTTTGGCACTATTAAAAACATTATCTTATTTTTGCACCCAGAGCCAATTGTTTTAGCTTCACGGGAAGTGTTTTGTCATGAGGTAGAATTTCAGGAATTTACCCCTAGACCAGTGAGTGGTCGGCAAACTCATTAGTCAACAGAGCCAAATATCAACAGTACAACGATTGAAATTTCTTTTGAGAGCCAAATTTTTTAAACTTAAACTTCTTCTAATGCCACTTCTTCAAAATAGACTCGCCCAGGCCGTGGTATTTTGTGGAAGAGCCACACTCAAGGGGCCAAAGAGCAGCATGTGGCTCGCGAGCCGCAGTTTGCCGACCACTGCCCTAGACTATTAGGTGGTGTTTGTGAGTACAGAGGTAATTGGTCATCCTGTCTTCTGGATTTCCTTAATGTCAGATAATGGTGAAATTTGGAATCTGGGTAGAGGTTAATTCAGGATTACCATTGTCTTCGTTATGAGGAAGTTGGAATAGACTGACTTCACTGTGTAAACTACACGACCAAGTTTCTCAGTTTACTTTGCTGTGAATGGAAGTGGTCCTGCTGGGTTGGACTCCTGCGTGTGCCGGGAGAGTGGTTGAGATGACCAGCAAAGAGGAGAAACAGAAATGGAGAAGAACCCAGAATTTCCTGACTCCCGGGCACGGTGGCCATGCTTCTTACCCCCAGAATGGCCATCCAGAAATTAGACTGCCTTAGTGCTTGATTCCAGCCTCTTCAGTATTATCGCACCCACCCATCAGCTATTTTTTTTAATGTTTTTTAAAGGCATTGTTAGCAGATTTTGATGGGAAGAACGAGAAGGTTCAAAAGCATTATCTAAAATTAAAATGCTATATTTTAGAGAAATAGATTCAGCTCAGATCCAGGCTCCACCATTTACTGTGTGAACTTGGGCAAGTTATTCCACCTCCCGGAACCCTGGTGTCTTCCTCTGCAAAGTACAGATAACGATGCTTGTTTTGGAGAGCCTTTGGAGATTAAATGAGACGAACACACAAGTCACCAGTTATAAAGTACTCAGTAACTGTTGGATCCCTTCCTCTATGGTTTATTTATGCACACTGACCCTATCCCCTCAGTGGGGACTTTAATATCTTTTTACAGCATTGCTGATGGCGGAGGCTGTCGGTTCAGAGTTTGACAGCCTCTCACTCCAATGCAAGTCAAGTGCCACTCCTGAAACCATAATGAACTTTCCACCTTTTTTTTCCTGCATAACTTGATGGGGCTATGGAATTATAACTGTTTTGGAGACATCCCAACATAGAAGCTATAATAGCAGAAGAAATGAAATTCTGGCAAAATACCTCCTCCGAGGAATTACTTCTGATTTTAGAGGACTGCCACCCCTATTTTGCTTTGTGTTATATTTCCTAAATTATATTTATTTCTTTATTTTTAAGCAGTGCAGTAATTTAAAAGAAAGCACCATCTTGGCTTTTACTTTCCCATCAAAGATGATAGCTTTCTTCATTAGGATGGCTCATTTAAAAAAGGGTGGTTGTGCTCTCTCTGACAACCTTCTAAAAAATTTACTGCTGGGCAGAGGAGGAGGTTGATAAATAAAAAGTAATTTGTTCATAAAATTTATAAGCTGCTGGAAATAAGGGCCCAGGGAGAAAGTGCCAAGTCAGCTTTAACTAGGAGATAATAATCAAAACAGCAAATGTACAAGTGCATTATGGTAAGAATAAATCAAATGGCAAGGATCGATGTGAATAATATGGAAAAAACAACTAAGTGAAGAAATGTCAAATTAAGGATTATGTTTACCCATGAAGAATCTATTCAAATCATAAATTCAGTGCAGGATTTCTGCTTCCCAAGACCTTGCGGGCTTTACTGAATTTTACCACTAGCAGCCGCAGCCTTAGCAACAACAACAGCAACAACAACACTCTTTATTTTCCTACCAGCTCCTAACAGCTTTGTGTCTAACAGACAGGCTCTTCATTGTAGATCTAACGCTAAAAGAAGGGCTCCTGCGAGCTCTGCTTGGAGCTGGAGGTGTCTATCATCAACTAGGTGTATCTTTAACTGGCCTTTTCCATAAAGAGCATTTGTTGACCATGTTAGTCTTGACCCCCCTAAAGCAAATGTTTCATTGAACGAGCATGACTTTCTAACAATAAAACAACTTTACTATTACTATTTTTTCTTCCACTGGCCCTTTACATTTTGTGGAGGTAGTCTTCCCTGCCCCTGGCTGAAAGATAAAATTTAAAGCAAATCATAGCAGCTTTCTGGCGCCTTTCTGTTAGCAGTGGTCACCTGTTAGTGTGTCCTGGCCAGTGTAATAGTGGAGTCAGTATATTTCACGGAAGGTTCGTACTTTTCCTCCTTTCCCAGCTCAGGCCAGGCTGTCGGCTCAGGGCAAAAGGGGATCCGGTCAGTCCTCCCTCTCCCTTTTGTGCATCATACCCCTCCTTTCTCATTTTGAAATGAAGGCCACTATTTTGGATGACCCTTGTGGTAGAAGGGGGTGGGGCTAGGGAAAGCCAGGTCTTACTTGGTCTGGTGCTGTCATCAGCACTCTATTGTGGGGCACTTTTGCTCGCTCTCTAAATACCTGCACCCTTGGGGCGTTCGCACTTGCAATCTGTCACTAAATCTGTTCTGCCTTCAAAAAATGCCCCAAATCTGCCCATCTTTCCATCTATGCATCTATTGGCTATTCCATTTTTCTTAGACCCCAGCTTCATTTTCTTGGTCCCCTGACTGCTTGTCCCCAGAGATGCTGGGGAAGCCTGTGGTATTCTGAGGTGGGGCCAATGTAGAGAACCTTTCTCAAGGTACGTGTAGCTCTCCATGGTAAGCGAGGTGATATGAATTGCCCTGTACAGTACTTTCCATAGCTTAAAGATCACTTTGAGGTCAGATATACACAGTGTAAGATGAAATACAGCAGCCTACTAATATTTAGAGCTTTAAACTTTTCAAAGTACTTTAAAATCCAGACCCTTCCAGCTATTTGCTTATTTCCACTTCGTTCTCTGCAAACGTGGCAAGATGATTATAGGTAAATAATTTCTACCTTTCCCTATAATATCCAGCCAAAGAATAGAGAAATGCCTCTTTCTTCCAATAATTACCACTTCTATTTATGAACAATGGAAGCGAAAAAAATAAAGAGTACATGAAAGAAATGAAAAAATAAATCCACCCTGATTTGACATGCTGTCCAGTTAATGAACCCTACAGAGGAACCGTATTAACACTGCCACCATTTTTAATGATGGAATAACTCAATATGTGCACTCATTCCGGACATTTATAGTTTATTAATTACCCATACACAGTATTAAGCTAAGAGTGTAATTACCCAGAGTCTGTCTCTCCTCACTAGCCCGGTATCTTAGACCGGTGTCCTGGATCGCCCGCTGGTGTGTGAAGCCTCAGATGTAGTCTGTGCCCCTCTGAATCTTATTGACCACGTCCCCCTTAGCCTCTGCTTCTATTGACCTGGCAGACACCCTGTGCTAAGTGCCTGCTTTTAAGTATTGATTCGCAGGGCAAAGATACAATGATGATTATGACACCCCCAATTATGCCAGTGTTCACAGAGGGACCTGGGAAGCAGATTACAGGGATCGATTTATTTGGAAGACTTAGGGGACATTCTTGTTGCCCTTGCCTCTGAATCTGTGCTTAAAAAGACAGTTTAAAAATAATGAGGGCTGTTAACTGGAGAAAGAGACATGATGAGCAGATGGGCCATTATGGGCGGAGAGCCTGAACTGATGGTAAGCCAGAGTGGAGGTTTGGAAACAGGGGCTTCCTTGGGGGAAATGCGTTTCCTGTTCCCAGATGTGGAATAGTGATTTTAGTAGCAATGAGGGTGACCTTAAAGAGGGGCCAATTCCTGATGTGACTCAAGGCTCAGGCTCGTGGAGCTGTACAAGGCGAGATTTCCAGTGCTGTTACAGTTTTTGTCCCAGTCCCAGTGGCTTTGCCCGGGGTGCTTCTTGAGGAGTCCACAGAGATGGGGCATGAACTGTGCCCTCACTGGGGAGGAGGGAACATAGGATCCTTCTTTTTTTCTCCCACAATGCACTGTTATTATTTTTCTGATTATAAACATATGTGCTGTTTATAAAATACCAAAAATTTTAGACATAAAATAGAAAGTGAAAGTCCACTTAATTCTACCTAGAAACATAACCATTGTTTTAATTTGTTGTATACTTTTCAAGCAGTTTTTCTATGTATAAACATAAGTATCAGTGCACATACATCTTTTAGATAAAGAAAATCATATTAGACCTGCTCTTTTATAAAATATTTCATGCACAGCCCTGGCTGGTTTGGCTCTGTAGATAGAGCATCAGCCTTCGGACTGAAGGGTCCCAGGTTCAATTCCACTCAAGGGCACATGCCCGGGTAGTGGGTTCGATCCCCAGTATGGGGTGTGTAGGAGGCAGCCAATCAATGAGTCTCTCTCATCATTGATGTTTCTATCTCACTCTTCCTCTCCATTCCTTTCTGAAATCAATAAAAAATATTAAAAAAATAACAAAATATTTCATGCACATCTTTCTGTGCTAATAAATATAGATTTACTTGTTCTTTCCAATGCGTGAAAGTACTGGTTATAAGGTTATGACACAATGTAATTGGCCATTAGATTTGATTATAAATTTTTATAAACAATGCTTCAAATACATTAAATTTTATCCATTTGTTCAATTATTTCCTTTGGGCAGATTCTACAGGTTTGACAGCTAGGTCCAAAGGAATACTTATGTAAAGTTTTGGTATATAATGTCAAGTCATTACCTCCAATAAGTTGAACTAATTTACACTTCACCAGCAGAATAGTTATACCTTCTCCAACTTTGAATATTATTATTCTGCTTAGTCTTTGCTAATCTTAAAGTAGAAAATAATATTTCATTGTTCTTTCATTACCTTTATTTGGTTACTAATCAGGTTGAATATCTTTTCATGTGTTTTTGGGCAATTGTGTTTCCTCTTTTGAAATTTCCTGCTCATCATGATTCTTTACTTTTGAGGAAAAAGAGATTCCTTATCTTTTAAAAAAATTGAGTAATCAGACCTCTTCATAAAATACACTAACCTTTTACTGCTCTATATGTTACATATCTTCTGCCCCAAATAGGTTTTATTGCTGCCTTTATTTTTTATTATTATTTTAAACAAAGGATCCAATAATGGTTCGCTCATTGTATTTGGTTGTTAAGTATCTGTAATTTCTTTTTAATATTAAATAGCCATTAAATTTCCCTCCTCCTCCCAGATAACATTAACTTAAAAAAAAAAACATTGCTTTTAAAAAAATGTTCTATATCATATTAGATAAGTTTTCTTCTATTTTTAGTTTATTCATAGGTTTAACCTGAATGAATATAGAATTTTATCAACTGCATTTTCTGCATTATCAAAGTGATCATTTGGTTTTTATTTTAATCTATTAATCCAGTGTATTATATTGGTAGATTTTCTAATGTTGATTCATCCTTGAATTCCTGAAGTAAATCCTATTTTGAGGTGCTGTATTGTTCTTTTAATGTGCTGTTGGTTCTTTCTGTTAGTGCTCTTTTTAGGGTATATATGTGTATCATATTCATAAGTGAGTTTAACTTATAGGTTGCTTTTCTTTCACTATCTTGGTCATTTTTTATATCAGGTTCATATTAGCCTTGTGAAATAAATTCTGAAAAGCTTTATAGAACTTTTTTAAAATAAAGCCAACATCTGAAATATTTTTTTCGGCGTAGGTTGAGTTCACTAATTCTTTTAATTTCTGATATTTAAAAAAAATCAAATTTTTTAGAAAATTGTTATTTTTTTGGGTTTCACATTATTGGTATAAAGTTATAAGTAGTATTATTAAAAATGGATTCTTCCCTATTTATGGGTTATATTTAATTTTTCATTAGTAATATTAAGTGTTCTCTGATATTTTTTCCTTTTGTCATATTTTTCAAACATCTCTTAATACTCCCCCATCCCCCCCCGCCCCCCCCCGCCCCCGCCAAGAACTAGCCTTAGTTTTACTCAACAATTGTTGTTTTAAACTTTCTAATTCACTGGTTTCTTTTGTTTATTTTGATGTTCTTTTTCTGGCTTCTGAGTCTAATGTTCCAAAAACATTTATTCTAGACATTTCTTGTTTTAGGAAAAAACTTATTTAAAGATATGATTTTACTCCTGAGTAAGATTTTGGCTACATCCCATAGAATTTTCCATTTAATGTTTCAAATTATGTTAATTTCCAAATAATTTATAAGTTAAGTTTTTATTTGCTTTAGTTATTTAGAAGAATGGGGTTTTAGACTTAATTCCATTTTAATCAGTGAGTTGATCCTATAAGAATTACTTTTAGAAACATATTGAGAATTTTTTATGGCCTATTAAATAATCTTTCTCTTCCTATATTTTAAAAAACATTTCATAGACATTTGAAAAGAACGTGTCCTCTCCCCTTATTAGAGAATTCATGATTTGCTATGAGGTCAATCTTATAATATGTATTATTAACATTATATATATATAAATATATAAATATACATATAAATATATAAATACATATATATAAACACACACAACATATACACACACACACACACACATATATATAGATATACACACACACATACATACACATACATTTATACATATATATACAAAAAATATCCTATGTAATAAAAGGCTAATATGCAAATTGTCCCTATGGGTGGGAGTTCAACCAACCCTAGAGTTAGACGTGCGCTGACCACCAGGGGATGGTGCGGAACATTGTGAGTATCAGCAATGGGGCAGGCAGCTGGGGGAAGGGAGGCCCCAGCTGGCAGCCAGCAGACACTACCTGTGCATGAATATATATATGTATGAGGCCCAGTGCACGAAATTCATGCACAGGTAGTGTCTGCTGGCTGCCAGCTGGGGCCTCCCTTCCCCCAGCTGCCTGCCCCATTGCTGATACTCACAATGTTCCGCACCATCCCCTGGTGGTCAGCGCACGTCTAACTCTAGGGTTGGTTGAACTCCCACCCATAGGGACAATTTGCATATTAGCCTTTTATTACATAGGATATTTTTTTGTCATCTTAACGTGACAGATTTGGGGAATGGTTTGTGAACCTTTCCCAGTGTATCTATGAATTGGACAATATTTTTTTCTATTTCTAGCACTCTTTTTTTTTTTTTTTTTTAACTCTTTGAAGACAGAATAGTAAAGAGTTAAAAACCTTGATGCTGGTCCATCTGCCTGGTTTGGATACAGCTCCACCCTCCTGAGCTGACAGACCTTGACAGAGTGTCTCAACTGTAAAATCATGCCCATTACTTTATAGGGCTCCTGAGAGGATTCCATGAGTTGCTGACTGTAAAGCACTTAGAACTGTGCCTGACACACTGTGAGTGCTCTATTACTCATTATGTACTTGCTGCTATGAGATATACGTGAAAATGTTTGTGCTTGCTATATATTTTGATGAGTCTGTTTATCAATATGAAATAACTTTCTTTTTGCCTTTAATTCTATATGAGCTAATATTAATATTGCCATAGTGCTTTCTTTTTGTATTTTTCTGGTCTGTCTTTGGACATCTGTGTATTTCAAACTTTCTGTATTATTCTGTAAATAGCATATAGCTGGAGCTCATTAAAAAAATCAGTGTGCAAGTCTGTTATCATTTAATAAGGGAATTTAACCTACTTACAACTGTTAGTATTATTGATATTTTTCTCATCTTTATGTTTTTGTTGGATACATTTCTAAATTTCTTGTCAAGGTTGGATTGTTACTGGTAGCTAAGCTTAGATCTTTTGAGGCTGGTGTATCTAGAGAAAAGTCTGCTTCTTCTGCTTCAAAGTAGGAAAAAAACAGAAGCTTGCCAGGGGGCATAGCATCTGAGGTCACGGTCCTTTTGCTCTCCAGAAGAGAGTGTTGTTATAGCTGTCACTCATGTAAGCCAGGGGCTTTTCTAGATACTTTGGTGCACATTACTTCATTTAATTATCACAACAACCTCATGAGATAAATATTACATGTATCGTAGGGAACCTAATTAAATAAATTAGGGTGTACCCCTGAGAAACTGAAGAATAATCTGCAATATGTAAATTCACTCCCTTTCCCACCACGTATGCCTGTGGACTAGGCTAAGAATTGGGTTCCTAAATCAATTTTTATTGGATTTCTAGATGAATAGTTTGCCAATGCTGCTGGGAACAGTGGAGCTTCTTAACCCAGTTCACCCATTTTTCATTCTAGTTTAAGTTTCCACTCTTTTTTGATTGTTCTGGAGTGGATAATCGAGTCTCGTAGCTTTTTCACTGCTGGAGGGGAAAAAAGGTTTAACTTAGTGGTGTGTGCTACAGCCTGCCTTTCATCCTGTTTGTCTTTTTTCAGTGACTGGGTCTGGAGTTAGTGGGATCTGTGCTTGGTGGTCTCACACAATCCCAAAGATGAGAAGGCTCTTGCTTTATCCATCCTTTATTCACCCGTCTATCTCTAGTGCCTAGAAGAATGCTGGGCCTATAGCAGGTGCTATTTCTTAAAATGACCTGAGCTCAGAAGAGGGAAAGTTGTTTTATATTAACATTTGAATTACAGAGTTTTAGAAAAAGGCCCATGGTGTCGAAATGCATTCTCTTGAAATCATGCTTTCTATAACCACGACACAATTGTGTATATATACAATAAAAATAAATCATGTTTATTAATCTTTTTAAGAGCTTACTCCAAACTAAGGCAGCATGCGCTTTCAATAGGAGAAGGTCCGAGTCGGGAGGGTGGGGGTGGAATGACATTGACTTAGGAATGACCGTGTGCATTGGTAATCCAACTAATAAAAGTGCTCCTAAGCCAGCTGCTGGGGAGACATATAGCCCTGATCTCACAGGGATTCCACAGTCGAAAAAAAAAAGCAACCCAAACGAAACCTCCCAGCTTACATCAGGGAAATACTGTTGCAGAGTTTTTAATGAGATCCCTGGGTGAATCAGTTTTTTTTTTTTATGGCCTGTTTGACTTCCACAGATATCTGGCTAGACCCTGATGGATTGTCAGGCTTTTTGAGCAGCATTGATTTTTACTGCTGCAACATTGGGATGATGAGGTCATTGTATTTTGCCATGTTATTGAAGTTCTTGTTAAAGCAACCTGGAGGCTCTAAGCACATCTAAGCGCTGGCTTCTTGCTTGTGCTACGTTTGAGAGATGGGAAAATTGAGGTAAGGAAAACGATAAAGGCAAAAAAAAAAAAAAAATTCTCCTTTTGGTGGTGAAGGGAAATTTCAGAGTTTTATGAACTGTAATGATAATTGGTAGCTATTCATTGTAGTCGGTCATTTCTTTTCATTATTAGGTCTCAGTTATTGAGCATGTAAGTACATAGGCCCATGCTTTACACATGGAGCTCCTTATCGCACTCCACCTGGATGAGGTAGGTGTTATCTCCACCTTGTAGAGGAGGAAGCTGAGTATCAGCGGGTAGGGCTGCTTGCTTGTTAACCAGTCAGTGGAAGAGCTAGGTTTCAGATCAAGCTGTGTCTGACTCCAAAGTCCCTGATTGTAGTTGCTAGTTTTCTATATGATGGGTGTGTGTGAGTACTTAGAGATTCCTTTTGGGTAAGATAAGAGAGCAATATTTAAGGTGGCTGCATAAGTGATAGCTCTCTCCCATATGAACCTGGGTCCCCGGGAAACTGGAAATAGCAGAGTGCCTTCAGATATACCATCTTGACATTGTCCACTCGCATAAGGCGACTATCTGCACCTCCTTTTTGCACGAGTGAGGTCATGCCCAGAAAGGGGTCTGAGAGGGCTTTGTGCATTTTGGGATTCCTCCAGCTACCACCTATTGATCAGCGGCTGCCAGAAGCTTTAATCCGATTAGAGTCTGTAAAACTGGTTTCCATCTCTGGCGCCTGACTCAGGTTTCAGAGCAAGGGGAAAAAAGTATGACATCACCCCTGCTTGCATCTGTGCTGGGTGGTTAATGAAATTACGTGATGGATTTGAGGACCATTAAAGTCAATGTTGATCCTTATTATTATTAAGAGTACTTTCAAATTTACTGCGCCATGGGGCAGGCTCAAAAGCATCATTTTTCATAGGTGTGTTCATTGCTCTGGATTTTAGTACGCAAGTCCCTGGGATATGGTGGATGCTCGCAGCATAGAGAATCAATTCTGAAATCTTTCAAGTGCATGTAGTTCTTTTGCTGGAGGCGGGAGACGGTTCTGGGATCTTTCCATAATGAGGATGACCTTGGATTGAAAAAGCTTAAAATGAAACAAAACATGTTTGAAAGAAATATGAAGTACCACTGTTGCTGTCAGCATCAGCAATAGTCTTTTAAAAATGTTTAAATGGTTAGTGTGCAAAATGAGTGCTCAGTTCAGGCCACCAACAACTTACTGAGGATAGATACTAAGCCGGCACCAGAGATACACTATACCGAGGGGAAAGACCATGTCTGTTCTGTTCATCAGTGTGTCTCCAGCAAAATGTCAGACAGGCAGAAATTGTTCTCATATATATGTATAAAATACATAGTGGGAAGATTGATGAGATAATCCGTGTAAAGCACTTAGACCACACAGCTATACATACACATATCCATGTATAAAATACATACTGTAAAGTACATAGATCTTAACTGTACAACTCAATGAATTTACACATGTACACGGCAACACACATGAGCACACCTATGAAGTGTCATCCAAATTAAGACATAGAACACTTCCTGTACCGTGAAAGGCTTTATCTTGCCCCATTACATTCCCCCAACAGAGATAACCATTTTTTTGGCTTCTGTATCCACAGATTAGTTTTGTTTATAACAATATACTTCATATAAATTCATTGTAAGTTGAATCTTCTATAAATGGAATCATACAATATTATCTTTTGTGTCTGGCTTCTTTTGCGTATCTTTATCTCAGTGAGATTCATTCATGTTGCCAACATGTAAGAATATGTAAAAGTTTGTTTTTTATGCAATGTAATATTCCATTGCATAAAGATCCCACTACTTATTTATTCTTCTACTAGTAGCCCCTCGCATGAATCCGTGCGCCAGTAGCTCGCCAATAGCTCGCTGCCGCCCTCCAGTAGCTCTCTGCCTGCTGCCCCACCCTCCTGTTGCTCCCTCCGCCCCCCCCCCCCCCCCGCTTCCCCCTCATCACTTGCTGCTCTGCCCCCTCCTGTAGCTCTCCGCCTCCTGCTTGTAGCGCGCTGCCCCATCCTCCTGCTGATCTGTGATCCGGTCGTTACACGGCTTCACGGTGTAATAACCATTTGCATATTACATCTTTATTATATAGGATGATGCTAATGTGGGTTGTTTCCAATTTTTAGTGTTTGTAAACTAAGCCATTGTGAACAATCTTTTGATGGACTTGCCACTTATTTCTTTTAGGAATATATATAGAACTGAAATTAAAATATTTCTGAATTATTGAATTAATACAGTTCTTTGTTTGGCTGTGGGCCATTCAGGCCTTGCAAAAGAACCGTGGTCACCTATCCCATATTTCTCAGTGGAAAATAATTCAATGATAGCAGAGAATTAAAGAATATATACAAATCACTCATTACTTATTTAATAGGATGACAATGTGAGCTCATACATGTATGTGGCTTTAAGATGTAAAATAATGCTGAAAAACTTGATAATTTAGTACTTTTATTACACCAAACTCAACATTATACTGCAGGTTATATAGTATAATTCATAGTTAGCATATTCATTAAAATTTTTTTGAGAGCCTATTGTGTGTCAGGTACTGTTCTAGGCATTGGGGCTATTCTGCTTTTTTTTTTTTTCACTTTCCTATGAATTTTAGAATGAGTTTGTTAATTTCTGGTATTTTGATTGGAATTGCAATGACTTTCTAGATCAATTTGGAGAGAATTAGCATCTTAACATTATTGAGTCTTCCAACTCATGAATATGGTTTTTATTTAGGTCTTTAAAAATTGGTCTCAGCAGTGTTTTGTCATTTCAGTGCAGGTCTTGCACAAATTTTGTCTGAGTTACCCCTAAGTGTTTCACTTTATTTGGATGGCATTATAAATGGTACTTATTTTTTCAGTTTGAGATTCTTTGTTGCTAGCATACAGAAATACAATTGATTTTTGTATATTGATCTTGAATCCTATAACCTTGCTAAATTCACTTATTAGCTTTAGTAGCTTTTTTGTAAGTAAACAACTTTTAATGAGCAAACTGAACAGTGTCCATAGGTGGAAGAATGCCAGCCACAGCATTGGTGTGAAGTTGGCTTTTTAAGCTGGTCAAGGATGCCCTCCCTCCATGTGCTCTGGGAATGGCTCTGTGGTGCTTCTTCCAAAGCAAATGGTCTTTCGTGAAGAATGGCTAGTGAGAAATCATAGTGAGTGATTACTCCCAAACAGTATGTGGGCAAGAACATGAGGCTGTATGGTGGGAAAGAATAATGAGGCTTTGAATAAATATGAAGGCCCCAAAACACTCCTAACATACCAAATGGAGGTAGGTCTGGGGGAGATGGCATGCCCCCCTTGCAGATAGTCATGGGAACAGGGTGGGGGAAAGACTACTGTGGGATAGCAGCGTTTCTTATTCCCCGTGATGAGAACATTCTTTGAACCAATCCTGAGAGGAGGGCTGAGGTAGGAAGAGTGTTGGCTATGTCTATGCGGTAGTAAATATATAGATGAAAACTGGAAAATCGAGCTAATGCATTGGACATTTATTTCAATTCCTGGATTATTGTTACCATGTGGATAAAATGGATAGTTGGGGTGACTTTGTTTTTAGCTGCTTATTTGATGTCACAGAATCAGATAGAACTCCAGTGTTTCTTTTATTGGAGTTTAATGCTATTGTCTGCAGTGAGAAAAAACCCTGTCTAGGACAAGGAGATATACAGATAAGGCTTACATTAAGTTAACCTTGGCATTCAATATCAAATAATACTTGGTGGGGCTGTTCTACATCTGTTCTGTAGCGTCCCTTTATTCCAAGGAGATCCTTTGGGGGCACCGTGAGGGCAAAGATGGTGAATCCAAGTGGGCAGACATCTAGACCCTCCATCCTCCTTCCTCCTACTTCTAACTTCTCCATTCAAGCAGAGGACCTTCCCCTCCTTTTGGGGGGAAAAAAATCTGTAGTATGTATTAGGATTTCACATCAGAAGTTGTTTTCGAAAGAACTGTGTGTGTGTGCATGCACACGTGTGTTTGAAAACTGCTGGATTAGATCAATGACAGTGATCAATGATAAATGCCTTCCTCACAAACAAGGAGCAAAATGTCACACAGAACTTTTACTCTTTGCAAAAAAGGAGAGAATCCCTTCCTATCCTGAGGTCCTGCTGAAATGACAAGTTACTGATAACCCAACGTTAAGGTTGACAAATATTGCATGGGACATACTTATGTTAAAAATTATTTGCTGTTTATCTGAAATTCAAATTTAACTGGATTCCTTGTATTTTTATTTTCTAAATCTGGCAATCCTAATAAATCCATAATTCATAATGAAAGAGCGAGTGGATTCTTCCAATATAAGGATTTTGTAAAACATTGACCGCATCTTGGCTACATGCATCTTAGTACTATAACCTATGGTCTACCACGCACAGCTTTCCCAGTAGCCAGTGGTCCTTGCTTGCTGGTATGGGGATAAGGGGACAGGTGTCGTCAGTACCTTTTTAGGCCAGAAGGGCCTCACTTTTCCCAGGACATTGAAGATAAATTAGTCCAAATTCTACCACTGAACTGATTTTTCCCCAATTCTTTTTTGCTCTTAAAGTATCATCTTTCCATCAAAATTCCATCTTTGAAATTTAAAACTGCAAGTTAGAATTAGAATATTGATGGTGTCTTGGAATACTTCATCAAGATCATAGACTCACAGAGATAATTTTAAACATTATTTTTGTTGTCTGTCACTTTTTCTTTGTAAACCTTAGTTCATTTTGTATGTTATATTGCCAAGCACTTGGTCAGTGCTACTAAACACAGCTTGCTCGGGTTCCGGGTTCCGTATCCTTTTTTCCTTCTTTTATAAATGCCCGTTAGGGATCTGAGCTTATCAGAGAACCCCCTGGGTAGCTGCATTGGCATTTTAGATGTTGTTTGCATGTCTTCATCAGAATAAAATAGAACCAGAGGCATGGAAACATGGAACAGACTGACGAGTCTCAGAGGGAAGGGGTGAGGAGGGTGCAGAAAGAGATTAACCAAAGAATTTATATGCATATATGCTTTATCTATGGACACAGACAATAGGGTGGTAAAGGCCTGGGGTGGGACAGGAACTGGGTGGAGAGGGACAATGGGGGAGAAAAAGGGAGACATCTGTAATACTCTCAACAATAAAGATTTAAAAAAAAAGAAAAGAAAAAGAAATGATAGTAAAAAATAAATAACAGCACAATAAATATCATTTTTCTAGACAGTAAAATTAAATCCATGTTTTGGATCCATTATATGAATGTAGGTTGAATTATTTGTGTCAAGGACAGAATGGCAACAGCAGGTCCTAACTTCAAGGTATGTGCTAACTACTATACATTTATCATCATATTCAGTTCTCATTACCCAATGAGATAGGTACTGTAGCTTCATTTTATGGACAAAGAAACCAAGACACAGAGAGGCAAAGCAGTATTCCTGGGTCACACAGCTGGAAATTTGCAGAGCTAATTTCAAAATTATTGCTTATGACTGTTGTGTTATACTCTGCAAACAGGGCTTTGTTGGTCTGGCTTCAGTCAGTTACCTGCAATAATAATCTGATTGATTATTACAGTGATTTCAATAACAAGAGAAATTGATTGTGTGCTTCTGCATGGTGAGCGAGAGGAGATAGCTGAGCTCTTCCTAGTTGCATTGTTCTTCCAATAGAAGTGTTTTTTTGTTTGTTTAATAACCCTTATTTTTCACCTAGAAGAACTAGCTATCTAATTGGGTGCCATCTCACGTTCCAAATAATTAATTAAAAAAATCTGCATACATCCCTGGCTGGTGTTGCTCAGTTGGTTGAGCGTCGTCCCATACACCAAAAGGTTGTGGGTTCAATTCCTGGTCAGGACACATACCCAGGTTGCAGATTTCATCCCTGGTTGGGGGCGTGCCGACTGATGTTTCTCTCTCACATAGATGTTTCTCTTTCTTCCTCTCCCTTCCTCTCTCTATAAAATCAATAAAAGAATGTCCTCAGTGAGACAAAGGGGGCAAATATTTGTGTTTGTGTATTCATGACACGTCTTTCCTTTGTTGGGTTTATTTTCCTTTGCTTGTGGATTTAGTCAACAGAAACTGGATGTTGGCATTCTTTCTTCCTACCCCCCCCCCCCCCAGATCCCTCAACCTGGAACCTGTTTTCTAGCCATGTGTTAATTTTAGCACCATTTTAGTTCATTAAAATAATTGGCAAGTTCCTTGAGTTCATCACAATGGGAGCTTACCTATTTTTAACCATCTAAAACTTAACGTGATGGTGCTATTTTTACTTGGAATTTTTTTTCCCCCCCCCCCCCCCCGTAAGTTATTTCAGAAAATGTTTCCCTATAAGGGAGGTCTATTTAACCACTTCAGATTCAGAGTGGAGAGAAAGCCAAGTCTCCGAGAAGCTACTAGTAAATCTGTAAGGGTTTCCCAGCATCCAACTAAAGCTCCTGCCTCAGCTGTGTGAGGACCTGCTGCTGCCATTCTGTCCTTGGCACAAATGATTCAACCCGCAATGCCTGTAACTCGCAGCCCTGCATTCACTGACTGTTATGGCATGAAGGACCTAATTATCACAACTCGGGACTATGACCAGACCCCTTTCCTCTTCGGGATGTGCCCTCATCAAGAAGTTTGCCCCACTGTCAGCTTGGTTTTCCTCTGCTTCTCCTATTGCCCATTCTATTTGCTGATGGCCCAGTGAGCGCTGTCTGGGAAAGTCCCCAAGGTGTCACCCCTCTCTTCTCTCCATCCCACAGTGGTGGTGTGGTGGTGCTCCTTGTTCTCTGGGCTTGGTGTTTGTGACCCCCTTCACCACTCTTTCTGCTGGAGCGGCATCTTTGAAGGGCTTCCGGCTGCTGCTAAGGGTGGGAAGCAAGCCAAAGGAGAGGAGGAGGCTCATTGACATTCCATCAGTGCGTTGTCCTTCAGTTGCCGTTGAAGGAGAATCAGAGACACTATCTGCAGGAAGTCAAGGTTAAAGGGCAAATGTGATGTCTGGGGAGGGCAACACACTATGTGAAGTTGGGCCTAGTCCTCGGCCCTCTTCTTTGTCTGCCCTAAGATCTTGTCCTGTGGCTCATTATGCCACCTCTGTGCAGATGACTCCCAAGTTTCCTTTGGAACTCTACACCCTTGTGCCTTATTGCCACTGAGCATCCCACTTCAATTTGTAAAAGGCAGATCTAGCTTAGCATGTTCAGGAAGACTCTTGAGCTTCCTTTCCACATCTGCTCTTCTCTCATTCTTCTTTCTTGGTAAATGTCCACTTCAATCTTTCAGTTACTCCGGCCAAACATCTGGGCTTTATCTGTCACTTCCTTCTTTCTCTCACATTTCACATCCAGTCAAACCTCAAATCCTGTCAGCAATACTGTCGCAATATGTCCAGAATCTGACCACTTTTCATCACCACATGTCTACCCTAGTCCAAACTGCCTCCATCTTTCTCTATTGTTACAATAGTTCCCTCCTTCTTCCCTTGTTCTGCCAAGCCTCTTCTCCACATACTATCTAGGGTGATATTTTAAAAACAAATTGTAGTTCTCTTCTGTTGTAAATCCTTCATTGCTTTCCTATCTCACTTGATATAAAGTGCAAGATCCTACATGACCGTTCCCCACCCCCAATTTCTGCCCTCCAGGCTGGTAGCAGTGGCCTTCCCTGGAACTTGCCCTGGAAGCACATGCTGCTCTGGTTCTTGCATTTGCCGGGAACACTCCTGCCCTTGGGACCCACATGACTCCCTCTCTCCCTTTACCTCTCTGCTCAAACACCACCTTATTAAAAAGTCTCCCTGACCTAGATAAATGCTACCTTCATCTGAGAGCAGGCCCTTGTTTTGTTTTTGTTTACTCTGTCTCTGCAGTAACTGGCACAGTAGACAGTCAGTAAATGTCTGCATTGAGTAAATGCAAATGAATTTATTAGTTTCCAGGTAAGAAAAGAGGTTTTTCTTGTTGTATTTGTTTTTTCTTGAATGTCTTTGATTTAGTTCAGGATTCCAATGCCACCTTGATTAATGTCTTGTGTGATCACGGGCAGATAACATATCCCAAAGTCTTCATCTGTAAAACTCAGGGCTGGACTAGGTAGCATGTAAGGCAAGTTTTAGCTGCCCTTTCCTGGTTTTGTAAATGTGGGATCTTTTCTGAGATCCAACAATAGCATACCAAGGGTCCGGGTGTCTTCCATGGGCCTACATTTGTGTTTGAAGTGATGGAGACAGCCTGCACTTCCACTTGTGTCCACTTAGTGAATCCTTCCTCCTTCCCCCCATCAAGCATGTCATGCAGGAACTGTTGTGAGGTGTGTTGGAAGATACCAGTTAATAGTTAAGAGGTCATTAAAAATTCAGAGTAGATTTAAGAGTCTCTGTAAAACAATATCTCTATTCTGTTATGCTTTTCTGAGTCGGGGAGAAATAGTGACACATGGTGGGAATTATGCATAATCCAGTGAATGCCTTTGGGGAATGTTTTGTATGTGCATGCCATTGGTTTTCTGTGCTGTGGTAGAAAAACAAAAGGTTTAGAATCACTGGTGTTATAATGCTCAAGATATATAGAGGTAAGAAATGTGGTCTTTTCCTTTTAGAGTTTATGGTCTAGATTAAAAAATAGTACCTATTTGACCTATAGAAAAGTGTAAGAGCACAAGTTAGTATGTGTGAGTGCCAGATATGTGGTGTCATTTGTGCTAGAGCTTCAGGGTAGCATCCTTTTGGTCCAAGATTGCTTGTGGGGATTGGTTTCCTGGAGCAGGGAGACTTGAGCTGTGTCATGTGGGGTATTTCCTCTCAAGGAGCCAATTTTACAAGATGCTGTCCCTTTTCTCCTTCCTGTGGTCTAGGTTAACAGCTTGGTTAGCACCAAGTATTAGGTTTCCATATTATTCCTGTCCCCTACATCTATGCCGTCATAAATAAACCCTCTTTGAATTATACTAGTTCAAGTGGGTCATCTGTTTCCCATTGGGATCCTGACCAATACAGTCATGAAACAAATTATCTACTTAATGGGAACAGATGAGACCTCCAGATTATGACTATTTTTCTTAAGCGATATGCAGCCTTACAGAAAGATAAGCTTGACATTTGTGCCAAAGGAGGACGAGTATCATTTCTGAATCCCCAGTCTTCTGCTTCAAGTCCCTTGACTTAGGAATTCTGTTTGTCCTTTGATGCATATGCTACTTTGGATGGGGAATTTGCTCTTGATACCCTGAATAAGTAGGTTGACAATATAATTTTCTTTTCTAAAGTGGAATACTTTTAAGAGTGCAAAGGTGTATTATAAATAATTACTCTGGGACAGTGGGTGTAAACCAGGATTGTTGGAGGCAGATGTGACCGAATGGTCATTCTACATATAAAGTAAAGGGATTATAGCCCAGCTGATGCAGCTCAGTGGTTGAACATTGACCTATGAACCAGGAAGTCATGGTTCGATTCCCTGTCAGGGCACATGCCCGGGTTGGGGGCTCGATCCCCAGTGGGTGCTGGAGGCAGCCAATTAATAATTCTCTCTCATCATTGATGTTTCTATCTCTCTCTCCCTTCCTCTCTGAAATCAATAAAAAATAAGTAAAGGGATGTTATAGTTGGCTCTCATTAATCTGAAATCACAATTTCCAGAGGAAGTAAAGAGCACCCCTTCTGTTTGCTGGAGCATCCTTCGGTCACTTTCAGGGGTCCTGTTCTGAAATGTGGGGAAGACCCCTTTGTTGTCTATCTCCAGTGTTGATGAAGTCCAGCTCAGGGGCTCAGGGTCATTTGGGTGATTGAAGGTTCTGCTTGCTGGGCAGAGGCCAGGTTTAATATGAGTAATATCCAGGCTCTTCCTAGCATTGCCTTTGCTGAAGGAATTAAGGTAATGTGACACTCTTTGAGAAATCTGTCTCTTAGTGTCTTCAAATTATATGTCATTGTGATAAAAAGAACTGTTGCATGGTCTGGCCCGAGGAAGAAAGTGATTCTAAGTCTGGTAGACCCACAATAGATGAGAAGGATGCAAGTCCTTAGAGAGGAAGGGCAAGAGCAATTTAATCAGGACTAGCCTTGTGAGCAAAGGTCTAACATCAGGGTGCCAGCTGCCACACAAAGCAGATGAAAGACCTAAGCTATATCACCAATGCCCTCGTGTGTGTGTGCAGGGCTAGGCTTATTTAGAGGGACATGTTTTCTTTATAAACCTTTCATCCACTAAAAATGTGCAGAGATGCTTCAGAGCATCAGACCTCCCTAGAAGCCTGGTGTGTGCGGGGAAGCTGATGCTCCTCATTTGGCTGTGTGCTGTGAGCTCAGATGCAGTATTTGGGATTATCTAGCCAATTAGTACATTTGTACTCTGCCTTTCAAGGGATTTCCCCTTAGACTCCCTAATAGAAACATCTTGTTTTCCTTAGAAGAACAGTTTGGTCACTCTTTGGGTAACCATCTCTTGTAATCTGTGCTTTTGTATTTATTTCTATAGCTACAACATGCCCTTTTCTCCTCCTTGTTCTTAGTACTTGGTGTTCTTGCTGGTAATTTATGGGGAGCACTTTGCATCATGTTCTCTCGCCTGGTGATCATCATTTCTGTTTTTGAAAACAAAGATGTATCTTGTAACGGAAATTTCTTTGTGTGCATTTACAAATTTGTGTCTGTGTATTTTAATTTCATGAAAGAGCAGGGAGCTACTGCGGTTTGTTGGAAAACCTCTTCCAGGATTAATTGATATTTTTATGACACCAAATAAGAAGCTTCTAGCATTTGGGGCCTATTTCTTACTTATTATGACTCAGATTGACATCCAGTTGAGTTGGAATTTCAAGTATGTGACACAGATAATGTTAATTCCCCCAGTAATAAATTATGCCCATAACTCTAATAGCTGCCATAAGGTGAATGGCTGTGGTTGAGATTATAGACCTAGTGGCTTGGCACTTCTTACGTTGACTTAGAGAGGTCAGATAGGTGAGCACGTGTTTTCAATTCCATTATGTAATATTTGTGAGGCCTAACTATGGAGATAATACATGGACAAAGACCCAAATGGACATGAATAGTTACATATAAATTGTAAGTATTTGGGATTATCTAGCCAATTAGTACATTTGGTTTTCTCTCAATCTCCACTTGTGAACTTTTTTTTCCAAACTCTTTTCCTAGATTTAGAAAGCCTTTCAGGCTGCCTTTATTTGTTTTTATCTGTGCTTCTGGACCCTTCATGAAATACTCCTGCAGGTGAACCTTTGACTAGCTGCCTACCCTCATCCAGTAAAAGCATTATTTGCCTCCTTTGGCTTTCTACTTCACTCCAAAGTGGTGACAACTTGCCGCTTCTTCCTGGTTAGAATAACAAAGCCTCCCTGAGCAATCTCTCTCATAACTCAAAAGAAAGGAGGAACTCAAAGAGCAAACACTACCACTCACTCAGGAAGATCCTTCACTGATCAGGAACATATTCCCAGTAGCCATCATACTTATTCATCTACTGCATTACTAGATTCAGAAACTTATGTGGTTCCAGGCAAGGAAATGGGTGTGGCATCCAAAAGGAAGAGTGGTGTTACAATAGAAAGAAGTATGATGTTCCACGTGAATAATCTCTGACCTACTTCATTTCATTCATTCATTTGTTCATTCATTCCTAAAACATTTACAGAGTGCTTCCTAAGTATGAGACACTACTTGGTGCTAGAGAAATCGAGATGAGTGATACTATCTTTTTTGGGGGCTGGTGATATAATAGTATACTCAGAAAACCCAGGAGCCTCCAGTAAAAACTTATAAGAATTAATACAGTTTCTGTAAGGTGTTGAAAAAAGCTTTTTTCCTCCTCTACACTAATGACACCATAAATGAAAGTGGAGAAAGTATTTCATTAAAATAGTGCCATAAATGACAAAATATTTTTAAAAAATCACAAAATATTTAGAAATAAAATTTAAAAATATCCTCACCAAAGTATATATTTTTATTGATTTTAGAGAGAGAGGAAGGGAAAAAGAGAGAGAAACATCGATGTGAGAAAGAAACATTGCCTCCCATATGTCCCCAACTGGGGATAGAACCTGCAACCTAGGTATGTGCCCTGACTGGGAATCAAATCCACAGTGGCATATGGATGATGTTCCAACTGACAGAACCACCCTTCCAGGGCTGGAAATAAATTTAGCAAGAAGAGTAAAGGACTAGCCCTAGTTGGTTTGGCTCAGTGGCTAGAGCAAGCATGTCAAACTCAAAGGCTAACACGGGCCAAATAAACAAGGTTTAAGTTTATGTGGGCCATAAAAAATACAAAAGCTTCAATTTTCATAGAAACATAGGTTTATTTTGATAGAGACATACTGAATACAAAGGGCTGAAGTAAATGAGTAATCGTTAACATAAAATAATAGAACATTTTAATAAAAATTAATATATTTTCTTGAACATTAATTTACCAGACACTGAATAACTGCACAAATTAATAAGCATTACGCAAGTAAACCTATTTTTCTTGTTCTCCGAAAGTGAAATATTTCCTGTTGCGCACACCAAACAAGTCAGTCCAAGACTAATGACATGGCCATCGGCTGCTAAAATATTCGCTGCTAGTATTAGTGGAGAGAAATGGTGTGCCTGTGCATAAGGCATGTAAGGGAAATGAATGTAACATGATTATAGTAATCAGTCATTAGCGAATGTTGTAGTTCGTTATTCATAATTATGTATAACAGGATATTGTAAAAATTAAGTTACGAAATTTTAATTAAAATGTTTCTTACATACTGTTATATTGGCTGGGCTGCAAAAATATTCATTGTGGGCCCATGGGCCGCGAGTTTGACACGCTTGGGATAGAGCATCGGCCCCACAGACTGAAGGGTTGTGGATTTGTTTTGGGGTCAAGGGCACGAAACTCTGTTGCAGGCTCAATCCCCTGAGTGCAGGAGGCAACCAATTGATGTATCTCTCTCACATCCATGTTTCTCTCTCTCTGTCTTTCCCCCTCCCTTCCACTCTCTCTAAAAATCAATGCAAAAATATCCTTGGGTGAGGATTAACAAACAAAACAACAACAGAAACACAACAAAAAAGAAGAGTAAAAGACTATATGAAGAAACAGGAAATAAATTTGAACAGATAGAAGGGCATACCACATTCTTAGATGATAGACATTATATCATAAAAATGTCAAACCACCCAAATTATTATATAAATTTAATATTATTCCAACAGGCTCTCAAACCATTTTTTAATAGGGTAGAATTATGTCAAATTTCATATATAAAGATAAATAACCAAGAAATGATAAGGTATGAAAAAATAGAGGATACTTTTCTTATTAAATAACAGCATATTTAACAAAATAACTGTTTTAAAAATCCAGATGGTATTGCAAAGAATAAAAAAGAATCAGTAGACTAGGATATAAAATCAAGAATACATCCTGACATATATGAAAAATTACCGTATGATAAAGGTGCCTCTTCAATTCAGTAGGAAATAAATGATTTATTTAATAAATAGTGCTGATATAACAGGCTATTCTTCTAGAAAAAAAGTTGGACCCTATTACACAAACTATGTAAATATAAATTCCAGATAGCCTGGCGATTTCAGTAAACAATAAAATAACATTTTAGAAGAGAATTTAAGAAGACAATATGCAATCAAGGAGTAGGAGAGACTTTTATAACCAGCTCAAGAAGGTCTGACCATTATATATACCATTACAGATGATTTAACTATGTAAAAATCACAAAAAATTGGGAGAAATATGGTAGATTTGGAAAAAAATATTTGCTACAAGCATGGCAAAGGGTACTTTATTCATAATATACAAGTAGATTTAAGAATCAATGAAAAACAAAAACAAATAACCTCCCTCCAACTTTTGCTCAAGAATATGAATAGGCAATTTACAGAAGAACAAAATCTAAAAGTTGAATTAATAAAGAGATGGTCAAATTTACTCAGAAAAAAGAAAATTAAGGTTACAGTGAGGTGTCATGTTAAACACTTGAGGTTGGCAAAAGTAAAAAAGAGTAATATTACTTATTGCTGCAAAATTGGGAGGAAGAAGTTTTCACACTCTACTGATGGAAATGTGAATTACTATAGGTCTTTTTGGAAGCATCTTGGCAGCATCTATGAAGAATAAAAAAATATATGTGTGTTCTTTTTAAACCTTCAGTCCAAGCACTGGGAATCCTATAGATATAATAGCATCACAGCACAGGTAAAAAATGTTTATTGCAGTACTGTTCATATTGTAATAACAGGAAACAAATGGAATGGACATCAAAAGGGAAATTATATATATTTGGCTCGGAAAAATACAAATTTATTGTCTTATAGTTCTGGAGGCTAGAAGTTTGAAATCAGGTATCAGCAGGGTCACGCTCCCTGTAAAACGTGTAGAGGTAGTATTTTTCCCTGTCTCCTCCTAGCTTCAGATGGTTTGCCAGAGATCTTTGGTGTTCCTTGGCTTGTAGATGCAGACACTAATTCTCTGTCTTTACGTGGCTGTTTTCTCTCTGCGTATGGCTGTCCAGTTTTTTCTTTTCATAAGAACACCAGTGCTATTTGATTAGAGCCTACTCTGATGACCTCATTTTAACTTGAATACCTCTGTGAAGATTCGATCTCCAAATAAGGCCACATTCTGAGGAACTGGGAGTTAGGACTTCAACAGATCTTTATCAGGGGGTCACAATTCAACCCACAACAGTCCACCCACTACACTGAATGCTTGGTAAATTTACTGCCCAGGTGGTGGGAACAAAAGTGGATTGCCATACTAGAACTGCAAGTATTTAGCATTAGTCAGTATATTTGCAGAGAGAAAAGAAAATATGGGTCAGTAAAATGAAGCCCAATAATGTAAGCTATGGAGGAAGCTGAAAAGGGTGGAGAGGTAAATAATGTGATAGATGGTTGAAACATTTTTCTGAATAGGCAATTTATGTATGTATGTATGTATTTATTTACTTTTATAGGAATTCATTTCTTTTTTAAAAAATTAAATTATTTAAAAATATTTTATTTCAGAGGAAGGGAGAGGGAAAGAGAGAGAGTAACATCAATGAGTGAGAATCATTGGTTTGCTGCCTCCTGTATGTCCACTGGGGATTGAGCTAGTAAGCTGGGCACGTGCTCTGACCGGGAATCAACCTTGACTTCCTGGTTCATAGGTTGATGCTCAACCACTGAGCCATAGCTCCGGGCTGGGTAGGCAATTTAAATAGCATTTAGATCATTGGTTCCTTTCACTAATAGGAGGCCCGTTTTCCTCAGCAGTATCTCCTAAGAGGGAAATATTGAATTCCTAATGATTTAGCTCCACCATGAAATATTATATAGCTATTAAAAATAATTAGAGCTAACTGGATTGATTTTGGCAGGGATTACTCTGAAGTATGGAATTGGAAGAACAAGATTCAGGGAGGTATATGTCACTTGGGAAATTTGGCGTGAGCAGTAAGGATGAGCATAGGAGGAGAGGAAGAGAAGCAGCAAGCAGTGAAGAATACAGTGTACTAGAATAATCCATGGCACTTGTGTGTGTAAAATAAATTGGAAATAAGGTAGAGTTTGAAATACATAAACTGACTTGTAAGTTCTTTGGAATTTAAAGCTTTGGAGTTGGATTGGGTCCCACATGAGGACAAAGAACAAGATGTGGCCATAGTCAGGGGCAACAAAGGGAAGCAGCAGTGAAAACCCTTGGATCCCAGGGGATGAGGAGAGGCTCTGAGGCCCATGATCTGTGTGGATGTGTTAGGAGCTGCTTGGGAGGAAGGCCTGACCTGAGAGTCAGCATCCAGAGAGTCAGCATGGAGACTATGAGTCAGATGGAAGGGCAGATATAGTTTGTTGTTGTTTTTTTTAAATACGTTTTTATTGATTTTTGAGAGAAAGGAAGGGAGAGGGAGAGAGAAACATCAATCCATTGGCTGCCTCCCACACGCCCCCTACTGGGCATTGAGCCTGCAACCTGGGTATGTGCCCTGACCAGGGAATTGGGCCAGTGACCCTTTGGTGCAAGGGACAATGCTCAACCAACTGAGCCACACTGGACAGGACTAGATTTTGAGGGGCCTGAAATTTAAACAGTTCTTCAAGAGGATCAAAGTCATGAATACAAAATTAGGTATAAAAAAACATTTATTTAGAGTGAGAAAAGAATTGCAATCAATTACGAAGTTGAAAAAGCTGATCGATACTACAAACATGAAAAAACATTCTTCGGTTTCATAATTTTTGACTGCGTCTTTATATGACAACAATTTTATGATGTCTTTTTCATAGAAAGAATAGAAAGGCAGCTCAGTTTTTCCTCTAGCATGGTTGGATGAAGTGTTTTTCAATTGATAGTTTAGAAAAGTTTATTTTCAGGCTCACAACCCGGTAGGTTCATGTAACATAAATTTTCAGGATTATTGTTAAATTGGGAAAAATCTTTATGAAGAGAAAGCTTTTGTTTTGAGGATGTGTTAATGAAATCTGAATCCCTATGCTTATCTTTTAGTAGATCTGATGATTGGAAGAATTTTCCATAGATTAGCTTCTGGTTCTGCATGTTTCAAACCTGCTTTCTTCTCAATCACCCAATACACATCTGCTGCGGGACCCTGAAGTGCATGTTTGTATTGAGATGCCATCTCTTACCCTGTACCTGTGTCGCTCAGGGCCATCGGGGTGCTCCAGGAAGCCACTGTACTACCAGGACACGTGCAATCATGTAACTAACACAGGAGTGACCGAGAACCACCTAAATATATTTTACTTTTCCACTAAACCCCAAGGAAACATTCCTCAACTCAACTTTCTCTTAGCTGGATCCCCAATGCTCATAGCCTGTCTAATAACATCAAGTACAGAAGGGAAATTGGAGGGGCAAAGGGGGGAGCCGTGGAGAGAGAGAGGAACTTAACCATTTTCGTTAAAATAGCTGATTTTTGAAAATTTTATAAAAACCTAGGTCCCCTTCCAGGGCATTGTAACTTAAGCTCCATTAGTCTATGATTATGTTTTGTATCTTCATTTATTGGAAACCTCCTTTGTATTCCAGTGGATAGAGTATTAACCTCAGTGTGTGTGTGTGTGTGTGTGTGTGTGTGTGTGTGTGTGTTCATAGCAATTCTTTTTTAATTTTTTTTTTTTGTCACACCACAGCATAGATCCAAATAAGTCAGCCTTGCTTTTCTGGCTTCAAATCATTTTTAAAACCCTGGAATCCCAATACAGGAACATTAAACACTGCGACTGCAGTAATTTTAGAGTCAATGTCTTGAAAATGAGAAATTCTGATGAAGTGATGTACTGCACAACATCGTTTCCAGCCCCCTACACCACCACTGAAGCTTTGCATACATTTTCCTCCTTCATTTTCATATACATTATGTTTATCATCAATCTTGTGGCAAGTTGCAGAGCAGGGCGATTGGGTGACATGGTTCTCTGATGAGGAGATCAATCCATAAGTGGTCCTTTCCTGTTTGGGGTGAAAAAAAAACCTTGAGAACACAGCATTGCTACTCGTGTTTTTTTTTTTTTCTTTAACTCTGGTAGGGATTTCAGTCTTGGTAACAGTAGCAAAACAGTCAGCCAAAGGTCTGAAGAGAAAAACTAATCAAGAGGAGAGAAGAAAAAAAACCTCAAGAAGTGATTGTGTGGTTACTTGGGACAACTTTTGATGAGTTTGAATATAAATGCAAGAATCCCAGACATGTCAAGAGAAGTCCTTGGATAAAGCACTCAAAGCCAGGTTTATCTGTGGGAAAAATGTATTTATTAATGGCCCATTTTGTAGTGTTTTATACTCCTCATAAGGTTTTTATCCCCTGTACATAAGGGTTTAGTGCAACTAGTTTTGAAATATTTCCTGTTTTGAAATTGGAAGGCTTATACTTCAGACCCAGGCTTTTCCTCTCCCTTCCTCCTTTCCAAGAGATGTCATCATATCTCTGTCCAAATTCTGCACTACCCAGACGTGAAGCCTGTGTGTGTTTAACAACCCCCTCCCCTCCATCAAACTTTGGAGTAGAATGAATTGTAAACACACACACACACACACACACACACACACACACACACACACACACACACACACAGTTTCGACATTACTGGTTTAACCACACTGCAATTGCAATAATGAAAAGCAGAATGGACGGGAAGCCCAGGGGCTCTGGGTGTGTTTTCCAGAATGGATTACAAAAATTGGTGGGAAAGAAATAGCTTCTTGTACAGAGAAGGGTTTGGAAATAAGGGCATCAAGAGCCTTCTGGGTAGAAATGCAAACCAGATGGAGGAACCCAAAATTAAGGATGATGAGGAAAAGAAAGAAGTAGCTGTTTCTGTTTCTTATAAGCAATGAGGGGAACGGGTCAATTCTCTATTACCTAGTTGTCAAGATAATAGTATGGGAGGAAGGGTGGTGCTGCGCTAACCTCAGATTTGGGGCTGTGAGGTCCGAGTTAATGCACCTTTCCAGATGTGCTTGGTTCCACCTTATGGGCCCTGGCCACTTACTCAATGGAGAACCCTTGGCCACCACCTTTCCCTCATCTCTTAACACTGTCAGCTGCCCCAGTCTCCCCAGGTGAGGGCCTTGCATGCTCAGCTCCATTACGCTCACTGGGCAGGAACTGCACCAGCCCTGCCCCTTGCCCTGTCTACCATGTCCAGGCTCAGAAGAATCATTGCAAAGTGGCATGGGATCTCACTCTCCCAGTGGCTGGAGAGGTTGGGTTATACGATCACACCAGCAGTGTAGAGGGGTCCTTTGACCAGCGAGAGACAGGAAATAGAAAGGACCTGAGGATACATGCTGGTTCGCGTGTCCCTCCATGGGGTTCCACATGGCCTCCCTGGAGATGTCCTGCATAAAGAAACCAGCTGTGTTTTCTTGTGAAGCTCTGGCCAGCTCAGTAATTGACCACCTTATATTTGCTTTCCTGCCTCCCTTCAGTAACTATGGAGATTGTTGACATTTTAAATATTATGCCGTAAATTTAAGTATGCGACACCTAAATGGTAGTTTAAAAAGAACACTGTAGTGAATGATCAGGTTGGTTATAAACAGTTATAATTTGAGGTAAGAGATGATTTCGAATTTTAAGTCACTCCATTGTTCCATAAATAGTATATTTATGAATACTTGAATATATTCACTTGGTAATGCAAGGCAAACTTGATAATAAAACTTTTGTAATTAGTTTATTAAGCATTGTGAACTTGGAAGACATACAAAGTGGTTTACTTTTCTTCAATTACTGCTATAAAATGTATGCTGTTGAATCTCCTTGTATTCGTTTTCTATTATTGCGGCATTACAAATGACTACAAACATAGTGGCTTAAAACAACGTTTATTAGCCCAGCTGGGGTGGCTCAGTGGTTGAGTATCGACCCATGCAACAAGAGGTCACCCGTTCAATTCCCAGTTAGAGCACATGCCCGGGTTGTAGGCTTGATTCCCAGTGAGGGGTGTGCAAGAGGCAGCCGATCAATGATTCTCTCTCATCGATGTTTCTATCTCTCCATCTCCCTTCCTCTCTCTCTCTAAAAAAACACCACCAAAAACCAAAAAAAAAACAAAAACAACACAAACAAAACCAAAACCAACTATACAAACAAACAAACAAAAAACCCCCCCCCCCCCCCCCCAAGAAACAACATTTATTATATCATAGTTTCTGTAGGTCAGGAGTCAGGCATGACTCAGTTGGGTCCTCTGCTTAGGGTCTTGAACTCAAGGAGTTGGCTGACTAGGTACTTATCTGGAGGGTCTTGGGAAAGCCCACTTTCAAACCCATTCAGGCTCTTTGTGTGGGAGGAAGGGAGGTTGTAGGACTGAGGTTCCAGGATGCTGGCTGTCAGCCAGGGACTGCCGTCATCTCCTACGAGGTACTCCTGCTCCCTTATTGAATACTGGGGCCTTCTTACAGGCTTTGCACAGGTCCTTTCACAACGGTGCAGTTGGCAGCAGGGCCCCTTACTTTGAACTCTTATCACCCTTCTAATCAAGTAGTTTAAGTCCATGTGTGGCTACAAGCAACCCCATTCAAATTCATCACATGCTGCATGTCCACTTGCCCCAGGGAGACTCATACACTAACTACCTAGAAGACAAATGTGAGTCTGTGTGTGCCTGTGTGTGCGTTTAACTCCCCGGGAGAGTAGACAGTCCATCGCTTCCCCCCCCCCCTTTTTTTTTTGTTTTGCATTTCCCATCATTTTGCAATTCTCTTGTCCTGATGCTAAAATAGGTATTGAAGCCCAATCAGTAAGTTTACTGCATAAACGTATTTCCAACTGGGGAATGACATTCCAATCTACTTTTTTTTTTTCTTTCTGCTAGCATCCCCAATCTCTGTGAATGGTTCTATTATTGGGTTCCATAGATAGGTGAGTGAAGTTCTGTAGGTGGGAGGAGTGACTCTGTGTTTAGTACAGGTCCTCAGAGAAGCCGATGACAAAATGGGCTTAGATGTACAAGGACTTGATTGGAGGAAATGTTTGTGAGAGGAAAGGGGTGGAGGATGGAGAAGGTGGGGAGCGCCACCAGACTGTGATGCTGGTTGTGGACCCTGTGAAGGAGGCCGGGAAGGGAGTCTTGGATTTCAGTGCAGCTCTGAGAAAGTCCACTAAGGCTCTCAGGGATGATCCTGCCATGGTATCCCCTCTGCGCTCCATACTTGATCGGGCAGCAGCCAGTGGAAAGCCTGATCTTGGCTCACATGTGATGGCAGAATTCCATCTGCCATGGGCATTGGGCAGTGGGCTATGCTCCCTGCATGGGAATCTGAGAGGAGCATTTTCAGATGGCCTCCCAGCCACAAACTGTAGCCCTCTTCCCTTGTGCCAGAGCCATGAGTCATGAGAAGAATACCCCGAGTCCTCTGTATCCCACAGTTGTCTGCTGGAATCACCTGTAGTGGTGTTAGCAGGGGTATGTAGCTGAGCCAGTTCAACCCTCTGTCCCAGGAAGCTGCCTCCTTTTCTTACTTTCTCTTTCTTTAGGACGAGGTTGGTATCTTTGTCACTTGTTTTTGGTTTGGTCACCAATTTGGGGAGCAACATGAAAAGTCCCTGTTAGCCTATTATGTCTTTCAATATAAGACCAAATAGAAGTCCCTTATATATATAGGGTGTGTCCCCCCAAATGTACATATATTTTGTATAATTATAAAGGCAGTATTTATTAAAATACATTTCATTTTCAAAATGTAATAGAAATCAGCTGTTAAAGTGTGTAGCCATTTTTTGGGGGACATCCTGTATATATTTCTTAGGTGGCTTATTCTTCATGAGACTCTCTTATTTCTTTTATTCTTTACCATGCTCTTATTTCTTTTATTCTTTAAAAATATATCTCCCCGTATAAAAAAGCTATGCTTACCTTAAAGAAAAATAGGGAAATACCAAAAAGTAGAAAGAAAAAAATTATAAAGCAACCCATAATCCTAAAATAACAAAAATGAATATTTTAAGTATTTCCTTTTAGGTGTTTTCTTTTCCCTATACAATTTTATACAATTTTGTGTTTTGTTTCCCCCTCTCACCAACACTGTAGCATAAACTTTAAACTTTTCTTTAAAAAAGAACTTCTGGCTTTATGTAGAATGCTTGGTAATTGGAACTTTGATTTCAAAATTGAGTGATAGCCATTATTAATATTGTATTTCCTTCTAAAAATGCATATAAACAAACCTAAGGCAATTCTATATTATTTTAAATATATATTTTTTCAATTAGGACATTATGATGACTGAGCAAAAAAGAAAAAAGAGAAAGAACTCATGGACATGGACAATAGTGTGGTGATTGCAGGGGGGTGGTGGGTAGAGGTGGAAGAGGGTATAAGAGGATAAATGGCGATGGTAAACAATAAAGTAAAATTAAGAAACGTATTATGAGCATGTCCTCATATTATTGACTAATTTTAAAGGTGCAATTTATTTAACTGCATCATTTTTTTAAATTCTCACCTGAGGATATGTTTATTGTTGAGAGAGAGAGAGAGAGAGAGAGAGAGAGAGAGAGAGAGAGAGAGAGAGAGATATGCAACCCAACTGGGGATTGAATCTACAACCTTTTGGTATATGGGACGATGCTCAATCAACTGCCACCTGTCCAGGGTTGCATCATTTTCTATAGTATAGGTTCTCCTATTATGTATTTAACTGTCAAATTTTCCACTATTTTAAATAGTTCTGTCACATACATATTTCTCCACCTTTTAAAATTTTCTTAGGGTTCATGCCTAGAAATGTGGTTACTAAATCAAAGGTAATACATAGTTTGAAGGATTTAAATAAATATATTTCCAAGTGCTTTCCAGAAAGGTATCAATTTACACTCCCATAAACAATGAATTAGATAATTTTTTGTTCTTGTGGTATCCCCTCTCATCTTGGTCTCAGCTCACTGGCAGTTTCTCTCATGTGTCCCACTTCCTTTATCGGTGTGAGGATGTCCCGAGCTTGTTTCCAGGGAGATAGTTTCCAGTAAGAAGAGATGAGATTTAGCTTCTCTTAACCGTCTTTAGTGTCACCTTTAGCAATTGCCTTTGATATTTCTTTAATTCAGGTTCTCATCCCTGAATTTAGAAGCTACCGAGAAGCACATAACATTTCCTTTGCATCTATAGCACACAGAGAGACTTGAATTAGCCTGTGTCTGGCTTGCTCTAGCCATAGGAAGCATTTCTGATTTTCCTGGTTTCTTAGGAGTTTTTTCGTATCTATTTTCTATAGCCCTTGGCTATTTTGTTCCAGCAACTAATTTCTTTAGAGACTGCTTCTGACACAATTTAAAGTGACAGTCTCCCTTGTAACACAGTAGAAAATTAAACAGAAAATTAACTGACTTCATTATGTTCTTAGTTGCAAGATGTCTGGCTAGGCTTACACATTTAGTCTTTAACTACGGAGTAGAATTTTCCCCTGTGGGAAACTGGCTCAAGAATTGCCCAAGCTTTGGCCTCATTGGCATCTGCTCTAACCAACAGGAAACATTAGCTTTGTCTGGAAAAGACTTAGGGACACATTCATGGTTTTCTGTGAGATTTGGTCTTGTACCTGGGATTTCCAGACTTGGATCAATGAATCATGGCAGGAGTGACAGTGGAAAGAAACTCTTGTGACAAGGAGGCAGACTGTATGCAACAGTCTAATCCAACCTCCACTGAAGTCTGATGCCTACTGAGAAGGCCCCAGGGGCTCTCCTAGTCTAACAGGGCCAGGTCGCTGGAGCTCTGTGATGTCATGTTCTTTTGTTTTCCCATAGACCTTCATATGCATCCACAAGGTATGCGGGAAAAGCAGTTTGTTG
This sequence comes from Eptesicus fuscus, assembly GCF_027574615.1. Taxonomy (NCBI): domain Eukaryota; kingdom Metazoa; phylum Chordata; class Mammalia; order Chiroptera; family Vespertilionidae; genus Eptesicus; species Eptesicus fuscus. Next base: position 76,643,477 of record NC_072476.1, read on the forward strand.
GAGATTTTATTCTGAAATTTGCTACTATTCTGATACCTGAAGCAGAGAATGCATTGCCTTGTGCTATAATTGTAACTGGACAAACAATGGGTCCATGCTGCCTGTCACTACTCTAGCCAATTAAGCAGAAACAGGGTTGAATCATATATGAGTGTTTATTCCAGTACTGCAGGCAGTATGGGAGAGCAGCAGGTTATCCACAAAAATCCGCTCTCTAGCCCCCCACAAGCCAGCTGCTTATATAGGTAGAGCTATAAAGGAAAAGTAGGCAAAGGGGCAGTTTACAAATATGCAAAAGGACTAGGGGTCTTCAAAGGGTTTAGTGATGTGCAAGTGCTGGGGTTACAGGAGGAAATATCGAGAAAGGGAGTGCCAGATGGGCAATTAACAGGTAAGCAGGCTGGAGGTTTGCAAAGGCCTGCAGGTGTGCAAAAAGGGCTGGGGATCTTCAAAAGGCTGGTGATTCTGGTTTTTATAACAAATCTTTATTAATCTTTCCATGATAATAGGCAGCTCCAAATGGGGAGGAAGGGCTGCATCTCCCGGCCAGGTCCAGCCAGGGTAGAAGTGCCTTCTTTAATCAGAATAAAACAATCATGGTTAACAGAGCATGATTAATATTTCTTACAATACTAGCTGGTTCCCCAACATTCGATTTCTGTCCCCTTTCATAATTAAGATAGTGGTGTAACACCAATTCTTTATAACTGAGGCCACATTTTGGCAGGCAGCCAAGTTGTCTGAGGCTGTAATTACAGGAATCTGACATCTGGAGGGTAGCACAGAGAGGGCCATGGTAGGGCTTGGATCTTCTCAAGGACCTACTCTCTCTGATACATGATAGGATGAACTCTTAGTCCCATGCATTTGACCAGACCTACACAGCTGGTATCAGATATGGCCACATCCTTGTTGATATAAGAATACTGGAGAGAAGAAGGTGAAGGGGAATGCCTTTCTTTTACTCAACGAACACAGATAGATTTGGACCTAATGCTTGCTAAGTGAGAGGTTAGGGATAAGGATTAGGGCAAAGGACCAGAAACTTTGAGTCAGGGTTCCGAGGTCTTCTATTCCTATTTTGAGTGTACTCTCTGTTCAAGTCAATACAGGCAAAGCAATTGGAGGATTAAATACAGGCCCAGAAAATCCCAACAGTGTACATATCCAACAGGGAATATTTGGTTTCAAGACTGAACCAGTTATTACTTTCAATTTCTCTCCTCTTTTCCCCTCTTCTTTTTTTCTAGTAAATGTAGGACAAAACTTCAGAATCACCTGAGTAAATACCAGTGTTATGGCCTCTGGTGAAATTAGCCTGTAGGTAGCTGGATAATAATTACAAACAAAGCCAGTCTAATAGGAGGGAAAAAAAGAGGTTGAAATTTGGAATGGGCAAAATTTGGATCAGAGTATAATGCTTGGGTGGATATCAGATTGGATAATACAAAAAAGAGGACAGAGGGAAAGAAAGAAAATGTTTAAAAATAAATTAACTGCAGCCACATACAGATCCTTCAGCAAAATTAGAAGCAGCCTGAATCAAGACAGCATAACACAACTCTAAATTAATAGACTATTTTAACTTAATGGCTATGTAAGCCAGGGAAGCAATACAATAGCGAGTCATTGAAAATGAAGTATTTTCTGTGAAACAAAGGAGAACAAAAGGGTTGAAAGACTAAAATGAAGATAAAAAGTTTAAATATGTAGACCCAAAGTCCAGAGAAGACTAGAAGCATTCCAATGCAAGACAAAATGAATAGTGAGAAATGAAAAGATTGTATTTTACAAAGAAATGTTTTGTTTTGTTTGTTTTATTTTAGGCTTCACAAAGGAACATAAAAGACAAATACCAGGAAACGACATGATTCTGTGGAAGAAAAACAATGGAAACCAACATGACCCAAATAAAAATAAATGAAGATAAAGGTCATTTCTTGAACAATACCTTCACATCACAGCTAGGGAAAGTGGAAAGATGCCGAAAACTGGTAATTATTGCCAAGAGATTTAAAACATGAATTTAAAAAAAATTTGCAAGTGATCTCATGAATACCTTTTGTTATAATAATTCTAATGATATTGTCAAAGGAAAGGTTCCCTTTTGGTTTCACCCAATCCCACTTTTCTTTCCAAAGAGTTTATATAAAAAATGTAGTAGAAATAACAAATCTGGGTAGTCATCATTTTCTCAGTAAGAAAAATTTGTGATAGCTAATCTTATTATGCTCACTTTTGATCAACTTTGCTTTCAGTAAAAGATTTCTAGTATTTTTATTTACCTTTTGATTTTTGTGGTGCTAAAATGTTCTTGAAATTAAAATGTACCACCTCCTCCCACTCTTCAAATTTCCATCTGTTCTCTTCTGAGCACAAGACCTACACAGCTGGTCTTAGAAATGGTCACATCCATGTTGATATAAGAATATGTTCAAATAAGCAATCTGTAGTTTGGAGATTTAATTAATTCCACAAAACACCTAAAAAGTGCCAGGTAGTATTTCTAAGAGCTGGAAGGACAAAGATAAATAAGACAGGGTCCCAGACTTTAAAAAAATTCTGACATAACACTAGAGAAAACCTATCATATTTTAATATAGCAGAAGCTGGAATTAAAGGGGTTGAAGCCCAGGCCCCAGAGTCATATAGATCTGGGTTTGAATCCCTGCTCTGCCACATATGATTTGTATGGCTTTTAGAAGTTGATGACATTAAAACTTCTTAAAGTTTTTGTCATGCTTTGTTTTTTTCACTTGGCTCCACCCCACATTTTATGGCAACTTATTCTATCTTTCTGGCCACAGAGGTAGACAAAACACAGACCAATCATAGTGCTTATTACCCTTGACCACCATGATTGGTTCAGGGATGGACATATTATCTAATCTGGGCCAATCAGAGTCCTTCCCTGAGATTTTTCTTATCTGGAGCTAGAAGGGAAGAACTTTTTTTTTCTCTTATGATGATGAGGCTGTTTTAGAGGTAATTACTGTTCTAAATTTTATATTTATCATTCCTTTGCTTCTAATATGGTTTTGTTATAAGTATATGCACACCTAAACAATTTATTTGGAGTTGTTTATTTTGGAACTCTATAAAAATGATATACTGTACATTATTTTCTTCATTCTACTAGATGGGCAAAAATTAAGGAGTCTGACAATCTCAAGTTATTGGTAAAACTTAAAGTGATGGGTATTTATATATCTCTTGTAGGAATGTAAATTGGAATACCACTTTAGCTAAATAATCTGGCATTATCTTGTGAATCTGAATATGCATGTAGTCTAAGACCCTGCAATTCCACTTCTAGGTATATAGTCTAGAGAAACATTTGCATATGTGACTTATAGGACATCTGTTCACATCAGGAAAAAAAGAAAAGAAAAAGGAAATAGATGGGAGGACAGGTAAATAAATTGTGGAGCATTCACATGGCAAAATAGTATGCTGGAGTGAATATGAATGAATCACAGGTAGATGCAACAGCATGGATGGATCTTAGAAGCAATATTGAGTGAGAATAAAAACATTTTAAGGAGAGAGTTGGGCTGTGAAGGGTTGTTAGCTGTTCTCCTAATTCTCAGTTTGATAACTGGCCTTGACTGCAGCAAGGAGCAGAGGCTGAGGTGGATAGTAGCCATTGTTGCTCTTCTGGCCTACCACCTTGTCACCCAGGGGAGCAAGAGCAGTGGAGAGGGAAATGCCCACCTTGGTAGTGAGGTTGAGGGTCACTCTTTGCCTGAACAGCTGGACTCCTGAGCTGAGTTGCACCAGAGGTCAGGAAATAGAAAATGAGGACCCTTTCCCCTGTGTTAGTATAAGAGACCTGTGACAAGCTCTTTGCAGGTTTTCCCTGGATAACCTATATGGACTGACCCAAAAGGTTTTTAATTACTGACTTCCTGTCATTGATGTCATCTCTGAGATGAGTTAATGTGGTTTCTGACAGCTTCAGATCTGAGCCCCAGCTGCTAGATCCTGTGTCATAGTAAGCAGGTCATGTTGGGCTTCTCCCTGGAAAATGTTGTAAATAACCTCTCCTTTTGACTCTTATGTGCTGTACAAAGACAGCTTATATTTTATTTTCTACATATAATATTTAATCAAGAATCACATTGTTTAATACTTTAACATCTGTAAAAGTAAGGATTATCTTACAATTGACAGCTTCTTAATGATGATAAAGGGTAGCATTTTTTTTTTCTTTCTTGATGATACGTAAAACGGAAGTGTGTCTCACAATCAATGGAGTCTTAGATTTGAGCAAATAAGATATGTTTACCTGATACAAATAACCTACTTTTGCTCTTTTTCCAACAATCATTTTTATACATAATGATCTTCACACATAAACAATATTCACTCACCACTCCTAAATAGAAGTTGTGTTATTTATATGGTTTGTAGTGGCTGGTGGTGGTGGTGGAAGTGCAGGAAGAGGCATTGCTGAGAGAGAGGGAGAGGGAGAGGGAGAGGAAAGGAGAGATAGGGGGAAAGGGAGAGAGAGAGAGGGAGGGAAAGGGAGAGGGAGAGAGGGAAAGAAGGAGAGAGGGAGTAGGAGAAAGGGATTTCTGATCACTTTCCAGTCCCTTTGGAAGCCTGATTGTATATCTTGCCCTGGGTTTCTTGAGCTGTACAATACATCCCCCTTTTCCTGGTTCTAGCAAGCTTCCATTCCCTACAACTTAAGGATCTGTTATTAAAACAAGTACTTAGCACCATACCCAATGCTTAATGAATGCTCTGTAGGTGCTTATTGTTTTATTATTGTGCTAAGGGATTTATTTAGGTTCACCCAAAGTACTTTGAGAGTAGAAAGGAAAAGAGGAAAAGTTGATTATTTAGTCCCCAGTTGGGACAACTGGGGATGATGGTCTTAAAGAAGGGTGAGTGATATTTGGACAAGTAGAGATGGGAGGCCAAATAAAGCCAAAAAGAAGGGCCTGTAGAGGAAAGTGGAGGGCTTCTTGGAGGAGGCAAGAACTTGGGAGCCGGGATAATGTGAGTTGGAGGGAGACTGGACCTGGTTCAGGAGGACCTCAAGTGCCATGTGATGGGATTTTTGCTTTATTCTGAAAGGCTTGCCAAGGGAGCAATAGGGACTAAGAGATAGCTTTTTTTTTTTTTAAGTCAGAAAAGTGACAACATAGCTTTGTTTAAACATATCACTCTGACACTGGTGTGTAAGATGAAGTGGAGAAGAATGAATCTGTATTGAGAGGCTGTGGCATTTTTGGGTGACAAGAGATGCAGGAGAAGTGAGATCAATATTCCTCTCCCACATGACATGAAATGGCACACAGAGAAGAGTGAACTTGTCACTGGTCGGTGTGAGCAGTCTGATACTGACAATCAAATGGCTCACAGCTGTCCAGCCCACTTGGACTTCTCCATGCAGGAGCTGGTATGTTTATGTGAGTGCTTGATTAGCAGCTGAGTTGTGTTCTTTGACTCCTTGCCTCAACTCTGCATGTTTACCCACTGCCTGCTCTTGCCCTGTTTCCTCCCCACCTGCAGCCTCTTCTATTCAAATTCAAAGAGTAGATTTTCCATTTCTCCCTGGTGGCACTGCACATTGATTAGCCCAGCTTAGATATTCCATGTGTATGTGTGAGTGCAAACACACACACATCACAGAGTAATTTGAGAAGAGCCTAAAATTAACAATTTACACAGGCTGAGTTGGGACCTCTTTTCTTTTACTATGAAACTTTGACAGCAAGAAAAATGACATAAGGATAGCACTTATTGATTCACAAAGGCCTGCCTTGTGAATTTGGACACAGATCCATGTGTGCAGTCTAGACAAATCCATGCCTATTTGGGAGGTAAAAAGCTATAGTGTTATAGATGTTGTCACTAAAATTGACCCAAAGAGAGATTCTGCTTTCCCAGTGGAGAGTGTAGAAGTAATCCATACACACATTTGGCTCAATAAATACGCTTATAAATTATATTTAGGACGATATTTTGCATTGGGGGAATAATTCTTATACAGTGGAAGTAAGGGAAAAATAAATAGGGAATATATGGCTCAATTCTGGCCATGTGGCCATTTTAATGATGTAGTAAAAACAGAGATGGAGCAAATGAGTGCTTGTTTATGAGGATGGCTGACTACTTAATGCTCTCAATCTGGAAAGATAAAGGTGGAGTGGGATGTGATCAAAACTTTAGTGTCATGAAGGGAATGAATCAGGTAACAACTCAGAAAAATAAGAGTAAAGGACACATGCTGAAGGTAGTTTGAAAACAAAAGAAAGTGTGGCTTTCCATACTTATTGTGAAATAATCAAAGTCTTTATGTCAAGAAGTGGTTAGGTCAGAATATGATGGGATTCATCCTTAGGTAAACGCAAGGATGTCAAGTCTACAGTGGGTATATTTAAGACATATGCACATATTTCTTATTTTAAATCACAAAAATAACATGTTCCTTAGTAAAAAGTTAGAAATATCATATAAACATAATTTAAAAATTTTTTTAAAGCTTATAATTTTTTAGAGATAGTAGTTATTGATATTTTAGTGTATAGCTTTAATATTTTATTTTTCTATTTGTTTATTTAATTTACCCAAGTGGCTAACACTAAACATATTCTCTTGCAATTTGCTGTTTCAATTTAATATTGGTGACCATTTTTTTTCAAGCTAATAATTTATAGCTACACAAACATTTCAAGTCACTACCAAGTGTTGCTTTGTTGGGATGTACTATAATTTTCTTAACCAATTCCTTATTGCTAAACATATTCTAGGTTTATTTTCTAGGTTTATGATACTTCAGTCAATTTGAAAATGTTCCACTGAACTTTAAATGCAATTGCAGCCGAAACCGGTTTGGCACGCCGAAACCGGTTTGGCTCAGTGGATAGAGCGTCGGCCTGCGGACTGAAAGGTCCCAGGTTCGATTCCGGTCAAGGGCATGTACCTTGGTTGCGGGCACATCCCCAGTAGGGGGTGTGCAAGAGGCAGCTGATCGATGTTTCTAACTCTCTATCCCTCTCTCTTCCTCTCTGTAAAAAATCAATAATATATATATATAAATGCAATTGCATTGAGTTTACAGATTAATTTGATAGAAATCTTTACAATATTGAGTAACATCACTAGAAACACAGTATTGTTTATTTATTTATTTAAGTTTTCTTTTTTGTCTCAGTATAATTTTTATAATTTTCTTCATATTGATTCCACATATTTCTATTAACTTAATTCCTAGGTCCAGAGCATTATTATATTATTACTTTGTACTCCAACTGTAAATAGTTTTCTTCCATTATTCCAGCTGTTCATTTAGGGTACTAGCATATAAGAAAACTATTGCTTTTTTTTAAAAAAAATTTCTTTATTGATTAAGGTATTACATATGTCTCCTTATCCCCCGCCCCATTATCCCCCCACCCCCCTACTCATGCCCTCACCCCTCTGGTGTCTGTGTCCATTGGTTAGGCTTATATGCATGCATACAAGTCCTTTGGTTGATCTCTCCCCTTTACCCCCACCCTCCCCTACCTTCCCTCTGAGGTTTGACTGTCTGATCGATGCTTCTCTATCTCTGGATCTGTTTTTGTTCATCACATTATGTTGTTCATTATAGTCCATAAATGAATGAGATCATGTGATATTTATCTTTCTCTGACTGGCTTATTTCACTTAGCATAATGCTCTTCAGTTCCATCCATGCTGTTGCAAATGGTAAGAATTCCTTCTTTTTTACCGCAGCGTAGTATTCCATTGCGTAGATGTACCACAGTTTTTTAATCCACTCATCTGCTGATGGGCACTTAGGCTGTTTCCAAATCTGAACTATGGTGAATTGTGCCACTATGAACATAGGGGTGCATATATCCTTTCTGATTGGTATTTCTAGTTTCTTGGTATATATTCCTAGAAGTGGGATCACTGGGTCAAATGGGAGTTCCAGGTTTAGTTTTTTGAGAAAACTCCATACTGTTCTCCACAGTGGCTGCACCAGTCTGCATTCCCACCAGCAGTGCACGAGGGTTCCTTTTTCTCCGAATCCTCACCAGCATTTGTCATTTATTGATTTGTTGATGATTGCCATTCTGACAGGTGTGAGATGGTACCGCATTGTTGTTTTGATTTGCATCTCTCAGATAATTAGTGACTTTGAGCATATTTTCATGTCTCTTGGCCTTCCTTCTGTCTTCTTTTTTTTTTTTTTAAATTTTTATTTTATTTTATTGATTTTTCACAGAGAAGAAGGGAGAGGGATAGAGAGCTAGAAACATCGATGAGAGAGAGACATCGACCAGCTGCCTCCTGCACACCCCCCACCACCGGGGGATGTGCCCGCAACCAATGTACATGCCCTTGACCGGAATCGAACCTGGGACCTTCCAGTCCGCAGACCGACGCTCTATCCACTGAGCCAAACCGGTTTCGGCTCTTCTGTCTTCTTTTGAAAAGTATCTATTTAGGGCCATTGCCCATTTTTTTTGATTGGGTTGTTTATCTTCCTTTTGTTAAATTGTATGAGTTCCCTGTAAATGTTGGAGATTAAACCTTTATCGGTGATAACATTGACAACTATTGCTTTTAAAATATTTTACTGTTTCAAGTGGCCTCCCAGCCAAACTTTTTACTAGTTCTAGCTATTTTGTAGTTGTTTTTATAGGTTTTCCAGTTAGACAATCAAATTAGCGACAATTAAATGTGCAACTAATAATTTTATACTTTGCCTCCTCTTTTTCAATATTTTCAATATATGCTTTTTTATCCATTTTAATTCCAAGCACTTTATTATTTTTTAAATTATTATTATTTTTTCAGCTGTGACTCCAGACAGGATCCAAAGAGGAGTTTTACCATCTCTTCTCTGGGTTTTATGGAGACTTGCTTTATTTACCCTTCTGTGTTAGCCTCTTTAAGGCACTGAGTCAACCTTAAAAGGGCACAGGAAAGGGCTTAAATTATTATTATTTTTAAAATATATTTTTTTTATTGATTTCAGAGAGGAAGGGAGAGGTAGAGAGAGATAGAAACATCAATGATGAGAAGAGAATCATTGATTGGCTTCCTCCTGCACGCCCCACATTGGGGATTGAACCTGCAACCTGGGCATGTGCCCTGACCGGGAATGGAACCATGACCTCCTGTTTCATAGGTCAACACTCAACCACTGAGCCACCCCAGCTGGGCTAATTCCAAGCACTTTAAAATGATGTTAAAAAGCAGGTGGATGCTTCTCATTTCTCATTATTGTTTTATCTTTAGGTGTAATATTAGTAATTGGGTTGAGAACTTTTCTTTTTCAAGTTATGTTCAGAAAGTATTAACATATTCATATTCTACAGAGCTCCTTTTAAAATCGAGTACATTTCACTTTTTCAAATATCTTTTTAGCACCTTATAGATAATCACACACTTTTCCTCCTTTGACTTATTAAATTTGATTAATTTACTAGTGTTGAAAAGTGTCTTGTATTCCTGGAATGAATTGTGTTTGGTTATTGTTTTGATTATCTATTGCTTCATAACAATATGCCTCAAAAATTTCAGTTTGCTCACAGTTTTGTGGATCATGAACTGGGGAAGAGCTCAGTGGATGGTTTATTACTGATCATCATGGTATCAGCTGGGAGGTGGAAGCAGGAGGATCCGGTTCTTCAGTTAATGTCTGCTGCCTGGGTGCACCTGGGCCTCTTTCTCTTGCTCCACATGATCTCTTATCCTGTCGTGACTCTCCATGTCACTTAAGCTTCTCCTGGTACAATGACTTCAGAGTAGTTGAACTTCTTACAACTTATTTGGCTTTCATGTCAGCCCAGATTCAGGTGGAAGAGAATTAGGCTCCAATGGGAAGAATAGCAAAGAATTTGGAGTCATCTTTAATTTACCACAGCTATGGCTTATTATTTTTAAAACATGTTGCTGATTTAATTTGCTAATATTTCTTTTAAAGATTTGCGTGAACATGCCTAAGTAATGTTGGTCTATAGATTTAGATTTCTGCTGCATTTGCCAGGTTTTTGGTGCCAGGGTTATGTTAGTTAGTTTTTAAAGTTGAATTGGAAAATTTTGATCTCGTTTTTAGTGTCTTTCAGAGTAAATAGCATTAGTATTGCTTGCTTCTTGAAGGTTTATAAAACCTCCTAGGCCAAGTCTCTTTTATAATTTGACAGTACTTCAGTGGTATTTTTAGTATCTTTGATGGTATTAGCTTATTCATATTTCTTACCTCTTCTTGAGTCAATTTTGTTACTTCATATTTTCCTAGTTAAAAAGGTCACAACTATTTTTGTGAAATATTTGTCACAACTTTTCCTGTGGTTTTTGTTTTTTAGGGCTGACATAGATGTGTTCTCCCTCATTTTAATTTTCTCTATTTCAGTGGAAATATAGGAAGGAAGGCAATTTAATGCATGAGTTCAAATTGGCATCTTATAATAAATGTTTTTATAGTCCTTTTTTAAAGATAGGATATCCTAGAATATGTCCATAGTGTTATCATCACCAGAAAATTAGGCAGAATGATCCATAAATCTGCTTTTTGTGGCATTTAAATATTGTGTTTTAAATTTATTTATTTACTTTTTAAAATAAAATCTCTATTGTTGAAAGTATTACATATGCCCGCCCCCCCCTTTCTCCCATTGACCCTTTCTAGCCATCCCCCCTCCCCCTACCTCAGGCCTTCACCACCTTATTGTCTGTGTCCATGGGTAATGCACATATACATACAAGTTCTTTGGTTGATACTGTGTTTTGAACTAAAACTTATTTGGAGCTAAATGTGATCTTATACTGACAGTACTCATAGAGATGTCAAGACTGTCCCCACTGATAAAGGCTCTTATCAAGATGTGTCAGCTCACAAAGAAGAGAAGGAAGATGAATCCTAAATAACTGAACTCACATGTTTGACTATTGGTTATAAAGTCCAAGAAGAAGACAGTGAGGACCATGTGGATTGGAGGATAATTACTGCTTAATTTTCATTATCAGGATTCTAGTGTGAATCTGTTTGGTGTGTGTATGTCCCTGGTACAAGGTTCGGAAAGTCTTTGGGGGAAGAATGAAGAGGTTATGGAGAAGGCAAGCAATGTAATATGAAGAGATGCATTCACTTGCCATTGATACAATGTCACTCTTAGCATAAGTTTCCCAATCCTGGAAACCTTTTCTGATAGGGGAATGTGGTCTATGTTACTAATGACAAGAGGAGATACTAGAACTCTGGAGAAGTCAGCCTGGAAGCAAATGGATTGGGGGGGCCACTCATCTGAAAGACTTTGAATTTGTGCTGCATGTATCCTGGTAATGCATTTCACTGTTGAGAAAATAAATTTTACTAAAAAAAAAAGCTATGGGTAGACCATGCAAAATGAGACCCAGAAATAATTGGAAAGGCAGCAGAAGAAAGATGAGAGAGTTTGAATAAGTGCTGCAAGCCCAAAGGCTAAGAATACCAGGATAATTTAAAAATACAGGGAAGATTTGAAAACACATGTAGCTGCAGGGAGGGTTGGCCAAAGAACAGAAACAGAGAAAACCAGAGGAAATGGAAAGAGGAAATGGAAAGGGATGAAGATGTTACCCTTATAGGAATGCAGACACACGTGGAAAGATGCCAGCAAAGCCAGGCCAATAAGTGCTCTGGATGGAATTTAGTGTATGTTGCTGAGGAATGAACCCCAAACCCACCACTATGCTAGTAATAGAGGGTGGGAAGACTACCAAGAAACCAGGGGAGAACAATCTGGGTCTTAACAGAGGCAGTATATTATATTCAGACGCACTTGAGCATACATAGCAATTAGACACATGATCTAGAGAATGCAAGTGCAAAGGGCGAAATAAGGAAAAGAATGTCTGGCCACTCTATATATAAACCTGTAAGTCTGAATGAAATTTCTCTTTGTCTACTCTGGTTACTGTTTGCGCCTTTGTTGATAAGTCAAACATTTCCACAAAGGCTTGGGGGTATTTCAGTTAAATGAGGCTTATGGTAGAAAACAGAGGGCTGAGAAGGTTTTGTGATATTTGATAGTTGCTTTATAGTATAAAACCAGATTTGTTTCTTTTTGGGTTATTTCTGTGTGCTTTGTAGAATTAAACTCATGGTTTAATAACATACACCTTGAGCAATTCTGAATTTTGTGCACAATTGCAAATGATTTAAGCAAGAGGGAACATGGTATCACCTTTGAGGAATTATGTCTTCCAAGAATTCAGCTGACCACCTAGTTCTCACCCTAGTATTTTTGGGAAAAGATTTGGTTTGTAGCTGCATATTTGTGTTTTTGTTTCAGCAGAGTTAGAATTTGCGTAAAGACTCATTCTTTGGAAGATGGGATAGCACCTTAAACTGGCCAGAAAAGGGGTAAAAGAATCTCTATACTTATCTTTCTGCCTCCGGTCCATTTTCTTTTCAGTGGAATGGCCTTTAAAATAAAATGAAACATACCACATGGTAAATGAGGCCTAAACTAACCCAAAGAAAGAGAAATATCTTTAAGTTAAGGGAATTCATAAACTAAAATATTGATTTTTGTGGCAACCTTTTGTTACCTGAGAAAAGGCAGGTCTGTAGGAAGAAAAAACGTGTAAGAGGTGAGAAGGAAAAAAAAGATGAAAGAATATCTTCTTAGTCGTTTAACAAATATTTCATAGACACTAAACTGTGTTCTAGATACTTTAACTTTTCAATGACATTTCGGGCAGCTCAATTAGAGTGAAAGTTTCCAGAGAAAAGAGGTTACATCCTTTTAGGTTTCTTAACACCAACCTCAAAGTCAGATATCTAAATTAAAAAAACCTTTATTCTCTTTGCCTTCTCTATAGCATTTGACTATGTTGAAAAATTTTCTTTTTAGATATTCACGATTTTTGTCTCATTATCTACTGCCACTGCTCTAGTCGGGCTCTCTTCTTCTCTCACCTGGTGTCCCACCTGCAGTTTCTCTCCCCAGCCCTCCCAATTTCAACTTCCACATTGCCAACAAAGTGGGCTTTGATTAATTTGCATCCCTGCTTAAAAACCTGTGAGAGCTCCCCATGACCTACAGGGAAAGTAACAAAAGTCTTTGGCCTTATATCCAACTACAAACCCAATGGATGGAGAATGATCAATTCCCCCTTCTCAATTGGGCTCAGCCATGTTTCTCCTCTCTAGAACCCACTCTACAGCCACACAAGACAGCATATGGCTCTCCAAGTGCCGCCTCTTACTAATTTGGGTCTTAGGAAGAGACTATAGCTGTGAAGACTTGAACATCAATTGGACTGGAGAATAGAGGAAAGATTGAAAACTGAGGGGCCTATCTGACTGATCGTGATCTCAGCTGTCTCGGCAAAGTGGTTTACCACTCTGAAAATAACACTGTTGCTCGCATACAATGACCACAGTGGAGAAAATGTGCCACTTGAGAGCAGAGTGGAGTGTATTGGTTTGTGCTCAGCACATTTGCTATGTTGTTTTGGGATGGGAGAGGGGTGGTTGTTGGACAAGGGGAGGCAAGAGGATGAAAGTGTAAGGGAAGTGACAAATGCCTCCATTTGTGTGAACTTACTCTGAACCACTCACACAGGAATCAAGTTTCCTGGAGAACAGGTTCATGGGTTAAAGAGAGGCTTTTGAGAAGCTATTTTTGGCTATTATTGTGGATGCTGTTATGGCTATTGTACCTCTATATGTATCATAACCATGGTGACCATGTGTTTTCCAGTATAACACAGGTCAAGGTGGTAAATTTTAATATTTACTTGGGAAAATATGGTCACCATAGTTATGAATGACAAAGAAGAATGATTCTTAGATGAGCAGTGCATGGGATAGCAAACAATTAGGAAAAATTTAATATATTGAATAAAAGCAGTGCAAAGCATGGGCAGTCTAAATTAATTTGAATCTGATTTCTACCACCCCACATTCTCTTCTTTTGAGCAATTTGGTTAAATTTGTCTTCTTTCAATAACGTTTAAGTGAGCTAATTCTAGAGTTGAAATGATGAAGCATGGCTCTTTAGGTTTGAAATCCAAGACATGAGATTTTAAATTGAAGTAGAGAATGAGCCATCAAGTTTGCATGTGACTTTGAATTAAAAACAAACAAACACAAAACTGTGACACTTTCCATAATCACCATTAGTATTTGGTCAGAGCATCTTTTTCTGAGCCTCACATAGCATTTACTCTGCAGGATCCTTGTAACAGGAGTGGAAGCCGAACACGGAATGTTTGAGAGTTTCTGAAATCAGGTAGGATAGGTGTTGTAATCATTATTGTCTTCCCACAACACTCAAAGGTAGCAGAAGAGAATCTTGCTGTTTCCTCCATATCCTCTTGTACATCCAATTTCAAACATCCATTCTTTTCCCAGCTCCACCGGAATGGGGACAACTAATCCTGCAGATTTTCCTTAGACATTGGACTTCCACCAACCAAGTATCATTAAAGCCCATCTATTTTTAATGTTGTATATTCTCAGTGCAAATGACACCAAGCTTCAGAATAATGGGACATACTTTTACACTTTCCTTTCTCAATAGGTTGTTGCAGATAAGCTGCCAGGTGGTGCGGGAGAGTTAATCAGCCGGGCATTCAGAGAATATTCAGGAAAGTTGCCTTTATTGCAGATTGCACTAGTGCTGTGACTCAGGGGTGTCAGTCTCCAAATCCTGAGTGATGGATATGGATGAAGCTTTCCCTTGATACCCTTTAGCTCCTTTGTCCCCCAAATATGGGTCAGACTTCCCCCGTGAGTTGGGATGAGGGAAGTGAGATTACACCCAGAGGCTTGCCAGCACTGGCATCAGCCCCTCCGAGGATTGTATATGGTTCATGGTTTATGGCCTCTGTAAAATGGGAGTATTCCGGGAAACAGGTTCTGCAAGGCAGGGCAGGCATCACAGATAAGAATGGAGTGTGATAAGAATGGCAAGCAAGAGTGTGCATTTATTGGCAAGCAAGGGTGTACGTCAGAAGGCAGGTTACTGGCACAGATTCAGATAGCTAGCCCCCCAAATGTCTTATTTTTCCCTTCAAGGTAACCACATGCCCTGGGTTTTTCAGGGTGCTCACGATTTCCTTTTGAGCCAGAAAAGTGTGATTCAAGGCTGGGATGGACCAACGAATTGGGCCAGGATGCTCGTGTCTGTGTTCTTACTATTACACCTTTGTCCTGGGTAAGCCAGGCTTCCACTTGCCTTCTTCGTGGTTGAACACATTGTGACTCTCAGTGTTGCCTTTCAATTCCTGGACACTGTTGTCTCGGAATGTGTTGGCGTTTGAGAGGGCACTGGCGATGATAGAACAAAGTATCCCATCTCAGTGGCTCCAGTGCATTGGGGAGGGTGTTTGATGTCTTTACCTTCCCAGATCCTCCCCCCCCCGCTACCCCCTGCTCTGTGCCCCAGGAGCCTGAGCTTTGTGGACTGCCTCAGTGGTTGGGTTTGGCAGTGGGAGCTCCGCAGCCGATGGATGGGAGGAGAATTAGGCCTCTTCCTGTGTGCCCATGGCGTGCTGGCATTCTTCCTCAAGGTCTCAGCTCCTGTCAGCTCCACACAGCCTTGTCTCTGGATTCTGCTATGTGGGCCGAAGGGGGTAGCATTGCCTGCTAGGATTAGCTTTGAGGGAATACTAGTATACCATGCCTTGTGGTTTTTCCTACCCCCTTCTCTGTCCTTACCTTTGTAAAGAGTCCCTTAATTAAGCTCTCCTCAAATTACCCAAGTTGAGAGTGGCCCCTGTTTCCTACGGGGACCCTAACTGATACAGGAGGTTATTGAATAAATGATTTTGGCAAAAGAGTCCCGAAGGTGACTCTCAGAACCTGGCAGTGAGCACGGACCACCCGACCTTGCAGGGGAGGGAAGTGCTCCCTGCTTGTGATTTCTGTTGCTGATTCTGAGGGGCCACCTGGGTGCCCAGCCCCCTTGCCCCAGGGGCAATTGCACCACAGCTCTGGCACCTGGGAGAGAGGAGGAAGCAAATCTTCTCCATTAGTGCTGCTGGCACAGAAGGAGGTTCTGAGTCAGCAAGTGAGGAGAGACGGTTTCGTAGCATCTCCTGTCTCCGGTGCGGCTGTCTCTCCACTGGCACTGGTGGCCCTGGTCCATCCTGGCGACAGACCTGCCCTGGAACAGGGGGCCTGGTGCCTCCCTCCTGCAGTCCTCTTTGGCATCCCGTCTCCTTGCAAAGCAGAGCCCCATTAGCAAGTGAAATGTCACAGTTTCAAGCAAACAAACAGGCCCTGCAGTCTGCCAAGTCGTCTGGGAGAAATCACAAAGGAATCTCAGTGTCCTGTGTCTCCTTGGGGCCTCCTCTGGGGAGGTCCAGTAATCCTTTCAAGGCGGAAGCAGGACTCTCCTCCTGTTGGCTACTAGGTGACCATCTCCAATGCTATGACACCTTTCTACCAGTGACTCTACCCACGGAGCCTAGAGAGTCCCAGGGAGCTGGGTTACCCTTATCCACTGCCCATTTAAGCTGAGTGGCTCTTGGGACTTAATCCATTCCCTTCTTGGAATATCTTCCCACTCACAGGCTCCCGGAGGGAAGGCCCTCTCTCCACTTGCCTTTTCTTGGCCAGCTCATGGGAAAAAACCCTCGGACTTCTCTAGACTGAAAAAAGTAGTCAGTGACGCTATTTCTTCTCAAACTAGCAAAGCTAACTATTGAGCTCGTATAGCACAGGAGTAAGAAAGATGTGACTAGAGTTGAGTTTCCTGGCAAAGAAATAATAAACAGCGAAGCAGTCATTCAGAGGCCAAACTGTTTGCCTCACTAATAAAGCATGGCTCATGATGGAAAATAACTCAGAAGAAAGTAGGGAGCAAATGGATTTAGTTGCTATGGGAACACAGTTGGGAAAAAAACACATGAAATATGTAAATACTGTAATTTGGTATTTTAATGCACTTCTTTTCCATGAAGAAAATTCCCTGACAACTAAACCTACCAACTCATTCCTCTGCTGTACGCAGCACTGATTGACAGAGGCTAGGCAAGGGGGTTTCTGAATTCAGTTTTGCCTCTAGGAGCAAATACACCTTTATTGTCAGGCATAAAAATCAAACATCTGGAGCAGTGGTTCTCCACTCTGGCTGCACACTGGGGATCACTCAGGGAACTTTAAAAAAATTGGCCACATCCCAGACTGATTAGATCATAACTATGATTTGTAAGTTAAGAGCTCTAATGGAAAAGTAGACAACATACAAAAATATATAGATAATGTAAGCATAGAAATGGAAATTCTAGGAAAGTTTGAAAAGAAGCGCTAGAAATAAAAAACACTGTGGCAGAGATGAAGCCCGTCCATGATGGGCTCACCAGTAGACTGGAAATAACCAAAGAAAGAATCAATGAACTTGAGGGCAGGTCCATAAAAACTTCCTAAACTGAAAAAAAAAAAAAAAAACTTCCATAAAAGGCAGAACTGATCACCCAAGAACTGTAGGTGCACTTTAAAAAATATATATTTTATTGATATTTTACAGAGAGGAAGGGAAAGGGATAAAGAGTTAGAAACATCGATCAGCTGCCTCCTGCACACTCCCTATTGGGGATGTGCCCGAAACCAAGGTACATGCCCTTGATCGGAACTGAACCTGGGACCCTTGAGTCTACAGGCCGACGCTCTATCCATTGAGCCAAACCGGTTAGGGCTATAGGTACACTTTTAAAAAGTATGTATAATTGGAATGCCAGAAGAAGAAAGAACAGAGAAGAAATATTTGAAGTAATAAATGCCAAAAATTTTCCAAAATGTATGAGAGACATCAAAGAACAGATCCAAGAAGCTCAAAAAACACCAAGAAGGATAAATACCTGCCTGACAACCATATTCAAACTGCAGAACACCAAAGATAAAGAGAAAATCTTAAAAGAAGCCAGAAAAAAAGAACACCTTACTTATACAGGAACAAGGAAGGATAAGAACTATAGTTAAGTTCTTGTCAGTAACCATTTAAGCAAGAAGAGAATGAAATGAAATATCTAACGTGTTGAAAGAAAACCCCACAAACCTAGAATTCTATATATACTGATATTATCCTTCAAAAGTGAAGAAGAAATAAAGATATTTTCTGGTAAACAAAAACCCAAGAAATTTATTGCCAGCAGATCTTCTTTGCAAGAAATGTTAAAAGAAGTTCTCCTGGAAGACAAAAAATATATAGGTCAGAAAATCTGATTTATGTAAAGGAAAAAAAGTGTTGTGAAAGGAATGATGTATTTTTTATTTATCTTATTCTTAATTGATCTAAAAGATACCTATTTGTTTAAAGTACTAATAGTAACAAAGTATTGGGTAATTATAGTGTATGGGTAAGTGAAATGAATGACAACACTGTCATAAGAGATTGGAGGGAGGAATTAGGAATATTCTGTTATCAGGTACTGGCACTCCTATATACATAAGAACAATTTGAATTTGAAATTATAAATACCATTTACAGCAGCAAAAAATATTTAGGCATGAATTTAACAGTCTACACATGTATTGAAACTATATTCAGAAAACAGCAAAACTCTGATTAAAAAAACCAAAGACCTGCCCTAGTCATTGTTGTTCAGCAGTTAGATCTCAGCTCATGCACTTAAGGGTCACGGGTTTTATTCTGGTCAAGGGCATGTACCTGAGTTGCAGGTTCATCCCCGTTCTGGTCAGGGTGTATGCTAGAGGTAATCTCTCTCTCTCTCTCTCTCTCTCTCTCTCTCTCTCTCTCTCTCTTCCTTTCCACTCTCTTAAAAAAAAAAAAGCAATGGGAAAAATATTCTCAGATGAGGATTAACAAACACATAAAGTAAATAAAGAAGATCTAAATAAAATGAAGAATATTCTGTGTTCATGGTTTGGAAGATTCAATGTTGTTAAAACATCAGTTTTTCCTAACTTGTTCTGTAGATTCAAAGCAATCTCAATTATAATTCCAGGAAGTCATTTTGTAAACACTAACAAACTGATTAAAAGTTTATATGGAATAGCCAACACTATACTGAAGACTAGACACAGAGATCAATAAAACAGACAAGAAGCCAGAATTAGATCAACACAAATATAATCAATTGATCTTTAACACAGGAATAAAGACAATTTAATATAGAAAGGACAATATTTTCAATAAGTGGTATTGGAACAATTGGATGTCCATATGCAAAAACATAAACCTAGATGTAGACCTTACACCTTTCATAAAAATTAACTCAACATGAATCATAGACCTATGTGTAAAGTGCAAAGCTATACAGCTTCTAGAGAAATATGGGAGAAAATCTTGGTGACCTTGTGTTTAGTTATGAGATTTTAGATATAATACCAAAAGCACAATCCATAAAAGAAAACATGATAAGTTAAACTTTATTAAAATCAATAATTCTGCTCTGTGAAAGATACTAAGACAAGCAATAGTGTGGCCAGAAAATATTTGCAAAGCACATATCTTATGAAGGACTTACATCCAAAATATGCAAAAACATTTAAAACTCAACAGTGAAAAACAATCCATTTCAAAAAATGGAGGTAAGATGTGAATAGATACTTCACCAAAAAAGATGTATAGATGTCAAATAAGCCTATGAAAAGATGCTAAACATCATTTGTCATTAGGGAATTATAAGTTAAAACAACAATGAGATACCATTCCATACTTATTACAAGTGGTCAACAAAAAACAAACAAAAAACAAAAAACTATCAATATCAATTTCTTATAAGGATGCACAGCAATGGAAACTCTTTTTTTAATTAAAAAATATATTTTATTGATTTTTTTACAGAGAGGAAAGGAGAGGGATAGAAACATCGATGAGAGAGAAACATCGATCAGCTGCCTCCTGCACACCTCCTACTGGGGATGTGCCTGCAACCAAGGTACGTGCCCGCAACCAAGGTACATGCCCTTGACTGAAATCGAACCTGGAACCTTTCAGTCTTCAGGCCAACGCTCTATTCATTGAGCCAAACCAGTTAGGGCCGTGGTCGGCAAACTGCGGCTCGTGAGCCACATGCAGCTCTTTGGACCCTTGAGTGTGGCTCTTGCACAAAATACCACGGCCTGGGCGAGTCTATTTTGAAGTGGCGTTAGAAGAAGTTTAAGTTTAAAAAACTTGGCTCTCAAAAGAAATTTTCATCGTTGTACTGTTGATATTTGGCTCTGTTGACTAATGAGTTTGCTGACCACTGGGTTAGGGCAGTGGTCGGCAAACTCATTAGTCAACAGAGCCGAATATCAACAGTACAACGATTGAAATTTCTTTTGAGAGCTGAAAACTGACTTCTGCGCATGGGCCACGAAGTTTCAATCGCACTGAACGTGTGCGCTCGCACATGGTATTTTGTGGAAGAGCCACACTCAAGGGGCCAAAGAGCCCCATGTGGCTTGCGAGCCGCAGTTTGCCGACCACTGGGTTACAGCAATGGGAACTCTTATTCATCGCAAAATGATACAGCCGCTTTGGAAGTTAGAACAACAGTTTCTCACAAATTTAATTATAGTCTTGCCATATGATGCAACAAACATGCTTGTAGGTATTTAGCCAACTGATTAAAAAACGTATGCTCTCACAAAAACCTGCACGTGAATGTTTGTAACAGTTTTATTCATAATCAGCAAAAATTAGAATTAACCAATATGTCCTTCAGTGGGTGAATAGATAACAGACTGTGTTACAGCTATACAAAGGACTATTATTTTGTGATAAAAAGGAATGAGCTATCAAGTTATGAAAACACATGCATGAATTTTAAACATATATTGTTAAGTGAAAGAAATCAGTCTGAAAAGGCTATAGATACAGCATGATCGCAATTATATGACATTCTGGAAAAAGCAAAACTATAGAGCAGGCAAAAAGAGCAGTAGTTGCCAGGGATTGGGAGTAAGGGAGTGTTGAATAGATGAAGCATATGGGATTTTTTTTTCTTTTTTTGTGGTGGTCAAACTATTCTGTAAGACACTGTAATGGTAAATGCATGTCAATTTGAATTTGTCAAAACCTGTAGGACTTTAAAGTGCAAAGAGCGAACCTTAATGTCTTCAAATAAAAAAATGTAGGAAGTCAGAGGTTCCCAGGATGGAATAGAGAATGTGACAAAACAACAACCTAGCTGCCTTATGAAGTATGAAACAACCTCCCGAGTGGGGTGGAGGAAAAAGGTGCTGACCCAAGGAACTTTGGAAATGAGCAGAGTCTATAGGACTAGAGGCAAACGGGAGTATACATAAGCATCGTGCTCTAATTAGTAAGGTTGTTTCCCATTGGAGCTCTGTAAAAGCTCGAGCTCCAATGCAGTGATGGAGTTCTGCATTCCCCCTCCTCACTTGGAGGGGGCGTTTACTTCCCACAGCGTGCACCTGCGCGACCAGACCCCATGCCCACACAAGGAGGCTGCGCTACCTGAATTTGAGCCTGGGCAAACGGACACAGGGAGTTTGCTTCCTGCAGCGCGCACGTGCGACCAGACCCCAATCCTGCAGAACCTGTTTCCCATTGGAGCATGATACAAAATGATTAAGTACATGGATGGTGGGTGGGCGGGAGGCAGGATTGTTACTGTTGGAGTGAGGGTTACAGGTAAGCAAGGGGAGGAGGTTAGAAAGATCCATGTAGTCAGAGGTGTCAGTATGAACTCATATTGAGCCTAATATATATGTAGCTGGTTAATCTATACTAATAAAAGGGTAATATGCTAATTAGACCAGACATTTTCTGGTTAAAGCCACAGTGATGGGGGTCAAGGCAGAGGCAGTTAGGAGCGATCAGGCTGGCAGGGGAGGGCAGTTAGGGGCAATCAGGCCATCAGGGGAGCATTTAGGGGGCAATCAAGCTGGTAGGGGAGCAGTTAGGGGCATCAGGCCAGCAGGCAGAGTTGTTAGGGGCAATCAGGCAGGCAGGCAGGTGAGCCGTTAGGAGGCAATGGTCCCGGATTGCGAGAGGGATGTCCGACTGCGGCTTTAGGCCCGATCCCCTATAGCAAGCCGCAGTTGGACATCCCCTGAGGGGTCCCGGATTGGAGAAGGTACAGGCCAGGCTGAGGGATACTCCCCCCCCCCCCCCCCGGTGCATGAATTTCGTGCACCAGGCCTCTAGTATAGACATATTTATACATAGGACCTTATACGTACATGGGGTAGTATACTCACATGTATTTCCTTACTTTGTCAGCTGAGGAGGCTGAAAGCAACACCTCCCCTATAGCAAGCAGTGCCCCTAGTACCCGGATCTTGGTTCTAACACCGTTCTCCAATAATAGAAATAGCTGATTCTAGGAGTAAGGCAGGATGTATACAAGATGACCCTGGAGCATCTTGTAGTACCAGAAAGTAAAGAAATTTGCAAAATAACCCCCAATACCCTCACACAACAATGGGGGTATGTCAAAGGGACATAGGAGCTGATGGAAAGTGCTCCCCGTGGTAAAAGCTGAAACAATTTGAGAAACCATAAATAAGATAGTATTGGATCATAACTCAAATATAAAATAAATACACACGAGTACATATTGATATAAGTAAATAATCGAATAAATAATCCAATGGGAGAAAGTAGAAGTCTTCCATGTAGAAGAATTCCAAATAATTTATGTAGTTACTCTGCCCTCAAGGAGGGGGTGCTTAACTCCCCACAACTTAAGTGTCAGCCGTGCATTCCAAAATGCACATGTGGGAAGCGAAAATAAGTAGTAACTTTACAGTGGAGAAATCGGACAGTTGCTACCTGAGCCAGGTGATCAAGATGAACATCAACCATGATAAGTCATGTTGACGATAATACATACCTTTGATAAAACGCGATGAAAATGCTACTTTACCTGTGGGGTCTTCCCCCCAAGAACATATAACTCCAGTCGAATTATGGGGCAAATCTCATCTGAGAGACATTCTACAGAATACCTTCTAGGACTGCAAAGTTGTTAAAGTCATCAAAAACAAGGAAAGTCTGAGAAACTGTCGCAGCCAACAGGAGCCCAAGGAGCTATGAGTATTGAACATGTTTTTCAAAGACTGACTTGTGTTTCAGGAGTTATTGGGGAGATATTTTTTTATCTTGTTCCATCCAGTATTTAGTTTGAATCAGGTAGTATCTTTGCTGACTTTTGGTGTACCGGCTTCTGTTTTATATTTCCTTTGAGGAAAGAAAGCCAAGCACAGAAGCCTATGTTAACATGAATTGCGTGAGAGGAATATGAGATTTCTTTTTATGTAACGTCCTAAAGTGTAACAGAAGGAGGAAAGGCTACAAGAAGGGATTCGGTTCAGTATAAGAAAGACTGCCACCAAATAAAACGAGCTGTTTCCTGAGGTAGTGAGCTTCCTGGCCACCAGAAGGACTCAAGGATAGGCTAGGCAGCCACCGATTGGGGATGTGGTAAAAGGGACTGAGATATGGAGGGATGCATTGAGTTGGACAAGAAAGCTGCGGTCCTCTCTTGTGCTTGCTCGATACTGATGGGCACACCAGGACCAAGTCTGCGACATGCTCAGGAGGAAGACTCCCTTCCCTGGCCATCTGCAAGTTTAAAATAATGGCTTGCCAGGTCAGCTCTCTGCCCGCACATGGCTCTTGACACCTGGCAGCAGAGCTGTCTGGGCCTGACAGGCTTCGCCAGAGCATGTGATGCCTCGGCGGCCTGGGACTGCTGTTCACGTGGCCACCTCTCTGGGCTCTGTCAGGTGGCCATGGTGTGTCTTGGCCACATTGCTGTCAAGGGGGAGGTGGACCGGGGGCAGGATGGGTGAGCAACAGGTGTTAGCAGGAGTCTAGACGGAAAAGTATCCTTATACCCCCAGGGGGATTCGTTTAAAATAGCTCTTCCCCAAATATTCTTCTGGTGGCGCTGGGCCCGCCTGTGCTGGGGTTGAAGATCATTTGGCAATTCTTGGTCTTGCAATCAGAGATAGCTTCTGGGGCTATAAAATCACCAGCGAGCTCCGCCAGGAGAGGATTATACACATCAGCTCTAGGACGAGGGCAGCTTTGTGCAAGCTGATGTTACAGAGTTGCAGTGTTTTTGTTTGCCCTGTTTTCCTCCAGGGCAGTCATAGTTTACCTGGGACGAAGCCCTGGCAGGTGAGGCCTCTGGGTGCTCTTTTCATTGCCCGTGGAGAAACTGGGTGAAAAGTGTTCACATGCTCACGCTTGGGGTCGTAAGGAGGGGACGGCCCTGCCATCTGTGTAGATGAGGAGAGCAGTGAAACACCCTTTCCCTCAGGAGGAGTTGGATACTCTCACAGGGTTCAGTCCTGAGGGACAGAGATGGGCTCTAGCAAGAGTGCGGGGGTCCTGAGGGCACTGGAGGGGACCCAGGTTGATAATGAGGTTAAATCCAAAGGGTCAGTCCGCATGTAAACTCGAGGGAGTTGTTCGTGTTAGTGCAAATCAGTGCTCTGGGTTCATGTGGGATTGTGGATAGATAATGCCACGTTATTCTGGAATGCAGAGGAGAGAGAGTCCACAGCAAGACTTGAGATGGTAATGGGATCCTCTCTCCCCCCATGGCTTGTTTTTTGTTTTAGCCCTTGTTACAACAGCACCTTGAGTTGGAGAGAGAGAGATAGAGAGAGAGGAGGAGAGAGAGAGATAGGGGGGGTGAGAGAGAGAGAGAGAGAGAGAGAGAGAGAGAGAGAGAGAGAGAGGAGGATCAGGAAGGGTATGTATCAAAATGTTAACAGTAGCTTTCTCTGGGTGTGTGGGCTTTTTTTATTTTCTTTCTCTCTCTCTACAGAAATAGAACCACACTCTTACCATCTGCTTTCCCTCTTCTTATATTGATTTGATCAACAGATATTTAATGAATGACTACTATGTGTCTGGCCCTGTTCTAGGCATTGGGGGTACAATGATGAACAAAACAAAGCCCTTGTCCTCATGGGTCCGTGTTTATGTAGGCATTCTGTTGTGAGCATTCTCCCACAACCATAGATTCATTTATGGAATAGCATTTTGGGGAGCTAAATATTATTTCATGATATAGATGGGCTTATTTGTAGCCTGTTGTTGGAAATCCAGATGGTTGGCAACCTTTTGGATGACAAACAATAAGTTGATGAACATTCTTGTAGCTAATATGTGTGTACATCTTTATGAGAGATAGAGGCTATAATGGGAAATGAATAGAACAGTATTTCCTCAGGTGGGGGAATAAATGTGCACTCTCTGGTTGTGACCTGTAGGCAATTCGTCCCAAAGACACTTGAGCCCAGAAGGGATCGCTGACAGACTTGGCTGGCTGCATGGCTTGGGTTGGGACAGGCCAGCCACGTGTGGATGAATGTGTCCGAGCTGACCCCGGTGGACTGGCTGGCAGCACTCGGACCTGTGGATCAATTAGGGACATTTACGGCTTTCAGGAGATATTAGAAACCCAGCTGCTTTTAAAACTAAAAAAGTTTGGTGTGCTGCTCCACGATGATGAGCTACTTTAAGTTATATTTTAGCAACCCAAAGGAAAGGATTCTACACGGCACGCACAGAGGAGTCGGGCAGAGGCTGCCGTTGTGCAGTGAGGATGGGCCTGGACAGCAGGGTGTGCAGAAAGACCAGCTTTCAAGAAAGCCTTTCTGTATACTGTGCCTCTGGAGCAGAATGAGAGATGAAGCAATGAGAGGTAGTAGATCACAGGAAGTAAGTGTTGGTTCATGGAGCTCCCTAACTTTGTAGCTTGGCTTTCACGGGGCATTAGGGTATCTGTATGCTCCAGGGTCCGCTCTTATGCTCGCTGTAAGAAGTGCCTTCTTCTCTCTGCTGGACAGAGGGCTACTGTTCTGGTTATATAAGCCCCAAATATGGGTATACTTTTAAATACTTTCCTCCTTGACATGTCCTCACCTCCCACATTCTGTCCAATTTCCCAGTCTCTTGAATCTGTCTGCAAGCCCTGATTCCCTCTGACTTGAATAACGGCAGGAGCTCTCATGGGTCTCCTTGTCCCTCCTTCCTTCCACTCTGTTTCCCACAAGAGGACCTAAGTTACCTTTGGGACATGAACTTTTATATCACATTACCACCCAGTTAAAAACCTTCAAGGATTCCTCTCGGGTCAAATTCAAACTCTTTAGAGACTGACAAACCTTCTAAGCTGCCCTGGTCTACCTGCCCAGCGCTGCCCCCAGCCACAGGCCACACCTGTTTTCCAGCTGTGAGCCACTTGCAGCTGCCTGGGAGCGACATATCCATTCAGGCCCGTGTATCCTTGCACATGCTCATCCCTTTTGCATGGGATGCTTTTCGCCTTTTGTTCCTTGGTGTGTTCCTATTCATATCTAGGCTCCCATTGCATTGTGGCCATCTCTGTAGTATAACTTACCATGCTGCTCAATTACTTGTCTGCTTGCCTGTATCCCTTGCTGGACTGTGACCTACTTGAGGATGACGATTGAATCTTTCACTTTTGTGTGTCCTCTTCCATAGCAGTGCTTGGCATCTATGTGTTGCTGAATGTTGGAGGAGCTGATACAATCTGGACTGCAAAAATGTATGCTTTGATGCAGACCTAACCAGATAGAATGTGTTTACAGCATTTAATTCTGATTTATATTTTCAGATACCGTTTTAAAGATTTTTTTTTTCTACAAAATTAAAAAATATATATATTTTATTGATTTTTTACAGAGAAGAAGGGAGAGGGATAGAGAGTTAGAAACATCGATGAGAGAGAAACATCCATCAGCTGCCTCAACCAAGGTACATGCCCTTGACCGGAATCAAACCTGGGACCCTTCAGTCCACAGGCCGACGCTCTATCCACTGAGCCAAACTGGTTAGGGCAAATATTTTTTTCTAAAGACTATTTTGTTACATAAGGGATGCTTATTAGATAGGGTTGGTTCTCACACATGTTCTCTCAGACACATGATTTGATGCTTCAAATACACACCAGCTATTCAACTAGTCAGTGGTGAATTCAAACACAGGGCCTCTCAGACTTCAGACTATGCTCTGACTTGTATACTCTAATGCCTGGGGGTGCTGGTATTTGGGCTCCAAAGAGAAAGTTGTAAATGCAGAAATATGGAAAAGAAGAAACCAAAAATACTCCTCCATGACTCTCAGTGCATTTATATAGATGTCAGAAGACGTTAAAAGACAACTGCTTTCTCTTTCAGTCTCTGTTTCCATTTGTCAAATGTGAATAATATTATTCTCCCTAATAAGACAGTTATAAGGATTAAATAGAATAATGTATTTTACATAGTAAATAATAAGAAAAGTAGCAATTATATTTATTTTCCTAGGATTCCTGGCTTTCTCTTCTCCCACATGCCCAGAAATCCGTGAGAGGACCCTAATAGAAATAAATCTTTGCAGAGGGGAAGCTCAAGATGGTCTGTAATTGATGAAAAGTAGAAAGCGATTAAATGCTCCTTCAGGAGTTTCCGAAGATCTCCAAGCACCTTCTGCCCCACCACTTCTCTGTTTACCCCAGGAAATCCCACAGTCGGACTTCACCCAAGGCCATGTTCTTGGATAAAATCTGTGAGCTGATATCCTTGCTAGAGTTACCAAGTTAACACTTCCACTTTATACGTCCATGGGTTTGAGTTTGGGTTCTTTTCCTGAAAGAGGATTTTTTGTTCTTAAGCAGAAGACCTGAGGCTAGGTTTGGTAGAGAAGTATCTGGTGAGAAAAATGCTGAAGAAAAGCGGTAGTAGAATTAGGGGTTCTGCAGAAAACCACACTGGATGTACTACCTTCTTCTTCCTGAAATCTTATTCAGGATCATCTCTCAAATGATTTCTTTAATATTTTCGTTCAATACTTTGATGTAATTCTGTTGGTCAATTTATCCCCCTGGTGAAGGAAGTATGTTGGGAGCAGAATGAGGGAAAAAGGCCTTTACTCACTCAAATATACATCCTGGAGATACAGAACTGAGTTTACTGGTGGCTCCAGGTCAGGGCCCAGCCCAGGGGCAGAACTCCTGGGGGATAAGATGACTTCACAGCATGGGATGTGGTTGAGAATTTCACTTTCCCGGCTGCTTTTTCCCCCCCTCTATAAAATATTGTAGTAAAATATGCATAACATAAAGTTTAACATTTTAAGCGTATGGTTCAGTAGTGTTAAAGAACATTTATGATGTTTTTCAGCCATCACCAGCATTCATCTCTAGAACTTTTTCCATCTTCCCAAACGGAAACTCCATGCCCACTAAACAGTAGTTCCCCAGTCCATCCACTCCGCCAAACCTAGCCCCTGGCAACCACCATTCTATCATCTGTCTCTATGGATTGGACTACGTTAGGTACCTCATGTAAATGGAATCATACGGTATTTGTCCCGTTGTGATTGGCTATTTCACTTAGTGTAACGTCTTCCAAATCCATCCATGTTGTAGCCCAGAGCTGCTTCTGGAAACTCGTTTGGAAGCAGAAGAATGAGAGTTGACCTCAGACCCTAGGCCTGAGTTCAGAAAGGGGGTTGGTTCCTGGGTGCTCATTTCTCTCTCAAGAAGATCGGCGATGGCATTGTTGGCATTTCCTGGACACCCCGGAAAAAATCTGCTCACCATTCTCCTTGCCTGTTGCCTTCCCCTTTTTAGGGGCCATTAAAATCCACAGCAGCCAAGCGCTTTCCACTGAAAAGCCTCTGCAGGCTTGGCCGTGAGTCTGGGCACCGTTGGTAGCCAGGACAGACTCTGCTCCTGTTTAGGAACTAGGCTACAATGTACCATGTTTGGGCCAAATTCACGTTCTGAAACAGCATTTCCCTGCCTCCGGTGGCTCCTGCCCCAATACACAATGAGTGGCTTCTGCGGTAGACTGTAGGAAGGCTGCCACGTTCTATGCTGGTCATGCTGACAGCCACGTGGGGGTATTGGCAGAGCTGGCCAGTGGCTGCCAGTCTCCTGGATGATTGCCTTGTCTACTGCTTGGAAGTCTTGTCATGTCTGATATGGCAGGGTCCGGTTTCTAGGGGAAAGGTTCATCTGGGATTTGGATGAAATCTCGACTGTCCTGTCCTATCCCCAGAAAATTCCGAGTAAGCAGCAATTGTAATTAATACGTGGTGAATCGTGCCCAGTGGAGAGTTAACTCTTCACAGCCCAGTGTTCTGAATGGGTGAAACACATGGCGTCGGGTTGGGTGCTAGCCATGCTTGCTAATGAAGAATTCACTTCTCTTATTTTGGCCTTGGAGTTAGTCAAGGGTAGAAGCCCAGAAATAAAGTAGGGCCCTAAAAGCTGCCTCCCACAGCTCTGATTGCTTTTCTTCCCCCTCCTCCAGGGAGTCATCTCAGTTCAACTCACTTCTATATATTTTACCTTCTGAGTAAGGCAACTCTTTAAACATTTTAAATTGAAGTATAGCACATATAAAAATACATAAATCATAAATGAACAGACTGATGCATTCTCCCAAAGTATAAAACCCGTATAACATACAGAACAAGAAACAGAATATTCCTAGAATCCCAGAGACCTCATGCCCCCTTCCCAAGGAAACCACTATCCTGACTTTTAATATCCTCGATTAGTTTTGCCTGATTTTGAATCTCTAGTGTCTACACTTCTGTGTCTGGCTCATTTTACTTATGAGCTTCATTTATGCTATTGTGTGTAGTTGTAGTCCACTCATTCTCATTGCTGTATCGAATTCCCCAATTTATTTGTCCATTCTACTCTCAGTTCTGTGTGAAGCCAGAATGGAGCCTGAGGCAAAGGGAAGAATCAGTAATACTGATCTTGCCTTTATTTAAAAAGTGGATATTTAATTTATTTTTTTTGCATTAATTTTAGTGCTTTAAAATTATTTATTTTTACTATTTTCCCCCACCCCTCATTTAAATCTTGCTCCTGAGATGTCTAGAGAGAGGTTAAGGAGGAGGCATGGTCCAAAATCCAAGGACCTTAATTCCATGTTAGCAATTTTTAACTTCATTCTGATGGCAAAAGGGAATATTTGGAAGGTTTTAAATAGAAGAGTGATATGATCGGGTTTATATTTTTAGAAAGGTTATTTTGAATGCTGTGTGGAAAATAGATGAGAGGGTGGTAACATTAAAACCATGAAAACCAGTTGGGAGGATGTTACAGTAATGCAGGTGAGAGATGATGGTGACTGAACTATGGTAGTGCTAGCCAGGGTGGAGAGAAGTGCTTGGTAGATGTAATGAACAGGACTTGGATGGGAATGAAGAAGTGGGAAGTGGGGAAATGGAAAGGATGATGGAGGAGAGGGGAAGTAAGGAATACGACTTCCAAGTTCCTGACTTGGGTATCTGCTATCCCTTGATGTAGGAATACGGGAGGAGGATAAATGTAGGAGTTTGGACATTTTAAAATTGAGGTGTCAGGAGGAGATCCAAGGGGGCAGATATCTGCAGATTTTGGTTTTAAGGTGGTCAGCCTAAAGCCAATAGTTGAAACTGCAGGATCAATAAGATGGCCCCAGGAGAATATATAGAACGAGATTTATGAGAAGAGGAGGAAGAATCTGTGGAAATATGAATCCTACCAGGGCTGCCATTTAAAGTCGGTATTGCTTTTACATCTGGCCATGAATAAACCTCCTGTCTCCTAACTTTCAAAAAAAGGCACGCAGAAAGGCGGGTAGGAAGCTGCACGCGTGTGCGTGCCTGAGGCCAGGGTTTCCTGATTAAAGCTCTCCTTGGGGCTCGTGGTGTTGCACCTGTGGCTTTCCTTGGCACGACCTTTATTTTGAGAGAATGTTTTTGGAGGGACTGATCTTTTCTTCTAGTTTCTCCTCTGGTTCAGGCTTATGCTATAATATTTGTGTTGGCCATTTGCCTTTCTTTTACCAGTTGGGACTAGTTGTATCCCCATAACCATTTCCTCCCTCTGTTTTAGAGAAATAAAAAATGGAAATGCCAGGCTTAAAACAGAGAGTTTGCCAACGGTGTCTTTCTTTTGCTGACATGAGAAAGAAAGCCTACCCATGACAAACCGGCCCATTTCTAAATCTAAATGCACATTTGCTGTCCTGGCTGTGGGGGAGTGAAAGTAGAATCAGCTTCAATGATTCCATTTTTGCACTTTTCATTGGTAAGTTAAATTCATTTTCCACCATGAACTGCAAATTGTGAATTATTAATAGCCTCCCCAAAGTATTCCACTGGCTTAATCCGGTCCTGCCCTGTGTAAATTGGTTTTGATTCTTCTCATTTAGAAGAGACTTTTGCCATTATGGAGACCAACCCTTATTTGTATTACTGCATGGATCTCCTCCTGAACACATTCTAAGAAGCCTGTTCAATTTTGGGGGGGATCTATTTGTTGAAAATCCCTTCCTTTTCCATGCCTTTGATTTGCACTTCAGAGTCATGCAGAACAATTCTAATACCTATTCCAAAAGACAGGCTGTCAAATATTTAAACTCCCCTATGGTGGTGGCCTCTTTTCTCCTCCCTGAAATGTTCCTACTCTCCTCTTCTACGAGACTTACACTGACATAGACAAATTAGTCACTGTCTTTTTGGAGTTAAACCAAATCTAAGCCTTTTCAGTTTAGGTTCTACACTTTAAGAGAGAATTTAATAAATTAAAATGATCATACTTGTGAAGATACTTGAAACTCTATTTGGGGTATCACATTTCTATGCATATAGCCTGAGATCCAATAGTCCTTTGCTTGGCAACCACTTCATGCTTTTGCCTTGTATTCTGTTGACTATCAGATAAAACTTCATATTATTTTCATGAAAACTACCATTTCCTTCTCCTGAAGTTGTGTGGAGGATCTTATATTTTTTTGAGTTAAATGGCATCTTGCTAGACCTACCCCGTTGTTCCAATTTGTTTATCTCTTCTTGGATCTTGATTCTATCATGTAAACTATTAGTCATTAACTCAGGATCTTGTAATGTTCACGCTTGAGTATTATTTCCTCTTTCAAATCATTGATTATAATAGGTATTGAGAAAAATGTCAAGGAAGGAAAACTTCAGTAAAGTGCCAGACACCTTTGTCTACATGGACGTTACTCTATTAGTCAATTCCCTTTGGCTAATATGTAACTTAGCTAAAGCTTAGTTAGGTTATGCTGCAGTAATCAACAATCTCCAAATCCTAGTGGCTTTCAACAACAAGGGTTTATTTCTCACTCATACCTTATGCTGACTGTTGTTCAGCTGTGACTCTGCTTCATTTGTCTTCATTGCAGGACCAGGAAGAAGGTGAAGTCCCAATCTGCGATACACTTTTTTTCATGTCAAAGAGAGAGAAAAAGATATTGCTAATCCACACACAGTGGTTCCTAAAGCTTCTACTTGAATGTGAATGTGCCACACCCCTCACAGACTGTTGGACAAAGCAAGTCACATGACCAAGCCCAACATCACTGGGGTAAGGGTACATACTCCTATAGGAATGTTCTGGAAATATGGCAATGAGTGACAGTGAACAATTAAAAATAATTATATAATCATTTGGTAAAACTATTGAACAGTTGTCTATTTTGTTCCAAAATGTTTCACCTCCTGTGTTAATCCCCACAACAACCTTGTGAGGCTAGGGTTGTTATCTCAATTTGTCAAATGAAGTCCTAAGAGGTGAAGTGTCTTTTGCAACTAGTAAGTAGCAAGTTAGGACTTAATCCCAAATATTCTGAAGCTTATAATGTCCTTTCCAATACTGATAATGATGATGACAACAAATGTTACTTACATTTATTGAGTGCATTTTACCCGGCAGGCACTGTGGTGAGTGCTTTATTATCTTATCGCACAGGATAATGAGCTCTAGTGACTTCAGTAGATAAACCACAAAATCCCATTGTCTTAACACAATAAAAGTGTATTTCTCGTTCACATCATATTACAATGTGGGTTGGGTGCCTCTTTAAAGTAGCTCTTTCATTTAAGTGGTGACTTGGGAATCCAGGCTGCTTCTGTTGTTTTTTTTTTTTTTTTTTTTAATTTTAAACTAGGCCATCTGGAACATGTGACCTCTAAGATTGCCATTGCAAGGTGAGATAGAGGGAGGGAGAGGGGGAGTAGGGGAAAGATTTATAAATATATAGAATAGATAAGTAGGTAGATAGATGATAGAGAGACAGAGATATATGGAGGCAGGGCCAAGAAAGGAATTG
The DNA here is from genome assembly GCF_027574615.1 of Eptesicus fuscus. NCBI lineage: Eukaryota > Metazoa > Chordata > Mammalia > Chiroptera > Vespertilionidae > Eptesicus > Eptesicus fuscus. The sequence continues at coordinate 76,676,502 of NC_072476.1, forward strand.
GCTTACATCTCTTCCACCCACATCCCATTATCCTGTATTAGTCACATGATCTCCCCTAGATGCATGAGGACTGATAAGTAAGAAGAGCACTGGCTATATGGTAAACATTAATAGTCCCTGTCCCAAAGTAAGAAGCATTATCATCCTCATTTTTATAGATGAGAGAAGGAGGTGGAGGAAATTTAAGTACTTTTCCTGGGCACATCTATAGAAGTGAAAAGATGGGATTTGAACCTAGACAGTCAGGTTTCAGAATCTGTGCTCTTAGCAACTATACTAGATTGCCTTTCTTCTTTTATCATGATTAGTTAGATTATGAATATAATGACAATGATGGCATCCAGCCACATTTACCCATTTTTTTCAGAAACATTAAAACCTTTTAAAACTACTTCCTTGAAATCCTGATACACTGGAGATATCATGAATCTAATCCTCTTAGAATCTTTAATAATAAAAGCGTAATATGCAAATCGATCAAATGACCGAACAGCAGAACGACTGTCTGAACAACCTTCCGGAAGACCACGCTATGATGTGCATTGGCGCCAGCCAAGGCGGGTGCCATGCGATTGGTGGGGGGGTGGGGGCCCTGCCATCGCCCCACGATTGCCCGCAGAGGGAGGCCCATGCCACCGGCCATTGATGCTGGGGCGGGTATGTAGGACCAGCCAGGGATCACCCCGTAGAGGGAGGCCCAGGCCAGCCAAGCGATTGCACCGCATGCCTGTCACCCACAGAGGGAGGCGACCGGTGGTGGGGGATGAGGGGCAGCACCACACCCATGGCAAGCAGTGGCAGTGACGGGGGCGGAGCCAGCTGCCGACAGCTAGGGGAAGGAAAGCCCTGATAGGCCCTGATCGCTGGCCAGGCCTAGGGACCCTACCCAAGGGGTCCCGGATTGCAAGAGGGCGCAGGCTGGGCTGAGGGACATTGCTTTAGTATGCAATAAAGCTAGTACAGTAGGGTTAATTATCAATGATTACTGTTTTGTTTTGTTTTTCCCTACTTAGAGATTAGTACTGCTGGACTGAAAATGTCCAACCCACCCCCTTCCCTCCCCGCCCCACATCCTTAAAAATGGGACTGGCTGTCCCAGCACCTCTCCTATGGGTCTCTGGTTCCTCACTAATTACTGACTACGAATCAGCCATTTCATCTGCAGATTTTCATGAAAGAAATATTGTATGTCAAACCCAGGGTACATAACTGACTCTGAATACCTAGGTAATATGTCATGAGCTCTTCGTTTACCTTGGGTTTTAATTTCCTCTTCATCAAATTTATCTCACGTTTCCAGAATATCTTTATTGACAAAGAAGCTGAAAGCAAAATTGGAGGTAAAAAGTCATGGTTTCTGATTGTCTCCCATTGCCTAGCAAGAATCCCAGCTTTACTCCAGAGTACTCATTCTAGAAGTTAGATGTGAATCTGCCTGCCCAAAATATTGTGGAGCCAGCTTGACTTCTTTACTTGAAGATCTGAGGATGCTCCAGGGATAGAATTACCAGAAAAACAGAGATAAAAGAGAATGGAGGCCAAGAAATTGGTCTAAGGAGAATGGGCCAGTTATCAAAGGGAGGGACAATTCTGAGCATAGCCCACTACGTGTCACTACAGTTGTCTTCTGGCCTAGTCATCATGAAAACATGCCCATACCGAGGGTGAGGAGGCTGTTACAAAAGCAAGAAAAGCAGAGAGGGTCATTTCTTAGCAGCTTTTGTGGGAATTTGAAAGAGCAAGCCATGGTGTCGGCAGTAGATACATTGACGAGGAGGTGGTGTCTTCTTTTACCACCGTCAGTAGCTGCCACATTTGGTGCTGACCTTGACATGAGAATTTGCCATAAAGAGTCAGAGTAGGAAAAGAGAAAAATGGCAAAGACAGCAATGAAACCTGTGGGGTTCCAAAAGCCACACGAAAGAAACTTTGTGGAGCATGTGCGCGCGCGCGCGTGTGTGTGTGTGTGTGTGTGTGTGTGTGTGTGTGTGTGTGTGTAGGTATGTGTGTAAATATATACCTATAGTTATAACATTGGGATCATACCACACATGACATTTTGTAAATTTTTCCACCTATCCCTATAGCATGATTCTTTCCCATGTCATTTATTCTGAAACATCATTCTTTTTTAAAAAAGTATTTTTATTGATTTCAGAGAGAAAGGGAGAGGAAGAGAGAGAGATAGAAACATCAATGATGAAAGAGAATTGGCTGCCTCCCGCACACCCCACACCAGGGATCGAGCCTGCAACCTGGGCATGTGCTCTGACCGGGAATCGAACCGTGACCTCCTGGTTCATAGGTTGATGCTCAACCACTGAGCCACGCCAGCTGTGCTGAAACATCATTCTTAATGACTACAAAATATTTTAAAGCTTTTGACACATCTTGCTCATTTGCTTTCCAAAAAGGAGATGACAATGCGTACTCTCACCAGCACTATTGCTGGTTTCCCTGCATTCTTATTAACACAACACTTCATAAGAATTTTGTCAATTGTCTAGATAAGAAATGGAGTCTTATTGTTACAATTTGCATTCCTTTGATTGCTAATAAGACTGGACAGTTTCATGTTTATGGCTGCTTGTATTTTTCTTTCACGAGTTGCTTATTTGTGCCTTGTCATGCATTTGTAATGGTCTTGTTGAAATTTAATTTTTCAGATATTTTCTAATTATCTTGCTCTCATTTTTCTATCAAGAGTCTCAGACAATGTGATCCTGTTGATATCTTATCTGAAATTTGGAAACTTGCCTTCCTGAAGCTTATGGCACATATCTGACTATACTTAGCCACTACCTCCCTGACAATCGCACAATGAAGTGGGCTTCATTTGTCTCCGATACCTGACTGATCAGATACGATAGATTATATCGTATGGCTTACCCTCATTCTCTTAATGTCACAATTAGCATGGGATTGCCCCAGTGATGCCAGAAAACTGAATAAAGGAGAGGAAGGGAAAATCCTTGAAGGCGGTTGGATGTGGAGAAGTAAGCTACATGTCAGCAGGGCACAGGAGAGGGTATAATTTATGTTCCCTTACAGGTGTGTGGGCTCATGTAAGGAGTCCTAAGGATGTATTTGCAGAAAGTCCACTGAGGCAGGCCTTTGATAAGGTGAATGGGGTGTCATGCTCCAGAGAATTTTGGTAGAGACCAGGATCTTATTCCAGAGGGGAGGACAAATATAGTTTGGAGCTTAGATTGTGATGAGAAGTTAGTCGAGGAAGGATGGCCGAAAAAGAACAGGACTCAAATCCTGAAACTATTAGAAATAGAGCACCTTGATGGACTATTCCTCTAAGTAGCCAGGAACATGTAGGAAAGAAAGACCTTCCCATCTAAGCCAGGAAGCCAAGGACAGCAATCTTGAAGGGGCAAAGGTTGGGGTGAAGCTGAATAGGAGAGGGAGACCTCACAGGGTTAGAAGTTGGCTGGGCCCAGCCAGCATGGCTCAGTGGTTGAGAGTCGACCTATGAACCAGGAGGTCAAGGTTCGATTCCCGGTCAGGGCACATGCCCGGGTTGCAGGCTCGATCCAGTGTGGGGCATGCAGGAGGCAGCCAATCAATGATTCCTTCTCATAATTGATGTTTCTATCTCTCCTTCTCCCTTCCTGTCTGAGATCAATAAAAATATATATTTTTAAAAAGTTGGCTGAAATTGAATGGAGTGAGGACTAAGAGGGAGAACCTCCTTTTGAATTCCCACCCACCTCCCAGTGCCACAGACTCTCTCATCACTGACCCATCCCCCATATTTACTCCCCTCTCACCTCTTTACTGTACCCTCTGAACATCATTTTATTTTAAGTTAACTTTTCTGTATCCTGGACTTCTTACAGAGCATTCTCTTCATCTCTTTCTTTCACTGAAATTCCTTCCTTCCCAGAATCTGCTTTGTCAGTGGCCCTTTTGAGGAAAGGAAGGCCATTCCTTCATACACCACACATCACGGGGCCAAGGGAGGTGTTTGTATTTCTTCATGTCCCACTAAACCATTTCTCTTGGATCCTCATGCAAAAGTCTCTTTTCCTTTGAAATTTATGTGGTCTAGCTATGCCACTTCCCCGCCTTCATGTCATAAATGTTGGCTTACCCAACGTTTATGAAGGCTTTGAAATTTAGCTTATAGGTTTGTTTTTCGTTTCACTTCTTGATTGACTTCAATTTCTATCTAAAATTTCCACCTAGAATTATTTTGTTTTTTGACTCCTGTGTCCTTCACCTCTACCCTATTTAAGGCACCCATTGTCACCGTCTTCTCTACTTCTGTCATCAGGATACTGAATGCTGCTGGAGAAACTGCACAACCTTGTCACTTGGTCCCACTAATATTTGATGGTCTGACCTTAACCTCAACTCAGCTCATCAGTCCTTTCATTGCCCCTGGTCAGCCTTCTTTCCAAGTCCTATAATAGTTATTCCCAGTCCTCTGATCTTCTCAAGCTGTCAATTCTAATCCCACCACCTTCTGTCTAAACAGATGCCCTTTCTATCTCCTAGGGCCATGGTCAGCAAACTTGGGCTCACGAGCCACATGCGGCTCTTTGGACCCTTGAGTGTGGCTCTTCCACAAAATACCATGGCCTGGGCGAGTCTATTTTGAAGAAGTGGCGTTAGAAGAAGTTTAAGTTTAAAAAATTTGGCTCTCAAAAGAAATTTCAATCATTGTACTGTTGATATTTGGCTCTGTTGACTAATGAGTTTGCCGACCACTGTCCTAGGGGAAATTGAGGTCATTAGTTGTAACCTTACTAATCTCTCTCCTTCCCTCCTCACTTGCAAACTCATCTGCCTCTGACTTCCCTCTAGTATCCAAGTAAAATGTTCCTCTCCTCCTCAATTGTAATTCTTCCCTCTGTGCTTTATATCATATATCTTCCTCTTTTCCCTGGGAGCTTGTTAATATATTTTACTCACTCTGTTCTGTATCTTGATTCTTTCTCCACTGATTCTTTCTGTTGGCACACAAGTAAGTACCTGTCTCTTCCTTCTTAACAATCCCTCTCAATACTGCACTGCCTTCCTTCCCAGCCAAACTTTAAAAAA